>NW_027555847.1:95435457-96075457 GCF_003287225.1 Phascolarctos cinereus | reverse complement strand
AATGAAATGCAAATGGGACAAGCCAATTATACTTACACCTTAGTGCAATATTTCAAAAGCTCTACAATTTCTCCAGTGTAGATTCACCCTTCCCCACCCCCAGTTGCTATAGACTATAGTATCCTGAGAGGGACAATGGATAGAGCAATGGGCCTGGCATCAGGAAGACCTGAGCTCAAATCATACCTCAGCTTGGTAGTTAAGGTTAAGCCATTTGTCTGCCTCAGTTTCCTCAAATGTAAAATGGGAATAATAAAGGCACCTGCCTCTCAAGGTGGCTATGAGGATTAAATGGATAACATTTGTAAGGCACTTAGCACAATGCCTAGTACAAAATACCCTCATAGCAAATGCTTTTTTTTCTTCCTTCTTTCTTTCCTCCTTTCCTTCCTTCCTTCCCTTTTTCCTCCTCTCTTTGCTTCTTTCTTCCCTTCCTCCCTCCCTTCCTTCCTTACTTTCCTACTTCCTCCTTTCCTCTTTCCTCCTTTTCTTCCTCCCTTCCTTTCTCCTTCCTTTCCTTTCTCCTTCCCTTCCTTTCTCATTTCCTTCCTTCCTTCCTTTTTTCTTCATCTCTCCCTTCCTTCCTTCATCCCTCCTCCCTCCCTTCCAAGGAAAAAATATGATTCACTAATTAATATTTTTTTTGGTATTATTGACATTGTCTAGAATGCAAGTTCCCCAGGTCTGTAATTGGATTTTCAGGTGTTAAATGAGTCCTATGCAGAGAAATGGCTCTATCTTTGATTTTTTTTAACTTGTTCCCCTTAAAGATGCTGAGCAGGAAAAGACTGGAGTCAGTCTGTTGATGAATAAGTTCTTTGGAGTTAAACATTTATTTTTCTATCTAATTTCTCCCCCTTTTAACTACAAATTACACTCTAATAATTAATTAGCATTACTCAATTACATCATTTAATTATTGCATTCTGGAATACATTGCAATCCAATCTAACTACCCAATCTAAGAAGCATTTACGGTGTTCCTATTGCATGCAAAAGCACTGGAGATAGAAAGACAGGTCAAAAAAATAGTCCTTGTTCTCATTCTACCGGAGCAGGGGTCATACGACATATAAACAGACAATTATATAAATATATTTATATAAGTATGAATATATTTATATAAATTAAATTAAATTACACAAGGGGACAGAGAAAAACTTTCTGAAGAAGGTGCACATTAGCTGAGTCTGAAAGGAAAATAGGAAAAAAGAGACCTAAAGAGATAAGTGGGAGAATATTCCAGACCTTGGTGGAAGAGGGTGTTGGAGGAAAACAAATCACTTAAGCAAAGGCACAAAGGTGGGAGATGATGCTGAGTTCAGGGAATAGCTAGTAAGATAGTTTGAAAGATATATATGTATGTATGTATGTATGTATGTATGTATTGTATATATACATATATACATATGTGTGTGTGTGTGTATGTGTGTGTGTGTGTAACTGTGTAAAAGGAATAATGAAGCAACTTCAAGCCTGCAAAGATAGGTTGGTGTCATATGTGGAAGATCTCTAAATTCCAGGCTGTGTGGTTCATATGTTATCCTAGAGTCAATAGAGGGCCACTGAAAGATCTTAAGCCAAATGAGTGACATGGTCAGATTCAAATACTTTAGGATGACAGTTCTGGCAACTCATTTGGGAATGGATCAGAGACAGGAGAAACTAGAATCTAGGAATCCAATTAGGAAGCCATTGTAACCATAAAAGCAAGAGGCAATGAGAGCCTAAATTAGGGTGGTAGCCTTGATGCATCCTCAAGGAAGCTGTCGATTCCCAGACTATCATTAGTCTTAATTATAATCCTCATGGAGTTGAAAAATCTCTACTTTTAGGTACCACCTTTGTAGCATTATGATTCTGATTGTTTCATTGTGTAACAGCTGTTTCCTTATTTTTTCAAGCCTTATTTCCCATTTATCTCTTTGAGTAAAGAGAGAGGGGGAGAGAGAGAGAGAGAGAGGAGAGAGAAGAGAGAGAGAGAGAGAGAGAGAGAGAGAGAGAGAGAGAGAGAGAGAGTATAAAATCTTTGTTTATCTTTGTCTCTCTCCACTGCATCCAGGAAGTGTTAGATGCAATGACATCTAGAAGATGCTGGATGCAATGACATCCAGGAGTACAGCATCTTTATGCTACAAACAAATATGTCCTTCGTTTCTAGATGCAAATTGGTCTGGAGTTAAAGAGAATGATCTGATATGGTGTGGCTTCTTAATATATTCAAAGGTTGACCATCATTTTGATTTGGAAACATTTGGAATTCATGTTTATTGCCTGTGACCCTAGGAGTCTTCTCAAAATAGGGCAGGAGGTGAGCTAAGAATATTTGGGGGGAAGGGATATCAGATCATGGGAATCATATTAATTATTTAGTTCAATATCAGCTTTGTCTGGATACTTCAGTCAGTGATTTTTCTGGTGAGTTGTCTAAACAATTACTTTAGTCCTTCAACTTACTTTGCCCTCCCCCCTCCCAAATCTCTACAGTTGGAAAGCAAAGAAAGCAGCAGCAGAAATTTCTTATGACATGCAGCATAGGAATTCCAAAGCCTTGGAGGCCCTCAGACAACATCTCTAAGGGCTATGTATTTTGGGAGTCTATCAAGTTACCCTGGCAACACAACTTGTCTATAAGGACACTTGTTCTGGGTAATTGAAGGGGGCTATACCAAGCTGCCATATCAGCAGCTGTCCTGTGATTGGATGAAATCTCGCAGCTAAATAGAATTCAGAGGAAAGTCTGCCAAAAGAATTGAGACAGAAGTACTTAAAAAGCTCCTTTTTCCTCCAGTAAGGATTTTTTGGAGTGACAACCAATTTGGGGAGAGTATGTTATGAAAACTAGACTAAAATCTGTCTTGGTTGACAATGTAGAATTTTACCTAAGTGCTTTTTTTTAAATAGTCCTATTTGGGAAATATTTTTTTAAAAAGTAGATTCTTACTCTTCCCATGACTTGTAGTATTATTCTGTTATAAATTCCAGAATCTGCAGCATAAGCATCCTTTCCATTTTTATCTGTAATTGGTTTAATGGACACTAAAAGCAAGACCAGAGAACATAACATACACAATTTATTACTCTAGTTAATTTCATAGAAAGCATATGTATGCCTGGCATGCTGCAGAGGATATATAGCTGTGCATATGTTCCAGTAGAGATCGATATCACCTAAATCCAATCTGATAAGTGCTCCTAATTTGATTTTGTTAGCTATGGCATTTATTTAATCCATACTTTGGTAACAACAGCCAATTCAGATACAATTTGCAATTAAAAGTCTCAGGCAAAGAAGATTGCTGGGAAAATCATAGGCCTGGCAGTAATGAACCGAGAGGTAAAGATTCTATTTCCACTCTAAACTTTTATCACCTCTTTGGACCTCAGTTTACTCACCTGTAAACTGAGAAGGCTAGAATATATGGACTCTAAAAGACCATTTCAAATCTAAAATTGACAACCTGGTCATTTCCTGCTTTTCTAGACTTTAGACATGTCCTCTTCAAATATTGTCCCAACTATGCTGGCTTACTCCCTCACACATGACACCCTTGTCTCTTGGCTGCATTCAGCCTTTGTACCAGAAATGTTTCCCCTGTTCTCCCTCCACTCTTCTAGTTTCCTTTAAGATTCCATTTAAATCTGGGGCAGCTAGGTGGCACAGTGGATAGAGCACCGGCCCTGAAGTCAGGAGGACCTGAGTTCAAATCCGGCCTCAGACCAAACACTTGACACTTACTAGCTGTGTGACCCTGGGCAAGTCACTTAACCCCAGTTGCCTAAAAAAAAACGGCAAAAAAAAGATTCCATTTAAATCCCATTCTCTGCAAGAAGCTTTAGGATTTACCCATTTTTCTACCCCAACCACACAACTTGGGCCCACTCCCCCACCAGTCCTTCACTCAGATCATCTTTCATATCTTCCAGTAACGGGTACATAGCTCGATTGGCATATTTTTTCTCCTCTTTAGAATGTGAGTTCCTTAGGGGCTGGCAAGACAGGGTAGGACTATGTTTTTACCTTTTTTATATCACCAGCACTTTAGGACACAATACACATTATAAACAATAAATTCTTGTTGACTCTGACTATAAAGTATTTTTCAAAATATGCTGGTCATTTTTGTAATTTAAGAGAGTGTTATATAGTATTGTATAACATCAGAATATTTAGCAGGAATTCTACTCATTTATCCTGGAGTTCAAAGATTTCTCTTTCTATGTATCCTATTAACTCATTTCCTTATCTTGAGCACAAAATTAATTTAATACGTTGCCCAATATTTTGCAGGAGAACATGAACTATTTCTCTGTACTCTTGGCATTTAGGGTGGACTATCCTTTGTGTCAAATACAGGTAGACATGAATAGACAAGAATCCTGCATACGATGAGAAAGCATGGATCTGCAATATGAATAGCTGATGCCATATTGATGAGATTACAAAATATCCAAATATTGAAACTTTTGAATATGACACAGTTTTCCTTATTTTACAAAGAAGAATTAAGAGTCACGCAGGTGTGCTCCTAGTACATCATTGGTGTACACATTAGCCCACTGGCACCACTTGAATGCACATTCACAACTTGCTTGACCGTAAATTATATTAAGAAAATAGATCAATCGAGGAAAAAAAGAGATTGTGAGTTGCATTCTAGATCTAATAAGGGATAAAGCAGACCTTTTTATTAGGTCAATCAATAACTTTATAAAAAACATCTGTGACAAGTCAATGTTTTTTACAGTAATTGAAAATTAGAAGTCACTGCATTCTCTTCCCACTATCCTAACCCTATTTACTTTACCTCCCCCTTCCCTTAAGCTTATATATTATATGAGGAGAGTAATAGTGCCACTATACCACCAGCCCTTTAAAACACTGAGTATTTCTTCCTGGTCATGTCAAGTTTGTTATTGTCATTTCTTTCTAAGCAGTTAAAACAGCTGAATATCTTAGGGTAAAGCAAAAAAAAATTGTTGTTTTCCAAATCTTGAGGCTTTCCACAAGTGAATTTTCTGAATGACTGAAACTTAACTTTAAAAAACAAACAAAATTTTTTTTCCTTCTACTAAAAAAAAAATTTAGTAGAAACAGGACCTGGGTTTGCATATCCTGGCTTTATTATTTATTTTTCCTATTACTCTCTCTGAGCCTAGTTTTCCTAATCTGTAAAATGAAGGAGCTGCATATAATGATGGTTGACAGGATGACATATAATTGGAGGCTCTCAACTTCAAATCATACAAATAAGCAGTTCTGTCATCAGTGTCTCCCTATTGCCTATCAAGTAACATATGCTCCCATTACTGTATATACACCTTCATTCAAGTCTCCACAGTTAAGCACCCTTTTCCAGCTTTATTTTGAATTAACCCAATTTCCCTGACCCTGTTTAGGGTTGCTATCCTTTTCCCACAGCTCGTAATTCCTATGTGTTCTTCCAAAAGTATAAATCTCTTTCATTTCCCTGGTACATGTTTATTAGTGTGTGTGTCTGTGTGTGTATGTGTGCACGTGTAGTATGGTGGGGGGGCGGTAAGAGCACAAATGCCCCAGTTCATTTCCTGCAACACATTCACCAGGCAAAGTCAAAAATCCCCAGGGGCTGTATGGACTACTCCACTCTCTTCCCTATTTCTCATAATCCCCAAGAGGCTGTAGGTATATTCTAGTATTGTCCACACTCAATAAAATTTGCTGAATTTAATTTAAGACATACTTATTGCACATATATTTTGTGTATGGATATTATATGCATAGACATTATATATATGTATGTATATGTATATATATGTATATATATATACATATATATATATGTATATATATTATATATATATTTATTTATTGAAAGATAGCGAGCCTCAGGGAGCAGAGGCAAGATGGCAGAGTAAAAGCAGTTGACTTGCTTGAGCTCTCCCTCAAACCCCTCCAAATACCCATAAAAAGATGGCTCTAAACAAATTCTAGAGTAGCAGAACACACAAAAAGGCAGAGTGAAACAAATTTCCAGCCCAAGAAAACCTGGATGGTTGATTGGAAAGGTCTATCGCACCAGGCTGGGAGAGGAACACAGTTTAGCATGGGTGGGCAGGCAAAGGACCTGGAGCAGGCTTCAGGGGACTGAATCATAGGCAGTTTTGGTGGCTTCCAGACTTAACCCACAAATGCCAAAGATAACTTGGAAGGTCAGTAGGAAAGGTCTGTGACCACAGTGAGAGAGAAGCTTGGTCCCCAGTCCTGGAGCAGCCCTGGGGCAGCGGCTGTTTCCAGAGCTCTCAGCCCAAAGACTGAGGAGGAATCTAGTGGCTGATCAGAGGGGCATTTCAGGGATCTCTGCTGGTGATTCTCTTCCTTTGCCCTTGCTTGGATGTGGGTCACAGTTCTGGGCCGTGGTCCTGCACACAGGAGGAGTGCTGGCGTGGTGAAGCTTGTAGCAGTGGAGAGGGAATCCTCCTTATAGTTCCAAGTCCACAAGTTCCAAGGTTCTTCCTCACAAATTCCAGAAAAGAATGCTTGTGGTCAATCATAGACAAGAGCGCAGGACAGGAAAGGAGTAACCTCACCCTTCATTAATACCACCTTGGAAGCAACAGAAAATTTGTAGGTCCCTAGAAGTATCTCTGAAAACAGTTGCACAAAACCTCTGAAGCTTGGGACAGTAATTGTACTCCACATTGGAAGCAGACCTCTACCTTAACAAAGAGTTTAAAGCTCAAGTAATTGGCTGGGAACATGAGCAAACTCCGCAAAAAAAGTGAGACCATAGAATCTTACTTTGGTGACAAAGAAGATCAAAACATACAACTAGAAAAAGACAACAAAGTCAAAGCTCCTACATCCAAAGACTCCAAGAAAAATATAAATCAGTGCCAGGCCATGGAAGAGCTCAAAAAGAATTTTGAGAAGCAAGTAAGAGAAGTAGAGGAAAAACTGGGAAGAGAAATGAGAGTGATGCAAGAACATCATGAAAAACAAGTCAACAGCTTGCTAAAGGAGACCTAAAAAAATACTGGAGAAAATAGCGCCTTAAAAAATAGACTAACACAAATGGCAAAAGAGGTCCAAAAAGCCAAAGAGGAGAAGAATGCCTTAAAAAGTAAAATTGGTCAAATGGAAAAGGAAGTCCCAAAGCTTACTGAAGGAAACACTTCCTTAAAAATTAGAATGGAGCAATTGGGAGCTAGTGACTTTATGAGAAATCAAGACAGTGTGGTAAAACAAATCCAAAAGAATGGAAAAACAGAAAACAATGTGAAATATCTCATTGGAAAAACAGCTGACCTGGAAAATAGATCCAGGAGAGATAATTTTAAAATTATTGGACTATCTGAAAGCCATGATCAATAAAAGAACCTAGACATCATCTTTCAAGAAATTATCAAGGAAAACTGCCCTGATATTCTAGAATCAGAGGGTAAAATAGAAATTGAAAGAATCCATCAATCACCTCCTGAAAGAGATCCCCAAAAGGAAACTCCTAGGAATATTGTAGCCAAATTCCAGAGTTTTCCCAGGTCAAGGAGAAAATATTGCAGCAAGCAGCCAGAAAGAAACAATTCAAGTATTGTGGAAACACAGGCAAGATAATACAAGATAACACAAGCAGCTTCTACATTAAGGGACCAGAGGGCTTGGAATATGATGTTCTGGAGACCAAAGGAGATAGGATCACACAAAGCTGAGTATAATCCTTCAAGGGGAAAAATTGATATTCAGTGAAATAGAGGACTTTCAAGCATTCCTGATAAAAAAAACCAGTGCTGAATAGAAAATCTGACTTTCAAATACAGGACTCAAGAGAAGCATGAAGAGGTAAACAGGAAAGAGAAATCATAAGGGACTTCTTAAGGTTGAACTGTTTCCATTCCTATATGGAAAGATGATATTTGTAACACATGAGACCTTTGTCAGTATTAAGGTAGCTAGAGGGGAAAAAATTATATGTATAGATATAGAGGGCACAAGGTAAGTTAAACATGAATGGGTAATATCTGGAGAATAAAATTAAGGGATGAGAGAGGATTATACTAGGAGAAGGAAAAGGAGAGAGGTAGAATGGGGTAAATTATCTCACTTAAAACAGACCAGAAAAGTCTTTTATAGTGGAGGCGAAGTGGGGAGAACGTGAGAGGGAATGAGTGAATCTTATTCTCATCAGATTTGGCTTAAGGAAGGAATAACACACACACTCATTTGGGTATGGAAATCTGTCTTACTCTACAGGAAAATAGGGGGGAAGTGGATAAGAAAGTGGGAGGATGATAGAGGGGAGGGCAGATTGGGGGAGGGAATAATTAGAAGCAAACACTTCTGAGGAGGGATAGGGTTAAAAGAGAGAATAGAATAAATGGGGGGGATAGGATGGATGAAAGGAAATATAGCTAGTTTTTCACAACATGACTACTACGGAAGTGTTTTGCATGACTGTACATGTATAATCTGTATCGAGTTGCTTGCCTTCTCAATGAGGGTGGGTGTGGAGGGAGAAAGGGAGAAAATTTGGAACCCAAAGTTTTAAAAACAAATGTTAAAAATTTTTTTCACATGCAACAACAGAGAGAGAGAGAGAGAGAGAGAGAGAGAGGGAGGGAGGGAGAGATCCTTCCTAAATTAAGCACTTCTTTTGTGGGGAGTACCGGTTAATATATTCAGCAGATTTTTGTGAAATCCAGAGTAAAGTTTCCCATGGGTTTTCCAGACTTATTTGTTTACCTCTAGTAGATCTCTCTCCTAGGTATAATTTAGTAGAGGAGATCTAGAACTATGTGCTGAGAGGTCAATTCCTTTTAGCAATAGATTTGTTATCAGAAGTCCACGATTACTTACTCTTATATAGACCATATCAGGAATGCTATGATTAAGCTACAGTCTCATCTCCAATTGTAAGTAGCTTAATTAAGCTCAACATGGAAAGAGAAATAGAAATAGCTTTAAAAACTGTTTGCTTCTTTCTTTTTTTAAAAATTAACTCAAAGGTTTATCTATTTTATTGGTTTTTTCATAAGACCAACTCTTAGTTTTACTGCTTAGTTCAATAGTTTCCTTAATTTCAATTTTTATTAATTTCTGCTTTGGTTTTCAGTATTTCTAACTGGTGTTTAATTGAGGATTTTTAATTTTTTTTCCAGTTTTTTTTAAAGTTGTATGCCCATTTATCTCCTCTTTTTTTATTTTATTCATGTAAGCATTTAGAGATATAAAACTTCCCATAAGAACTGCTTTCCCAGCATCCCATAAGCTTTGGTATGTTGTCTCATTATTGTAATTCTCTTAAATGAAGTTATTAATTGTTTCTATGATTTGTTGTTTGACTCATTCATTTTTTAGGATTAGATTATTTAGTTTCCAATTATTTTTTAGTCTATCATTCCATGGCCCTTTATTACATATAATTTTTATTGCATCATGATCTGAAAATGATGCATTTAATACTTCTGCCTTTCTGCATTGGACTGTGAGGTTTTTAAGCTCTAGTACATGGTCAGTTTTTGTGTATGTGCCATGTACCACTGAGAAAAAAGGATCCCCATTCAATTTTCTCCAGAGGTCTATCTGGTAATATCTAACTTTTCTAATATTCTATTCAACTCCTTAACTTCTTTCTTGTTTATTTTGTGGTTAGATTTATCTAGTTCAAAAAGGGGGAGGTTGAGGTCCCCCACTAGTATAGTTTTGCTGTCTATTTCTTCCTGTAACTCTCTGAACTTCTCCTCTAAGAATCTGAATGCTATACCATTTAGTGCATATATGTTTAGTAATGATATTACTTCATTGTCTATGGTGCCTTTCAGCAGGATGTAACTTTCCTTCTGTATCTCTTTTGATGAGATCTATTTTTGCTTTTACTTGGTTCAAGATCAGGATTGCTACTCTGGCTTTTTTTGACTTCAACTGAAGCACAATATATTCTACTCCAGCCTTTTACTTTTACCCTGTGTGTGTTGCTGTATTTCAAATGTGTTTCCTGTAAACAACATATTGTAGGATTATGATTTTTAATTAATCCATTCTGCTATCCGCTTCCATTTTATGAGAGAGTTCATCCCGTTCACATTCACAGTTATGATTACTAATATCTGTGTCTTTTTCTCCATCTTATTTCCCCTGTTTATGCATAGAGAATTAAGTAAAAAAACTTCTTGAAATAATAAACAACTTTACCAAAGTTGCAGGCTATAAAATAAAGCCACATAAATCATCAGTATTTCTATATATTATCACCAAATCCCAACAGCAAGACAGAAAGAGAAATTCCATTTAAACTTACTATAGACATTATAAAATATTTAGGAGTCTACCTACCAAAACAAACCTGAAACTATGTGAACATAATTACAAAACACTTTTCACACAAATAAAGTCAGATCTAAATAATTGGAAAAACATCATTTGCTCATGGGTAGGTCCAGCTAATATAATAAAAATGACAATTCTACCTAAGCTAATTTACTTATTCAGTGCCATACCAGTCAAACTACCAAAAATCTTTTATAGAGTTAGAAAAAATAATAATAAGATTCATTTGGAAGAACAAAAGTTCCAGAATATCAAGGTAACTAATGAAGAGAAATGCAGGGGAAGGTGGCCTAGCCATTCTAGATCTTGAATTGTATTATAAAGCAGCAATCATCAAAACTGCTTGGTAGTGGCTAAGAAAAAGAGTGGTGGATCAGTGGAATAGGTTAAGTATGCAAGACACACTAGCAAATGACTATAGTAACCTACTATTTGATAAAACCAAAGACCCCAGCTTCTAGGATAAGAACTCCCTCTTTGATAAAAACTGCTGGGAAAATGGGAGAAGAGTAGGGCAGAAACTAGGCATGGACCAAAATCTCACAACACATACCAAAATAAAGTCAAAATGGGTTCATGATTTAGACATAAAGGCTGATACTATAAGCAAACTGGGAGAGCAAGGAATAGTTTACATTTCAAATTTATACAGATCAGAAAAATTCATGACCAAACAGGAGATAGAGAACATCATGAAATGCAAAATGGCTAACTTTGATTACATTAAATTGAAGAGTTTTTGCACAAAGCCAATGCAACCAAGATTAGAAGAAAAGTGGAAAATTGGGGAAAGAACTTTTAGAGCCAGTCTCTCTGATAAGGGCCTCATTTCTAAAATATATAGAGAATTAAGTCAAATTTATAAGAATACAAGTCATTCCCCAATTGATAAATGACCAAAGGATATAAACAGGCAGTTCTCAGATGAAGAAATTAAAGCCATCTACAGTCATATGAAAAAATACTCTAAATCACTGTTGATTACAGAAATGCAAATCAAAACAACTCTGAGATACCACATCACATTTATCATATTAGCCAACATGACAAAACATTTGTGAAATGATCCAAACATTTGGAGAGCAATTTGGAACTATGCCCAAGGACTGTAAAAATGTGCATACCCTTTGACCCAGCAATAGCACTTCTAGGGCTATATCTCAAGGAGATCATGCAAGTGGGAAAAGGACCCACATGTACAAAAATATTTATAGCATCTCCTTTTGTGGTGGCCAAGGATTGGAAATTGAGAGGATGCCCATCAATTGGGGAATGGCTAAACAAGTTGTGGTATATGAATGTAATGGAATACTATTGTGCTATAAGAAATGATGAGCAGGCTGACTTCAAAAAAACCTGGAAAGACTTATATGGTCTGATGCTGAGTGAGGTGAGCAAAACCAGGAGAATGTTATACAAAGCAACAGCCACATTTTTCAATGACTAGTATTGGTAGACTTAGCCCTGAGTAATGCAAGGATCTAAGACATCTCCAAAGGCCTCACGATGGAAAATGCTATCCACATCCAAAGAAAGAACTATGGAGTTTGAATGCAGATAGAAGCATACTATTTGCTAATTTTTTTTCTTCTGTTGAGTTTTGTTTCCTCTTTCTGGTGGTTCCTCCTAATGGTTCTACTTCTTACTTACAACATCACTAATGTGAAAAAATGTTTAATAGGAATGTATATGTATAATGGCCTATATCAGATTGTGTGCCTTTTGGGGGAGGGAGGTATGGGGGAGGGGGATAAAAATTTAAAACTCAAAAGCTTATGGAAGTGATTGTTGATAAATCAAAATAAATTAATAAAAACTGTTTGCTTGTTGATAGATTTAATTACCTCCTTTGAATATCACTAACAGGCTATCATCTGGTTAGTTTCCCTTCAGTATCAATTGTCAGTGATCACGCCCCCCCTCCAATGTCAATTAACCAATCAATTAGGTTTTACAAAGGGATAATTACTAAGAAATATATGTATATATAAATATGTCATAATATATATTATGGTTGTAATACCATATAATAAAGAGAGCATGAGAAAGTTATATTAGCAATAACAGAAGTACAAAAATGTCTCTGAAACTGAGAGCCTATTTCTCTCTACCACATCTTGGTTCCCTGGGATAAGTGCTACAAACATTCCTCCTCTCATCAAGTTCCTTTCTGTCTGTGTGTTTGTGTGTATGTACCACACATACATATATACGTCTATATACACCTATACATACATATGGACATATATGATATATATCCACACATATTGATATGAATACATATATGTACACATACATGTGACTACGTGTGTGTGTGTGTGTGTGTGTGCGTGCGTGTGTATGCCTATGGATAAGTTCATACTGTGGCAGGACCTAGTATCTTGGATACCAGGTTGATTCACTTTGGGACTGAATCAGACTGGTTCCAGTTACTGCAGGTATATAAACTGATATGTACTCCAATTGAACTGAACCTGGGGGCATCTTACCTTTCAATGGATGTAAAATGGCTGAGCTATACCATCTCAGATACTCCTTTACCTAAATCAAGAAAAGAATAGAGACCAAGGCCGCATGCTATGCACTCAGAGCTACACATAGTAGCCAAGGCAGCAAGCTCTAGGTTGCAAGTTTTACAGCAGAATTTTTTTCTTGATCAACACTAGAGAAGAGGAGAAAGAGACATTTCTTCGGTTCCAGCTTTTATATGCATACTTAATTTCTGGCTCATATCACCAGGAGCAGTCAGAGTATGTATATGCTCTGAATTGGGAGTGGGAGAAACAGTCCATTCTTTTCTCCCCTCAACTCATGGCTTCTCCTGCTGCCACCCCCCAACCATGGAAGCAGCGCATCTAACCCCAAGTAGTGAGCAAGAAGCATAGGATGTTAAAAGCTCATTGGCTGCCTTACCCCTAAATTTATAAAAAGCAAAATCTTCAAATTGGAAGCCAGGCTGGACCTAGGAAGTTTGAAGAATGAAATTGTTCAATATCTTCTCTCCTCCCTTCCAACTACCTGGCCCTCCCACTCTCCATTAGGGATGAGAGTTATGAGGGCAGGAAAGGCCATACCTGGTGCCTTGTTAATCTAGCAGGGAATTAGACCAGACATTAGATTGCTACATATATAGTTCACACATATGTATTATAAAAATACCCATGTATACATAAAACATATACACATATGCAAATATAGATGTAGTTATGCATCTGCATGTGAGACTTTTGTACATGTGTGTATGTACATGTGGGTATATTTATAAAATACATGTATGTATACATGTATACATACGTATACACATAAGTATATGTGCATAAATAGATATGTATGTATGCACGCATACAACTGTCCTAACAGGAAAGTTATGTAAATTGTTATATTCATGTCAAGAGATGGTGGGATTGGCTGATGATCACAGGGGGTTTGGCGTCCCTCCTTTCACATCGAGCTTTCGTGCTCTGGAGAGGCTTTGACATATTATGCTCTACAACTGATACCATGGGGTAAACAGGAAAAATTCTATGGAGGATTACTGTATACAAGAATTTCAGGTTACATAATCTGTTTATTTTATATACTGACCAACTGTGAACTTTATACCAATATACATTGCATGTTTATTCTTTTCCTGATTTTGGGAAAATGAGTATCTGAGATAGAATGGGCTAGGTTAGATATTTCAACTATATGAGCTTTGGAAGGTAAAAAGGGTTTCCCAGGTTCAACTGGAGTCTATTTCAGAGGTCTGTTGGTACCTGCAGCTGTTCTACTGAAGATAAGGTGTGAGTGTGGGTGTGTGACTGTTTTGTATGTATATACACATGTAATGTATGTGTGTATATATATGTTTGTGTTTGTATGTATGCAAACACATATATAAATTCCCTGGAATTTATATCTTCATAATGTATGTTTGTGAGCATACATATAAAAAGTATATTTTCATAAATTTGTTTATATGTATACATACATGTCATGCAACACAGGTGTAATACATACACTGATTTTATAATTTTATGTGCATGTATGCACAAATATAGTTTTTATATGTGTGTACATATCCATCAGTTACACACATATATATATATATATATATATATATATATATATATATAAACACACATGATTTGTTAAGCCTCTTCAGAATGCAAAGTCCCATGTGAAGGAAGGCTCCAAACCCCTAGATCACCATCAATCTATTTAGACTTGCTCCCCGACTCCTACCATCCTTGACATGAATATTTTCACCACTCTTGTCAGAAAACTTTTTCTGATAGGGCTAATTCAGAAATGGTTGTTTACAGCTCCAACACAATTTTAGACTTCATAATTGTAACATGGGAATTTATGCTCACTCCACTAAGCCTATGCCATTGGCCTTTGGTCACTGTAGACTTTGATTCCATTCTTGGTATAGTTTGGAAGAGAAGGAAGGGTGAGCTTCTCTCATAATGTTGATACAGAGAATAATAGGGATTTCATTGATAAAGGGCAAGACCACTTTTTTGATCAATGGAAGTCATGTGGAGAGTTGCCAAGAGTTGCCCAGGCAATCACAAGCCAGTGTTGTCAGGGTCAGGACTGTCACCCCGATATTTTCAAGGCTTGCGGACAGTGTAAAACAGTAACGGGTAAATATTTAGCACTCTGAAAATGACACTGTTCTCCTCACATTGCCTTTGAAAACGGAAAACTTTTGATTTTTAAGCAGTTTATTATTATACAAAAATGTCAGGAACATCAACATTGGAGGAGGAGTTTGATCTTGGTAAATTCTTCGCATGCTAGCTGGTCTGCATCTCACAGGAAAGTCTTACTTGTTGCCTGGAGAAACAATTTGTTGGTCTTGGTCTTCAGCCCAAAATTCTTTATATTGGAGAAGCTTCCTGATGGGGAGGAGTTCTTTATGAAACCTTTGGGTGTGGAGTATCTTTTTGTCCTCATTGCAGAAATCTTGGAATCCACTTGTCCTTCTCAAATTTTCATGGCTTGAGATTCCAGCTGAACCTAACGAAGAAATTTATTAGTAAGCCTTGTGTTCTTTGAGTGTTGTAGAGGTGTTCTTTCATTATTTTTTTCTGTTTTAAGTCAGGTGGGAGGTGGGCCCAGGGGTGGTGGGGCAAGGTGACAAAAACTGGGAGCAGTTGAGACAGGTGGGTTTTGAAGATCCAGAAAAAAAATGACTGATGAGCTTGGACAATCAACAATCTGTTAGTTAGGAAAGGAGACAAAAAGGGATGAAATGAGGGCAGGGACAGGGTAAAGTTAGGGAAATGGGGTCAAATCATTTGGGATCAGTTATTTACAAATCTACTTTTCTTACCTGGTTGCAGAACACTAGGAAACTATCCTGGAAAAAGTGAACACAAATGCTGATATCCCTCCTCTTCCTGCCCCACCCCCACATACACAGGGAAAGTGACTACATCAGGTAGGCATACGTGACTAAGTTGAGCACAAAGACTTTTCAAAAATCAGGCATTTGTTGTCTCCACAACCAACCAATCTCTAATTTTAAATCCAGGACAACAGAGGGCACAGAGGAACTAAGTAAACAGCCATTTTCAAAGTCTGCAAGGTACTTGCACTCAGCAAAATATGTCTCATGTGGATATCTGCTTAATATTAATGTTTCATATACACCCAGTCATTTCCCAATAAAGTTAATTCCACATGGGCTTCCTTTTTAAGGAAAAGTAATAAATAACATTCAGGTAAGAGTCATCATTAGATTGGCAAAGCACCTATCACCTTCTCTAAAAAAGCAGATACTTGTGTTTCAATGACCTTGAAGATCATCTATATTGGCATTAAAAGTTGTCACTGTCACTGGATAGAAAAGTTATTTGAAGTCACTACTCAATAGACATCTACTTACTAATCAAATTATATTCTGACTAGAGTGACTTTACTTCCCACATCCCAATCCATTCTCTGTATCATTCACTATCTCTCAAAGCTTTCATCACTAAACAAGCACACAGGAGTTGGAGAAAGAGAGAGACCCAACTTTTCTCCAGCACAAGGAAGCCAGTTATGCACCAATAAGAATGCAGAAAAATTGAGATTTGAGGTGATGGCAAGAGAGACTAGAACGCCTTGACCTGTATTGCATACCCAATCATTAAGCCAGATATTTCATGGTAACCTAATTGCCTTGCCTGTATGAGCTAGAAGATTTTCTGACCACTTTCTCCCTCTTGCTGAAGCCTCTCCTGGGTTCAGATTCACTGCTGCTGCTACTGCTATTGCTGTTTGCTCACTCCAGCTCAGTGTGGCTCTTGGCTATTCATATCCTTCCCCCCAAGCCTCATCTAGTCCTGAAGAGAAAGGCCTCTGTGACATTTCATTGGGAGGTCTCCACTGGGACACTTGCTCTTAGTAGTCCTGACTCCTGCATCAAAGAGGACAAAATGAAATTTGACCTTATTAGGGGCCAATGCAGTTTGCCCATACCTTATTAGGCAGACAGTGGAGACTTCAGACCAAAGGAGTGAACTAGACTTCACCTATCCAGATGGCAAATTCACTGATTCTTAATAAAATTCAAGAATATTTATTCAAGGCATTTGTGACTGTGACTGTGTATGGATTGGGGCTGCAGTGGCAGGGGGGGAGGAGATGAACAGGAAGACTGCACCTGAGACTGAGACTGAGACACAGAGAGAGACAGACTCAGAGAAAGACAAATGGAACCATTTTGATGTTCTTTTAAAGCCAACATGACTTAGATCAAGAAGAATAGTCATGCCTAGACTAACCTCCTTTCCATTTTTAAGAGTACATCTAAATAGACTATAGATCAGAGAAATGCCACAGACATAGATAGCATCCTGGGATTTGATAAAAAGTATTTAATAATGTTTGATAAAGTGTCTTATGTGACTCATCTTTGTGGATGGTAGAAAGAAATGGACTAGATTGACAGGTGGATTTAGAATGGATAGAACGACTAGAATAATTATTTGTGGATCTATGTCCACAAATGGAGGTATCTATGGAGGTATCTTAGCAAAATGTCCCGTGGATCATGTCCTTGGCCACCTATGTGCTCGTTCAACATTTTAATCAATAATTTGTCTAAAGAAGGTCTAATAGGGCAGACATCAAAATTTCAGATTAAATGCATCTAAAAGTTGGGTGCTAGAATTTTTAAAAAAAACTTGATAGGCTAAAATGATGGGCTAAATCAATTAAGACAGAAAGTACTATTTAATACGAATAAGAGAACTGTACAAGTACAAGATAGGGAAAAGCTGCAAATGTTTTTGTGAAAAAGTTGTAGTTTTTAGTGGAGACTGGTCAGCTTTAAAAATGTGATTGATTTTTAGCTTCAAAAGATTTAGACAGTCTACAATGGGGGAAAGTGACTTTTAATGATACCCTGCCTTGGTCCTACTATATCTAATATATTATGCTAAGTCAGTGACACCTAGTTCAACAAGACTGGTGAAGGGAACTAGATGTGGATGCAATGGCACGATAGCTGTAGGGTAAGTGAAAAGAGGCCTAACTCAGGTGGGGTTTATGGAAACTGGGTTTAAATTCTGGTTCTGACATTTACCACCTGTGTGACATCATGGCAAGTTACTTAAATTCTCCAGGCCTGAGTTTCCTCACATATAAAATCAGGGAGTAAAACCTAAGTATTTCTAGAATCCCATCCCACTTCTATATCAAGGATCTTATTAGCATCCTATGTCTTTTTGAAATGCTTTCACATTGAGTACAATTGTTCTGCCATGGCCTCAGACAGAAACACCAGGGGAATGGCAGAGTCAGATTTTAGGATTGATATAAACAAATACCATTCCAAAGTACTATGGACTTCTTGGGAGATAGTGGGTTCCCACTGGAGGTGTTCCCCATGGAAGGTGAATGAGTACAAGGGTGTTGCAGAAGGGATAAGTTGGCTCAGGTTTGTGGCATATTATAAGATCTGGAGTGGGGCAGCTAGGTGGCATGGTGGATAGAGCACCAGGCCCGGAGTCAAGAAGACCAGAGTTGAAATCTGGCCTCAGATACTTAATAGCTAGTGCAATCCTGGGCAAGTCACTTAACCCTGTTTGCCTCAGTCTCCTCATCTGTAAAATGAGCCGGAGAAGGAAACAGCAAACCACTCCAGTATCTTTGCCAAGAAAACCCCAAATGAGGGCACAAAGAGTTGGACGTGACTGAAGACAACTGAATATGACCTCTGAGGTCCTATTGAAATCTAAGGTACTGGAATTCTATAATTCTCTAATTCTGAAACCCCTCAAATAACTGGTACCAAGGTGAACTAAGACAGTCAAATCTGGAAGCTAGGAAGAAATAAAATCAGCATATCCAGACTATAAGTTCCCTGGGGACAGGAGCTATTACATTTTTGTCTTGGTGTCCCCAGGATCTGACACATAAGTGCTTCATACATGTTAGTCTCTTTAAGAGACAATTAGAATTCAAATTCAAATTAGAATTAGAAATAAAAAATCTTCCTGCTTTGATGTTTCAGACAATAGGGAAAAAAGCTTTTGCGGCAGTGATAGTGATAGGACTGTATTCTTTCTTCTTTTTGGAGAACCATGGATTCTAAGGGATGGTGGCCCAGAGGGTGAGCATTCCCAGGCAGAGGAAAAAGCCATAAGGCATAAAGACAAGAGTTAGCTGGAGGGTGATGTGTGAAGAATAACAAGTAGATCAGTATGGGTTCTGTATAGAGAGGGAGATATATAAGCAGACAGAAAGCTCGTGAGCAAGGGAATTCTCTTCATCCTCCCAAAATACTACAGCATCCATGTCACATGGCAGAACCATGATCCATGTCTGCCTGAGAAATTGTCAGGGTACCATCCAGCTCTGCAGTCTTTGGAGTCTGCAGATTTACACCTGAGTATGGGAGAAATATAGGCTTACTAAAGTGTATAGTTTACTTCCTGAGAATTCTCATCCTTTGACTTCTCTATATTAGTTGAATTAAGTTCAATTGAACAAATGGGGGATTATTAAAAAAGAGAACCACAGAACTCATTGTGAGTCAACAATGTGTGTTATGTGGCAACCAAGGTTGCTAACGTTATCATAGTCTGCCTTAATAAGCAGCACTTAGCACAGTACCTGGCACAAAATTGTTGTTGTTCAATCATTTTTTGGTCATGTCTGATTCCTTGTGACCTCATTGGGAGTTTTCTTGGCAGAGATACCAGAACGGTTTGCCATTTCCTTTTCCAGCTCATTTTGAAGATGGGGAAACTGAGGCAAACAGAGGTTAAGGGAATTGTTCTGCTGTATTTGACTGATTCAACTATGGCTATAGTGGTAGGCTCTGAATATCATAATTTGAGAAAGACACTGATAAGCAGATGAGTATCCAGAGGAGGGTAGCCAAGATGCTGAAGGGCCTTGGGTCAATGTGATATATGAAGATCAGTTGAAATGACTGAGGAGATTTAATCTGGAGACAAAAATACTTGGGGGCTGGGGAGTAAGGAGCAAGAAGATAGTGGCTTCAAGTCTTTGAAAGGCTACTATGTAGAAGAAAGGATTAAGCTTGTTCTGCCTGGCCCCAGATGGTAGAACTAGAAATAATGGATGGGAATTACCAAGGTGTAGATCTTCGTTGCACGGAAAGAAAAAAATTCCCTCAGTGGAAGCAACCAAAGGCTCCTTTCTTGGAAGGGAGTGGGAAGACCTTTTTGTAAGTCTTTAAATAAAGACATCATCTATTATGTTGTAAAGGGAACTCTTTGAGATATAACCTGGACAAAGTGGTCTTTGAGTTCCCTTCCAACTCTGAAATTCTGTGATTCTATACAAGTTTTATTGAGTGACTATTATGGAAAAGGTTTTCTGTGCTAAGTACGAAGGTCTGTAAGGATAAAAATGGTCAACTATTCTTGCCCTCAAGGATTTTATCAATTCAAAGTAATAGGAAGAATGAGGTATGTACACAACTATAGAGTAATATAAGCAAGAGATCACAAGAGCATTTTGGAAAGAAAACTATACTAGGAAAGTCTGATCTTTGAGGGGGGAATCTTGATAGAAGAAAAGATTTTAGAAGAGGAGAATCAATTAAGGAATTGGGGGTGTGTGGATGAGCAAAAACAGTCCTACAGGATGGACATTTCAAGCTCAAGGAATGAAAAATCCCCATCTAAAGAAGGGACAGGGCAGGGTGGTAAATAAGACATCAAAATGTTTGATACCTATGCTTAGAAGTGATACCCCAGAATCATAAAATGTTCTAGCATAAAATGTGGCCCCTTCTCCCCTCCCACCACAATCCCCTGGTAATGCCAGACTGCATAAAGTTTGTAATTTAGCACATTTCTTCACTGCACTGAAGTTATATAGGTCAAATACTCTCCTGACTAAGTTATATGACTATCTCAAATATGTTATATACAGTACTGACTCTGCTGAAACACGCCTTCTGAGAAGGCTGCATGTACTTGGGAGCCCCAAATAATTCTACAGCTGGAGAACCTAGAATGAAAGATTCCTTCCAGGAGTAGAGGTCATTTTTAATGAAATGGCCAGTAGCAGTTCTGATCACCATAATGGTAGGTTTCTCTACCCTCTGGAGGTTTCTTGGAACAAGTATTATAAACATATAAATTAAACATAAGTTCATTCAATAATTCTAGGAAATCATGGGTGTTTATACCAGAAATCCGTATTGGAAAATTACTTTGAATCAGAATTAAAAAACAAAAAAACCTTCAAACTAGACTTACATCTAAAGAGGAAAAAAATCAATATCTACCTATAAAGAGAATATAGAAAGACCTTGATTAATGTTGAATTCTGAAATAATTATATCTAACTACATCTAGTATAGATAAGGTAATTGATATCAAAGGAGGAAATGTTGAGAAACTACACTGATCTTAATAAAAAGCATTTGGCTAAAGACCAAAGGGTTCATTTCCAGGAGAATATACCCATAAAAGTTGAAATCTTACAAGCAAAACTTAGGGGTTGAATGAGTCTAACATTCACTGTGTTAGGCCAGGAGCAGGGAACCTGTAGCCTTCAGGCCACATATAGTCTCTAGCTCCTTGGGTGTGGTTTTTCAACTGAGTCCAATATTTACAGATTGTGGTAACAAAGAACCAAAATTTGTTTCCTAAGCCAGTAGAATGTAACTTCCTTGAGCGTAAGACTGTTTTGCATTTGCGTTTGCTTCCCCAGAACCTAGCACATTTCCTAGCACATTAACAGGTACTTAATATAATAGCTACTAAATTCAGTTGAATAGATGAGAATCCAGTTGTTTTCAGCAGATTAATCTTATGCTGAAGTAAAACAGAGAGAGACTGATTAACAAGTACAGAGCTGTGTGATCCAGGGCAAATCATTTAACCTCTTCTCACCTCAGTTTCTTTTTTTGGTTAGCCAATGGGATTAAGTGACTTGCCCAGGATCACACAGCTAGTAAGTGATATGTGTCTGAGGTCAGATTTGAACTCAGGTCCTCCTGAATCCAGGGCCAGTGCTCTATCCACTGTGCCACCTAGCTGTCCCATCACCTCAGTCTCTTTATCTATAAAACGAAGGGATAATAATCGTACCTACCTCTTAGGATTATTGAGATAGTAAAGTAAGATGACATCTATAAAGATCTTTGCAAATTTTATAGTGTTCTGTAAAAACTAGTTATTATTACTATTATTATTATTATTATTATTATTATTATTATGACTATTATACTAATCCAGGCATGAGGTGATAGAAGCCTTAAGTGCCACATAAAGGTAAACTGAGGCATGTTTCTCCAAGCAAGAAATCATTTTATTAACAAAGGCATGCTACCTACCAATAAAACAATTAATGGCTCACTCAGTTTCCAACCAAAGACCTCAAACAAAAGAATAGCTCCCCTTTTATATGTCTGGGAGTACAGAACAAAGGAGAGAATAAGGTAGGTGACACCATGGGGTTGAGGGAAACAGGATTGGTTGCATAGCTGAACTGTAGGAAACAATATGATTGTTTAGAAGTTCGGAATAGGGAATAGCAATAATCCCCCTCCTTAAATGTGACCTCAGAGGCTTCTAGTCCAACATGCTAGGAACAAACAATCCCCTCTTATTTAGACTTGTTTGAAGAAGTATGGAAAGAGAAGTCCCACTGCTTCCTGGGAAGCTCATTTCACTTTTACAGAGTTTTAGTGGTTAGAAAATGTTTCCACACATGGCACTCAAGTTTGCCTCTGCCACCTCCACCTATATAAATCCTGGTTCTGCCCTCTGGGGCCCAGGAAAACAAGTCTGTACCCCTTTTATATCACAATCCTTCAAGACAACTCTGAAGTTTTGAGTGAGTTGTTGGAACAAGGGTGAAATCTTATTTCCCTCCAGACAAAAGGAAATGAAGAAAGAGGAAACTGGTTTTAGTTAGGGAAAATGTTTTTTGTTTTGTTTTGGTTTTTTGTGACCTACTTTGTAACCTTTTTTTAAAAAAAAATATTTATTTATTTTTAGTTTTTAACATTCACTTCCATTAGATTTTGAACTTCAAATTAACTCCTCCCCCCCACTTGCCTCCCCAAGATGGTGTGCAATCTGATATAGGCTCTACATATATATTCATATGAGACACATTTGCACATTAGTCATGTTATAAAGAAGAATTAGAACCCGTGGAAGGAAACCACAAGAAAGAAGCAAAAAAGAGAGAGAAAGCAAATAGTATATTTTGATCTGCATTCATAATCCATAGACCTTTTCCTGGATGTGGATAGCATCTTTCATCATGAGTCTTTTGGAGTTATTTTTGATCCTTGCATTGCTGAGAAGAGCTAAGTCTATCAAAGTTAATCATTGCACAATGTTGTTGTTACTGTGTACAATGTTCTCCTGGTTCTGCTCACTTCACTCAGCATCAGTTCATGTAAGTCTTTCCAGATTTTTCTGAAATCTGCCTGCTCTTTATTTCTTATAGTGCAATACCATTCCATTATATTCATATACCACAACTTGCTCAGCCATTCCCCAATTGATGAGCATCCCTTCAATTTCCAGTTCTTGGCCACTACAAAAAAAAAAAAGCTGCTATAAATACTTTTGTACATTCCCATTGTTATATCTCTTTGCAATACAAACCTAGAAGTGGTATTGCTGGGTCAAAGGGTATCCACAGTTTTATAGCCCTTTGGGTATAGTTCCAAATTGCTCTCCAGAATGGCTGGATCAGTTCACAACTGCACCAACAGTGCGTTAGTGTTCCAATTTTCTCACATCTCCAGCATTTATCATTTTCCTGTTTTGTCATGTTAGCTAATCTGATAGGTGTGATGTGGTACATAAGAGTTGCTTTGATTTGCATTTCTCTGATCAAAGAGATTTAGAGCATTTTTATTTGACTATAGATAGCTCTCATTTCTTCATCTGAAAACTGCCTGTTCATATCCTTTGACCATTCATCAATTGGAGAATGACTTGTATTCTCATAAATAGACTCAGTTTTCTACATATTTTAGAAATGAGGCCTTTATCAGAGACACTGGTTGCAAAAATTGTTTCCCAGCTTTCTGCTTCCTTTCTAATCTTGGTTGCATTGGCTTTGAGCAAAAACTTTTCAGTTTAATGTAATCAAAACTATCCATTTTGCATTTCATAATGTTCTCTGTCTCTTGTTTTGTTATGTATTCTTCTGTTCTTCATAAATTTGACAGGTAAACTATGCTTTGTTCTCCTAGTTTGCTTATAGTATCAGCCCTTATATCTAAATTGTGTACCCATTTTGACTTTATCTTGGTATACAGTGTAAAATATTGGTCCATGCCTACTTTCAGCCATACCATATTGGTCCATACCTAGTTTCTGCCTAGTTTTCCCAGCAGTTTTTGTTAAATAGTGAGTTCTTATCCTAGAAGCTAGAATCTTTGAGTTTATCAAGCAGTAGATTACTATAGTCATTGACTACTGAATCTTGTGTGCCCTCAAAGAATACTTACATACATACAGATATGCATATTCTATGCACAGACATGGCATTCTATGAAAGGGATAAAACATGGGCTTATAAATGCATGCATACATATGGGTATACATATGTATGTATGTACATACACACAGATATGCATACATAAATACATATATGGCAATTGGATGGAGGCAGAGGTGTACCCACTGCCATGCCCTATCCCTAAGGCTTAAGTTACTCCCAACCGGCAATATGTTCTCATGAGTTTTTATTTAATATTTAGAGATTATGGTGCTTTGTTAGCTGAGGTTCCAAATCAACCTCCAATAAAACCTTCCAATAAAACAGGATATAGGTAATTTTATCCATGTACATGTGTGTGTATATATATATATATATATATATATATATATATATATATATATATATATATATGTACAGAGAGAGAGAGAGAGAGAGAGAGAGAGAGAGAGAGAGAGAGAGAGAGAGAGAGAGATTGGGGCAGGAGAGGCACTAAACTCTCAAAAGAATTGGCACCTGAACTAGACCTGAAAAGGAACTAGAGATTCCAAGGAGCAGAACTGAGGAGATGGAACCTTTCATGCAAAGGCACAGGGGCAGGAGAAGATATGTTGAGCATGGAAAACATGCTCAGTCTGATTGGAACATGAGATTCCTGAAGGAGAATAATGTGTAATTCAGCCTAGAATAAGAGGCTGGAACCAGATTATGAAGGACTTTAAATACAGAGAAATTTGTATTTTATCCTGAGAACATTGGGGAGCCACTGAAGTTTCTTGAGCAGAGAAATGACATCAGACATACACTTCAGGTCTATCAATTTGACAACTGTGTGAAAGACAAATAGAGACATAATCATTGTCAAAAACAGTAATCTTTGCTTGAAAGTTCCAAATTTTATTTTTTGGATACATAATAAATCCTCATTTTGCCTCAACTCTGCTAATCTTTAATATTTGTCATCATGGGAAAAAGGAAGTAAGGTCTTTTTTTCCAAAACTATGCAAATTTTTACGTTATTTTATCATAAAAGGTGTATTCATGAAGAGCCTTTAAAGAATTCTGTTGCGCTTTTTTGTCAGTAATTATTTGGTATATATTATTGTTTTGATGCATTCTTGTGACTTGGGGATTTTTTTCTTTATTTTAAGGGAGAAATGAGGGAGCTGTTTCTTTTAAAGTAGCTTTTAAAAAAACCAATAACTAAAAGAGACAACAAAAAGCTTTCCAAAAGCTGTTATCCCAGCATCCTGTTGAAATGTCAAAATTGTAAGAGCCTGTTTGTGAGTTCTTGAATTTGAAAAGTGCACAAAATAAACTTTCTGGATACCTCCAAAATGATGTGCTATTACCTCTGCAGAGGTCTAGAACAGTAGAATTTAGAACACTCTCTAAGCATTTCAATTGCTTTCAAGCCAGAAGAGTCACTTTTTTATCTTTAAGTTTCATTCCCTGAACCCCCCTTACCCATCTAATTCTAAAGTGGTTGCAGTTTTTACCCATTTTTCTCACCATGGGATATTTCATGCCCTGAAAAATTAGTTGCTAGACTCATAGTTCAAATTACTACTTAAAAATCTGTCTCAGTCATCCAAAGAAACACTACATGTAGAATAGTCATAATCCCAGGCAAAGGACTTGGTCCCCATAACAATCTGATATGTTCTCAATGTTTCATTCATGGTTATAATTGGATAGAGGCAAAAGTGTCCCCACTGCTATGCCATGTCTGTGAGGCTTAAACTACTCCTAGCTGGAAATATATTCTTAGGGTTTTTATATAATATTTGGAGGTTATGGTGCTTTGCAAGCTGAGCTTCTAAACCCAATAAACAGGATACTGGTATTATCCAAACCATGGTGTGCTTAGCATGACTGGCACACTCAGCCCCTCACCATCTAAATACATCAGAGTTACAAGGCATGAGGGACCTATGCTGGTGTCAGATGTATGCTTCCTGAATGCCCTCCCAAAAGGTGGGCATTTCTGTGGCCATTTGTTCCAATGTCCCAGCAGCTGTGAGGAATATGAGGTCCCCAGAAGCTAATTGGGCAGCAAGAAACTCTGCCACTAGTTGAGCTGCAGACATTGATTGCTACTTTTCTTAGGTAGATGCTTGGTTGTTAAAAGGAGGCCCAAAATAACATTTGCCTATGGAAATTGATTTTAAAAATCAACTTGAGAAGAAATGAATCTCAAACAAAATGGTGAGAAGTAATAGACTGTTCTGAGGGCCCCCTAGGAAACTACCTCTCAGGTGAATTTATGGAGAACACCTGTTTGAAGACAGAGTGATTACTAAGATAATGATGGCTGCAGGGTGTTGTGGTCCATAAGTTCATTTTCTTGTGGCTGCTTTTAGAGTTTTCAAGGTTGTAACTGACAAAATTATAAATCAAATAACTGGAGACTCTGGGAAAATTATATAAATACTGCTGGGGTCATTAGTCACAGACAGAACTGTTGGATTTCATATCAGATTTTCAAGACAGATCACTGCATATAAGCAGGAATTGATTTAAGGCATTAGAAACTATAGGTTTAATAAGGGGGGGAGAGAGGGAGAGAGAGAGAGAGAGAGAGAGAGAGAGAGAGAGAGAGAGAGAGAGAGAGAGAGAGAGAGACAGAGAGAGAGAGAGAGAGAGAGAGAGAGAGAGAGAGAGAGGGAGAGAGAGAGAGAGAGAGAGAGAGAGAGAGAGAGAGAGAGAGAGAGAGAGAGAGAGAGAGAGAGAGAGAGAGAGTGAAAGTAGTGGGTAAGCAGTGTAGAAAGTCACAAGAAACTTAAGATAAACAATTACAAAGCTTTCAGCTAATGCAACTAATTCTGCAGGGGCTTTGCTGGAAGCCAGATGATTGGAAGAGAGGTATTGTTTTGTTCATTGCCTGGAGAAGGCTCAAAATCTTCACCTGAGAGAGCTCTTCAGTTGTGGTGATTGGAAAGATGAATCCTGCTCGTTGTGTCAACAGCTTGAGAAAAGGAAAATGTCTAAAGGGCACCTGATTGCTAATGTCCTTATGGTTTGAGAGAGAGAAACAAATTTTAAGATATTGATAAGTGGAGTTCATCTAAATGATGAGGGGAAGGGAATGCATACATATAAGTTGAAAGAACTACAAATATTTTTTTCCTGGAGAAGAGTTAGGCAGGCTGTGGTAGCTGTTTGCAATTGAAACTGATCTTTTCAAAGGTACCAGTAACCTCTTAATTGCCAAGTATGATGAACGTTTCTCAACTTTAATCCTTCTTAATCCCTGTAGCATTTGACATTGCTGACCACATACATATCCTGGATACTCTGTCGTCTCTGGATTTTTGTGATACTGCTCACTCTCTTGGTTTTCAGCCTATATCCCAGATCACTCTTCAATGTCCTTGCTAGACCATCATCCATTTCATACATCCTATCTGTGGCTAGACGCAAGACCCAAGGCTCTTGCCCTGGGTCTTCTTCTCTTCTCTCTCCCTATTCTTTCTTGATGAATTTAATCACTTTCGATGGACTTAGTTATCATCTATATAACCTGTCCTAGGCATTCTCCTGATCTCCAAACCTGGACCACTAATTCCCTATTGGACATTTCAAACTGGGTGTTCCATTAACATCTCAAACCCAACATGTCCAAAATAGAACTCATGATCTTCTCCCTCAAACTCACTTTTCTTCCTAACTGCTTATTTCTGCTGAAGGCACCATCATCCTCCCAGTCTTCCAGGTTCTCAACTTTCATGTCATCTTCAGCTCTTTATCTCACTCATCCCACATGTCCAATCAATTGCTATTTCATGACTTTTCTATCTCCACAATATCTTACATCTGTGTTCTCTCTAGTCACACAGCCACTGCTCTAGTTCATACCATTACCATTTCCTGCCTAGCCTGTTACTCTTAACTGTTCTGTCTGCCTCATCTCTCCACACTCTACTCTACCCTTCAAATAGCTGAAAAAGTAATTTTCATGAAGTGAAGATCTATCTGTAATGGAGATAAGCCAGAAGCCTTCCCAGTAAGATCAGGAGTGAAACAAGTATATCCGTTATCACCATTTTTATTCAATGTTGTATTAGAAATGTTAGCTATAGCAATAAGACAAGAAAAATAAATTGAAAAAATAAAAAGGCAATAAAGAAACAAAATTATACCTTGTTGCAGATAATATGATGGTGTATTTAAAGAACTTTAGATAATCAACTAAAAAACTAGTTGCAACAATTAACAACTTCAGCAAAATTGCAGAATATAAAATAAATGCACATAAATCATTCAGCATTTCTATATATTTCCAACAAATCCCAGCAGGATGAGATTCCATTTACAATAACTGCCGATATTATAAAATACTTAGGGATCTACCTTCCAAGACAAGCTCAAGAACTATACGAGCACAATTACAAAGCATTTTTGAAACCAATAAAGACAGATCAAAATGAATGGAGAAATATTAATTGCTCATGAGCAGGCAGTCAATATAATAAAAATGCCAATTCTACCAAAATTAATTTACTTATTCAATGCCATACCAATCAAAGTACCAAAAATATTTTCATAGATCTAGAAAAAAATCACAAAATTCATCTGGAAGAACAAATGATCAAGAATATCAAGGGAATAAATGAAAAAAAAATATGTGAAAGAAGGAAGCCTAGCAGTACCAGATTTTAAACTATATTGCAAAGTATTAATCATCCAAACAATTTGTTATTGGCCAGGAAATAGAGCGGTGTATCAATGGAATATATTACATACAGAAACAAAGTAGTAAATGATCATAGTAATCTAGTGTTTGATAAACCAAAAAATCCAAGCTTTGGGGGACAAGAACTCATCATCTGACAAAAATTGCTGGGAAAACTGGAAAGCAGTTTGTTAGAAACTAGGCATAGACCAATATCTCATACTATATACCAAACAAGGTCAAAATGGGTGAATAATTTATACACAAGGGATGATATCATAAGCAAATTAGGGGAGCATGGAAAATTTTACCTATCAGAACTATGGATAAGGAAAGGGTTTATGACCAAACAAAAGATAGAGAGGATCATAGGAAGCAAAATGGACAGTTTTGATTACATTGAATTTAAAAGGTATTGCACTAACTAAACCAATGGAGCCAAAATTAGAAGGAACTGGGGGGGAGAGGGGGGATGTTACAACAAGCTTTTCTGATAAAGGCTTCATTTCTCAAATATATAGAGAACTGAGACAAACTTATAAAAATAAGAGCCATTCCATAATGATAAACGGTCAAAGGATATGTACAAGCAGTTTTCAGAAGAAGAAATCAAAGCTACCAATAGTCACATGAAAAAATGCTCTAAATCACTATTAATTAGAAAAATGCAAAGTAAAATAACACATGTATTAGGTTGTCTAACATGATGGAAAAGGAAAATGATAAAGGCTGGAGGGAATGTGAAAAAATAGGGACACTAAAACATTGTTGATGGAATTGTGAACTGAGCCAATCATTCTGGCAGGCAATTTGGAACTCCACCCAAAGGGCAGACTATGCATACACTTTGACCCAGAAATACCACTACTAGTTCTGTAACCCAAAGAAATTGAAGAAAAGGGAAAAGGGACTATATGTACAAAAATATTTATAGCAGCTCTTTTTATGGAGGCAAAGAATTGAAAATTGAAGAGATGTCTGCCAATTGAGGAATGGCTAAAGAAGTTGTGGTATATGATTATGATGGAATATGGTTGTGCTATAAGAAATGATAGGCAGGATGGTTTAAAAAAAGACCTGGTAAGATTTATATGAACTGATGCAAAGTAATGTGAGCAGAATTAGGAGAATATTGTACACATCTTCAGCAATAGTGTGATGATGATCAGTTATGAATGACTTAGATACTCTGATCAATATAAATGATCCAAGACAATTCCAAAGGACTCAAGATGAAAAATGCCATCCACCTCCAGGGGGAGATCTGGTGAACTCTGATTGCAAATTGAAGCACACTTTTTTCACTTTTTTACATTTCTTGCTTTTTGTGGTTCTTTTTGTGTTCTTACAACATGGCTAATATGGAAATATGTTTTGTATGACTCACAAGTATGATTGAGATCATATAGCTTGCCTTCTCAATGAGTGAAGGAGGAAGAAAATTTGGAATTCAAATAAAATTTAATGAATGCTAAAAATAAATAGTTGACAAAAAAGTAAAGTGAAAGTCTGTCTCTTTTTAATAAATTCCGGTAGCTCCCTATTGCCATTAGGGTTGAAATATAATGTTTTATTAAAATTTAAAGCCCTTCATAACCTGGTTCCAATCTACCTCTCCTACCTTATTTTACATTAATTTCCGTCACCAACACTCTGATCCAACCAAAGTGGTCTAACTATTTCTCATACATGGCTCCTCTCTTCATATTTTTCTGTTAACTATCCCCCACGCCTGAAATGTACTGCTTCCTCACCTCTCTCCCTTGTAGAATCTCAATTTTCCTTCAGGTCTCAACTCAAGCCCACCCTCTGCATGAAACTTTTCCTGATCCCCTCACTTGCTAATGTCTTCCTTCTAAAATTACCTTTTATCTATTTTGTCTGTATTGCAAATATGTCTATGTATCTATATCATCCCCTACTTCTAGGCTATATTGTAAGCTCCTCAAGGGAAGGAACTATTTCATTTTGTATGTATCTCCAGTGCCTGATACATAATAGATGTTTAACAAATGATTTTAATTGATTGATTGATTAGGTTACCTTCTATTAATACTCCATATGTCCTGTATGGACAGTTTTTGCATGGCCTCCCTGCCACCTTTATATAGACTGTGAGTTCCTTAAAGGCAGGGACAGTATTTTTTCCCTTTCATTATATTCCAGCATTTAACCCAGTTCCTGTCACATAGTAAGCACTTAATAAATGCTTATTAACTGATAGGCACACTTTTTTAAAAACCTAGCTCTGTGATTTCATTAGTGTATAGGCCTCTGAGTAAGTAACTATCCCCATGAATGCATATTGTCACTTTCTCTATAACGTACAATCTTGGGGAATTGCTCAGATCACTGAAAGGTTGACTTGATCAGGGTCATTCAGCCCATATGTGGCAGGGGTGGGACTTGAACCCAAGACTTCCTGACTTTGAGACCAGCTCAGAGGCTTAGTGAAAATCCCCTTTAAACCATATATTCTTTCTGTTCCTGTTGAAGTTCAGCAACAGGCTACACTAGGGCAGCGTCAGAATCCTATGATCTCTGACTACCAGGGCTCCAGAACTTCTGAGAGAGACACATTATGAGAAGAGAAAGCTGTTATCAAGCTGTGTTGATGTTGTTGCTATCACTGACCTTGTGATACCGGTTCATCCCTGAACAATCCTTTGGGATTGTTTGAGTCAAAGACCTCAGGCACCTTCAGCACAAGCATTCCACAGTTGCATATGCATCACAGAGGGATAGCAAAAGCTCCATAGAAGTGCCAGGCACTCATACACACACACACACACACACACACACACACACACACACACATACATACACACAAACTTGTCAAAAGCTATAATTCCTCCTTCCTTACAGTATAGTGAATTCTGTAGACACAAGGTAAGGACCAGCTTAGGAACACCAGCACAGAGTTTTTGGATCTCCCTGCTATTATGTGCTCATCATAGGCAACCTCAGAGTCAGAGAGAGATTGATGTCCTTTTTCAGGGCTGTTTGCTGTCTTCTTCGTCCTGTAGTTCAGCCACCTTATGTCCTTGTTTTACTAACAGTTGAACACTAATTTCATGGATGGAAATCTTGTTCACAAATGGCACGAAAGGTCGCAACAAAAAGTTCTTCTGGGATGCAATACTTTCAATCATGGTGTGCTATCCTGGGGGAATAGCTTACAAGAGTAGAGTCTTTGCCCTGCAAGGACCTCCTTACCCTTCGGTAACAGGGTTCTCAGCCCCTAGAAACTGATTCCCAAGAAAAATTATTTTCTTAATGAGTGGAAACCAAAGTAGCAGGAATATTTAAAATATAATTGCCACTGGAATCAGGTACTATGGATTTTTTAAAAATGAAATTATGGAATTATGCCCAAAGAGTTATTTAAATGACTATACCCTTTAACCCAGCAATGCCACTACTAGGTCTATTTCCGAAAATGATTTAGGGGAAAAGAAAAAAACCTATATGTTCTAAAATATTTATAACAGCTCTCTTTGTGGTGGCAAAGAACTGGAAATTGTAGGGATGCCCCTTGACTGGGGAATTGCTAAACAAGTTGTAGTATACTATTGTGATGGAATACGACTGTACTTTGAGAAATGATGGGCTCATTCATTTTTAGAAAAACATGGATAAACTTACATGAAATAATGAAAAGCAAAATGAGCAGAACCAGTAAAAGGAATATTATTTTAAGAACAACTTAGAGCAACTAAATCATTTTGACTATTATAAATATCCAAATTAATAACAAAGGACCTATGAAGGAAGGTTCTGTCTTCTTCCAGAGAAAGAACTGATCAATGGAAGTATGTATAGAATGATTTTGCATACAAACACACACACACACACACACACACACACACATATTTGTATCTAGTGGTAGCCATCTTTAGGGTGTAGAGGCGTAAAGGAAAAAGGGCAAAAAGAAATTTACATGACAATTTTATTACATATTTAAAAGGAATAGCAAGTTGTACATAATGCATTTGCAGTTTCACATGCAGTCATTTTTTTTATTATACTGTGTTATGGAAATGCTTGTTTTATTCCATAAATTAAAAATAAAATAAGTCAAAATGAAAATGAAAAGACCAGAGATTGGGAGTGTCTCCCTTTGGAAACATGACTCTGAATAGCAGCATGAGGTTTCTCATAATAAACTTTTGCTGGATATGATGCCCATATTGATGCCAAATCTTTCCTTCTGGGTTCCTATAATGGGATCAACCCCAGAGTTTGGAAACCTGTCAGTAGCTTGGGATACATAGTGAGTCACTGTTTGGAAATCTGATACCATTTAAAACTGCTTGCATGCACACATCAAAACCACCAGGAAAAGACAATGTGGGATTTTTTGCCAATTCTCTCATTTGCAATAATACAGAAGTCTAACTATACCTCTGTGCCCCTATAGTAATGGTATCAGTATGCCACCTTCATTCCATTCATACTGCTATATCTTTACACTGGTGCATTCTCCTATCCCTTCCCAGGTTCCAAATGATGTATTCAAAATTTTTAGTAAAGAAAGCAAAGGAGCTACCTATCTACCAAAAGTATGGGGTCGCTACAACTTCATCTGGGGGTTCACGTCTCTCTAGAGTCAAAGAGATACTTTTCAGAACCAGAACAGAATGTCAGTATTTTTATGATGAAGAGAGAGAGAGAGAAAGAGAGAGAGAGAGAGAGAGAGAGAGAGAGAGAGAGAGAGAGAGAGATGACTGATACAATGAAGTTTATTAAGCGCTTACTATATACAAGTCATTGTGCCAAGCACTGGGAAGGAAAGGAAAGGAATGAGCATCTGTATAGAATAGACTACATACAAGGCACTGTCGATAGGAGAAAAGAGAATAGAGGAGAGGAGATCACTTGATCAATCCATCCCTGCTAGCAATCATCCCATAGCTCTCCCTTTTGTGGATAAACACTTTGAGAAGGCTGTCAACTATCAATGCCTCCATTATTTTCCTCTTATTCTCTTAACTCTCAGCAGTCTGGCTTCCAACCTCATCATTTAATTGAAACTGTTGTCTCCAAAGTTACCAATGGTCTATTAATTACCAAACGTAATGGTCTTTTCTCAATCTTCATTCTTTTTGGCCTCTTTGCAGTTTTTGACACCATCAGTCACCTTCTTCTGGGTTTTTTGTGACACTGCTGTGTACTGGTTCTCATACTACCTGTCTGACCAGTCCTTTGCTGGATCTTCATCCAGGTCATGCTCACTAATAGTAGGCATCCTCGAAGGTTCTTCTCCATATATATTATTTCATTTGGGGATCTAATCAGGCCCTATGGATTCAATTATCATTTCTATGACAATGATTTCTAGATCCACTTATCCAGTCCTAGCCTCTCTAAATTGATGTCCCATGAACACCTTACACTTAATGTGTCCCAAAATGAACTCATTGTCTCCCTCAATCTTCCCCCAAACCCTTCCCTCTTCCTAATTTAATGGCTCTCCTGAGAAGGGATCCATAGACTTCACCAGTTTGCCAAAATGGCTTATGACACAAAAAAATGGTAAGAAACTCTGCTCTAGTGCAGTCCCCTCATCATACAGATGAAGAAACTGAAGAATAGAATAGCAAAGTGATTTTCCCACTGTCACACAGAAAGTCAATAGTAGAGATGGGATATGAACTTAGATTCACTGATGTCAGTGAATCCTTCCCATGGTCCTTCCCCTGGACCATGCTCTATCTCCATTGTTTGGGACTAGAATTTGAAACATATTAAAGGTACCTTGACCACCCAAGTAATACAACTGCTAAACTTATGTTTGTTTTATATTTAAATATAATAACCTAAGAGCAACACTAAAAGCCCAAAAAATACATACAGAGAAGTATACCATTTTGTTCTCAGTCCTATGTCTGTGTCCCCTTCTTACCTTTTACAAAATGACTGAATTTCAAAGTTGGAAGGCACTCCGGTGAGTCAAATAGAGTTCAGGATTAAATAGACAATCTTATTTTTGGCTTTTACAGCCCTTCACAACCTGACCTCTTCCTACTTTTCCAATCTTCTTATACCTTCCTTCATATACTTCAAAATCCAGCAACACTGGTCTTTTTTCTATTCCTCCCACATAATACTCCATTGCTGACATTTACCTTTTTACAAGCTGTCCACATACATGGAGTGTTCTTCCTCCTGACTTTTGCCTCTCAGTTGCTCTTGCTCTTTTCAAGATGTAACTCAAATCCTACCTTCTGCAAGAGACCTTTCCCACTTTCACCATTTCTGATAGTGCCTTACCTCTGAGAATATCTCTCATCTACTATTTAATACACATACACACATATATGTATATATGTATATATATAATGTATATATGTATATACATATACATACATACATATATACATATATATACATATATATATGTACACACACACACACATACATGTGCACACACACAATGCACCTGGAACATAGTAAATACCTAACACATGTATATTGTTGAGTTTCAACCACCATCTTCTCCAGAGGTCAATAAATTGTGGCCTATGGGCTGATCCCTCTCTACCACCACCACCATTTCTATATGGCCCTTGAACTAAGATTTTTTAAAATTATTTTAAATATAATCAAGTATTAAAATGTAAGAATCATTCTTAGCTCACTGACCAGTTCTAGTCTATTCCATACTTGAAAGAAAGAATCTCCAGTACCACATACTTGACAATTGGTCATCCAATCTTTACTTGAAGATTCCCAGAGAGAGGGAAGCCACTATCTCCTGACACAGTACGTTCCACTTTTTTGTTTTGTTTTATTTTGTTTTTGCTTTTTGGTGAGGCATTTGGGGTTAAGTGACTTGCCCAGGGTCACACAGCTAGTAAGTGTCAAGTGTATGAAGTTGGATTTGAACTCAGGTCCTCCTGACTCCAAGGCTAGAGTTGCATCCACTGTGTCACCTAGCTGCCCCCCCCATTTCCAATTTTTAATAGCTCTATTTTTTAGGAAGTTTTTCCTGAAACCATTTCAACACATTGCTCCTAGTTGTACCCTCTGGGATTAAACAGAACAAGTCTAATCTGTCCTTCATGTAACAGCCCATTAAATTCTTGAAGACAATTATTCTGTCTACCCAACCCCCACCTCTAGTGTTCTCTTCAGACTAGCCATTCCTAGTGACACATTCTCACACAGCATGAATTCAAGGCCTTCCTTCCTGCCTGCCCTCTTCTAGACATCATCTAATTTGATAATGTCCTTTCTAAACTGTGGTGTCCAGATCTGAACACAGTTCTCTAGATGTGTTCTGACCAGGGTAGAATACAAATAGATGATTACTTCCTTACTCTTAGCAGTTATGTCTTTCTTAATGTAACTCAAGGTCATGTTAATTTTTTGCCTACTATATCATATTGCTGATTCATATCAAGCTTGCAGTCCACTAAAATTCCCAGATCTCTTTTCAGAATACTGCTTTCCCAGTTGCTTCTCCATCTTGAACTTGGGAAGTGGATGCTTGGAAGCCAAGTGGAACACTTTGCTTTTCTCTCTATTAAATTTTAGCTTCTTCAATTCATCCCAATATTTTAGTCTGTCAAGATCTTTTTTTGTATCCTGACTTTCATCTAATGTGCTAGCCATCGTCCCCAGGTATGTGTTATGTTATCTTTTGATTTGATAAGGATGCTATCTACACCTTTATAAAAGTTAGTTCTGCTAGTTCTCTTTTTGTCACTATTCTGTGCCTTGGCCAAAAATGGCATTTTAATTAATTAATTTCCCCTTTTTGTTTATCCACTTTCTCTATTCTCAAATTCCTACAGATATGAGAGTCATAGTAAGAGCTTAGAATCTGACCAATGTATGCTGTTCTAATCAGGAAACACAGTTATTCGATAGTTACCATTAGTGGAAAGATAATGGAAGGTTAAAAAAAAAAGCCTAACAGTTTAGGAAATGATTAAAATAATAATAGGCAGCCAGACGGCACAGGAATGTTATGGACTCAGGAAGGCCTGAGTTCCACCTCTGCCTCAGCCCCTTAGTAGCTGTATGACCCTAGGCAAGTCATTTACACCCTTGCATCCTCAGTCTCCTCATCTATAAAATGGGGATGATGATAATAGCACCTACCTCATAGGACTGTTGTAGATCAAGTGAGATAACATATATAAAGTGCCCTGCAAAGCTAAAAGCACTTTCTAAGTAGTAATTATCATCGTTAAATATTATATCTCCAAAGATGTTCTTTGGTCAAACCTGATGAATGAATACTAATTCACATTTTCTCAGTTTTCTGACTGATTTGCAGGATCACAGACTTTCCAAGTTGGAAAGTGCCTTAAAGGTCATCTAGTCCCACCTTCACCTACACAGTAGTCCCATGTATAATATTGAGATATTAGCTTCATGAGATGACCTCCCATGTCAATCAATTCTATTTTTTCCATAGCTCAAATTGGTAGGAAATTTTTACTTACATTAAACCTGTATCTATCCTCTTTGCCACTTGATGCTCCTTGCCCTGCCTTCTAGGACCAAACAGAACAAGTCTAATTACTCTTCCCCCTGACAATTTTTTTCAGATATTTAAAGGCAACTACAATGCCCATTCCTTCATAAGTCTTTTCTTCTCCAAATAGAAACATCCCTGGTTCCTTCAATTGACCGTTGTACGGCGTGTCCCTCACTCTCTAGTCCCCTCATCATCTTTACTTCTAGTCCCTACCATGAAGAAGCTTACTTCTTGGAGAGACTTAAAGCCTTCTGACTGAGGTCATTTTCAACCATATTTTACTTTTATATAATCTTCTTGAGGACAGAAACTGTTTTTTTTTTCTTTGTATCCCAAGCATTTAGCATAGTGCCTGGCACATAGTAATCAGTTAATAAATGCTTTCTGACTGATTTTTAGGCTCTGAAATGCTCCTCTACTCTTGCTACCCATCTTCACCACACCTTATCAAGTCATATAAAATGTGTAACAAGTCAGTGGTAAAGTTAAGAAAGGCATTATTACCCAGTGTGAAAAGCACAATTAAGCTTTGTAAATGTATACCTCATATATCAATTCATAACATAATGCTTTAAAATCTTCTTATTTTCCACACTGAAGGCCTAGAAGAGTAGGATCACTGTTCTGTCATCTGCCTGTTGTCTTGTTTATCATTTCCACACAGTCCATTGAAGGCCAATCACGATGCAATCTTAGCTAGGCACACCCCCTAAGTAAATTAGGACAAGTTGGTTAAACTCGTGGGTATATAGTTATCCCTTTCATATCATAAGGGTTAGAGGCATGGGGCTCTCATGATCTGGAAAATCCCCATAAAAATTTTTGCCCCCTCTTTGTACCAGAGAGGTCTGATTTTTTTTTCTTTTTTAATGAGGTGCTTACAGTATCTTACTATAAAATTTGGGTTAAATATTTAGTCATAGTCTCTGTCTCATCTGCTGGTCTTCACGTGTCATCTACAACTTCCACAAAACTCCCCTAAAAATTCCCATTTAATTTCTTATGCCCACCCACAATATACCAATACCACAATAGGGAAAGTCATGATGTCAAAGAGATAACTACACACATCATTTTATACTACCCATCTGCATCTCACACTTCAACAGCAATTATTGATTGTTGCTGGACATTAGGCAAGTGAATAATTTTAGTTATATCATATGCTGTACTGGGAAAGGATAACAAAGAAATGTGAGCCAGAGAGACTTATCCCAGTGTGCTTTGAGGATGAGATGGTCAGATGAGGTGAATCTTATGGAAATTTGGGAGGGCACTGCATTATGTGCGGTAGAAGAAATTTGCTGCACAAGGAAGAAAGGCCTTTGGATCTGATGAAGAGTGGCCAAGAGACACCCACCAATCCGGGTTCTCAAGGGACAGCCAACCTTGTCTTCCACCGAAAACATGAGCAGTGCTATATGTGTCCTTAATTCTTAATACACATTAACTCAGACCCTTGCTCTTCTAATACACATTAACTCAGACCCTTGCTCTTCTATAATTCAACAGAGATGTAACTGAAACATCCAATCTTTTATAAAGATAACTAGTCTTGTGTTTTTCCCCTTCTGAGTTTCTGGACTTCAACACCATGCTACCCTCAGCTATAGTCTCACCCTGTAATATCCCTCCAGCATGCTGGTCCTCTTCTCCCATTGGTCAGTTTTGCCTATGTGTCCATTTTGGGGAGGGGCCCAGGATAGCCATCATTTAAAAGTTGGCTATGCTTCTGACTTTCTGGAATTCAATACCATTCCCCTCACTATGGGTACCTTTCCCCATCTAGCTTTTGGCTCCATTTTGTGGATTGTCTTCCCATATTAGAATGTAAACTGCATGAAGGCAAGGACTTCTTTGCTTATTCATCTTATTCCTTAAGGTCAGAATAAAAAAAATAAAATATGCATAATCTCATTTGACGCTTACATACAGTTAGTACGATCTTCATTTTACAGATGAGGAAACTGAGGCAAGAAACTGAGAATTTAAGTGACTTGCCATGATGTCACACAGGTGGTAAATGTCAGAACCAGAATTTAAACCCAGTTTCCATAAACCCCACCTGAGTTAGGCCTCTTTTCACTTACCCTACAGCTATCGTGCCATTGCATCCACATCTAGTTCCCTTCACCAGTCTTGTTGAACTAGGTGTCACTGACTTAGCATAATATATTAGATATAGTAGGACCAAGGCAGGGTATCATTAAAAGTCACTTTCCCCCATTGTAGACTGTCTAAATCTTTTGAAGCTAAAAATCAATCACATTTTTAAAGCTGACCAGTCTCCACTAAAAACTACAACTTTTTCACAAAAACATTTGCAGCTTTTCCCTATCTTGTACTTGTACAGTTCTCTTATTCGTATTAAATAGTAATTTCTGTCTTAATTGATTTAGCCCATCATTTTAGCCTATCAAGGTTTTTTTTTAAAATTCTAGCACCCAACTTTTAGATGCATTTAATCTGAAATTTTGATGTCTGCCCTATTAGACCTTCTTTAGACAAATTATTGATTAAAATGTTGAACGAGCACATAGGTGGCCAAGGACATGATCCACGGGACATTTTGCTAAGATACCTCCATAGATACCTCCATTTGTGGACATAGATCCACAAATAATTATTCTAGTCGTTCTATCCATTCTAAATCCACCTGTCAATCTAGTCCATTTCTTTCTACCATCCACAAAGATGAGTCACATAAGACACTTTATCAAACATTATTAAATACTTTTTATCAAATCCCAGGATGCTATCTATGTCTGTGGCATTTCTCTGATCTATAGTCTATTTAGATGTACTCTTAAAAATGGAAAGGAGGTTAGTCTAGGCATGACTATTCTTCTTGATCTAAGTCATGTTGGCTTTAAAAGAACATCAAAATGGTTCCATTTGTCTTTCTCTGAGTCTGTCTCTCTCTGTGTCTCAGTCTCAGTCTCAGGTGCAGTCTTCCTGTTCATCTCCTCCCCTCCTGCCACTGCAGCCCCAATCCATACACAGTCACAGTCACAAATGCCTTGAATAAATATTCTTGAATTTTATTAAGAATCAGTGAATTTGCCATCTGGATAGGTGAAGTCTAGTTCACTCCTTTGGTCTGAAGTCTCCACTGTCTGCCTAATAAGGTATGGGCAAACTGCATTGGCCCCTAATAAGGTCAAATTTCATTTTGTCCTCTTTGATGCAGGAGTCAGGACTACTAAGAGCAAGTGTCCCAGTGGAGACCTCCCAATGAAATGTCACAGAGGCTTTTCTCTTCAGGACTAGATGAGGCTTGGGGGGAAGGATATGAATAGCCAAGAGCCACACTGAGCTGGAGTGAGCAAACAGCAATAGCAGTAGCAGCAGCAGTGAATCTGAACCCAGGAGAGCTTCAGCAAGAGGGAGAAAGTGGTCAGAAAATCTTCTAGCTCATACAGGCAAGGCAATTAGGTTACCATGAAATATCTGGCTTAATGATTGGGTATGCAATACAGGTCAAGGCGTTCTAGTCTCTCTTGCCATCACCTCAAATCTCAATTTTTCTGCATTCTTATTGGTGCATAACTGGCTTCCTTGTGCTGGAGAAAAGTTGGGTCTCTCTCTTTCTCCAACTCCTGTGTGCTTGTTTAGTGATGAAAGCTTTGAGAGATAGTGAATGATACAGAGAATGGATTGGGATGTGGGAAGTAAAGTCACTCTAGTCAGAATATAATTTGATTAGTAAGTAGATGTCTATTGAGTAGTGACTTCAAATAACTTTTCTATCCAGTGACAGTGACAACTTTTAATGCCAATATAGATGATCTTCAAGGTCATTGAAACACAAGTATCTGCTTTTTTAGAGAAGGTGATAGGTACTTTGCCAATCTAATGATGACTCTTACCTGAATGTTATTTATTACTTTTCCTTAAAAAGGAAGCCCATGTGGAATTAACTTTATTGGGAAATGACTGGGTGTATATGAAACATTAATATTAAGCAGATATCCACATGAGACATATTTTGCTGAGTGCAAGTACCTTGCAGACTTTGAAAGTGGCTGTTTACTTAGTTCCTCTGTGCCCTCTGTTGTCCTGGATTTAAAATTAGAGATTGGTTGGTTGTGGAGACAGCAAATGCCTGATTTTTGATAGAAATGAATGGCTTTGAAAGGTCTTTGTGCTCAACTTGGTCACGTATGCCTATCTGTTGTAGTCACTTTTCTTGGGGGGTGGGGCAGGAAGAGGAGGGATATCAGCATTTGTGTTCACTTTTTCCAGGATAGTTTCCTAGTGTTCTGCAACCAGGTAAGAAAAGTAGATTTGTAAATTGCTGATCCCAAATGATTTGACCCCATTTCCCTAACTTTGCCCTGTTACTGCCCTCATTTCATCCCTTCTTGTCTTCTTTCCTAACTAACAGATTGTTGATTGTCCAAGCTCATCAGTCATTTTTTTTTGATCTTCAAAACCCACCTGTCTCAACTGCTCCCAGTTTTTGTCACCTTCCCCCACCACCCTGGGCCCACCTCCCACCTGACATTATACTTCCACCTACCCCACTCCACCTAACTTAAAACAGAAAAAAAAATAGTGAAAAAACACCTCTACAACACTCAAAGAACACAAGGCTTACTAATAAATTTCTTGGTTAGGTTCAGCTGGAATCTCAAGCCATGCAAATCTGAGAAGGACAAGTGGATTCCAAGATTTCTGCAATGAGGACAAAAAGATACTCCACACCCGAAGGTTTCATAAAGAACTCCTCCCCAGCAGGAAGCTTCTCCAATATAAAGAATTTTGGGCTGAAGACCAAGACCAACAAATTGTTTCTCCAGGCAACAAATAAGACTTTCCTGTGAGATGCAGACCAGCTAGCATGTGAAGAATTTACCAAGATCAAACTCCTCCTCCAATGTTGATGTTCCTGACATTTTTGTATAATAATAAACTGCTTAAAAATCAAAAGTTTTCCATTTTCAAAGGCAACGTGAGGAGAACAATGTCATTTTCAGAGTGCTAAATTTTTACCCGTTACTTTTTTACACTGGCTTCAAGCCTGAAATTACTGGGGTGACAGTCCTGATCCTGACAACACTGGCTTGTGATTCCCTGGGCAACTCTTGGCAACTCTCCACATGACTTCCATTGATCAAAAAAATGGTCTTGCCCTTTATCAATGAAATCTCTATTATTCTCTTTATCAGCATTAAGAGAGAAGCTCACCCTTCCTTCTCTTCTCTATACCAAGAGTGGTACCGAAGTCTACAGTGACCAAAGGCCAATGGCATAGGCTTAGTGGAGTGAGCATAAATTCCCATGTTATAATTATGAAGTCTAAAATTGTGTTAGAGCTATAAACAACCATTTCTGAATTAGCCCTATCTGAAGAACTTTTCTGACAAGGGTTGTGAAAATATTCATGTCAAGGATGGTAGGAGTGGGGGAGCAAGTCTAAATAGATTGATGGTGATCTAGGGGTTTGGAGCCTTCCTTCACATGGGACTTTTGCATTCTGAAAAGGCTTAGCAGATCATGTGTGTTTATATATATATGTGTAACTGATGTATGTGTACACACATATAAAAACTATATGTATGCATACATGCACATAAAATTATAAAACCAGTGTATGTATTATACCTGTGTTGCATGACATATATGTATACATATAAACAAATTTATGAAAATATACTTTTTATATATGTATGCTCTCAAACATACATTATGAAGATACATTACATGTGTATATACATACAAAACACTCACATACCTATACTCACACCTTATCTTCAGTAGAACAGCTGCAGGTACCAACAGACCTCTGAAATAGACTCCAATTGAACCTGGGGAACCCTTTTTACCTTCCAAAACTCATATAGTTGAAATAGCTAAACTCTAGCCCTTCTATATCAGATACTCATTTTCCTAACATCAGGAAAAAAATAAACACAAAAGAGACTAGAGGTCATGCGATGTATATTGGGATAAAGTTTGCAGTTGGTCAGTATATAAAATAAACAGATTATGTAACATGAAATTCTTATATACAGTGATGCTCCATAGAATTTTTCCTGTTTACCCCATGGTATCAGTTGTAGAGCATAATATGTCAAAGCCTCTCCAGAGCACGAAAGCTCGATGTGAAAGGAGGGACGCCAAACCCCCTGTGATCATCAGCCAATCCCACCATCTCTTGACATGAATATAACAATTTACATAACTTTCCTGTTAGGACAGTTGTATGTGTGCATACATACATATCTATGTATGCACATATATTTATATATTTATGTGTGTATGTATGGGTATATGTATATGTATACATAAATATATTTGATAAATATACCCACATGTGTATACACACACGTACAAAAGTCTCACACGCAGACGCATAACTACATCTATATTTGCATATGTGTATGTGTTTTATGTGTACGTGGATATTTTTATAATACATATGTGTGAACTATATATGTAGCAATCTAATGTCTGGTCTAATTCCCTGCTAGATTAACAAGGCACCAGGTATGGCTTTTCCTGCCCTCATAACTCTCATCCCTAATGGAGAGTGGGAGGGCCAGGTAGTTGGAAGGGAGGAGAGAAGATAGTGAATAATTTCATTCTTCAAACTTCCTAGGTCCAGCCTGGCTTCCAATTTGAAGACTTTGCTTTTTATAAATTTAGGGGTAAGGCAGCCAATGAGCTTTTAACATCCTATGCTTCTTGCTCACTACTTGGGGTTAGATGAGCTGCTTCCATGGTTGGGGGTGGCGGTAGGAGAAGCCATCAGTTGCGGAGAGAAAAGAATGGACTGTTTCTCCCACTCCCAATTCAGAGCATATACATTCCCTGACTGCTCCTGGTGATATGAGCCAGAAATTAAGTATGCATATAAAAGCTGGAACCGAAGAAATATCTCTTTCTCCTCTTCTCTAGTGTTGATCAAGAAAAAAATTCTGCTGTAAAACTTGCAACCTAGAGCTTGCTGCCTTGGCTACTATGTGTAGCTCTGAGTGCATAGCATGCGGCCTTGGTCTCTATTCTTTTCTTGATTTAGGTAAAGGAGTATCTGAGATGGAATAGCTCAGCCATTTTACATCCATTGAAAGGTAAGATGCCCCCAGGTTCAGTTCAACTGGAGTACATGTCAGTTTACATACCTGCAGTCATTGGAACCAGTCTGATTCAGTCCCAAAGTGAATCAACCTAGTACCCAAGATACTAGGTCCTGCCACAGTATGAACTTATCCACAGGCATACACATACACACATACACACATATATGTACATATACTTATTCGTATCCCTATATGTGGATATATATCATATACATCCATATGTATGTATAGCTGTGTACAGAAGCATATATGTATGTGTGGTTACATACATACAAACACACAGACAGAAATGAACTTGATGAGAGGAGGAATGTTTGTGGCACTTTTCCCAGGGAATCAAGGTGTGGTAGAGAGAAATAGGCTCTCAGTTTCAGACACAGTTTTGTACTTCTGTTATTGCTAATATAACTTTCTCATGCTCTCTTTATTATATGGTATTACACACATAATACATATTATGTCATATATATATATATATATATATATATATATATATATTTCTTAGTAATTATCCATTTGTAAAACCTAATTGATTGGTTAATTGACATTGAGGGGGGCCATGATCACTGACAACTGATATTGAAGGGAAACTAACTAGATGAGAGCCTGTTAGTGATATTTAAAGGAGGTAATTAAATCTATAGACAAGCAAACATTTTTTTTTAGTAATTTTTATTTGATTTATCAACAATCACTTCCATTTTTCTCCCCCCCATCTCCCTCCCCAAGATGGCACGCAATCTGACATAGGCTACTATACATACATATACATTCCTATTAAACATTTTTTTCACATTAATTGTGTTGTAAGTAAGAATTAGAACCAGTAGGAGGAACCACCAGAAAGAGGAAACAAAACTCAACAGAAGAAAAAAAAATAGCAAATAGTATGCTTTGATCTGCATTCAAACTACATAATTCTTTCTTTGGATGTGGATACATTTTCCATCATGAGACCTTTGGAGATGTCTTAGATCCTTGCATTGCTGAGGGCTAAGTCTACCAATATTAGTCATCGAAAAACGTGACTGTTGCTTTGTACAACGTTCTCCTGGTTCTGCTCACTTCACTCAGCATCAGATCACACAAGTCTTTCCATATTTTTTTTTTAATTCTGACCTTAGGGAATAAGACAATCATTTTCACAATAAGGTAGAATAGAAAAAGAGGATTGCACATGAAGCTGCAAATCTATTATGCACAACTTGCTTTTCCTTCTAAATATATAATAAAGTTATCATGTAATTTTCTTTTTTTTCCCTCTCTCTCCATTGCCCCCACCCTAGAGGTGGCTACCATTAGACACCAATATATCTGTGTGTGTGTGTGTGTGTGTGTGTGTGTGTGTGTGTGTGTGTATAAATATACTATACATACTTCTATTTATCAGTTCTTTCTCTGGATGCAGATAGCATCTTCCTTCACAGATCCTTTGTAGTTCATTTGGTTATTTATAATAGTCAAAATGACTTGCTCACTCAAAGTTGTTCTTAAAACTATATTGCTATTATTGGACACAGTATTCTCTTGGTTCTGCTCATTTTGCTCTTCATTATTTCATGCAAGTCTTTCCATGTTTTTCTAAAATAATGTAAGATAATTTGTTTTGAAACACTCTTATATCTCGAAGTACTACTTCAATGTCAGGAGGTAGTAGTAATGGTGGTAGTTGTGGTGGTGGTAGTAGTCCAACACCTATCTGAAACTGAAATCTTTCTCTACAAAATAAATTCATGGAGAAGGAAGGAAGGAAGAAAGGAAGGAAGAAAGGAAGGAAGGAAGGAAGGAAGGAAGGAAGGAAGGAAGGAAGGAAGAAGGAAGGAAGAAGGAAGGAAGGAAGGAAGGAAGGAAAGAAGGAAGGAAGGAAGGAAGGAAGGAAGGAAGGAAGGAAGGAAGGAAGGAAGGAAGGAAGGAAAGAAGGAAGGAAGGAAGGAAGGAAGGGAGAAGGGTAGTACGTATGTGCCAGGGACTGTGCTAATCATGGGGTATATAAATGCAAGCCAAAAGAAAAAGAATCTCTGTCCTCAAGGAGCTTACACTGTAATGGGGAAAGACAACACACCAAAGGGAACTACTGAAAGGCAGTGGGGAAGGAATATGGTTTCAAATTCCAGAGAAAAATCAGGAATAAGTGAAAATAAATGCAAATGGGCCTGGGCCTTTGTACAAAACAGAGGCTTCAAAAGGAACTTCATCAATGGGAAAAGGAGGTGGCAGGCCTTGCAGAGGGATATACCAGGTGAACATACCAAGGGTGATATGCTAACCCAGGGTGAAGAGGCTCCAGATACTGAGGTGACATCTAAGATGCACCAGCATTAGAGAGGGCATGGTTTTAAAGTCCTGGGAAAGTCTCAGAGTGTGGGTAGAGAATGAGTTAAGAGTTGGAAGGGAAGGGACCTTAGAAAGCATCTGGTGTGACTCCCTCATTTTACAAAATAGAAACCTGAGATAGAGAGGTAAAAAGACTTTACTAAGGTCAGCCAGCCTCTATTCGTATACCTTTAATGATAGGGAGCTTATTACCTAATGAGGTAATATTTTTATTTCATTTTTAAGACAAGTCTAAAGTCAACCATATTACCTTCCTAAAAATACTTAAAACACTGAAGTATTTTTCAAAAGAGTCTTTTCTAATAGTTTTCAGAAAATGGAATTTTAAAACACCCACATACTGTACTAAAGAATACCTTCCTCAGTGTTCTCATTTCATCTGTGGGTTTCAGCTCCTGTTTCTCTAGAATGCAGTAGAGAATCCCAGCATTTTAAGAGCATTTGGAAGGGAACATAGCATTTTGCTAAGCATTCTTTAAATGCTGTTCTGAACGAGGCACTGAGAATACAAAGACAGATGAAAAGAAAATACTTTCTGCCCCTGTGGATCTTAGAAATTATATAGCCACTTCTGCCCCCATTTTTTAAGGGTGGAAACTGAGGTCTAGAGAAGTGAAATGACTTGCCAATGATCCCACAGCATCATAGTATTTAAAATTTAGAAGGATTACCACACTGACAAGCCTATCCTCTTGCTTTGTTTTGTGAATGATGCTAGTATACTTGTGTCCACAGGGAGACCGATGGTAGGAAATAGTGTACGAGCATCAAACCCAGGTTACTGGAGTCCAAATCCTGTGCTCTCAACTTCACAGTAGGTAAAACTGAACTTCATGATCCATGGTTTCTTGTGCAGTACAATAACCAGGAGTTCCTCTGCCTAGGAAAAAACAGATGGGGATGGAAGAGGGGAGGGTGGCAGGGAGCAGAGAACAATCCAACCATAGGAGCAGAAACCCTGAGAGATGGGAACCACAGCACCAGGATGCTGAGCATAGTAGAACAGGCCCAGGGAGAACTGCAAGAGAAGTCCAAGAGCAGCAGTTTCCTCAGGGAGAAGGTATGCCCTGCCCTTGCAGAACAGGAACTCCCTGGAGTAACATGTCATTCACCCTGCATTGGTTAATGTTTTGACCTTGTGTTACTATCTTTGGCAATAACTAGTCAGATGATTGTAAAACTGTCATATGTATGTGATGGGCTTGAATAGAGGTTATACTTTCCCCCAAAAAAAATAGACCTTTTCTAAAACCTGAGTGTGATCTATGATCTTGCTCTAAGCACTGCTACTTAACCCTTGTTGGTCACCTATCAGAAGCTGAACTGGTAGTAGCATCTTCCCCTAAACCACACCCTGTTAGACTCCACGCTGCTGATACTTTGAGGGAAAGGAAGTTGGTGCTCTCTAATGACAGGATCCAACTTCCTCAGTCCTATGCTCACATTCCCTTAAAAACAGGGCCACACTGAAAAACCCACAAGGGAAGGTTTTAGTATGAGTGGTAGGAGGCAGCAACCAAAGAGGACCAGGCAGTAGAGTGCTAGCCTTCTTACCAACTAGGAAAATCAGAGCCCCTTTCCCCAACCATGCTTGTTGGACAATAGAAATTTTTCTACTTTAGTGGATTCCTTTTTTCCTGCATACCTTGCATTATTTGTATAGCAGAAGGTTATTTACTATCATTTAGAAAATATAATAGGTTTCTTCCAAATACATTGTTTAAATATAATAAATTTACATAATCATTTTTCATCACATGCCTACTCTTTTTTTTCCTTTCAAGGGGGAATCCAATTTTAAGGGGGACTGTTTGGAAAGGGGACCTCCATTTGGTCCAATGTAATGATATTCGTCTATCAGATTATCTTTGTTGGTGTTGTTTAATTCCAGGAGAGCAAGGGTTATGTTTCACCTTAACGTTATCCTTTCTTCAGCATATAGATTGCTATATTGGAAACAGCAATAGATTTGGAGTGATAGGCTTCGAGTTCAAATCCCTTCTCTGTTTCTTCTTATAAAACCTTGAGTAAATCATTTAACCTCTAAGGGAACTAAAGGCGGGTCTCTGTCTCTTCACCTATAAAATGAGAAGCCTGCACAAAGTGATCTCTAAACTCCATCCCATTTCTAAAACTCTATAACACTAGTTTGTTGGGAAATTAAGAAGTAGTTGTTATTCTTGAGCAAAACCTATATTTCTCAAAAATCATTGAATACCTTTTGGACATTCTGCAAAATGCCTTCACCGGTGAGGCATCTCGGTTAAATATCAAGATATTTATATTATAATATATATTATTATATAAATATCAAGATATTTATATTATAATATATATTATTATATAACATACAATATATAACACACAATATATGTTATCTAATATAATATTCATAAATATACAATATTTATATTATAATTTACAAACATACAGATATTTGGTGAGCAGCCTCTCTCCCTGCTTACATTCTAGAAATTTGTATGCATATTTGCAAACTGCTAGTATATTCCTAAATTATTTTTTCTAAGCTTCTACATGTTAATCATATTCAATTAAACCCTTTTTTACTTGGGGATCAGAGCTATTCGTTGTGCATCTTTCTTAACAATGTCTGGGGCCCAAGATAAGCCCACTTTATAACTGAGATTTCTTCAGACTCCATTTAGTGAAATCCGTAAGCAATTTGTTTAATGAGAAAACAAAGTCACTTTACCCAGGAGTCAAGCTCTCCATTTAGATACTTCCCAAGCCTCAGAAAGCTTAGCTGGTGAAGTGATTAAGAACCTCCCAAACCTCTATTTCCAAGTGAAGAAAAAGCATTACTTTAGTAGCAAACAATCTAATGAGGTTACATGACATAGAAATGGGGTGGCCTTGATGAAATACCACCACTTGGTGGTGGCAAGTCAAAGGTTAAGACCAGCAGTATAGCCAGGTGGATCCCTGGTTGTGAACCACTGTCTGTCTTATAGCAGATGGAGTTGGAGCAGAAACAAAGCCAAAGTCGGCAAGCACCAAAGTACATTGGTACCAGGAGTCAGAGGCAAGGATGTCGAGCCAAAAAGTCAGGTGGAATATCAAGCCTTGGTCACAACCAGGAATAGAAGAAAAGGGCAATAGTGAAAGATCAGGAAATTCCAAACTCGAATGAAGTCTTGACTGTTCACAAACGAGCAGGACCAGGAGAATACTGAGAGCTAAGAGCAACCCAGGATTCAAGGTATCCAAGAAGTAGTTTGGATGTACAGTTAGGCATATGACAAGAATGCCAATTTCCTGGGGTTCAAACAGCTTTATACATAGATGGAGTAGGAAGCTGTAGCATCCCCTCTAGGGTCACACACCCCCGATTCACACTTTTAGGTGGGTTCTCAGAGGGCTAGCTAATACCCTGTGATTGAGAATAACCCTTGGGGGTGGCTAAAGTCCTAACATTGTAATTCTGAGTCTCCACCATTGTACTTTCTCCACAAAACAACTTTTCCTCTGTTTCCTCTCACTCTTGCTTGAAATTCCATAAAGAAAGGGCAAAATTTTCCATCTCACAATTGAAGAGTTAAAATGCAAATGATTATGTGAGAGGTAATATTTTAAATTCAATTTATACTATACTGTAAATGATTACCCAGACTCCCAGTTTCTTAATTTTTTTTCCAATTACAAGTAAAAACAATTTTGAACATTCATTTTTATGAATTTTGAGCTCTAAATTCTCTCCCTTCCTCCTACCTCTACCCCTCCCTAAGACAGCAAGCAATTTGATTTAGGTTAAATATGTGCAGTCATGAAAAACACATTTCCATGTTAGTCACGTTTTGAAAGAAAACATAGGCCCCCCCAAAAGAAAACAACACAAAAATAAAGTAAAAAATAGTGTGCTTCAGTCTCCATGCAAACTCCATCAGTTCTTTCTCTGGAGATGGATTGCATTTATCACAAGTTCTCTGGAATTGTCTTGGATCTTAGTATTGCTAAGAATAGTTAAGTCATTCACAGATGATCATCATACAATATTGCTCTTACTGTATACAATGGTATCCTAGTTCTGTTCACTTCACTTTACATTAGTTCATATAAGTCTTTGCAGGTTTTCTCCGAAAGCATCCTGCTCATAATTTCTTATAGTACAATAGTATTCCATTACAATCATATACCACAACTTATTCAACCCTTCCCCAATTGATGGGTATCCCTTCAATTTTAAATTCTTTGCCACCACAAAAAGAGCTGCTATTAATATTTTCGTACATATAAGTCCTTTCTTTATCTCTTTAGTATACAGACCTAGTAGTGCTATTGCTCTGTCAAAGAGTATGCACGGTTTTATAGCTCTTGGGGTATATAGACTCCTAGTTTTGATCAAAGAAGGGCACTGAGATCTTGAAAATGGGAGAATAAGGGACCACAGAATGAGGGGAAAATAGAAAATGGTGAGTTGAAGGGTGTCAAAGACAAACTTTAAAATATTGCCTTTAGCTAGTCCCATGTGGACACCTTAAACAAAAATGGCTTTTAGTAATCTGAAAATCTTGTAAATATAATGGAAGAAAAGAAAATCCAAGGTAAAGAAAGGATCCCTTTTCAATTACTGACCAAAAATAAATAAAAGGAGTCTGGCCTAGCTTGATGAGGGATACTGTGTACAAAACAAAGAATGTCTGTGTCAGGTGAGAAATACAAATTCTGTGTGGTGTAATTCGAAAAGGGCCATTCCAAGCTGTTGCAAAGTTGAGAGCAGACTTACGAGGCTCACACACAGTGTTTGAAGCCTGGTGGTTGCCATGGTTACTTTTGCATGGGGAGGCTTATTTATAGCCCTGCACTATTTTCAGTGAATTCCTCAACAGGCAGAGAAAAATCCAACTGTGGAGGAATCCAAGTACGTTGAAAGCATTCGGAAAGAGAAAAATCCAATTAAATAGCACCACAGAATCACCAAACACTGTGGAGAGCAGTTTTTGACAACTGTCTTGTGAATATTGTTATCTCTTCCCTTCTGAATAGAACAAAAAGATTTTTAAAGGGGTAGCACCTGCCAAAAGACAATGTTTTAAAACTCCCTCTGCTGGTTTGGGCCCAACAGGTGCCGACTATGGTTTTTAGAAGTGCTGGCAGATAGGAATGGTACCGGGGCAGAGAAGTGTTTGGGTTCCTGAAAGTCACTAGGCAAATGATGTCACTGGAACACCAAAGAGCCATATTTATATCAACTCTGGGCAAAAGAGAAACAAAAATGAATGTTTGGATGCATAGAAAATTTATACTTCTAGTGAGAATGCATTTCAAGAAAATACGACATCAAAAATGAGAACTTACCAAAAAACATTGCTGTTGTTCATCCTTCATGGACCAAAATGACATCACAATGTTGGGATCAAAGTACAGTGTGTGTGACTGTGGCTGATGAGATCAATATGAGCTCAGAAGGCTCTATCTTAGGTTGGGCACAAATAGTCCATATGAACATTTGGGGTGGAGATGTCTCTAAATTTGCACATCTGTTTCTTTTGAGCTACTGTGATTCTGCTTTACACATAGAGCACAGTACCGTCTGTAATGCAGGCATACCATGCGGTTGGTCCTGTGCCGGCAACTCCCATGTCTAAAGTTCTTCAGAGAGACCTTGAGAGTGGCCTTGTATTACTTCTTCTGACCTCCAGGTGAGCACTTCCCTTGTGTGAATTGTCCATAAAATAGTATCTTAGGCAAACGTACACTTGGCATTTGGACAATGTGGCCAGCCCATTGGAGTTGTGCTCTCTGTAATAGTTTGAATGCTTGGCAGTTCAGCTTGAGAAAGGACCTCAGTGCCCAGTACTTTATCTTGCCAGGAGATCTTCAGAATCTTCCTAATGCAATTCAAATGTAAGTGATTCAATTTCATGGCATGGCACTGGTATATTGCCCAGTTTTCATGGACATACAACAATGAATTCAGCACAATGACTGAATTTACACCTTCAGTTTGGTAGACAGCCTCTTCTCTTCCACCCTTTATTTCAGAGACTTCCAAATACTGAATTAGCTCTGGCAATGCATGCTTCAACCTCATCATCTATCTGAACATCCCTGGAAAGTATACCGCCAAGGTAAGCAAACTTATCCATCTGTTCTAACTTGGGTTCCACATTCCAAGCCGGTGTGATACTGACTGGTGGAGAACCTCTGTCTTCTTGGTGTTAATTGTCAAGCCAAAATTAGCACAAGCAGCAGAGAGTCAACCATACTCTCTTGCATCTCAGCCTAAGAGGCTGCACTGAGTGCACGATCATCTGCATACAAAAAGTCATGCATCAACTCTCCCTCCACTTTAGTATTGGCTTGCAGCCTTTTCAAGGTAAATAATTTACTGTCAGTGTGGTAGCTTACCTTGATGCTGTTGTCATTCTTGTTGAAAGTTTGCAACAACATCACAGAAAACACCATTCTAAAAGCATGGGAGCAAGCACATAGCCGTGCTTCACTCCACTGGTGACTGAGAAAGCATGAGAGCACTCTGCCTTATCTAGAACTCATGCAAGCATGTCATCATGAAACTGAAGTACAATACTGATGAACTTTCTTAGGCAACTAAATTTTGCCATGATCTTCCACAAGCCCTCATGACTGACAGTATCAAAGGCCTTGGTCAGATTGATGAACATTTCATATAGACCCCTGTTCTGCTATTGACATTTCTTCTGGAGTTGCTGGGCAGCAAACGCCATATCAACTATTTCTTGGCCCTTTCTGAAGCCACACTGGCTCTCAAACAGATGATCATCTTCCAAGTGAAGGATCAGCCAATTAATATGGACTTTGGCCAGAACCTTGCTGGCAATGAACAAGAGAGACCCCACCACATACACTCATGATTATCACAAGACAATGTTTTCTTTTGCTTTATAGAGATGGACAATGGAGGCAACCTTGAACTCCTGGGGGATAACTTCCTCTTGCCATATAACTGGAAGATTTCAGTTAGCTTCTGTATGAGCAGTGGAACCCCTACCTTGTAGATCTCTGCTGGGATGGAATCAGCACCAGGCACTTTGCTATGTAAGAGGAGCCTAATGACTTCTAATACCTTTTTGCAGTTGGAAGTTCAGCTAGAGAGGAACTGACCTCAACCTGAGGTATATGGTAAATGGCTTCAGCATTGATTGATGACAATCTGTTGAGAACAGTATCAAAGTGTTCAGCCAGTCACCTCTCCAGGATCATGTCCTTATTACCAATTTGTGTGGTTTCATTAGCGCTGAACAGTTTAGATGTGCCATAAATCTTTGGCCCATAAACTGAATCTCACCTGCCTTTTTACTGAGCCAGGAATTCTGCATCTCCCTAAGCTTAGTTTGCACTTCACTTTTAATAGAATTAAACATTGCCTTCTTAGAGATGGATGAACTGTCCTATTGGTAAATACTGTGGAGTGCTCATTTTTTCATTTAAGAGCTTCTGAATTTCCCCATCATTTTCATCAAACTAGTCCTGATGTTTTCAAGTGTTCTGGCCCAGATGAGCAAATGTAGTGCTGTACACCAAATCTCTGAAAGCTGCCTGTTCCTTTTCTGCTCCACTGCTGCTAACTGTGGTTCAGCTTTCTCCCTGGGTCAGCAGCAAATTATTCACTCATGGAGAAGCACTCTAATCTGTTGGTTTTGAGTCTCCTGCTAGTCGTGTTGCCTTAGGGCCAATGCTTTTGTTGAATGGGAATATTTAGCTTAGTGAAGATAAGTCTATGATCGGTTCAGCATTGCCTTCATCACTCTCACTGTCTTTCTCTTCTTATAATGATGTAATCTATTAAATGCCAGTGCTTGCTGTGGGGGTGCATCTATGGCATTTTGTTGCATTTAGGTAAATAGAAGACAGTGCTGGTGATGAGAAGATCACGAGATACATAAGTTTCAGTAGTAAATGACCATTGCTATTGCTGATTCCAACTCTATTCCTCCCAAGGACTTCTGGCTATGTCTGATGGTCTGTATCTACTGTGGCATTAAAGTCACCCAGAATTACAAGATTGTCCTCTTTTGGTGCATTGATGATGAGAGTCTCCCGGTCTTCAGAAAATTTTTCTTTGACCTCATCAGAGTTCATCATGGTGAGAGCATATGCTCTGATGATGGTGGTATGGTGCTTTCCTGCAAGTGGTGATCGCACTGTCACGAAACTGTCTTTCACTGCTTTGTGGAGGCATACGAGCTTTCTGACTAGATCAGTTTTTATTGCAAAACCTACACCAGCCTCGTGGCATTCCTCATCACAGCAGACACTCCAGAAAAACATGTATGCAACTCTGATTTCAGTAAGCTCTCCTTCATTTGCCAGCCTTGTTTCATTCAGGGTTGCTACTTGGATGCAATACCTGCTGAGTTCTTTCAAACAAGAGCTGTTCGCCCTTCAATCTACTAGACTTCATGTTGTCCATGAGCATGTGCACATTCCCATGAACCAATGGTTAACAAAATCATCTTTGCAAAAGTTTTTTTGTATGTTTTTTGTTTTAACTTCAGGGTGGGATCCCTACCTGCTTCAGTAAACAGGCCAAGGTTGGATGAAGCAGACAATTTTTAGGACACCTTTTCTAGCCCCTTCCTTACACCAAGAGGTGAGTAATGTGGTCCTTTAAAAAAAGCTCCTCAAGGGACAGCTAGGTGGCACAGTTGATAGAACACCAGCCCTGAAGTCAGGAGGACTTGAGTTCAAATCAAGCCTCAGACCAAACACTTGACACTTACTAGCTATGTAACCCTGCGCAAGTCACTTAACCCCAATTGCCTAAAAAAAAAAAATTTTTTTTAAAAAGCTCCTCAGACACCCAGGAGTCTTCCAAATACCACTGGGGCTTCAGTCCAGTGGGAAGATAACCTTCTGCCCTGGGCCACTTGTGTGTAAGCTTATGACTACAGTTCCCAGTATATTTGCACCTGTTGATTCATCACTCACCTATCGCCACAGGACTTCAAGGTAGGTAAAATAGAAAAACTATAACAAATATGGATGATGTCTTGAATTCCATGTTAATTGGATTTAAATGAGGCAGAGTTGCTTAAAGTCATCAGACTCACTAGCTCTCTCAGATTCATTAGAGTCTAGTGGCAAGACAAAAGTCAAGAGGCCTGGTTGTGGCCTAGGATGTAGTGGATGACCTTGCAATCTTCAGTGTCTGGCAAAGTTCTAAATGCTCTACAGCACCTGCTTCTGCCTCCTTCATAGGTCATTGGAACAAATCGCTCTCATCCACCCATTTCACCAGGAAGTCTTCACTTGCTTGCTATAGCCATTACCCTAACTCACCAATGGATTTGGGCCCACTGGCTGCCATCAACCTGGTTTAGCCTGTTTGATGAGACAGTTTACCAGGCTATAGTTACCACATGATAGTTTCTTGGGGCCATAGATGAAAGGTGGACACTGAAGATGCTTGAGCAGCCCTGAAAAGTGTTTAGCAAGCCCTCACACAAGAAGTACTAGTTCTGCCTGCGTACCCAATACACTCCACCAAAACTAGTATAAATTAGAGGGATGACTATTCACACTACAAAAGCCTTGTGAGCTTTTGTGGGGGAAGAAGAAAAGGAAACCTTAGTTTCTTCAACTATAAAATCGTAGGACTTAAGAGACTTCCCAAAGAAACACAGCAAGGCTGTGGGTGAGGCTACACTGGAACTAAGCTCTCCTGGTCCTCATGCCATCACTCTTTCATATTGTCAATAAGGACTAGATAGATGATTTAAAGCTAAGGGAAAGAAAAATTTTTTCCCCACTGAGACAGAAGACAAGTTCCACAGTCAAAGGGAAGGCACTGTGTCAATTCACAATAAAGTGGGGAAAGTTCTAGATTTGTGTTTGTATCCCTGGCACTTCACACAGTACCTGGCATGTGGTAGGTATTTAACACCTGCTTGGTTGTTTCCTCTTCTAAATGCTCATAAACCAACCCTTGAATAATGTGCTCTAAGACTTTGCCCAGAAGCAAAGTCAAGCTCACTTGATTATAGTTTGCTGACTCTACCCTCTTCTTTTTTTTGAAAATCCAGACCACAGTTGACTTTCTTCAGACCAGTAGCACTTCCCTTGTTCTTCAAGATCTTTCAGAGATGACTGACAGATGTTCTGCATTCACATGTACCTATTCATTCAGCATCTCAGTTCATAGGATTTAAAGCAGGGCCTTCTGAGGAAAGAACAGCTGCTTGTGTTCCAAGGAATAGTAATATAGATCTGCAATTCCCAACAGACAGACTTTGCAGAGAATATAGTCAAGTCTCCTAATTTTACAGGTTGGAAAAGTGTAGCCTATAGTAGTTACCTGACTTTCCCAAGGTTACACAGGTAGTAAGTAGCAGATTCAAACCCATATCCTCTGGCACCAAATTTAGAACATTTCCCACCCTACTGTGAATTGATGCAGTGACTCTTCTTGGACTATGGAACTTGTTTTATGTCTGAGTAGGGGAAAAATAGTCACATAGGATGACTTGTGTCTTGAGTCCAGCCTACCTGATGGTATGAGCTGAGACCCATCCCCTCCACATAAGAGATATGTTCTTGCTGGAGCAACGAAAGCATAATAATATACACTTCAAAGGCAGAAACTACCAGATCTGTTTTAATATATTTAGGTTGAGCTGTATTTTCAAATGCAATAAATATCAAAATTATTTAAGTCCATATGGCAACTGAGAACACAGTTGCAAGGCACAACACTGTATAACTTGACATGTATATGTATATAATATTCAATAATTTAAAGTAATCTGTCACAGAAAATATAATGACTGATTAAAACAAGCATTAATAGGTAAGAAAGCACAAATAATTCTCTTGTGGGAAAAATCCATTCTTCATTTATACACATCACCTTGAGTGTACCACTGAAAGGTACTTAAAACCACTGGAGATTTGTGAGCAATAGCAGGATCTGTCAAAGTTCTGGATGAAAAACAATCTGTCATGGTCTTTCACAGTTCTCAGCAATGAGAAAGGGCATAATCATATAAAAACTTCTGCAATTCATATCACTGTAGACGGTAGTTAGGTAGTTGCAGTGATCTGGATGGTTGGATTCATGCAGTTGGATTTCTCAAAGTTGAATTCATTAGAAATCACATAATCTAATTTAAAAGAAAGGAGGATGAAGAGGAGAAGGAGGAAGCAGAAAAGGAAAAGAAAGAGGAAGAGGGGGAAGAAAAGGAGGAGGAAGAGGAGGAGGAGAAAGAAGAAAGGAAGGAAGGAAAGAAAGATAAACAGAGAGAGAGATAAGGAGGGAGGGAGGAAGGAAGGAAGGAAGGAAGTGAAGAAGGAAGGAAGGAAAGAAGACCTAAAAACATCATGACATGACATGACAATCATGTCTTCTACAACTTTATCTAATGGCACAGTGCCAAGGATAGATCCCTGGTGTACACTACTAGAGACCTTGCTCCAATCTGGCATAAATTCATCAATGATGACTCTTTGAGTCTACAGGCTTTCAACTAGGTCTTATAATTAGAAATCTACACAACCATATTATTGTTTAGCCCACATTTTTCTGTCTTTCCCATGAGAATAACGTGAATTTTTTTTACTATTTTTGAAAAAATGTAGGTAAACTATATCAACAGCATTCCCCTGATGTTCCAGTCTTATAAATCTGCAACAACAACAAAAAAAAGGAAATGAAGATACACAAGCATAGCCTATTTTCAATGACGACGCATTGTATCTTTGGTCATCATTTCCTTTTCAATAATCATCCTTTTGAAAAGCTATTCTAGAAAAATACACCACATAAAGAAGTCAAAGTCACAGAGTTTACAGACCCTGATCTTTTCTCTTTCTTGAAAATTGAGATAATTGGTCTTCTCCAGTCCTACATCACCTCTCCTATTCAACATCATTTTTCAAGGATCATGGACGACAATTCAGTAGTCATATTTGCCAGGTTGTTTACTGGTAACTTGAACTCATCAAGGGCAGCTAGTTCCTCTATTGTTGGCTTTCACTTCCATTCTAGTCACTTTTGATCTTTCTTTTCAGATTCAAAACATGCCCCCTTGTAAAGAAAACTGAAACAATATAGAAGTAGTTCAGCCTTCTCTTCTTTAGCCATTATCATCATCTCACCCATATGTTCTTTGGCCCTCTTCTTTTCCCTAATTGAACTAAAAACCACAACAACAACAAAGCAAAACAAGCAAAACATTTTGGTTGTCTTTGGCATTCCTTGCTCCCCTCAACTTATTATGAGTTTATCAATCCTGACATTTTAAATATTTTTCTTTTTAATTAACTTTTAACAAGCATATATTTCTCATCTGCTCTCCTACTGAAAAAAAAAGAAAAGAAAAGAAAAGAAAACTTTTGTAAAAAAATATGCATTGTCAAGCAAAGAAAACCCCCACATTGGCTATGTCCAGAAATGTGTATCGCTTCCTGTATATTATTCTTAAAGGATAAATCACCCTGATTTATCTGCCTTTGCTTCCATAATCTGTCTCTGTCTTTCACAAATCTAAGTTAGTTGGTGAGTCCCCTGTGCATTCACATCATTCTCTTTAGACGACATGAACTTCTCCTCATCATCACAATTATTTCCCTTTGTATTTTCCAAATTCCATTCCTAAGTGATTGCTATCTCTCTTGGGCTGACTTCCCTTGTAGAATTTTAGATCATAAGATTCCACTTATTGCTTAGCAGAATTCTTTGGAATGCATACTTTCCAAGTCTAGGTTGCATGTTAAAATATGCCTGATTTTCTCCCCCTTCTTGATCACAAAGTTTTAGACAGAATCATCATTTCCCTCGAGTTTCCTGTCATTTGCATTTTTACTTCACTACTATTTCATTGAAGACTTTTAACCTGTTTACTTTATGCCTCATGTATTTCCTCCTTTTGACTTACTTGGCTGGAGTACACTCCTACATTAATAACACTTCTATTACCCTCAATTATTCCTCACTCAAATACTCTCCACCATTTCCCCATTTTGTCTTTTTAATATACTAGTCTAGTCTTCCCTCCTTTTAGCTCTTTTATTCCTTGTAAATACTGTGAATCCTTCCAGAGCCATCTTCCAAATGTATTATCCTGCTAATGCCCAGTGATACCTATGGGGCCAAGTTTACTTCCTTACATTAGACTTCTTATTCACCTTGATCAGTACACAAACTTCTGAGGCCATGGAATTGGTTTCTGGCTCCTTTCTATGGTTTTTGTCCCTAATGAATTACCTTGCACTATTCTAACCCTATTTTTCTTCCTGTAAAAAGCTGTAGCTTTTTCTCAGTAAAGGGAAGAGATGGTTGGTCTGGCTAGTGTGTGCATCAGGAGAGAGAGAGAGAGAGAGAGAGAGAGAGAGAGAGAGAGAGAGAGAGAGAGAGAGAATTTCTCCCTTCATTTACTTTTCATTTTGAAGTTTTGTTAAATTTTTTGTTAGGTTTGGTTTGATTTGCAAGACTCCAGGCAAATACATCATTACCAGCTCTCATTAGGTATATACACCATCCTAAGACAACTTCCTAATTTTTGTATTTTAAACTATGGTCCAGAAATATGAAGCTTATTCTCAAGCACCATCTTCTTAATTTGCTTTTCATGTACAGAACCTATCTTATTCTTCCCAAAGTCTTCCTTGATTTTTAACTATGTTGAAAATGCCATCTCTTTTCCTAAGGTCCTCAGTTTCTTACCTATAATCCTCAGGATGGTTTCTAGCTTCCTTCTAACAGTACATAGAAGTAGCAAGTGCCTGACATATAGTAGGTGCTTAATAAATGTTTAATGAACTGAATCATTATCTTTGATGTATGGTACAATGGGAAGAATGCTGAACTTGGAGTTCAAGGACATGAGCTGAAATCCTGACTCTGTCCCTCACTACCTATGACCTTAGGCAAGGCATTTAACCTCACCTGCAAAAGTAGGGGTTGGACGACATGACATCTAAGGTTTCTTCTGGCTCTATATCTATGATCTTATGAGGAATGTTCTTTCATATACTGCTTTTATGCCACAGAAAGACAACAGCTATTTCTGCTGTTAATATCAGATCAAAAGAATAGCCTCCCCAACAAGGAGTCACCCCTCACCATTACTAGCCTCCTCTTTTCTTGATTATTACTAGATAATCCGATGGCACCCTTTGTTTCTCCATCATCATTCCTTAGATCACAAGCCTCTTTTTCCTCCTCCCAGGGTCTTGTTCACCCTTCTTCGGTGAGTGTTTCATGTTTGTCCCATTGCTCCAACTCCTTGGTCTTTCTTCCCTTTCTTCCTTTGCTTGTCTGTGTCATACTCTTCCACCCACCAACCTGCCAGCACAGGTCAAGAGTTTTTCCTCCTTTCACAAATCCTCTTCTTGGATTTTGCATTGCAACTGTCCTTCTTATTTTTCAAGGACCACTTCATTCTCCCTGATAATCTGGACAATGAAGAGGCACTCCTTGAGCTCTTCTATATTCTCTTCAAGGAAGGCAACCAGCCTGCACTTGGATCATGGATAGCAATTACTTAGTGATAGTAGAAAAATAAACATCACAACCTCTGAGGATGTCACCACGAAATTCACACTATGCTGAGGATGGAAGTATGTACCTGCAATCCCTACTGGCATGGAGGCTGGTGGATGGTTTGTACTGAGCTGCAGTGGGCTAATTAGATGTCCACCCTAAAGCCAAAACCAGTATGGGTACAGGGGGGCACCAAATTGTCTAAAGAGGAGTGGACCAGCCCAGGTCAGAAATGGAGTGGGTCAAAGCTCCCATAGGCCAATCATTAATGTTATCAGGCTAATGAATAGTAGCTGAATTTCCACTTGAAGCCTGATATGGAGATAGTCTCAACAACAACAACAAAATCTCATTGTTCTCCATACTTACTGGAAGTAAGACGTCCAGCTGTCCGCTCTGTAGTTCTTGACAGCTCTCATGGAGAATTTCCATCGCAAGCTGCAGTTGTTAACAGCAATGGTGAGGAAGAGACTTTGATAGTGACTCGTCATCCTCAGCTTGTTCATTTCTCCAGTTTCCACGATCTAAAAAATTTAATCTTTTCCCCTATGATTCGTAAGACCACCTCTGCCAAAATGAGTTTAATCATGCTTTAATTGCCTCCTTCTTAGACTTCCTTGGACTGGCTCTGCCTTTATCCTTTGTGTGATTTTTGGTGAGTCAGTTAACCTCTTTACCCTTCAGGTTCTTCATATGTAATAAAAGGGATAATTATAACTCTTCCACCCACATCATAAGGATGTTAGAGGCCTCAAGTAAGAAATGCATATAAGTGTTTAGAAAACTATAAATTACTTTGTGAATATGAGTTGATGTTAGAGAGAGATTTTTTTCCATTGTGCAGTGTTTATCTTTTTATACGGCTAAGTTTGTAAGAAAAGCCCATCAGAAGGTATGCATTAATTCTTGGGGATGATGAATACATTTAGGTCACTATCGGCAAGTGAAAGGTAGTAGGATAACCGACTTAGAGCTGGAAGGCATTTCTAGAGGTCAGCTAGAAGGTAATTGATTTATCTGCCTAAGAATACAAGGGTTGTAAATGACTAAGGTTTCACTTGAACTCAGGCCCTCCAAACCCAGATCAGGGCTCTTTCCACTGCACTCCACACAGGAATGGCTAATTTTGGTTGCATGCATCAGACTATCAGGCCTTCTTCAAGTGTGGGTAAGAGAGATGATATAACATGTGATCTAGTGAATTCTGTTTATTTATTCTGTGTAATACTCACTCCTGCCCAGACAAGGTGGTAGAGAAACAGCCCTATGCTGTCTACGGCATGTACAGAAGATGTGACTCCTGAATTGCTGAGATGACGATGAACATGATGTAGCATACTTACATAAGAAACTTCATTTTGTTGCAGAGACACTTTAAGGGAGGATGTCCAGGGAGGGGTGGGAAGGGGTGAAAGATAAAAATGAAGAAAGAGAGGGAGAAAGGAGGGAGGGAAAGGAGATAAGGAAAGGAGAGAGAAAGGTGATAGAGGTAGGGAGGGAGGGAGAGACAGAGACAGAGACAGAGAGACAGAGAGAATGAGTAAGGGCCTTTGAACAATGTACTGAAACCCAAGAGCTGCAAACATGTAAGGAAAACCTGACACACACACTCATCCTGTCCTTAGATCATTCCCTCCCTCCTTGGGCTTGGTTGAATTGTTTTATCTTGCTCTCAGCTAAAAATCTCCCTTGGTGTTGCACATCTTAGATCTATTCTAATTTGTATAATTTCCCAATTTCCATTTGCTATTTTACTTCTCACTATTAATGACTTTTTTATGTAACCAACATTTAATTCATAAGGGCTAAGGTATTAAGTGTAAGCTAAGCAGATCTAAGTCTCTGTCTCTCAGGGGCTGAAGGAGAGGTAACCTAGCCTAGACAGTCTTAGATTCTGCCTGACCCTCCCCCAAGCTGGACAGATAGTGATGCAGACACAGTCCTCAAACTCTCTACAATGGTGTTCAGACCTTAGATTGTATCTAGCCATATCACCCATGAAACATCTCTCTCTCTCTCTCTCTCTCTCTCTCTCTCTCTCTCTCTCTCTCTCTCTCTCTCTCTCTCTCTCCCTCTCTCTTCTCTCTCTCTCTCTATCTCCATATATATTTTGACACCACACATGTATATCATACATCTACAAAAATAAACTTTTGTTAAAATTTCATCTATAACACCTAATTTACTAATTACCAACCCTTGAATACATTTTCAGAGAACACACTACATAGCAAGCTTTGCAAAAATGCAAACATCAAAGCACTTTCTGACTAGAATCAAAAAAGCATAGAATGTCAGAGCTGTGAGTGGCCTTGTAGATCAGCTAATCCTGCCCTTTCACTTCATACTTGAGCAAACTGGGTCCTGCAGAAAGTCAAGTGACTAATTCAGTATAATACAACAAAATGGTAAGTGGTCACAGAAAGTGGATCTCGGCTTCCAATCCAGTATTCTTTACATGCAGGTACCTATTCTGAAGATTATGAAACACTGCTTAATCAAACTCTGCTTATTTTCACTTTAAAAAGTAACTTTGAATTCCTTTCCTTTGACTTATGGTACCTTGTACCATACATAACTCCCAGGCCAACCATTTCAGCCTGATTTACAGCCTATGCTGGTTCTTCAACTTGTGGGACTTTAAGGTATATTTGGAATTAAAAGACCCTAAATGACCTGCTTGCAATTTACCTTAGGGATACACATATAGACAGACAGACAGATAGCTAAATGGATAGACAGATAGATAGAAAGATAGGTAGGTAGGTAGGTAGATAGATAGATAGATAGATAGATAGATAGATAGATAGATAGATAGACAGACAGATAATTTACTTGCACATTCCAAGTGTGAGTCACTATGAGAATGAAAATATAGAGAAGACATATAGTCCCTGCCTCCAAAGAGCTTACACTGTAAGGGGGGAAAGACAACACACAAAGGTGAGTTGGCAAGGCGGTAGAGATGAACTACCCTGCAGCAAGGTATGGAGATAGTCCACGAAATAGTATGTGAAGAGAAAGTGTCAAGCTGCCTTTTGAGTATTCTCAATGAGCAATCAGGCTCCCTCCTGATTCCATCCTCCCACATCTTTGCATAAGGAGAAATAACATTTTACAACGCATTCCTTTGTTCCTTTCCACGAAGATCAGTTTAAGTGAGAAGAAAGGACTATCTCCACTCTTCCTGCTCTCTTGTTTGCACACCCCCAGCAATTCGCAGAATCACTGACGCTCAGACTTGGAAGGGGTCATCTGGTCCAGCCCACATATAAAGAGGCATCCTTTTCACATCATCCCTGACAAACTGCCATCCTGGAACCGCTTTAAGACTTCTGTGGACAGGAAATTAACTCACTGGTGCTACAGTGAATAGAGTACTGAGCCTGGAGTCAGGAAGACCTGAGTTCAAATTTGGGCCCAGCCACTTCGTATCTGTGTGACCCTGGGCAAGTCACTTAACCTCTGTTGCCTCAGTTTCCTCCCCTGTAAAATGGAAGTGATGATAAGCACCTATCTCTCAGGGTCATCATAAGGCTAAAATACAACAATATTTATAAAGTGCTTAGCACAGTGCCGGGCACCTAATAAGCTTTATATAATCATATCTAGCTATTATCACCTCCCAAAGCAGCCATATGTTCCATGTTCAATTAGCTCTAATTGCTATGAGGTTTTTCCTTAGATGGAGCTTAATTCTGCCTCTCTGCAACTTCCACCCAATGCCTCTACTTTCATCCATTGTAACCAAACAAATGGGGCAGCTAGGTGGTGTAGTGGAGAGAGTGCTGCGCCTGGAGTCAGGAAGACCTGAGTTCAAATCTGGCATCAGATACTAGCTGTGTGACCCTGGGCAAGTCACTTGACCCTGTTTGGCTCCATTTCCTCATCTGTACAGTGAGCTATAGAAGGAAATGACAAACTACTTTAGCATCTTTGCCAAGAAAGCTCCAAATGGCGTCACAAAGAGTTGGACATGACTGAAACAAGTGAACAACAAAAAACAACAAACTGAACAACAGAAGTCTACTCCCTCTTCCGTAGCACTTGAAATGTTTGAAGAAAGCTACCATGTCTATCCAAATTTTCTCTTCTCCAGCCTGAACATCCCTTGTTCCTTCAATCCATTGTATGCCAGAGTCTCCTGCCCTATACCATCCAGGTCAGCTTGCTTTAGACACACACTAGTTTAATCAATATCCTTCCAAAGATATGGATGGCCCCTCCAATAGCTATCATTTTCCTTTTTGGTCATCTTTATCCCTCTTATAAGTATGAGGTAGAACCTCAGAATTACTTTTAATTTGCATTTTTCTAATTAATAGTGATTTGGAGCATTTTTCCATATAGCTATAAATAGCCTGGATTTCCTCCCTTGAGAACTGTCTGTTCATATCCTGAGGCTATTCATCAGTTGGAGAATAGCTAAATAAGTTGTTGCATATGAATGTGATAGAGTAGCATTGTGATGTAAGAAAAGAGAAAATGATTTCAAAAAGACACAGCAAGACTTATATGAACTGATACAGAATGAAATAAGCAATACCAGAAGAACAATTTAAACAAAAACATTAATATTATACAAATGAACAGTTTTAAAATCTAAAAACTACAATCAGTACCATGACCATTCATGAAATTAACGACAACGTGAAGCATGGTTTCCCTTACAGGCAAGGGGCAGGGGAGGAGAGGTGGGAAGAGATTTAAAGGGAATAAGCATTTATTAGGCATCTACTATATGCCAGGCACTATGCTAAGACACTTTACAAATATTATCTTATTTAATCTTCAGCACAACCTTGCAAAAATAGGTGCTATAATTATCCTAATTTTATAATTGAGGAAACTAAGGCAGACAGAGGTTAAATGACCAGCCCAGGTCACACCACTAGCAAGTGTCTGAGGTTGAACTCTGGTCTTCCTAACTACAGGCCCAGAAATCTATACTAAAAACAACAACAACAATAGCTAACATTTATATATTACCTACTATATACTAGGCCTTGAGTTTAATTCTTTACAAATATTATCTCATTTGATTCTCACAAGAGCCCTGTGAAGTAGGTGCTGTTCTTACCTTCATTTTATAGATAAGGAAACTGAGACAAACAGGGGTTAAGTGATTTGCCCAGGGTCAGACAGCTAGCAAGCATCTGAAGCTGGATTTGAACTCAGGTCTTCCTGACTCCAGACCCTGCACTCTGTCCACTGCACTACCCAGATAATGGATTTAGGGTGTAGAATCAGACATGTTGTGTGTGTGTGTGTGTGTGTGTGTGTGTGTGTATTGTTTGAAGAATTTGTTTTGCTTGACTATGCATATTTATCACCAGAAGTTTGTCCGGGGGCGGGGGGTGGGGAGTGGCATTTTTTTCAGTGGGGTAGGTAGTGGGATGGTCTATTTATCAGCAAATAGATTTCTTATCATTTTAAGAAATAAAGAAGTTGAGGGTCCTTCAGATGTGATGGACTTTCCAACGAAGTCACTATATCATTAGTTTCCCTTAACTGTTTTCCTTTGTTACAGGAGGCTTCTCAAGAAATATACTCTGTAAATGTTAAGTAACATGAAAACAGAACAATTCGATTAAACTGAAAGTGACCAAAAAAAAAGAGAGAGAAAGAGAGTTGCTTGCCTAAGAAGTAGCACGTACAAGTTAAGGTGGTGCAATAGAGTCAGAATATTTGGATTTAAATCAAGGGTCTGTGAATTTTTTTTCATAATTCTATTTTGATATAATTGGTTTCCTTTGTAATTCTAGGTGTTTTATTTATATTAAGAGGTAAGTCGGTGGCACAGTGAATAGAGCAGAGCTGGAGCTGGAACCAAGAAGACCTGAGCTCAAACCCAGTTTCTGATACTAGCTGTGTGACCCTGGGCAAATCATCTAACATCCATCTACCTCCGTTTCTTTACCTATAAAATGGAGATAATAATAGCATCTACCTTCCAAGGTTGGTGTGAGGATTAAATGAGTTATCTGCGAAGCACCTGGCAAATCTTAAAGAGCTATGCAAGTGCTAGCTATTATTATGATTATTTATTTTATACATTTAGAAACATCCTTCTGAGAAAAGGTCCATAGGCTTCACCAGACTGCCGAAAGTGATTAAGAACCCCTGGGTTTAAAGCTAAGTTTTAATCCTAGCTCAGACGCTTACTTTCTAGGTAACCCAGGCAAATCACTTCACAGCTCTGAAACTCTGAGTATAATGGAATATTAATTTATATCTTTTATAAACCTTAAAACGTGAGTTTTCCTTTCCAGTTGTTTTCCCAGAGGTGACACATAGTTTCACTGATTTAGTTAATTCTCTTTTACAGTGAAGATGGTTTTCACTTGAGTTAATGATTACTGAAAATAGCACAGTTAAAGTTAGATATGGGTAATGTCAGAACTGCTACAAGAGCAGGGCTGGCCTTCTACATATGGGGAGTGGGCAGCTGGCAACATAGTGTGTGATCTGAGGAGTGCTAAAAAGCCCCATCACCAGAAATGTCTCACCCGCCAGCCTACAATGAATACTGGAATACTCAGAGTCAGGGAGGAGATTGATGGTGAGAGTGAGTGGGAAGTCGAGGTGGTGAAGGTAGCCAGCCTATTCTGTGATGCGCTACATGGCAGAAGCCAGAGGGTGGGAGCATGACCTATGGCTCCACAGAAGAATGTAAACTTACTTGAGTAAGTGTAAACAGCAAAAAAAAGGTCCAACTATCCCATGGAAGAACTTGCACATGACCCTGGGTCATCCCTGGCACTATTCCTTCTTTGCTCTGCTTCTGTATACCTGACCTGGCCTGGGGTTGGTGCAGAGATTCATTATTTTATTCAGTCCTACTGCCACCCAGGACAGGCAGTCTCACGACTACCTTAAACAACCTAATTAACCTAACAAACCCTAATCAAATAAATATTTACTTCCATGCTGGTGTGAATAGCCCTTCTTTCTTTGGTATCTCAGTATTCTCTCAGAAGGTTTGCCACCCTACAATTGGCATAATCAGGGTGGAACAGATCTTGTGTCCTTATAATTGGCATAGTCCTCAGTATGATCTGCACCCACTCCCCAATCTTATGCCCTTACAATTAGTGTAGTCAGCAGGACACCAAAGAAATGGGCTTAAGGAAAGAGATCTCATGTAGGGGCAATCTCACATTCTTAGAGGGAAGCTTGGCTTGCATGATAGCTCCTGCCCAGGAGACAAGCTTCCATGGGAGGCTGGGGAGGGGAGGTAGAAATCTACAAGTTGATCAACTATGTGTGGAGGGGTGGCTGATCAGCCAGGAGCAATGCCTGGACAAATGGTGATTGCCTTGTGCCATTTGATGAAAATAATTGAGTTTGATTGAAACATCTAATTAGATACTAATGGAATCTTACAAACTAAAGTTAAGTACTGATAAATTTAAAAATAGCTTTTTAAACTGATGTGTGTCTTGAAATTGAAATTTTTTCTGTTAATTATATTAAACTCCCACCCATTTTTGTAATAGATTATGTTCAATCTGAATTTTAAGAACTGTTTTGCTTCCTCCCTATAAAAAGTGAAACTTATTAAAGGGAGCAGGAGGAGCAAGCCTGAACCCTTCTGAGAATCCCCAGATAGATGAGCTGTAATAGTTTGGGGAAAATCTTACCAGATCCATTACTGAGTGATGAGACTTGCTAAAGACTGGAAAATTATGGGGAAAAGGGGGAAAAAATTGGTAATTCTGTGTGAGAGAAGGTACAAAGAAAAGACCTTGTAGAAACTCCTTTTCTGTAAACTTGCCAGGGTTCCTTGAAACCATCTGTTTGGGTAAGGTCATCAGCCTTTTTAAAAAAGGTTGTTTGGGTTTGGGTCATTCCTAAACAATGAATTGGGTTACCGAGAATTTACAATTTTGTCCATAATATAGAAGTAACTTCTAATGATTGATCTTTACACCAGGATAGGTTTAGACAGCAGCAGCAGCAGCAGCAGCAGCAGCAGCAGCAGAAGAAGAAGAAGAAGAAGAAGAAGAAAGAAGAAGAAGAAGAAGAAGAAGTAAAGAAAATAAGTTGAAGCATGTTAAGTGAAATCTTTTTATGAGTGCAAATCCTAGTAAACTTCTATTGTTTATCACCATACCATTTGAATGATGATACCTCTTTCTAGTCATAAGCTGTGATTGGTGAAACTTGGTATTTGAGGTAAAATCTCTTGGGATTGTAATCTGATACTATTCTCAGTTTTGAATTCAGATATAGCTGCCTGATGGATCATTAAGTCAGTAATCCATTACTGAGAGAAATCCCACAAGCCACTCAGAAAGAATGTGATCCTAATGAGTTACAGGTAGAGCTCTGTCTCTGAGAGAAAGCTGAGATCCTTGGCATGGATCCTCTTGACTAAGTTTCCCCGTTTGAATGGGAACATTTTCCTTTTGAACAGTAAATTTTCCCATCTGATTAAACCTAAGTCTGGCTGTGAGGTGGAATTGTTACTGCGTGATTGGTTGTCAATTGCAACTCTTACCTGGAATCAAACAGAGCTAAATGTGCTTTATCCTGCTATATATATTGAGTCATTCTGTGCCTGTAGGCCCAAACCTAGAGGACCGGTTTTGAAGCTGTTATAATCATGTCTATGCTTATTCCTTTTATATCAAATTTCTATGAGCAGAACAAGTGGTCAGTAGAAGATATTAGCACAATGCAAGTATGTAATATCTTACTGTTCTCAATCTGAATGTGTAGTCATTCCATATCCTAAACAACTAAGTAAATTAATACTTGGACTTGTCATCTGCCTGCTAATACTTATATAATCATGTATAAAATTAATTCTCTGAAGTATCTCATTCTTTCAGAATGCTATGGGAATAATTGGACAAAGGTTAAAAAGCTTGTGGAAAAAAGATATGAATGCATTAATTTGTGAAGTTAAGGTCAGAAATTTCTTCTGATTCAAGGAATAGAATTTTATTGCAATCAACCATCTTAGTAGAGAGTAATGTTTGGGTAATATCTATTCCATTTAAATTTGGTTAACAACTGAACTTTGTTCAACCCATTTGATCTACAGTGTTCTCTGTATACAATTGGGAATTAATTACTTAGTGTATCTACACATCCCATCCTGGGTCTTTTTGTTATGATTAAAGTAAAGTCAGCCTTTTGTAAGAAAATTCATTTCTATAACCATCAAACCTAGTGGTGAAGTTTGTTAACTACGGTTTCATGTATAGAATTAGATCTTTAATAGCATCTGATCCTTTGAATAAAATTAGAATTAATTGGAGTGGAAAAATTTTGAGAAAGCAACAAGATCAAACAAACCTGTGTGTCAACTGTAAATGATTCTACTGGGCATCTAAAAACTTAAATTTCTAAAGTTTCAAGTGATCTATGGGTCCCTAATTGGATGTTTCTCACAGCTTTATTGTAATAAGATGAGAACCACAAGGTTTGAGCTAGTTTTCACCATGTGAACTAGTTATTGGAGAAGTAAAATTTGAGAGGCTGTATGAACTTGTATTAAGATCTGTTTTGTAAAAGATTTTAGGAGCATCTAAGGAATCTCTACAGGTAACTTGGAACCAGAGAAGTAAAACCACTAAATAGGAGTACCCTTCAGAGATGCCCCAGGAGAAGACGTTTCCAGAGACCAGATGATTACATAGGACATCTAAAATCCCATATGAAATTTGTTGGACGTTGGGAGTGGGCTGCTAAAATGCAAGAAGACCTGATGTTAGCTAACGTGGATGATCATTATTGTACTACTTCAGCCTTTTATTTCACTGTATCTGCAATGCTGAGTCCTTTCAGTCATCTTGGTATCATGTGAATTTCCCTTCTACAATTAGTCCACAGCTTTAAATATTCTTACTGTGACTTGCACTGTGATTGGTCAATCTTCTTATCTTAACCAGTCAGGGAAAATTATGACTAGTCTCCCATTGATAAGTAGGGAGAAATTGAGAAAATCAAATTATTCTTATTCCATTTTGTAATTGATTCTATTCTGTATCACCCCCAAGCTGAACTTAGTTCAGAAATTCTGCTGGTCTGTCATGAATTAGGTTCAGAAATTTGGTTCTCTCACTAATCACTAAATGCCATCGATTCTTTCTTCACCTCCCTTGAGGGAGGGTGAAAGGAAAACTGTTAACAATTGTGGTAATTCTCTTGTTGGTTATGTTATTTCCCTATTTGTGCTTGTATTTCAATTGTGGATTGTGCCTCCAATGTAGTTCATTGGCAGACTCCTCTGCTTCCTCCATGTACCACTCAGGGAACTTTGTGGAAGATATTATCAGAAAGATTGTATGAGCAGGTCATGAGGTACAGAATCAATAGTGGGAGCCAGAGTGTGGCAGCATGACCTATGATTCCACAGAGAATGTAAACTTCCTTGCTTAAATGTAAACAGCAAAAGAAACTCATCCCTGGGAGAACTTACACATGACCCTGGGTCATCCCTGGCACTATTCCTTCTTTGTTCTGCTTCCGTATAATATCTGACCTGGCCTGGAGTTGGTGCAAGGATTCATTACTCTATTCACCGCTGCTGCCACCCCAGGACAACTGGTCTCATGAGGAAGCCCCCCTAAAACAACCTAATTAACCTAACAAACCCTAACAGATCTACATATATTTACTTCCAAGCTGTGGCAACTCAGTATTCTAGTTTGCCACCCTACAATTGGCATAATCAGGGTGGAACAGACCTCACGTTCTTACAATTGGTATAGTCAACAGGATAGTCTGTCCCTTCCTCACAAATCTTGTGTCCTTACTTCTGCTCAAGCCAGTTGTTAAATTTTTCAGTGCCAGCATTTCCATCTTAGAAATCAAAAGAAAATGCTACAAGCACTACAAATCAAGGCTTGGTTTATTGTTTTATTAATTGTCTAGGCCAGGAGTTGGCAGCCTACTAGCCAGGTCTAAACCTAATTAAATGATACAGAAAAATATTAATAAAGCAGATTAAACTTAAAAGTGTGTCATGTGTAATTTTTTTTTCTTTGGAGAGCCAGGTGTTAAACATTTACCAACACACCCCTGAGATCCCTATAACTCTGTCCCTTTCCACTTCAAACCAAAGGGCTGGAGCACAGGCAGCAAAGGTGACTATGTTCCTTCCTCTCTCCTTTCCCTCCAGGATCATGGGGTGGAGAAGGCCTCTTCTCCACTAAGAAACACCTAGGATCAAAGGATCACAGGTTTAGACCCAGAAGGAACTTTAAGGAACATCTAGTCCAACCTCCTGCATTTTATAGGCTAAGAACCCAGGCTCAGAGACTTACCTAAATTTATACTGGCAATAAGGACCAAAGTCAGGATTCGAGTCAAATTCAAACTCTAAATTCAGGATTCTTTCCACTGTGCTCTGCAGCCTCCTGCTCTGGCCTCTTATCCTCTGTCCAGAGTTTAACATTGCCAAGCCAATAACTCCCCTCCAACATCCTTTGCATTACACTCTTCTCCTGAGACTAACGGTCAGAGAGGAATCCAAAAAGAATCTCTCTTCATTAGGGCTAACCTTGCCACAAAGTGGAAATGTATGTGTAAATGTACAAGATTTTCCTGTCTTGGAGGGCAATAGGAAGACTTTAAAAGACATGGAGAAAAATCCAGGTATAACAATGATTAAGAGTACTGTCTTAGAATTTGATCTACCTTCTATGAAATGCCCCTGGCACATCCTTTCCCACACACCACAGGGCACACACTGAGAGCCCCATCTGAAGAGAGAGCTCATTCAGGATTGCTTTGAAAAGAAAAACATTAAAGACAATTGATGCCAGTCTGGGAAAAGGAGTGGAAAATTGTGTCCCGGTAAAGAATGGCACTCAAGACACAGAATCCCAGGGTTGGCTGTGTTTGAAATGTAGCCATGTCTTCATTTATCACTAGGCTTCCCCTAGAACTTCTCTACCATGTCCCTAGAAACCTCTTCCCCCTGAAAAATCACTCCAGCCCTGTAATTCACATCCCAGAAGTACCTTCCTATGTTTGATTGGATGGCTCCTCTCAGAATCTCCATTTAAAGAGGGCATCCAGGTGAGCCATATTTTCATTTTTCATCAGGCTGTACACTCCTGCCTTGAACCCTGTACTTAGTACCGTCATCCCTTCCCCACCCCCTTTTTCAGCTTCCTTTATGTAGTGTGTTATCCCTTATTAGAATGTAAGCTCTTTAAAGACAAAAACTGGCTTTTTTTTTGTCTGTGTTTGTATTCCCATGCTTAACACAGAGTAAGGACTTACTAAATGCTTGTTGGCTAACTGAATGACTGGTTTGACGAAAAGGCTTTTGGACCAGGAATCGAGAGGCTAGAGTTATAGGTCTGGTTAGTACTAGCTCCCATTCACGGGGCAGTTAAGGTTAACAACAAACTTTACAGACATCATCTCATTTGTTCTTCACAACAACTCTGTGAGGTAGATGCTATTAGAATCCCCATTTTACAGAGAAGGAAACTGAGGCTGACATGGGTTAAGTAACTTGACCAAGGTCACATAGCTATAAGTCTCTTAGGATTTAGGATTTAAATCTAGGTTTTTCTGACTTCAAGTCCAGCATTCTATCCACTATTCCAAAATCCCTCTTGGCATGGCTCTAGAGGAAAAGAGAGTATGATGCAGAGAAAAGCACAGTGGATTTGGAGCAAGAAAGTATGTTTGAATACTGGCTCTGTCAATAGCAACTATGTGACCTGAAACAAGTCACTTTCCCTCCCACACCCTTTCTTTTCTTCTGTCCTCCCCCCCGTCCTCCTCCTCCTCCTCATCCTCTTCCTCCTCCTCCTCCTCCTCCTCCTTCTTCTTCTTCTTTCTCTCTCTTCCCCCCACTTTCCTCATCTATAAAATGAGAGCATTGGACTAAACAATCTCTGAGGTCTGTCTAAAAATCCTGTCACTATTCTAAGTTCCCATGTTTTCTTTAAAACTAGATTCTGCATTTAAAGGGAATAAATTTTCATTCAGTTCAATTCAATATGTGAATTGCCCAGAAGCTACACCATCTCATGAAATAGATTTTCTCTTGTAGAGACCAGCTGCTTTGGGAGCTGGTGGTTTCTGAAATGAGATCATTTATAGCAAATCTGTCAAGATTTTATGATTACTGCTTGAAAGAAATATGATACAGAAGAAAACTATAGTGGTTCCTACAATCACATCAGAATTTGCATTTCAAGTGTAATTAGCATGAAACATTTTATGGATAGATGTTGATGAGTGACACAAAGTAATAAATTGCTCTCTCTTATTTTGTAATGGCTCCAAGAAGGGACAGAAGAAAATCAAATACTTAGAAAACTATAAGATAGCTTTACCATATTCACTGTTTCAGTGGTTCCCTAATTGTATTCATCAAGTATTTATTTGGCATTTGACTAAACTGTGTGATTCTCCTTCATATATGTGCCAACTTGAATTTTCAAGACTCAGTTCTTTTCCATTTTCCTCCCACCAATAACTAAAATGGCCTGGGATCCTTCCTCCTTCAGATTCTACCCCAATTTACCTTTTTCTCAATTCTAACCAAGGCCCTAAGAGCATCATCTGCTATCTCACTAGCAAAAGAACAACTGCTATCATCTCATATCATGCTCTGCTTTCTTTATTCCTTGACCATGGGGCTTTTTAACTGGAATACATGACTTGTTCTTTCAAAAAATAAGGATTCCCCTCGATAAGCATAAAGATCCCTTCCAGTTCCAAAATTCCATGAATCTATGAATACACTCACATAAAAGGGCAGGGATGACAGATTAAAGAGCATATGCTAAAAGTCAGGGCCATTATCAGAAACTCTGGGACCAATCAGTGGCTGAAATAGAGAAGATAAAGAATCCAGGGTAAAAGCTAGAATCTTGAGATATTTCAGAACCCATATTAACTAATGACATTAGAAAGGCATATAAATACATTTTTATTTTCTCCGAGAAGCAATGGTCAAGAATATAGAGACATTAAAATATGAAAAGATCTTAGGAGGCATTGTAGGAGGTTCTTCAAATTAGGAAACATGGATTCTAGTCCTCCTTCCATTAACTTGCTTTCTGACCTTAGATAATATACATAGCCACTCTGGGCCTCAGCTTCTCCATCTGAAAAATGAGATGATCAGACTAGATGATCTTCAAAGCCTCTTCCAGCTCTAAAATTCTAGAAATCTCAATAATTCTAGGTCTCAAGCCAAGCCCCATTTGCTCATTGTTTGGGCCAGATTGGCTCAGAGTAAATGTAAATAGCAACTATTTGTTATGGCCAGAAACCCCTAAGGGTCTTCCCCTCCCAGATTTTTTTTTTGAATAAGAAGCCACTCTCTGCCTCATTTCTTACCTAGCCTTAATCATTGAATGGATGTTGCCTCAGTCAAACTGAGACCTGTTAAAGACCTTAGTTTAAAAAGGCCAAGGTCTCCCATGGCATCCAGGGTCATCTCCAGTTGATCTGCTCTATATCTTGCCACTGGACCCAGGTGACTTCAGAGGAGAGAATGAGGCTGGTGATTCTGCACAGCCCTTTCTCACTTAAATCCAATTCACTTGAACGTCACAACATCACCTTCTTGAATTCATGGTCCTTTTTGAGAATGAAGGACAAACAACAACCACCTTTGGCATAATAATCCTTATTTCACGTCTGAGGAGGAGTCCCCTAAGGGGAAGCAATACTCATTGGAGGTAAGGAAGGTGGCTTCATTGATCTGGGATCCTGTGAGTCCTTTATGTTTCTCTGCATTCTTTCTTTGTGGTGAAATAAAGACTGTCCTATATGTATTATTCATTGTTACCTTGTGTGTATTCACAGAAGCCACAGATTTTGTACCCACATCTTTGGAGAGCTAACCTGATATAAGCTAAATGCTAAGGTTTCCAGGGAAACCTAGGTAGAAACAAAATAAGCCAACATGAGTGATTTTGGAGAACCCCTCCCCAAATTGACTATAAACCCAGAGTTTGGGGTACTGAGTCACAGATTACATAACATTAATGGATGACATAGAAAAAGCTTATCTACCCAATTCTTATTTTGTTTTTTTCCAACAAAGTTCTATAGCCAAAGATAAATAAGATGATAATAAGGAGATGCCTAGCTCTTTTAAGTAAATTTAATTTTTCAGGCCTAAATAAATCATCCAGATAACTGATAGAACTCACGGATGTAATATTTCAGAACCCGTATTAGCTAATGACATTAGAAAGGCATGTTTGAGAATTCTTGAAGAGCAGGACAGATGCCAGAATATTCCAGATGGGCAAATGTCCCAATTTTCAAGACTATTGAACAGATGAATGCCAAGAACTGAAGAATGGTCAATTTGATGTCAAGCCTGCCAAAATTCTACAACAGATTACTGGACAAATGGTTTTGAGCATTTAGACGAGAATAAAGGAGCTATCATGGGTTCTCTAAGAACAAATCATGCTAAACTAGTCATATTATATCGATGGGCTTAATAGGTTGGTAGATCAAAGAACCGTGATATAAATAATGTATTTCAATTTAAGCAAAACACTTGGCAAAGCATCAGTTACCTATAATCTCCCTGGGAACTGCACTGTTCTGTAATGAAAAGAGGAATTGGGAGACATTGATTCTAGTTCAATCTCTGTCACTCTGGCTGTGACCAGGAGTGTGCTAGCAAATATTTAACAACTAGCTCTCCAGGGGAGAAATGTACATAAAACCTACTTTTGGGTGCAATATCAATTATTAACATATTTTCCATTGCTTTCTTAAGTCTAGACAGTCACCAAAACAATAAATTCAGTTATGGTTCATAGCATTTGTCAACTTCTGGAGTACAAACACTGAAAATTTAACAGTCTGCTCCAGCACACTCCTGATTCTGACTTTGACTAAGTTTGTTAAGTGGAATAAATGACTCTTCCTCTTTGGGCCTCATTTCACTCATCTGCAAAATGAAAGAGTTAGATCAGATCATCTCTAAGGTCACTTCTGGTCTCTGATATATTATGAGTCTATTTCAAAGCTTCTAATCCTGAAAATAATATTGTCTTCCTATACTCCTGTGACTTAGTTAAAAAAAAAAAAGTAAGGGTACAAGACTGGTCATTCTCTGCACACCTGATACACACTGTCTTCAATAATCAGAGAAACCAGTATGAGCACAAGAGTGCGGGTGTCTCACACACACACACACACACACACACACACACACACGGCAGGCTTTTGTTCAAACCAAGCAGCTCCTTCTCTGATTGATGGACCACAAAATGTTCTGCCATAGCAGTCTCCCAGCTACCACCACAGACTTGACTACTGCAAACTGTGCGTCCTTCTGTCCCCATGACATTATTTCTGTGTACGATGTTTCATCAGATGATGTTTCTCCTCCAATTTGCCACACAGCCAATCTCTCTCCTGATCATTTTTACTTTTGTCCTTGAGCGTGCCAGAGCACCTGGGCAAACCAGCACCAAGCCCAGCCTCAAGGGTCACAAATACTCTTCACTGCAGAAAGCTGTCTGGCTGCCTTTCATCTTTTTCATGTTGGGTCTGGTGTTGCCCCAGATTAAACTTTCTTGGAAACTGATACATGCCATTTCCAGGAAAGTTCAACTGATGCTCACACTCAATCCACATCATTTAACAAGCATCTAGTTTTAGCTGAAACTAGGTTCCTCACAGGCGTCAGTCAGTACCAACCTGCCAAGTGACACTGATTTGATTCTGTTTTTCCTAGTTCTTTGTCTGGCAGCATATTTGTAGAGGAAGCCTGGTAGTGACAGAAATCTATGGTGCTTGCAGGTAAGTTCTCAAGGCACTGGGTAATAATAATAATTATTAACATTTATATATAGCATTTATTTATATAACATAGTTGCTCCTCAAAACAACCCTATGAGGTAGATGCTATTATCATCATTATTATTATTCCCATATTACAGTTAAGGAAATTGAGGCTTGAAAAGGCTAAGTGACTTGCCCAAAGTCACACGCCTGATAAGTCTGAGACTGGATTTGAACGCAGGTCTTCCTGACTACACACCTAGCTCTCTGTCCACTGCACCACCTATGTGGTTTATGAGACCCCTTCCAACTGCTGAGATTCAAAGCTTTCTCTAGGGATCCAAAGTACATTAACTGAGATGCAATGGACTCCTAGTATTTTAGATAGATAGACAGATAGATAGATAGATAGATAGATAGATAGATAGATAGATAGATAGATAGATGGATGAATATTTGAATATTCTATTCGTGGAAATGTTATGTTGTTCCCCTGTTTTTCTTTGATATAATGTAGATAATTTGGGAATTTTATCCCTCCATGGCCTGAATACACTCAGCAACCTGGGTAGAATAATATGATGGGAAACATTATTCTGTAGCCATTTTTAAAGGATTTAGCCAAGAGTTAATAAGCATTGGGAAATGGTGGCTGGCATGACAGTGACTTTCTAACTGTACTCTAAAAAACTGAAGCATGGAGCCATCAGACCCTGATACTAGCTAGAGGTGGGGGAGGGAAAGGACTTAAAGAGAGTGAAGGGCAGCAGGACACAAGTATAATCAACCCTGACTCCTGGAGACCACAAATGTGGGGAGAGCAATAACACCTGGAGATGCAATACATACAATCAAGGTTTGCAACGGGAGTGTAAGCTGTGGGAAGCTGCAGGCGACAAGTTGTATTCTATTGAGTCAGAGAGCTGAAGGTTGGCATCAGTTGGCATGTCAGTGAGAGTCTGGGTCCCATCAGCCTCCCAGCTAGGGTAGCCAATGTAAGAGGTAGCTCACTGGCATGTAGAACTATACAAGTATAGACACACCTGTAGGCAATTTCATCCTAAAGAGGTGGGGGAGTGGGGGTAGGCAAGAGTTTGTTTACATTGTACAGCTTGGGGAACCTAGCAATAAAAACTACTATTAACAGATTCTAGCCTCCCACCTTTCTACGGTAGCAAGTATGGATTAAAATGAATTGAGAATTAGAGAAGCAAGAGAATCGGGCTCCCTGATGATAGTTAAAAGCAGCTGTGCTATTACAGGGAGTCCAGATGCCACATGCCCCATTCCATCCATTTTCCTGCAAGCATTTTCTGTGCCTCCTTTGGATTCGGATACCTTAACCAAATACCCAAGGGTATATTTCATCTGCATTCCTTATGGAGTGACCACTCAGAAGTTGCCCCTGGTCTTATTTACAAGGGTTGCAGAAACAGTAAGAGCAAGAAGAAGAGGCAGCCATGAAGAACACATAGGTGATCTAAACAGTGTCCACAAATTCATCTTTCTGTTGCATGGATGAACACATCCTGACTGCAGTGTTCCCAGAATGCCATTGAAGTAGTGACTCCGAGACCTTGACAGTGAGAAATTCAGTCCCCAGTGGAGGGCCCTAAATACTAACCATAGGATCACATTCATAGGCTAATGGAGAATCTAGATAGCATAATGGATAGACTACATGTCTTACAGTCAGGAAACCCTAGGATCGCCTGCCATGGCGTTAGCTACCTCACTGTGAACAAAGCACTTAACCTAGGTGTTTCAGTTTCCTCGTCTGTAAAATGGGAATAATATCCCTTGTCATAAGACTGTAGTGTGAAGAAACTGAGGCAAACAGAATTAGGTTACTTGCTGTAAGGCCCAAATGGAATTATATAAAGTCCTTTGAAAACTTTATAGTCCACATAAATACCATCATTATTGCAGATTCAGAGCTGGAAGGGATCACATGTAGTCCAACCTTCTCATTTGACTGATGAGAAAACTGAGGAAGTTAAGTTATTAGCCCAAGATTGGTCTCAGTGATAGAACCAGAATTCAAACCCAGATCCTCTTCTTCCACCGCCTTTTCCCTCCGACACACGGCCTTGTATTTTGTAAGTTTCTATTGCTTCCTTGGCACACCAGGATATCCAGAGGGTGTGTCCTGTGTACACATTCCCCTGGAAGACTGTAACAATCTAAGACTGTAGGAATGACCAAACAGAGAAAATTCCAAAAGTGTAAAGCTACCACCTTCCAGCATCAGCTGCTTCACGTGTGCCTGGAGGACCCCAATTAGCTGCTTCCTTCCCTCAGGGAAATTACTGGAACAGAGAAACCTGGACCCTGATATTTCTCTCTTTATCCTTCTAAAATGGCAGCATGTGGGCACCTTTACAGTTTTGTAGAACTTCTCCAATGCTCTTTTGTGTACAAAAAAGCTTATACTGACACTACAGGGACAATTTGCCATTAACACTAGGATGTCTCTGTTTAGTTCCCATAGTGACTTTTCTGTTCCTTTCCACCCTAACCACAAGTGGACCAATTCACATTTGTGGAGCAGGGAGATTCTAGTACAGTGTTGTATTTAAAGAATGTGAGGTGATGACCCGGATGTCTAAAAATAATGACTCCCATTTATCTTCCTTTGTTAAGGGTTACAAGACACTTGCCTCCGAAGAACACTGCAAGTATCCTAAGGCTTTGCGTTTTGAGTCAGTGTGGTGTACTGAACAGTGCTAGATGTGTGATAGATGACCTGCCCTTTAGCTATACCCCAGGAGTAGTCTGATTGGGGAAGCCGAGAGAAAGAATCCGACTTCTTTATTTTTGATAATAGACACCTATTAAGTCAGCATAAGATCTCACTGACTGCTGGCTACCACATAATATTGCTGGTTCATGTTGAGCTTAAAGTCCACACAAAGTTCCAAGTCTTTTTGTTTTAAACATGAAATGCTTCTCCATTATATCCTCTCTATCCTATGCTTGTGATTTTATTTACCCTAAGTGTAGGACTTACATTTCGCTCTCTTTAATAGCAACTTATATGGTTCATTATTTTTTGGATCTTTTTGAATCCTGATTTTCTTATCTAGCCAATGAAGTTTTAACACTTTCATTGCCTGAACTCACCTGCATAATCTTTCTGTTGACCCAAGATGACTTTAGAAGCTTTTGCATCTGGACTGAGGGAAAAGGTGGTAGAAGAAGAGGATCTAGATTTGCTCAATGGAGAGTCTCTGAAAAATAATGAAAGAACCTCAACATTATTTTGCCATAAAAATTGCCTCCCTTCCTGAAGCCATGTAAAGGGTTGTTTCTCTCCTGAGGTCACCTTGTCAATACATCCACAATGGGGTCAACCACTGTACCTCTCTTATGGAAAACCAAGACATTTTGTAGTCAGTTACCTTCCCAACCAAGATCCAGTCTGGTATGCAACTGGAAAATCCAGGACCATGCTAAGCACATAAAGGAATATATATTTCCTAAAAGAGACAGGAGCCAAACCTTTGGTGTAGCCAACTCCAGAGCCTACAACAATGAAGCCACCATCCCAGTGCACAGGCACAAGAAAAAGAGGAAATTTGCCATGCAATTTTGTTATGAGTAATAATAATAATAATAATAACTAGTATTTATATAGCATCTATAATGTGCCAGACATTGTGCTAAGTGCTTTACAACTATAAGCATCTGAGAACCCAACCTGTGAGGACTAGTGAAAGTTAGGGAAGTAGCCCAAAAGGAGGTGCTACAAATCAAAGAAGTACTTCAAAAAGCTAAGGGGTGAAAAAAGAAGAGAAAGAATCTGGAGAAGCAAGGGGGAAACATAACCTGTAGCAGGAGGTTGGATGGTAGAAGAATGTGACACAGAGCAAAGAGGAAAGGGGCCCTGGAAACTTGAAGTTAAGTAACAGGGAATGGGTTCTTTCCATAGAGAAGGCATCTAGATTCCCAGAGAGAAGCAGCTCATTGTATTCTAAGGAAAATATAGATCTACAATTTTCTCCTAAAAATAGAGGCCATCCAGGAATGGTAATAGGGGGAGAAAAGGATAAATAGTGATGGTTGCTAAATCTCTGCTAAATGGGTGTTACCACTTGTTAATTTGACATGAACTAGAGAGAGATCTGCTGTGTTCCCATATAAGGGATGTGACAGAGAATCTCCTGAAACTTATCAAACCTGGTAATTATAGCCCTTCCCTGGTACTTTATGTAGAGTCAAATAATATTGACAGAAGAAACCAAAAGATTAAATGAAATGAATCAATGTCAACTGGCAGAAAGTCTCTGATGGAGTGCCCCCAGGAATCTTTCTTTGGTCCTAGGTTATTTTTAACAGCTTTATCCTGAAATGAAGGTAGAGATTAATTAGCCATTCAAAAAGCATTTGCTAAGCAACTCCTTTATGCTGAGAAGGAAGCAGTTCCTTGTACTCCAAGAAATATATAGATCTACGATTCCCTCCTCAGGATAGAGGCCATCCACTAATGGGAAGAAAAACAATAGTTGTGGTTGCAAATGTGCTAAATAGACATAACCATTTGTTAACTTGTCATGAACTGAAGAGAGATCTTCTGTGTTCCCATATAAAGGATGTGACATAGAATCTTCTGTTCTGGGAGCTGCTGATAGAAAGACAAAAATGAAATTCCTTGACCTCCAGGAGCTTACATTCTACCTAGTAAGCCAACATATACATAGGGAAAGTGTCCCAAAAGTGTTAGTGTAGCTTTAATGGCTTAATACTGCATTAAGATTTTTGGGACACCCTGTATAAATATATACAGAGCAATTAAAATCATAAATACAAAATAAATAATTGGAATTCATATCAAATTTGCAGATAACATGGCAGCTAGCATATTAATGATATGTTAATCCTAAAAGATCATGTAGATGATATTTTAGCCCATAAAATCTGGGCTAACATGGATGACATATTAAATCTCAAAGGATCATAATTAGTTAGATTGATGGGCTGAATCAGATAGATGTGAAGTCCTATGCCTAAGTTCAAAAACAATCAGCCACAAAAACACAGGAAAAGGTGGAGTGTGGCAAGGCAGTTCACATGAGAAAGCTCTGGTGCTGTTAATGGTCTACAGATTTATATGAGTCAATTACATGACAAAACAGGTAAACAAAAAAACAAATCCTTAGGCTCTGTTAAGAGAGACATAGTGTCTGAAGGGGAAAAGAAATGGTCCCACTCTACTCTTACCCAATCAGATCCCATTTAGAGTAATAATAGCTAATAGCTAGCATTTATGTAACAATTTGGGGTTTGCAAAGGATTTTACAAATATCTCATTTGATCCTCACAACCACCATGGGAAGAAAGTGCTATTATTATCCCCATTTTAGAGATGAGGAAACTGATGCAGGCACTGGACTTGCCAAGGGTCACTCAGATAGTAAATATCTGCAGCAGTACTCGAACTCAGGTCTTTCTGACTTCACATCCAACACTTGATCCACTGCAGGATATTGACATACTTGGGTTGGAAAGACGACTAGCATGGTGGAGAGACTGAAGATCATGTCAGAGGAGGAGCAGATAAAAGAACAAGGGATGACTAGCTTGGAGAAGTGAAGACTTAGGAGGCATAAGATTGTTGTCTTAAGGATTTGGAGGACCAGCATGTAGAAGAAAGATTAGATTTGTTCTCTCTTTGGCTTAAGAAGGAAAACCTATGAGTAATGGGCAGAGTGGTAGAGAAGCTAATTTTTGGCTCAATGTAAGGAAAATCTTTCTAATAATTAGCTATCCCAAAATGGCATCAGTTGTTTCAGGAGGTCACTGGAGGTCTTCCAGCAGGGCCAAGATGGTCACCTGTGAGGAGGCTCCTAATTGAGATCTATGTTAAACTTCAGATGGCCCTTGAAATCCCTTCTGAGATTCTGCATTTCTAGGATTCTGTGGAAGAAGCACAGCTGGGCTCAGTACCTGTGTACCACCCTTTATTAACACAATAGCTCCTCCATACCACCAAGGCATGGATTTCAAAGGTAATCATGTCTGATTCTAGAGTATCCTCTGACTCCGTGGATCTGGAGTTTACTCCAATCCTATAAACCCTCTCATCACTCATGTCCATCCCTGTTCTAGTACAGGGAACTGAAGGGCAAGGAATTCATATAAGGAAGCCATGAGGAGCTATCATAAAATATGTTAGCCCCATAAGAACATTGAGAACATCTATAATTTCACCTCATCCTGATGGGGAGCCATGTCTGTCTTAGTCCAGTGTGCTTCAGGATTGATTGACATTGCTACAAAGGTCTAAGAATAGGAAAAACCTCTCATGGAAAACTTTGTTGACCCTAAGTAGCACCATGGAGAAGCACCTGCTCATCTTGCTGTAATCATGGATGCATTTGTATTTTACCTTTCTCAGAATATTTCAGAAATTCCACTTGCACACCAAGCCGCAGTGCTGTACACCAAGCCACAGTGTTGTACGCCCTCATCAGTCTCAAAACTCTGTACCTCCATCTCCCAGGTGACTTTCTACCACTTGTATTTGTTTTTTGTTTTTCTAAAATTATGAAAATCATCTCCCTGGCTCAGACAGTCAGAAAAGCTTCATCAAGACACTAAGATAAAAAAAAAAGAAAAAGAGGTGAAAAAGATGCTAAGACACTGGCAGGTAATATAGAACATCTTGGCTAAGGCAGAAAAATGCAGAGTGCTGAGTCAATCTTTCAGTACTGACATATGGGAAATTTCATGATTCACAGCCTCAAACCTGGCCATTTTATGGAATCCATTCCAACACCCATGAGGAAGAGATTATCCTTATCCCCCAATATTAGCATTAAAATCATGTTTTACTTATTAGCCTTGTCATTCATCATCACCTAAAACCCCTAAACCATAATAAGCTATTAGTCAATGAGATCTAATGAGTGAGTATCAGTTACCTATTTAATCAAAGATACACTCAAGACCTTCGGTGAAAAGTGATGGATCCCAATCACTGACCTCTGAAAAACAGCATGAAAAACAAAAATATACATAAACATATGTGCATACATATACATGTGTGCTGAAAGATGAAAAAGAATTGATTTCTATGAGTGAATTTCATGAATAATCAAAACCATAAAACAATTTAGAGGAAAGACTGATCCCCAGGTTGGCTATCCACTGACAACTTCTCTACAATTTTTGCCTTCACGTGTGACATGTTACCATGGAAACATCTTTGCCAGAGAAATTGGGAAACCCCAGCTGTAGAACCAAAGAATACGGTCAATCAATCGCAGTGAAATAAATCATGAAATTAATACCATGGAACCGAAATAAGAAAAGTGTCTCTGAGCTGAACCCTTCACCTAATCTCAGTCATAATATTCTAGAAGCATTGGGGCGAACCAGAGAAAGCAATCTCATCATAAAAAATAAATCCCCCTAAATGTGAGGCACAGATTAATTTACAAGATACTTTCCTGAAATCCCACTGAATTGTGTTTTGTTCTTCAGTGACAAGTTACGCTGCCCTCCACCCTCACTCTTTTCTTCCCTTGTTCTCAGAGGCTCATATTGTCTGTCCCTTGATAGGGAAAAGTAAGTTCTCTTCCTACTGTAAATTATAGGTTTAAGAAGTACCTTTTTTCTTATGCAAATTCCTATGTAACTCTATGATTTCATCCTCATAGAGCACTCCTTCTGTCCACCCAGATACAGACTGTTCATGACTAAGTAGACAAACCTTAGGAATCACTTGAAACACATAGAGGTTAAAAAGACTTGCCCAAGTGTTTCTAAATGACAGAGACAAGGTTTTAATCTGAATCTTCCTGTCTCCAAGCCTAGCATTCTATCCACTAGCCAGGATGCCTCTACACATTTGTTCTTGAATCAATATTTTTCCTCTCTCTAAATCCACTGGGCTCAGGCAAAGCATTCAAAAATGGAGTAGAAGTTAGAAGATCTGAATTCTAGTCCTGACACTACCAATCAGACTTAGGGCATGTTACTTTTAAGACACACTTTGCTGAGCAAAGTAGAATAGGATCCTTCTCTGGGACTGAAGTTGATCATCTGTAAAAGAAGAGGGAGAAATTAGACAGCTTTGGAAATCCTTTCCAGCTCTAAATTAATAGTACTATGATCTTGTGATTACATGACTAGATGACCTCTAAGCTCCTTTCCATTAATTTTTCTATAAAAATCCTGTCAGCTAGGTAATCCTTCAACATCCAAGTATTACTAGATGTTCAGGGGTCTGAGAGCAATCATTCTTGTTAAATGTAGTTATATTATGGACATCATCACCTTTACTCTCTGTCTCCTGATATCTCCTATTACAGAGGCTACAGAGTTCAGAGGCTGAAAATCTTCCATAGTACAAAGCAAAATGGTACCACTGAGTTAAGAACATATTAAAAACTTGTGCTTTAAACTAGGAAGGGCCACTCACAAGGGAGTATGTGAAAGTGAGGATCACTGATCAATTACAATGTTCCCTATGAAAGGACTGATGAGGAAGGGAGAGGAGAAAGGGAGAATGGAAATAAAAGGCCAGTTGGCAGGATCCATCACTGACTGAACACAGCTTCAGTGAAATCCTACTAACTTCTGTACTTACTTCTTCCATCTATAAAATGAAAATAACACTTAGAGGCAAAACATTTTAAGACTGTCAAATTAAAGATGAGGAGCACAGCAAAAAATAAAAACAAAATAAAACATGTACGTATGCATGGAGAAAGACAGAGAGAGAGACAGAGACAGAGACAGAGACAGACAGACAAAGAGAGAGAGAGAGAGAGAGAGAGAGAGAGAGAGAGAGAGAGAGAGAGAGAGACAGAGAGAGAGAGACCCTGGGATGCAAAAACTAAGATGGTAGTGATACATAATCAAGGTTATGTGATTTTACAAAAAAAATCTTTAATATATCTTTAATCATGTCTCTTTTCTGCCATTTTGTCTCAAAAATTTTTGCTTTCATTATTGACAAGAGGGAAATCATTTTTACAACTTTGCAAGCAACCTTCAAACTAATTTCAGTGGGCACAGGGAGGATTGAAAAGATGATAATGGACTTTCACAGAGCACTTTAGAAATCCAGGTCAAAGGTTTTCTAATACACAAGTAAATAATTCCAGGCTGAAAAAGAAGGTGACAAAAGCCCGGCCAAGAAGAATTCCTCTTAGCCATCCTTGATGCCTGGCTTAGAATAGCCCATATTCAGCTATTCCCTCAGCATTCGAGAATCAAAGCTCCTTTGAGACCCCTTACCCTCCTCCTGTTTAGGGCTGATGTTTTCCTTCTACCCTCTTGCTTTTCATGTGCCACATCTCAGTACATTCTTCTTAGGGTCACTAATGCACTGTACAGGACAGCTAATGCTGCATCAAAAGAAAAAGCAGTACAGGGGAAGTGAGCACAGCACAGTGGGATCCTTGTCCTGTAGGGTAAGAAAGAGAAATCCAGCTAGTCCTGCAGTGTTGCCCAGAGTGGAAATGGAGCAAACAGGATTGCGGGCTGTGTCTAGGCAGGCCATCGCTGGCAATTTTTAATTTGTATACACAAAGCACAGATTCCATTTAGATTTCGAAAAGATCATGGGATCATGGGTTCACAGATCCAGAGCTGGAAGGGACCTGCACTCATGCCTAGAACATATGTCCTCCTCCTTCTTTCTGCCTCTTGGAATGCCCAGCTCCCTTCAAAGCTCAGCTTAAGTATCTTTCTCCAGCTACTAGTGCCTCTCCTGACCTTGCCCCACTCATCAATTCCCTTGTGTCTACTATGTATGTATGTATGTATGTATGTATGTAAACGTATGTGTCTAGATGATAGACATATATCCATACAAAATATAGCTATTATCTATATACATATACGTAGCATATGACATTATAAATACAATTATATATAGCATATCCATATTTACATAATAACATAACATGTGTCTATATGTGTATATGTGCGTGTATATCCCCCTTTTAGTTCAAGAAGGGGGAGGGGAAGGAGTTAAGGAGCTCTCTAAGGATTGCATACTTATATGGAGTCTCATCTCCTTACCAAAAACCAGAAGTCATGGCTACTTACACATAGCATCTCAACACCTTCAGGGCCCCCTCAAAAACCTTCCCCCAGGCTTGGGTGCAAGCAAGGCTTTATATATGTTTGTTATATTTATATGTATATACGATATGCATGTGATATATAATTTATAAGATATGTAGTAGTTGTATATCCTCAACAGTAGACGAGCTCACGTGGTATCTGAGGCCCGTAGAGGTCAAAAAGACTTGCCTCAGCAGTCACATGACTTACAAATGACAGAGGCAGGATTTTAATCCAGGTCTTCCTGACTCCAATTTTATCTGTATCTATCCACAAACACATATAATAATAATAATAATAATAATAACAATAATAACTGATATTTACTTAGTGCTTACTGTGTGTTGGGCACAATGCTAAACATAATACTTGGATTACTATAAATGGATGTGTGCATATATCTACGTATATAATATAATAATAGTAATAGGTGAAATAAATAGCATTTATATCACACTTTAAGGTTTGCAAAGAGCTTTATAAATATTTCATTTTATCCTCACACAACAACCCTGGGAGGTGAGTGATGTGATTATCCACATTTTACAATTGAGGAAACTGAGGCAACAGAGGTTAAGTGACTTTCCCAGGGTCATACAGCTAGTAAGTGTCTGATCTCTAATTTGAATTCAGGTCTTCCTGACACCAGGTCCAATGATCTATTCATTGCGCCATCTAATTATATATTCCTCTGACAGACTGTAAGTTAGTTGAGGGCAAGAACAGTTTCGCTTTTATTTTTGTATCACCTACACCTATCACAGTACCCGGGAATATAGAAGATGCTTACTAAGCACATGTTTTGTTTCACTTTGGAGACCATCTGTTCCAACCCCCTCACTTTACAGAAGAAACTATGGATTCAATGACTTGCCATGGTTATTCCAGTGATAAGCGGCAAGGCTGGAATTTGAAGCTAACATCCTGAATCTCTGCCCTTGGAAGTTATTTTCTTGGCATTGCAAAGAAATCAGGTATTGACTGGGCTGGCCCAGCTTTTTAGATTATGCTTGATGGATCACTGATTTGTGTCTGGCTCCTACCTCCAGGAAAGGATTATGCTTTCCATATCCAGGTATTAGACATTACCAACTGATGCCAGCCCTGACCTAGATCAGTTCTGAAATGTGTATTTTCAAAGAATTTACCAAGAATCTCACCGAATTCATTAGGGCAAGATGGCCTATCACTCTTACCTACAGGTTATAGAACAGTCACCTGGTACAAAGGTCTGGGGTCAATAATCAAATCTGGTCACCAACCTGCAAGGGTTGCTTGCTTTCTGAGTCATCAGCAGTGCATTTTAATATGACTTCAAGCATCCCTAGGTGCCTTCCAGCTCTTGGAAGGTTTTTAACGTAAAAAACAATTTCCTAACAATGATTGCTCACCCAAAGTGTATTGGATAGGCTTAGAACTTAGAGGTCATCAAACAAACACTGGATGACCACTTGTGGGGGATATTGTAGAGTGACTTCAGATCCAAGTCAGACTCAGTGACCTCCAAGCTTCCATCTGACTCTGAGAGTCTCTGGTTCTTTCAGGTAGTTTCCAGGTTGGCCATGTGATGCAAGAATGAAATAAAAATTCAGAGCAGCAGCAAAGGTAGAATATGCAGTTTAAAAAAAAATATGTTGCAAGAGAATTGATGGGCCCAGCCGAAGTAGACCTCCATGGTAACTGGGAAGGTGGACCCCTCATCCCTATTGTAATCAGTGAGGCCTCACATGCATTGTCCCAGCATATGGTCATTCACTCTGCCTGGCCATTAGTCTGCAGTGGAACATAATGTGAACATAAACTTTGATGTGCAATGCAGAGAAGGCAGCCTCACAGTGGGAAATTAATGGTGAGAGATGAATTATATGTCTCAGTCAGAGATAAGGTGCGTGGGCAGGCTATGGAAGCTGGAGTTTATGCTAGAAAAAATAGCTGCCCTGACTTCTTGAAGAGAGACTTTCCAGACAGGCGGGGTATCTATGACCACCATGGCAGTGACATCCTGACCTGGGAAAGGTGCCCATGGGGATCAAAGGCAGGATTACAGAGGACGAGGAGTTATAGCAGCCCTTTCAGGGTCCCTGGGGAGTGCTAGGCCTGGACACAGACTCTACGTGATCAGATGTGGTGAAGTATGTTTTACCACCCCTGGGGCCTACAAAAAAGTTGTGAGTGACCAAAAGAAGAATTTCCTATATGTCCTTATTGCCGGTTACTGGCACATCATGTCAAAACATAACACTTACACCCTACACACCAGAGAGGCACATAGAATTGAAAACATCCATGCTGGCACCTGTCAGAGATGGATTGTCACTCTGAAGAGGGAGTCCAGAGGGGCTGTCTGATAGGTCTGAAGAAAAGTATCCTAACTGCTCTGGCTACCAAATGGCATCCACTCTCTCTAACTGGGGCAGACTGGTAACAAAGCTCTTGAACCTGACCCTAGCCTTTGTGAGGGAAGGAATAGCCCTCCAACTAAGGGCCCCCAACATCAAGCACATGAGACAAGGAATCAGTACCCCTTGGGGGAGGGGAGCAAGAAAATATGGTATAGGGAAAGAGCAATTAGATCCCAGACACACGCAATGGAGGGAAGTAGGAGGCTGGCACCATATTATCTGTTCGTTTGTTTTGTTATATTTATATCAAAGTGACTGGCTTCAAAATCTCACCTCTGAAGCACACTATCTGTGTGAAGTCGGATAAGTCACTTAATGTCACCAGGCTTTAGTATTAACATCTGTAAAATGAAAGGATGGGACTATGTGGCTCATGAGTTCCCTTCCAGTTCTACATCTGGGAAGGAAATGGAAACGGAAGGAAAGGAAAGGAGAGAGAAAGGGAAAGGGAAAGGAAGGTGGAGGGAAGGAAAGGGGAAGGGAAAAGGGAAAAGGCAGCGAAGGGAAGGGAATTGCCAGGCACTGTTCTGGTGTTTTTTAGAATTTGATCCTCACAACTACCCTGGAAGATATAGGCTGTCATTATCCCTGTTTTACAAAAGAGGAAACTGAGGTGACAGAGGCTAAGTGACTTATACAGCATCACATAGCTAGTAAGTATCTGAGGCCAGATTTTAACACAGGTCTTCCTGTCTCCAGGTGCAGCCCTCTGTCCACCATGCTACCCAGATGCTGTAAGTGTTATAATTCTGTAGTAATGGATTGGCAGCTGATCTGGTAAGAATCTGGACTACCTATCATCTTGTCACCCAGAGCTTGTGTCAGGTTAATAGCTAGCAAAACATACTCTGATACATCTGTTCACGTTAGTCTATGCCTGGGACAGAGCAGATCCAGATGTCAATTCTACTCATGAATTGTGACTCCCAAAACTAGAACCCACTGGTATTTCTGCTCAATAGATGGTACTTAACATGGTGGTGTGTATTTTTTAAAGGTACCTCAATCACATCATTCCTTCTGTGCTTCGGATTGCTTGCAAGAGAAGAAAACATTACAGGCAAAGTGTGTTAGATGCTATTTGGTCTGGTCCAGTGAGGCAGTTGCTCTTCTCGGATTCTTTTTCAGTTCTAAATCTATGATCCTTTGGTCCTAAATGCAGAGCTTGACGAGGAAGAATTACAAGAAAAATAGAGTCAAGGGTTTGTTTAGACAGTGCTCAAACTGCAAAGTAACAAAGTGAGGAGAGGTCACAACTGTTGGCTGGATCTGCACGTTTGGGAAGCCAGAAGTCTCCTACATCCAGTCTATGAATATCATACTGCTATGGTAGCAGCAGGGAATGCAGAAATAATATTTTCAACTAAGCAAATGCTTATTCAGATACACTTCTTTTAAAATATGTAATCAATTTCTCTCCAAAATTTAATCGATATTATTCTTTACATTTAAGATAGCTCAAGGTTCTGGTAGGCCTTTTTAAAAAGCAATAATAATACTTGTTCATTTGTATAGAGATTTATAATTTACAAAATTATTTTACATATGTATTTTTCTTGTATATCTGTATTTATTTTGTTTATATGTTTGTTTTTGGTATATACTATTTATTCTGAATGTAACTCCAATCTCAAAGCCCATTTTTATGGGACTCTCTCCTCATTGGTGGAAACTGATGCCATGAGCCTTTGTGGGGGTTGGGTAGAGCAAGAACTCAAGAGATTTTCAGGAATCTTTAAATCTCTTCAGGTGCTGCAGTTACTTCAAGTAACTTCCCACTGACTTCCCACTGCAATAGAGAAGATGGAAGATGCCAACCCCACTTCAGGGTGCTAAAGGAAAAGACTCTGGGAAGAAGCCAACTTGAGAGAAGATGGCAGTCTCTATCACATTTCTATCCACAATTGGTTACATTAGAGACATCATGGAACTTCCCTTTGCATGAGAGAGATCTGGGACTGTCTTGGCTGAGCTGATTTACTTTGTTCCCAATAGGAGAACTTCTTTACATTTTATTGTCTGGTGTACATTCTCCTATCTGCAATTTCTCCGATTTCTATTTTGCTACTGAAATGGATAAATGGGTTTCTCTAATAAACGTTACTTTTTATGTGCATGTCTGCATCGTGGAACTGGTATTTGGTAGCAAGGGTGTCAAGCTTCAGATAAAGCTTAGGCCCTGCTGCCTCCAATAAAGAAATAGCCACCAGAAATCAGTTTGAATCTGAAAACCAGATCACCTAGACTAACCATATTTAAGAGAGTAGATAGATATAATTTGAACCTGGTCCCTCTACTCTCTGAAGAGAGGAGAGTGACCAAACCATCTGGCCCCAAACTCCTGCTTCCCCTCATGGCAGGAATTAAAGTCCCCTTGGATCAGGGTAGAGAGAGGAGAGACTAGAGATGTCTATTCTGTCTCCTTTCAAGACATACCACAATACCCCATGCTACATATGAGGCACTGCCTTCACAGCATACATATAATTTTAAATTTTATTTTACTTACACCTTTTATTTTTATTTATTCTTTATAGACCTTGTATGTACACACTGTCTCCACCAATAGAGGTAGCCTCCTCAAGAGAAGGGATTGCTTCATTCTTTGTACTTGTATTCACGAGTGGCAAACACAAAGCAGATGCTTAATGAATGCTTATCGGTTGATTGACATACTTCATCTCTCTGAAAAACTAGTCTTATTATTACATAGTGACATTTTATAGAGATAATTCCACATAGAAACTCAGGGTGCACTACATCTCCACCTCCCTTTCCTATTTGAGTTACTGGGGAAAATAAAGCATGTTTTCCTCGAGCTTTGCCCGGGAATAGAGCTGGAACTGATAACTGGAAGAGAAAAGACAGGAAGAATTCTAGGGGTTAGAGTAAAGACAACCAAGGAGAAGAGAAGGAATCCAAGAGAGATTTATCCTACATCGTGGACATAGCATGGAAATATTAGTCCCATTCTAACTTCCTGAAACACTGGTAATCTGGCTGACAGTTCCTCAGAACTGGCCACACCATTACATGTAGCTAGAGTTTGGCTAATGAAAGCATGATAATTGTACCCAATCTCCAGGTGGGACCAGGCATCAAAGAGAGGTCTTCAGCCAGAGGAACACTCCTATTTGGAACTGTGAGTGACTCTGTGATTTTGCATGTGTCTTTGGGGCTCATAGATGTTCACTAAAGGATTTCTCTCTTCTTTCCTTCATCTCTTACTAAAAATTATTTTGTAATATTGTGAACTATATGTTTAAAAATGAATATAGGAAAGGGCCTGGACCTGAGATTTCATTGATACAAAGAATCCCTTCATATTCTTCACCAATGCAAGTCAGCAACTTCTGAGCAAGTTGAATTCTTAAGAGAGTTGCCTACGGCGGTGAGGGGATGAATTACTTGCCCAGGCTCACATCGTCAATGTTCATTGGAACGGGATTTGATCCCGGGTCTTCTTGGTTCCAAGGCCAGCACACTATTGACTATGCCGTGCAGCCTCTCAGTAAGATGGGGAGTCAGTATCATTTTATGTATTGATAGAATATCATGAGTAAATTTTCCCAGTTTTCCTGGATGGGGGCTATGAGCTAAGTGAGCGAAAAAATTCTCCCAACTTTTTCAGATCCATTATGTTGCAAGGTAGTATCTGCCAACAGAGTCACAGCATATATACCGGCTGCTCAACTGGATTTTATCATTGTTTCCAGAAACTCATCTGCATACATATATGATTATAGACATATATATTGTATATATACGCACACATATATAAATGCTTTTAAAGCTTAAAATTACACTAAGACTTTTAGAACACCCTGTAAATACGTGGAACACCATCCTCAGAGCATTCGTAACACGCGCTGCCTGCTGCCGGCTCACGTGGAAGGGTCTGGGGAGCCTGCTTCCAGAAAGGCATGATAATCTGTCACTAGTTCTGGTCTGCTAGCCTCATGGTGAAGACATGGACTGTTGACTGACTGCTGAACCACAATCAGGGTGCATTCAAATGAGTTACCGTAAGTAAATCGCTTTGCAAATGTTAAAGTCCCATATTAATCCCAGTCATTATTGCTGCTGTCCTTGCTGGTTTTTTTAAGATGCACACACAATTTTAAGTTTAATCTGCATTTTAACACTTTCTTAAATATAGACAACGAAACAATTTTATAAGCTCTAATTAGTAGCAATTGCAGTTTTTTTTATAACAATAACAAGCATTTATTTATACAGGTCTTTAAGGTTTACAAAGTATTTACCATACAAAATATGCTCAATTTTTAAAATGAATCACTTCTACAGGTTTAATGTTTCTTTATTTATTTATTTTATTCTGAATTTAAGAAATAAAACAAATATTTCCATAACATAGTAGAATAGAAAAAAAAGATGATTGTACAAGAAACTGCACATCTATTATACACAACTTGCTATTTCTTTTAAATATATAATAAAGTTATCATACAACTTTCTTTTTTTCTTTGTTTTCCTCCCTCCCCCATCGCACCCTAGAGATGGCTATCATTAGGCATAAATATGTATGTATGTATTACGTACGTGTACATATATGTATATATGTATAAACATATAAAAACCATTCTATACATACTTCTATTTATCAGTTCCTTCTCGGTATGCATATTAGCATCTTCCTTCATAGGTTCTTTGTAGTCAATTTGGGTGTTTATAATAATTAAAATGACTTAGTCACTTAAAGGTGTTCTTAAAACAATGTTGTTACTGTATACAATGTTCTCTTGGTTCAGCTCATTTCACTCTTCATTATTTCATGCAAGTCTATCCACGTTTTTCTAAGATCACAGACCTCGTCATTTCTTATAGCACAGTAGTATTCCGTCTTAATCATATACTACAACTTGTTCAGCCATTCCCCAATTGATGGGCATCCTCTCAATTTCCAGTTCTTTGCCAAGGAGAGCTGCTATAAATATTTTAGAATATATAGGTTCTTTTCCTTTTTCCCTAATCATCTTGAGAAACAGACCTAGTAGTGGTGTTACTAGATCAAAGGGTATAGGCAGTTTAATAACTCTTTGGGTATAATTACAGATTGATCTCCAAATGGTTGGATCAGTTCACAGTTCCACCAACAATATGTTAATATCCCAATTTTTCCATATCTCCTCCAATATTTGTCACTTTCCCCTTCAATCATTATAGCCAATCTGATAGGTGCAAAATGATATTTCAAGGCTGGTTTAATTTGCATTTCTCTAATCAATAGTGATTTAGAGCATTTTTCACATGTATAAATTATTTTGATTTCTTCATTGAAAAACTGCCTGTTCATATCCTTCGATTATTTATCAATTGAGGAATGACTCGTTTTCTTATAAATTTGATACAATCCTTTTGATTTTTGAGATATAAGACCTTTATCTGAGAATCTGTCTATAAAAATTTTCTCCCAATTTTCTGCTTTCCTTATTATCTTGGATACATTTATTTATGCAAAACCTTTCTAATTTAATGTAATCAAAATTATCCATTGTACATCTCACACTGTTCCTGATCTCTTGTTTATTTATTGTTCGTCTATCCATAAGCCTGATAGGAACATATTTCATGTTCTTTAAATTTTCTTGTAATATCTCTCTATATCTAGATACTGTATCCATTTTGATCTTAGTAAATAGTGTAAGATATTGGCCTATGCCCAATTTCTGCCAGACTGCTTTCCAGTTTTCCCAATAATTTTTACCAAATAATGAATTTTTATCCCCAAAACTTGTCTTTACACTTGTCAAATACAATGTTATCATATTTATTTGCTGCTGTAAATTGTATCACTCTGTTCCAGTGATCTACATTTCTATTTCTTAGCTACTATCAGATAGTTTTGATAATTATAGTCTTGTAATGTAGCTTAAGATAAGGTACTGCTAAAATTCCTTCTTTTACATTTTTCCCATTAGTTCCCTTGGTATTCTTGACTTTTTGTCTTCCACATGAATTTTTTTTGTTTAATAATTTTATTTTTATGTTTATTTTATGTTTATTAATTTTTTGGTAATTCAACTGGGATGGCATTGAATATATAAAGTAGTTTGTTTAAAATTGTAATTTTTATTATATTGGCTCTGCCTAACCATGAACAATTAATATTTCTCCAACTATTTAAGTCTGGTTTTATTTTTATAAAAAGTTTTTTATGTAATTTTGTTCATATAGTTTCTGGGCTTGTTTTGGTAGGTGTACTCCCAGGTACTTTATACTGTCTAAAGTTATTTTAAATGGGGTATTTCTCACTATCTCCACTTGCAGGGTTTTCTTTGTGATATGTGGAAATGCTGATGAATTATGTGGATTTACTTTATATACTTCTACTTCACTAAAATTATTAATTACTTCAACTAGCTTTTTAGTTGAGTATTTGGGATTTTCCAAAGATACCATATAATCTGCAAAAAGAGATTGTTTTATTAATGTTTATTGCCATTGTTATTATTATTCAAAAGACACAACTAGCCAAAGCAAATATGTTGTTTTCTCCTGCCTTGCTATGTTCAAGTGAAGAGGGCATTGTGTGAGGAAATGCTTTGTAACTCTTGTTCCTCCTATATCTTTACAATAAGTAGCCCTTTGTAAAAAGCTACTTCATTAAATAAAACTGGGGCACTAATCACTGGTGGTTATCATTGAGAATGGCACACAATATGGAGATGCAAGTCACTGCCATTAGAGAAGACTCACCCTAACCCCTCAGGGGTACTCCTAAAATCTTTGAGTGTGGGGATCGCGAGGATGAGTTGTAGCCAGCTTAGTTACAGGAATTTGAATCTGTTAGTGCATCTGTGGGTTGGGAGACTAAATCCAGATTATTACTCTCTGTCTCTGTCTCTCTCTACCTTTCTCTCTGTGTATTTTGCCATCTCTCTATCTTTCTCTGTGTTTCTGTCTCTTTGTCTCTCTCTATAGATAGATCTAGATAGAGATTTATATATGTGTATGTATAGATATAGATATAGACATAGATATAGATGCATGTATGTGTGTATGTATTTCAGATTCTCATTTTACCCAATTATAAAATAATTCAACTGGAGAAAGAAGACAGTAATCTCTATCACCATCCTGCCTCTCTAAGAAAATTCATTTCTTTGCTTCTTCTCCTATAGGGACAACTTCATTTACAAATAAGAAATGATATTTGGCCATCCTACTCTCTTTAAAATCCCCTTATAAGATAACTGTTACTATTTTTGCTGCTTCCACCCCTGCAAATGGGATACCACTGTCAGTAGAAATTAGGGATTTTGTGATGCATCAGCAAATTCAACATCCTGGAGGATAACACTTTACGACTCTATGGGGCAGATTCAGTTACCACTTCCTCCTGTGCAAAAAAAGATATCTTCTCCCTCCAAGTCAACAAAAAGTGGCTTTCCACAGGAGTGATAACACCCAACTAAGCATATATTCTTTTTAAGGGAACTTTTAAGAAGGGGAGCACTAGAAGAGCTTAGTAGCTTTAGGAAAATTCTGTATATGTTTTTACGCCAACTGAACTCCCATCAGAGCTCAAAATGTATTATTACCAGGTTACTACCAAAGACTGAAAAATTATGCCTGCCGCTCGACCACGCATTTCACATAGATAGCAAACTACCAATTTTAGATTTGTGAAGGTAAGCAACTTGACAGGGGGCCTCTCTCTGTCCCCTTCACTCCTTGCTTGCCTGTTGTTGCTGACAAAGGAATACAGAGTACCAGGGTTGAGTTTCTCCTGGGCATTGATGGCAGAGAGGTAGATATTGACAGGCTTAGTCCAGGACGGTCAAACTGCCATATTAAGCGTAGGGCAAAGTATATGCACCTTCAGGGACAAATAGACATACAAACATTTTCTAGTTCTTTAATGATTCACTAGCCAATCAGTCAATAAACATTTACTAAGCTCCTAGTAAGTACTTGGGAAAATAAGAAAGTCAAAAAACAGTCCTCACCCCAAGGATCTCACAACTAATGGGGGGAAACAACATGCAAATAGCAGGGTAAATATTAAAAAAAAATCAACAGAGGGAAGGCACTAGGATTAAAAAGGATTGAGAAAAGTTTCTTGTAGAAGGTGGGACTTTAGCTGGGACTTGAGGGAAGTCAGAGGGGAAAGCAATCCAGGCCTGGTGGAACAGCCAGTTTTGTCACGCATGTTCACATGAGCTGTCCTCTCTCCCTCCCCCCACACACATAGGTAGCCCTTAGTAAGCAATGACCACCTCACCCAGAATAATAGAATCTCAAAGTTGAATGGACCTTCAGAGGTCACCTAGTCCCAACTATTTCAAAATAACATACCCAACATGGGGTCATCAGGTCTTTGCTTCAAGACCCCTACCAAGGGCAAGAACTAACATTGAATAAGAAAATTTTAAGTTTGCAAAGTGGTTTAATCGCATGTTCTCATTTGAACTTCAGGGCACCAGCATGAGGCATTAAGCTGCAAGCATTATTCACTGTATTTTGCAGATAAGGAAACTGAGGACAGAGGGGTTAATTGACTCACCAAGGGCTACCCAGCTCATAAGTGGCAGAGGAAGGATTTGAACCCAGATCTTCCTGACTCCAAATCCAATATACTCACTATCTGCCTCCTCCCCCTATGAAGCCATTTAGACAGCTTAAATTGTCATAAAGTTTATAGATTTCCTTTCTATTCTCCTAAGGGGCTAAAGAAAAATGAGGCAGAGATGAATCAGTGAGGCTTTAGTAAGACATTAGGTGAGGGAAAAGAAAATGAGGAATACCAGTCTGCCTCAAACTTTCAAACGCTCTCGCATTTCGGCCTAGTTAGGGGGATTCGTAAACACTGATGTCAGAATAAATATTGCCTTCCCCCTTTCCTCCTTTCTTTCATTCCTCATGCTGGCGGTGTATCCCAGACTGAGCCCGTTAACAGCATCTGGACCACATATGCAAAGCACAGGCTTTCAAGGAAGACAATGCAATAGAAGACTGAGGGAGACGTGAGTCACAGCAGCTGTGCCATCCAAAAAACTCACCTCACGATCTCAGGCAGATATCCTAGACTTACCCCTCACTGAGATGAAAGGTAATCCTTAGAAGGCAATATCTGTACTTATCTAGCCAATATGCAATTATATTTGTCTGCATAGATGTTTTAAATATTATGCTTCTGCATAGACGGAAGCAAAGTGCTGACATTTGGGATTATAATCTGGAGAAATCCCTGCTCTCTGGTTTGATAACATCTGAGCAGGAAGGCACCTCAGGCTCCCTACAGGCCCAACCTATATCTGTGAAGGAATCCCTTCTATAACATGGCCAACATTCAACCATCTACCAATTTCAATAAAAGTTAGGGCTGTTTGTAGCTTACCTTTTCATCCTACCTAAACACAGTAGAACGAACTATAGATCTATAACTAGAGTGGGGTGACTGGGGCTTTGACTCAGGGTAGAGATTTTCCCAAAAGTGTGGAATTAGTTTCAAGGGAGGAGATGTCAAAGATTGAATGTGTTGATGAATTTCACTTGACTATATTGATTTGTTACAAATGAGATTGTCTACTGAAGGGAAAGAGTGAATTTTTTTTTATCAAACAGCATCAGTAAAACATTTTAAAGTACACAGAAGAAAACAAAATGAAGTTTGTAAGGGGACACAAACTAACAGGACAATCTTGTTATTACCTTGTTAGACATAATATACACTTTTTAATAAACTCTATGTAGCAGAAGCTCACAGCCTCAAATACAAGCAATCTTCTTTTTTTGTTCTTTGGATATTGAAATGTTTGTATTCATTAATTAATGATTAAAGTCACAGTAAAAAAGACAAATTTTTAACATGACAGTGTTACTGGTAGTGCTTATATTGCTATAAAGAAGAGGAAGGGGGTGAGGTACAGCCTTGTGGGGCGAGGATGAAGCTGTGGTTAGACAAGATGGGTGAATAAGAGGGTAGCATTGGAGGCAAGAGCAAGGTCAAGCTGGGAGCACAGCTCAGCAGACTCAAGAGGTTTCTGGGAAGGAGGAAAGAGGAGAGCAGAGGCTAGTGCTCCAGGCTGGTGAGGGATACCCTGGCCTCAAAGCATGCGAAAAGAGGCAGCTTTAGGTGTAGCCTTAGGGATTAGGGATTGACTAGAGACCAGCAGCAGCCTAAGATACATGTCCCCTGCCTGTAACTGGCTGATGGAGAGCTAAAGCCTGAAGTACAAAAAGACAGAAGAAGTGTCTCAGCCTCTTCTGAAAATCTATTTCTCCTAGGAAGGGGGAAAAGTTCCTTCCCTTGAAATGTTTTCCCTTCCTGCTTCTCAAATGATCTCAAGAAGAATGGGCATAAGACGAAGCTTGAAAATGTGAAGAGCTACCTTGTGAAATGAGAGGCAGGCCCTTCAGGGCCCTTCAGGGGTCAGGGTTTGGGCTGCCCTAGGAAGAAAGAAATGCTTCCCTAGGCCTAGGTAGCAGCTACCTTTGTTGTTCAGTCGTTTTCAGTCATGTCCAACTCTTCATGAGCCCATTTGGGGTTTTCTTGGCAAAGATACTGGAGTAGATTGCCATTTCCTTCTCCAGTTCATTTTACAGATGAGGAAACTGAGGCAAACAGAGTTAAGTGACTCCCCCAGGGTCGCAGAGCTAGTAAGTGTCAAAGGCCAGATTTTAACTCAAGAAGAGGAGTCTTCCTGACTCCAGGCCCTGCATTCTATCTACTGTACCACCTAGCTGCCCAGCAACTGCCCACAGTCAGTCAACAAATATTTATTAAGCATCTACTCTATGCCGACGCTAATAGAGGGTTGTGGTGGAGAGTGAGGTAGGGAGCACCTCACTGAAGTCTGGGAGGGAGACAGCCCCTACTGGAGGATCTCGTCATCCTGGATATGCTCCTCCCCTCCCTACCCCGACTGTTGATTGATCTCGGAAACTTTTCTTTCCCTCGAAGCTTTGTTTATCGGAGCTAACCTACTCAAACTTTTTCAAAGGATAAAGATAGGGAAAGGAAAAAGGAGGAGGAAGAAAGGCAATGCGTTCTCCCTTTTTCTGCTTTGGAAAAATCAAGGAAATGGATTGGATGATGCCTGTGATTCCTTCTTGGAGGGTGATATTGTTGGTGCTGTTTGGGGGTTTCTTCAAATCCTTTAACTGCTTGTTGGCCATATTATAGAAGGGATTCCTGCTTATATATGTATTGGATGGCAGGGTCTCTTTTAGCCACCTCCTCCAAAACATTGATCTATTTGCTGTAAGCATTTACCACATCACCCTCCAGCCCCAAGGAATCAGACTTCTTGGATGTCAAAAGTAAAATGACAACTGACTTCAGCATGTAGTTATCAAGAATAAATAGTTAAAACAGGAAGCTAAGAAATGCTTGGGGCAGCAAGGTGGCGCAGTAGATAGAGTACTGGGTTTGAAATCATGAAGACTCATCTTTGTGAGTGCAAATCTGGCCTCAGACACTAGCTGTTCCTCCTCTGTCAAATGAGCTGGAGAAGAAAATGGCGAACCACTCCAGCATCTCTGCTGAAAAAAACACAAATGGGGTCGTGAAGAGCCAGGCACTACTGAAAAATAACAACAACGATGACAAGTGCTTCAGAGAAAAGGGTGAAGCTAGCCTACCCAGGATCCAAGACTCCATCTCTGTCGACAGGGCAGGATCCTACCCCCAGCCACTTTTATGCTACTTACCTGGGCACCATTTGTGCTGCTTGCCCCAGGTGTACAAATTCCTATGGCTCTGATCTCAAGGGCATCACTAGGCCTTTGACTCTATTAAGCCCAAGCTGCAGATGCAACCTTGGTGCTGGGTTTGACTTGGTGTACTTTACAAACCAGCTTTATTCATGGTATAAAGATGTTTGGGGAAGTTGAAGATTTGTTGCATTTAAAATTAATGTGATCAATCATTTTAAAGAAAATAAACATTCCTGGAAGATGGTAATTATGAAAGTTTCTTCTTTCCTAAGATTTTATATAAGATTCTAGAGCATTAATATGCATTGTGAGTACCAGGAGAATACTAAAAGCAGTTTTTGTGAGTAGCAAATTCTTCTCTTAATAAGATTTCTGAGAAAGTCTTACATATCTTTCTTAATCAATGTACTTTTCTTTTTTAGCCCATTTATATGTATAGTACCTACTGTGGGCTATTTCACTCTCAGTCCAAAGTGGGTTCCCCAGAAGATGTCTGCTACCAAGGTTCAAAGAAAGTACACTGAGTACCCACTCCTAATATAACTCATGAGCTATTAATTTAGGAGGACTGGTGCGCTTTCAATTAATAGCCAGCCTGTCACGATTAGTTCTTAGCAAAGGCATTTACTAAGTGGATCTAACAAAAAAAAAATAGTCATCAAACATCCCCACTAACCCCCCAATCCTAGAGCATACTCTCCCACAACTATACATATAATACATGGGAAGAATGGACACAAACTTGGAGTCCCTTGGTAGTGAGTTACACGTATAAGGAACACACGTGGCCAAGGCAAGTCACAAGCGCAGTGCTCCAGGGCCCCAGGTTATTTTTCTTTTCATGAGCGTCTAGCTGGCATAGTAGATAAACATCAGACTCAGAGTCAGTGCAACCTGAGTTTGAATCCACCTCAAACACTGGATCATGACCCTAAACAAGTCATTTAATCTTTCTCAGCCCAAATGTCCTCATCTGTAAAATGGACACAATAATAATACCTACCTCTCAGAGCTGTTGTAAAAACAAAGTGAAATGATACACATAAAGTGTTTTGGAAACACTAGTATGCCGTGTTGGTTATTATTACAGTCCACACTGCTGCCCCGCTAAAAATTACCAGGTTTAGCTTTCTCTTGAGTATCCAAGAATAAGGATCGGTAACTTCTGGCCTCCATCATCTTCAGCTGCTCACTCCTCAAGCTGCTAGACGGCTCGTTTGGTTGGGTGTTTTAAGTAGGTCTCAGGCTTGTCTCTGCGACCCGCCAATTCTTAGATGTTTCCCATGTGACGCCAGTTGCCTTCATCCAATGGCTAGGGGTCAATAATCCCCTCAATGTGATTAGGAAACCTCTTCATGCCGTAAAGGATGTAGGAAAACTTCTTCACACCTACTTTATACACATTAAAACTCACTCCTTTGTGGTTCATAAAGTGTTTACTTTCTCTAGTGCAAAGATAAAAACAAAATAGTCCTTTTTTTTTTCTTTATGTTCTCAACACCTAGTCTAGAAAATTCTGTTGTTGTTGTTCGGTCGTGTCCAACTCTTTGTGACCCCATTTGGGGTTTTCTTGGCACAGATACTGGAGTTGGTTTGCCATTTTTTTTCCCAGCTCATTTTACAGATTAGGAAACTGAGGCAAATGCGGTTTGGTGACTTGCCCAGGGTCACATAGCTGGTAAGTGTCTGAGGTTAGATTTGAACTCAAGAACTTGAGTCTTCCTGACTCCAAGCCTAGCACATTATCCACTGCACCACCTATCTGCCCCAACCTAAAAAACAATTGATGCTTAAAATATATCTCATTGAATTATTCCCATTTTACAGGTGCAGAAAGAGAGGTTTAATAGAGAGGTAAGGCAACTTGCCTGAAGTCACAGACTCATAAGTGCTAGAGACTAGATTTGAACCTAGACTTTCTGTCTCTAATTCTAGTGCTTTTTCTAATATGCTGCTTTTGTGGTGACATCTTCAGGTTGCATTTAGGAACTCACATATAGTTTAGTTTAGACATTATAGTTTACTTTGACTTCAGGATTCATCGCCATTTGGCTCTGTTTAAGAGAACAGTGAGTATAGTCTTCAGAGGTTTGGTTGAAAGGATTTCTTTCCCTTTCAAGTTCATCTTTCCCAACTAAGACTGTCCCAAATGACTGCCATGGGCATCCTGTGGAATCCCAGCTATCTGCTTCATCTTCCTTATTACTTTTCAGTCTTCTGCCACTCTGAAAAGAGGGCATTCTGCTTGAAGGCATCTCCCATAAGTCACATTTTTCCTTTTTTTTTTAAGTCATTTCATGATTCCTTAGGCACTATTCTAGAAACCCTGGTTTTCCCAGCCCAACCAACCTTTCTCAGCATCGATCTGCTTATTCTCAACCCTAAATTCAATGGATTTCTTCCTTCCTGCACTCAGGCTTCTGAGCATGGCGGTAGAAAGACATCAAAACAACCTGATTTCTTCCACTTATGATGCAAGCTGGGTCCTTGCTAATGCTTGGTAATCCCTCCTCTCTTGTCTTCATGACTCTCAATACTGTCCCCTGCAATAACTGCTCCAAACTTTTTCCTATTTTCTCTTATCCCCAACAACATCCTTCATCATCATCCCCATTGATGGCAGATGAATTGACCTATGAAAAACCCAAAAGAAATGAGAGTGCCCTCCTCTCCCCTCCTCCTCAAAGCCTTTTCCCCTTACCTTTGTCATCCCTCCCAAAAGACCTAGTTTCCCGATAGCTCCAAACCTGTGATCCAATAAACAGAGTGCCTAATTAAATATCTCATCTCCCTCTCTCTTTGACAAGATTTAAAGCTGGAAGGGACCATAGATATGATCTAGTCCATTTAGAGGCCCCAGGAAGGGCAGCATGGTTGCCCAGTGGATAGAATGCTAGGTCTGAAGTCAGGAAGACTCCTTTTCCTGAGTTCAAATCTATCCTCAGATACTGTATGACCTGGGCAAGTCACTTAACCCCATTTGCCTCAGTTTCCCCATCTGTAAAATAATCTGGAGAAGGAAATGGCAAACCATCCCAGTATATTTGCCAAGAAAACCCCGAATGGGGTCACGAGGAATTGGACACAACTGAGATGACTGAACAATAACAAAATCCTCCGGAAGGTGAAGTAACACGCTGTCACAGAGGGATATGGACCTAGGTCCTCTGACTCCAAATCCAAGATGCTTTCTCCTGCAGCACGCTATCCCCTCCTTCCCTATCCTGACCTCTACTTCTCTTCATTGCAACCTTCAAAGGTTGGCCTGATTTCTTTCTGTCCTTCCATCATTACCAAACCCTACAGTTTAGTCCTTTTATTTCTCTGGAAATATAACTCTCTCTTTCTCTGTCTCTCCAAATGTGTGTGTGTGTGTATGTGTGTGTGTGTGTGTGTGTGTGTGTGTGTGTGTGTGTGTGTGTGTGTGTGTGTGCGTAAAATACCTTCTACAGCTTTGCAACCCCTTACAAGAAAATTAGGATGGAGGAGCAGCTAGATGGCGCAGTGAATAGAGCACTGGCCCTGAAGTCAGGAGGACCTGAGTTCAAATCCAGCCTCAGACCAAACACTTGACACTTACTAGCTGTGTGACCCTGGGCAAGTCACTTAACCCCAATTGTCCAAAAAAAAAAAAAACCAAGAAAGTTAGGTTGGAGATGAAACAAAAAGGCCAAAGCTATGGAAATGCCCCAAGACTGATGATGTCAGCAGCATCACAAATGTTTTCCTAGTGTTCTGTCTGAGAGTTGCATTGCTACTGATCCTCCATAGAGGAAGCTTAATTAGTATTTTCAGGCTGGGAATATTCTCCTAGTTTCAGGAATTTTTTCTCTTCCCAGAAACAAAACCCTACTTTTCCCTAGTATACAATTACTAAATTCATCTGCATATTTTGTAAAAATGTCTTTTGCAAAGATATAAAATTGTTGTTTGAACATATGTGTACCTCAGGGCATATGCATGTGGAATTATGAATGGGCCCTATAAGACCCTCCCAAATGCCCTTCATTATCATCTTACATTTTAATAGCACCTTAAGGAAAGCAAAGTGCTTTGACGTATTTGACATCTCATTTGAGCCTCACAATAAACCTGTGAAATCCTGTTATTATCCACATTTTACAAATGAGAAAGCTAAAGCTAAGCCAGGTTATATGACTTGTCCAGGGTCATACAGGTCATCAGTGAGCAAGATGGGATTTGACCTCCAGTCTTCCTGACTGAAAGCCATGTGCTCTATCCCTTCTGTCATCTAACTGCCTATATTGCAGGCATTCTGGGAACATCAGAAAGCTGAAAAATGCTACCATTTTTTACACCTAGTTCTATAAGAGAGAGCACATGGTCTAATAACAAAGATGCTCTTTCAGAAAAAAATGCTCTTTAGACAATGAAAATGCAATCTTTCTGAGATAAAGAATGACTAGGAAGAACATATTTAGACACTAGGAAATTATCATAAAGCCATGTGAGAGAGCACGAAGCATTGACATCCTAGTCAGGTTAAATTTTATAATTTGAATCATGGAGAACTGTAGAGTGTAATTTCTGGAAGAAAGGAAGAGCTGGCAAATGTTTAACAACAGGCTCTCGGAGGGGGAAATGTATGTACGATGCACTTTTAAATTGAGTCTGCATTATTAAAATTTTCTCCATCACTTTTTTATGTTCAGACAATCAAAAACAACAACAAACCCAAGCCCACATTTGTAATTTTCTAAAGGTGTAGATGCTCATACTGAAAATTTAACAACCAGCTCTCTGAGCCAGCACAAGCTGGTTCCAATACCCATCCACTCCCAGAATGAAAGTGACCTTAAAGATCCTAAGAACCAACGGCAGAGTTTCTAGAGAGTGCACAGAACATGGACACTGAGTATGGGATAGTTATCCTTAAATATTTAAAGTATATGAAAAGAGTTTAAATTTTAATCTGTTTAGACCCAGAAGACAGAACTCAGAGAAGTGGGGGTAAATTGTGAAGGAGCAAATTGAGGCTTGATTAGACCTGTCCACAAGCAGAGGGGGTCGCTTGGGGGTTGGATGCAATGACATGCATGAGTAGAGTTCCTCAAGCAAAGGCTAGATAATGACGAGACCCTTTTGGCCTGGACAATCCAGCCACTGAGGTCCCTTCTAACTCTGAAATTCAGTGAATTCTATGTCTGCCATAGTCTAACCAAGTGACTAAAAGTCAACCACTTAACCTGTCGGAGCTATTTTTTACTTATCTCCAATGCAATGCCTGTATCACAGGGTTATGGTGAAGAAAACACCCTTGTCAACTGTGATGTGTCAAAGACCTGTGGTTTTGTAGGTGTGGGAACTTTCACTAAAGCACACCACAATCTCTCCACAACATAATTTATAGCCTTACAAACCTGCCTAAGATTTAGAAAGGTTACGTGACTTGTCCTGGTCACATACCTAGTATTAGAGGGCAGGTCTTCCTGCGTTCAAATGTTGCACACCACTGTCTAAATCATCAAATATTATATAAATGTTGGGTTGCTGTTGTTCAGCCATTTTTCAGTCATGCCCAACTCTTCATGACCCCATTCAGGGTTTTCATGGCCAAGGTACTGGAGTGGTACATATACATACATACATGCATACATGCATACATACATACATACATACATGTGTGTATGTATATGTGTATATGTGTGTATATGTATATGTGTATGTATATATACATATATATATATATATATATGTAATCTACTGTAAAATGAGCATCTACTATGTGATAGAACTCTACGAGGCTCTGAGAATACACATATGAATATAGTCCCACCCCTCACTGGACATGACCAAAAGCCAGACTATAGTAGTCGTCTGACCTATGTCCTATATACATGCAAGAAGACGTGGTTCCTGGTTGATCAAGAGAATGGCCAGCCATGCCACTGTGTGAGGAAAGAAGGGAATTACTTCAGGTTGTTGTGGCAACTTTAGAGAAAGAGTTCAAAGACATATATATTTTGTAAAAATGTCTTTTGCAAAGAATAGAAGATTTTGCAAAGAAATAAAATCATTGTTTGAACACATATGTACCTCAGGGCATATTTATGTGGAATTATGAATGGCCCCTGCAAGACCCTACCAAATGCCCTTCATCATCATTGTCTTACATTTCAACAGCACCTTAAGTAAAGAAAAGTGCTTTGAAATATTTGACATCTCATTTGAGCCTCACAATAAACCTGTAAGGTCCTGTTATTATCCAGCTTGTTTTACAGATGAGGAAACCGAGACAAACTGAGCTAAGTGACTTCCCCAGGGCTATACCACTGGTAAGTGTCCGAGGCCGTATTTGGACTCAGAAAGAAGAGTCTTCCTGACTCCAGGGGCAACACTCCATCTACTGTACTATGTGGCCACTGTACCATGTAAACGTAGGTAGTTGTCATTATATTATCATTTTATAGACATTGACTGTATCAATGCCAAAAATAATTATTCATTATCCAAAACAGAGACCCCATTACCCTAAAATTTCCATAATGTATATTGACCCAGCCTAAACTAACATAGAAATTTAATAATGTTAGCCTTGTCTTCATTTTCTTTTATTACCCTTCCAGGCTATACACATCTGTACTCTATTTTCTCTGCTTCCATATTGGTGGTGCTTTCTTCATTAAAAGGAATCAAATTCATTGATGAGCTCTTAAATTGAACACAGGAAAAGATCTCGATAAAAATTAATTTAGAAGTGCTCTGGAATTCCTAGCATCATAAAAAGAGCTGTCTGTTATACCAGTAGGCTGGCAAAGCCCTCAGAGGAAAACTCCATCTCACAAAGCAAATCACTCGCCTCTAAAACAGCAAATCACTCATAAATAGGCATGTTCTGGATCATGGATTCCCAGATGAAAAACATAAATTTACAGCTTGATTTGCATACATACATTAAAAAGAAAGTGGTAGCCATCCCATTAGCTAGCCAAAAAATATATTAATACCTCAAAAGATCTGAGATTTTGTCTATATGGATACTACTTCTATCCAAATAGTTTACAGCCCATCCATGTGTTAGTAGATAGTTCCATGAGTTGTATCCACATAAAATCATCCTGACAAACAGGCACACCAATGCACCATTGGCTAAGTTCTATATTGGTCCTGGGGTAAAACATTAGAAATTGCCCCTAAAGTCACTAAACTGTGCACATGCTTTGTCCTGGAGATATCACAACTAGTACTATACTGCAAAGAAATCAAAGAAAGAGAGAAAGGACTCATAATATACAAAAAGATTTGTGCAGTTCTTTTCATGGTAGCCCCAAATTGGAAACTGAAAAGATACTCACCTATTGTTGTTCAGTCTTTTCCATCATGTCCAACTCTTCATGACCCCATTTGAGGTTTTCTTGGAAAAGATACCAGAGTGGTTTGTCATTTCCTTCTCCAACTCATTTTACAGATGAGGAAACTGAGGCAAACAGGGTTAAGTGACTTTCCCAGGGTCACAGAGCTGAGGCCAGATTTGAACATGAAAAGATGAGGTCCTGTGCCACTAGCTACCTACCTACTGATGAATTGCTAAGCTAGAAGCAGATGCAACGAAGTGAGCAGAAATAGAAGAATAATTTGTACAATGACAACATTATAAGGAAAAACAACTTTGACCTCTGATCAATGCAACGAAGAACCATAATTCCAGAGGACCAAAGATGAAGCATACTATCCACCTCTTTCCAGAGAGGTGGTGGACCTAAAATTCAAAACGAGACATACATTTTTTGACATAGCCCAAGTAGAAATTTGTTTTGCTTAACTGTACATATTTCTTGTGAAGATTTTATTTTGCTTTTTATCATTTAATTGGAGAATGGAGGTAAGAGGGTAAATAATGAAAGCTTGTTAATTAGGGGCAAAAAAAAATTTTTTTATTATCCCAACATAGCCAGCTCTGTAATAATGATACTCTCCAATTCTAGACAACAGGTATATTGGTTCAAAGCCAGGTTTGCAACTGAAATATCTCCAGCTGGGTTGGACATTCCACAGCTTATATTCCATGGTCATAGCATTTGTCAGCCCAGGGTCCCTCAACATCATGCTATGGCATTAGAGTAGGACTTTAGTGGAGGAAGCCCCAGTGAAAGGGAACAATTCACAAATTGGGATCACCAGGGAATTCAGGAATGGAATGGTTAGGAAGAAAATGGAGGTTTCCATGCTCAGAGGAAGGCAGATGGAGTTGTGGAAAGAGTGCATGACTTGGATCAAGGAATACATGAGAGTTTAATGAGCTCTTCAGATGGGAGCAAGATCTCAGCTTAAACCAGGAAAGAGAAAAAACATATCACCCAAGGAAGGTCCCCTCTCAGCAGTCCCTAGAATTGCAAGCCCAAGGAACCAATAATATAATGAGGCTGGCTCCCACACAATATTGCTACAGCTATCAAGGCTCTAGTCCATCACTAAAAAGTTTCTCTCAATTAAGTCAAATTTATAAGAATACAAGTCATTCCCCAATTGATAAATGGTCAAAGGATATAAACAGGCAGTTCTCAGATGAAGAAATTAAAGCCATCTACAGTCATATGAAAAAAAATGCTCTAAATCACTGTTGATTGGAGAAATGCAAATCAAAACAATTCTGAGGTATGACATCACACCTATCAGATTGGCCAAGATGACAAAACAAGAAAATTATAAATGTTGGAGAAGATGTGAGAAAATCGGAACACCAATACATTGTTGGTGGAGTTGTGAAATGATCCAACCATTTTGGAGAGCAATTTGGAACTATGCCCAAAGGGCTATCAAAATGTGCATACCCTTTGACTCAGCAATAGCACTTCTAGGGCTATATCCCAAAGAGATCATACAAATGAAAAAGAGACCCACATGTACAAAAATATTCATAGCAGCTCTTTTTCTGGTGGCAAAGAATTGGAAATAGAGAGGATGTCCATCAATTGGGGAATGGCTGAACAAGTTGTGGTATACAAATGTAATGGAATACTATTGTGCTATCAGAAATGATGAACAGCCTGACTTCAGAAAAACCTGGAAAGACTTATATGGTCTGATGCTAAAGGAAGTGAGCAGAACCAGGAGAACGTTGTACACAATAACAGCCGCCTTGTGTGATGACTAATATTGATAAACTTAACCCTTCCCAGCAATACAAGAATCTAAGACATTTCCAAAGGCCTCGTGATAGAAAATGCTATCCATATCCAAAGAAAGAACTATGGAGTTTGAATGTAGATTGAAGGATACAATTTGCTATTTTTTTTCTTCTATTGAGTTTTTTTTCTTCTTTCTGGTGGTTCCTCCTATTGGTTCTAATTCTTACTTACAACATCACTAGTGTGAAAATATGTTTAATAGGAACGTATGTGTAGAGCCTATATCAGATTGTGTGCCATCTTGGGGAGAGTGGTGGGGAGGAAGCGGGAGAAAAATTTTAAACTCAAAAGCCTATAGAAATGATTGTTGATAATTCAAAATAAATTAATTGAAAAAGGAAAAAAAGTAAAGCATTCCATCTCAGAACAGCAAAAAATAAAGATTTTTAAAAAATAAGTTTCTCTCAATCATTGCATGTCTTTGAAGTCTTTCTTCAAAGTAAGCACAACAACCTGAAGTAATTCCCTTCTTCCCTCACACAGTGGCATGGCTGGCCATTCTCTCAATCAATCAGGAACCACGTCTTCTTGCATGTATATAAGACATAGGTCAGAGGACTATAATCTGGCTTTTGGTCATGTCCAGTGAGGGGTGGGACTATATTCATATGTGTATTCTCAGAGCCTCGCAGAGTTCCTATCACATAGTAGATGCTTGAATTCTTGTTGATCAATTGATTGAAATGTAGGACAATGTATTTATTTGAAGGGTGAAGAAATCACTACCTTTGCGACTTTGGACCTCAGTTTCTTCATTTGTAAAATAAGGAACTAGAACTAGATGACTCTGAATGTCCCTTATTGCTCTAAATTTATGATCTCTTGAAAGTGGCTGACTGTTGGCAGAGGTGTAAGTCAGTTTTTTTAAGTATCTGTAGAGGAGGCAGAAGAGTTTGGGAAGCTGAGATGTAATTGTGTGCTAAGCTTTAGCAGTGTTTAAGTAATTTGTACTACCTCCCCAGAGCTATTTATTTGACTCTGTAGTTGCCTTGGAAAGTGGATCAGAACCAGGACAGAGGAACTGGGAAGCATAATGAGAAGTGAATACAAGAAGGCAGGGTCTGGCAGACTCTCTCTTTGGTAGAGTTAATTAAATTACACTGTCATTCTTCCAAGAGAATGAATTCTCTGGGCTCTCCTCTAAAAAGGACCTCAGATTCAATTTTCAGATTTGACTTAACATAAAAATTTTAGTCAATTCATTTCTCAAACCAGACCTAACCTCCACCTCTCACCCCCTGAAATGGTCTATGCATTTTCTAGTAGAGTTCCTGCTAGCAGCCTGTGGGTATTCCCAACTCTCTCTACTGAAATTGCTTTCAGGTTAAATTGGCTGGCCGGAGGCCTGACTTTCCCCTCGCCTCTGAAGGGCAATAGACTCCTGGCAACTCCTACTTGCCTGTTTCTGACCTGGTTCAGTTATGTTCCTAATATAGGTACATGTTGGAACCCAAGCTCATAATTGCCTTTGTCTACTGAGTGCATCATTCACACATTTTAAGATACATCTCTACCCAAAAGTATGATGTCCTGACCTGGGCAGAGCCTCTGGAGAGCTCATTTGCTCTGTCCATCTGCCTCTAGGAGGCATAGGTAGGCCTGGATCAGTTGTCTACACTCTAAGAAATGCCTGGGCTAGGCCTTGAGCAGTGAGAGCGCCTTGAAGTGGAAAAATCTGACACCTGGAAATCCCCCTTTTCTCCGCATTTGCCAATGTCACCTTTGACTTCAGGCTTTGTAACTTAACAAAAGTCTTCAGGCCTGTAGGAAGATAGCTCCCCAGAAGGAATATAATTCTGAGGCTGCTTAGAAGTTGTTTTCTTCCTCACAAGAGCACCCTTCTACATTTGGAAAAACATATTAATGTTAGATTCAGGTTAAAGATTACTTGAACTACATGGGGACAACATAATGGGGGTGGGGGCAGTGCCAATGAGAGGGAGCAAGGTGATGTAAATGGATAGAATGCTGGATCCAAGAGTTAGGAAAAGCCGAGTTCAAAATCTGCTTCAGACACATATTAGGTATGGTGTATTGGGTATATTAGGTATTCAGAGAGGACTAGTACCTGTGGTGTGAGGGCTTGCCAAGCCCTTTCTAGGGCTGTTTGACCCACCTTTGTTGTGCGCCTGTCACCAACTCTCTCAACCCGTGGCTCCAAGTAGTTGTAGCACACACAGCAGCCATGTCCTAGTAAACCATCTCAACAGACAGGCTAAAGGAGCGGCCAACAGGTTTGAAATCCACTGGTGAGTCTGAGAGATGCCTACCCCAAGCATATGAAGACCTCTCCCAGCAGAATGGGTGGATGAGAGCAATCTGTTCTAAAGGAGGCTGAAGCAAGAGTTGCGGAGAAAAGAAAGCTTGACAAGACACCAAAGATGCCAGTCATTTACTGCATCCCAAGCCTTTGCCTGTTGTCTCTGACTTTTGTCCCGCCACTGGACTTCAATGGCTCTGGAAGAGAGAGTGAGGCTGATGACTTTGTACAACTCTGCCTCAGTTATATCTGACTCAACCACAAGTCGAGACATCACTCATCCCGATGTCATTGATCTTTGAAAACAATGGACAAACAAAAACAAAGTATGTGACCCTTGGCAAATTCCTTAAGCTCTCTCAGCCTCAGTTTCTTCATCTGCAAAATGAGGCTAAGCATAGCACCTACCTCCCAGGGCTTTTTGTTTTGTTTTGTTTTGTTTTGTTTTGTTTTTTTTTTTTTTTTTGCTAGGCTATGGGGTTAAGTGATTTGCCCAGGGTCACACAGCTAGTAAGTGTTATGTGTCTCAGGCCGCATTTGAACTCAAATCCTCCTCAATCTAGGGCTGGTGCTCTATCCACTGTGCACCTCTCAGGGTTTTTGAGAAGATCAAATGAAATAATATATGTAAAAAGGTTTGCAAACCCTAGAGTGATATATAAATGTTATTATTATTATTATTAATGTCACTGGTATACAGAACTCTCAGTGTGGGTGTGGAAATACCTTCTGGTGAAGCAGATCTGTAATTCTTGAATCTGCAGTCTTAGGGAGTAACCTGGGGCCCTGAGACATTGTGACTTTCCCAGGGTCACAGAATATACTCTTGCTTAACACAACTGGAAAATTAAAGGTAGGTCAAAAAACACATCTCAGCTTAACTGATTTCTGCAATAAATTCAGACATCTCAGAGATTTCATACACATATACACATATATACATATATATGTGTAAATATATACATACGCATATATTCACACACATATATATACATATATACATATGTAAGGCCTTCTCTTTCAATGTTAAAATGTGGACAGATTTTTTTCCTTGCTGACGTCAACTGCCTGTCTACCTAGGAACAGGTTTCCTCTCACATGCAGTAGAGGGGACTCAAGCATTCAGTCGCAGCGCACTAGCCACCCCAAGGCAAGAAACACTGGAAGAACGTTATTATTGTCACCATATGCTGAAGAAACTGTGAAAGCAGAAAAGTCAATTTTCCCCTTAAAAAAATACATGAGAAACTGAGAAAGGTGGCTCCAGCATAATCAGTGCGGGTACATCTGGCTGCTTTGCTATTCATCACTTTTGCACTGTGGTGTCAACACAATTTTAATTGAGTTTGTGCGGGCGCTTTGAAATGCCAACCCAGCAAGCAACATGAGAAAGTGCTGCTAGAGCGCAAAGCTGCCTATTTATAGGGAACTATGAACCATCACAAACTAGCTGTCTCTGCCTGCCAGGAATCAACCACCAGAAAAGACAAATGCCTTGGACGGGATATTAGAGAGAAACTGGAAAATGAAGGCTGTCCATTCCTGGACAGGGTGACAAGTTACATTCTAACAATCGTAAACCTCTGGTGCCCATTTTACTTGAAATAAAGTATTGTACTTTGGGAACCAACCTTGCACTGCTATGGTCATAGGAGAGATTTCAAGTCAGAACATTCTCACATTTTATACAAGGGGACTGAAATGGAAAGAAATGAAAGTGGAGTTACCCCCGCCCACCCCTCCATGCCCCTACACTTACCCCTACCTTTCTGACCCTGGGCAAGTCACTTAAAAATAGTAATAGCTAGCATTTATATAGCTATTTATGCATCATTTTATAAAGCATTTATATATTCTTTATTTGTCACAACAACTCTGTGAAATAAATGTTCTTATCCTTATTTTACAGATGAGGAAACTGAGGCTGAGATCAGTTAAGTGACTTTCCCAGAGACACACAGCTAGAAAGTACCTAAGGAAGAGTTCTAACTCACATGGATGAAATTTCTGGGCTAAGCAATTTATAAATAGTATCTCCCTTAAGCCGCACAACAACCCCAGCAAACGGATGTTGTTATTATTATCAGCTATAGTTGATATAGTTGAGGGAACTGAGGCAAACTGTGGTTAAGTGACTTTTCCAGGGTTACACAGCTAATAAGTATGTGAGGCTGTATTTGAACTCCGGCTTTGCTGACTCCAGGCCCAGCATGCTATCTACCGTACCACCTAGCTAGTTACAGGTCAGTACAGCAGCATTAAGAATAAGTTCCATCAGGGAAGCTGGGTGGTGCAGTGGGTAGAGCACCAGCCCTGCAGTCAGGAGGACCTAAGACACAACACTTACTAGCTGTGTGACCCTGGGCAAGTCACTAAACCCCAACTGCCTCACAAAAAAAAGAGTAAGTTCCATCAAGCTAACCTCATTTCCTTTTTTGACAGGTTTCCTAGACATACCAAAGACATGATATAGACCAAGATTTCAGCAAAGCATCTGACACAGTCTTTTGTTCTCTCCTTAGGAACAAGATAGAGAAATGGGAATAGCGTGATCATTTAGTGCGACAGATGAAGGGCTGGTATGATGATCTGAACCAAAGAGTAATGATAAAATCATAGCATCCCAAAGTTAAGAGGGAAAGAGTCTCGGAGGCTATCTATTCCAACCAGTATCTAAACCATGCCTTTTTAACACCCTCAACAAGTGGTCTTCCAACCTTTGCTGGAAGACCTCTCATGCCATGAAAATTGCCATGTACTGAATCAGCCTATATCCTTACTGGACAGCTCTACTGTTTAGAACCAAGGAGAAACCATGGCTCAAAGGCATCTTGACATAAGGTTACTGGTGGAATGCCAAGGGACCTGTCCTTACACTCTTCTCTTCAACAGGTTTGCTGTGCACAGAATCTGTTCAGGACAGACCAGTACCTCTGGTGTGAGAACTTCTGAGTTCTTTTCAGGGCAGCTTGGCACTTTTCATGTCTATCTGACACCCAACTCTCACCAGTGGCTCTAAGAATCTACAGCATGCACAGAGGCCGTACTCCAACAAAACATTTTGGCAGTTGGGCTAAACCAGGTTAAGGGTAACCTGTGGGCCTCAAACCCATTGGTGAGCTGTGGAGTGTGAAGACTACTCCCCAATTTGCCATGAAGGTGGCATAAGCAGGCACGATAGAATGCGTGGAGCTTGGTTAGACATTGAAGATATTAAGGTCATCCATTGCATCCCAAGCCATCACCAGCCACCTTGACTTTTATCCTGCCGCTGGATTTTGATGCCTCTGGAAGAGAGAGCGAAGCCAACAACTTCACACAACTCTGCCTCATTTAAATCCAACTCATGCATGAGTCAAAAGACATCACCCATACTATTTTACTATTTTGCCTACCTCAAGTCCTGTGGCAATAGACAAGTGAGGAAGCAGCATGGATATACTGGGAGTTGTAGTCATAACCGGCACACGGGCAGCCCAGGCCACAGGATTGTCACTCTTCTCACTGGACGCAGCAGTGAGATTCAACAGCCCCCTGAGTGTCTGAGTAGCTTTTTTAAGGACCACATTACTCGCCTCCTGGTGTGAGGAAGGGGCTAGAAAAGGTGCCCTGAAGTTATCTGCTTCATCCAACCTAGCCCTGGATTGTATACCAGCAGGGAAGGATCCTACTCTGTGGTCAAAACACAAACAAATGTACAAAAAGTTTTGCAGAGATGATTTCACTAGCCTATGGGTACATGGAATGTGCATATGCTCATGGACAATATGAAATCCACTAGACCTGAAGGACAAACAGCTCTTATTATGAAAGCACTAAGCAGGTATCACATCCAAACAGCATCCCTGAGTGCAACAAGGATGGCAAATGAAGGTCAGCTTACCAAAATTAGAGCTGTCTACACATTTTTTTTGGAGTGGCCACAGTGATGGGGAGTGCCATGAAGCTGACACAGGTTTCACATCAAAACCAATCTAGTCAACAAGCTTGTATGCTCTCAAAAGGAGTGAAGGACAGGCTCGTGATAATGTGACTGTCACTTACAGGAAAGTGTCATGCCACCATCATCACAGCATATGCTCCCACCATGACAAACCTTGATGAAGTCTAAGAAAAATTTCATGAAGATCCAGAGATCCTCATCATCAATGTGCCAAAAGAGGACAAGCTTGTAATTCTGGGTGACTTTAATGCCACTGTAGGTACAGATTACCACACGGCAGGGAGTCCTTGGGAAGAATGAAGTTGGAAACAGCAATAGCAATGATCACGCATTACTGAAGACGTGTGTCTCATGACCTCCTCACCTACACTGTTTCCTGTTTACCTAAACGCAATAAAACTTCATGGATGCACCCACAGAGCAAAAATTGGCATTCAATAGATTATGTAATTATAAAGAGAAGAGACAGAAAGAATGTGCGAGTAACAAAGGTGATGCATGGTGCAGCATGCTGGACGGATCATAGACTTATCCTCTACAAACAAAACATTCCCATTCCACGAAAGTAGTAGTCCCAAGAAAAGACAACTACCAGAAGGCTTAATGTCTACAAAATAGAGTGCTTCTCTGAGCATAAACGCTTTGTTGCTAACTTGGAGGGAAATCTGACACATACTTGGCAACAGTGGAGCAGAAAAGGAATGGGCAGCTTTTAGAGATTTGATATACAGCACCACATTCACTCATTTGGGCCAGAACAATCACAAATATCAAGATTACTTTGATGAAAATGATGGGGCAATTCAGAAGCTACTAAACAAAAAATGAGAACTCCACAGGGTTACCAGTTCTTTTAAAAAAAAAAAAGTTCATCCATCTGTAAGAATGCAGTTTTTAACTCCACCAAAAATAAAATGCAGAGGGCAGCTAGGTAGGGCAGTGGATAGAGCACCGGCCCTGAAGTCAGGAGGACCTGAGTTCAAATCCAGCCTCAGACCAAACACTTGACACTTACTAGCTGTGTGACCCTGGACAAGACACTTGACTCCAATTGCCTAAAAATTAAAAATAAATAATGTGCAAATTAAGCTTAGAGAGATGTGGGGTTCTTGGCTCAGTAAGAAGGCAGATGAAATTCAGCTTTATGCTGATAGCAGCAACCTAAGGCACTTTTATGATGCTCTGAAAGCTATTTATGGGACAAAGATCTATGGTGCACCTCAACTACTCAGCACTGATCAAACCACACTGATCAGTGATAAGGACATGATCCTGGACAGATGGGCTGAACACTTCCATACTGTTCTCAACATGCTGTCATCAACCAATGCTGAAGCCATTGACTTATACCTTATGTTGAAGTTAATTCCCTCTCTAGCCAAATTTCCAGCTGAAGAAGAGGTTTTGAATGCCTTTAGGCTCCTTTCATGTAGTAAAGTGCCTGGAACCGATTCTATTCCAGCTGAGATTTACAAGGCAGGGGTTCCACTGCTCATTCAGAAACTGACTGAAATCTGGGTTATATGGCAAGAGGAGGTTCTCCCCCAAGAGTTCAAGGATGCCTCCATTGTCCATCTCTATAAAGGAAAAGGAAATAGCTAGTCCTGTGACAATCACAGGGCTCTCTCTCTCTCCCTCTCTCCCTCCCTCCTTCTCCCTCTCCCTTCCTCTCTCTCTCTCTCTCTCTCTCTCTCTCTCTCTCTCTCTCTCTCTATCTATCTATCTATCTCTCTCTCTCTCTCTCCCTCTCTCTCTTCCTCTCTCTCTCTCCCTCTCTTTCTCTCTTTCATTGCCAGCAATGATCTTTTCCCAGAGTCCTCTTTAACAGGCTTATACTTCACCAGGAAGATGGTCATCTACCCAAGAGCCAGTGTGGCTTCAGAAAATACCAGGGAACAGTTGATATAATGTTTGCTGCCTGACAATTCCAGAAGAAATTCCAGGAGCAGAATAGATGTCTGTACGTAATGTTCATTAATCTAACAAGTCTCTTTTATGCTGTCAGTCATAAGGACATGTGGAAAATCACAGCAAAATCATATTGCCCGGACAAGTTTGTCAGTATTACACATCAGCACCATGATGACATGCTTGCTTGAGTTCTAGATAAAGGATAATGCTCTCATGCTTCCCCAGTCACCATTTGAGTGAAGCAGGGCTGTGTGCTTACTCCCATGCTTTTTAATGTGATGTTTTCAGTGATGCTGACAGGCAAAAATTAAAAGGGCATCAAGGTCAGCTACCTCACTGATGGTAAATTATTTAATTTGAAAAGGCTACAAGCCAAGAATAAAGTGGAGGGAGAGCTGGTACATAACTTTTTATTTGCAAATGATTGTGTACTCATGCTGCTTCTTAGGCTTAGATGCAACAGAGTGTGGATTGATTTTCTGCTGCTTTTGCTAATTTTGGCCTGACATTTAATACCAAGAAAACAAAGGTTCTCTACCAGCCAGAACTTCATCATCCATATGTGAAACCATCAGTTACAGCAAATGGAGACCTTTCGAATGCTATGGATGAGTTCACTTACCTTGGCAGTATACTTTCCAAGGACGTACACATAGATTATGAGATTGATACATGCATTGCCAGAGCTATCTCAGTGTTTGGGAGGCTCTGAAAGAAATGGTGGGAGAGAAGAAGTATTGGGCTGCCTACCAAACTGAGGGTCTACAGAGCCATTGTGCTTATCTCATTGTTGTATGCCTGTGAAACAGAGCCATGCCAAGAAACAAATCTCTTCCATTTAAATTATCTTAGGAAGATTCTCAAGATCACCTGGCAAGATAAGGTACTGCGCACTGAAGTCCTTTCTCAAGCTGAACTGCCAAGCATTCAAACTCTACAGCAGAGATTGCAACTCCAATGGGCCCTCCATATTGTTTGAATACCAAACTTATATTTGGCCAAAAGACTATTTTGTGGAGAAATCCCACAAGGCAGGTGCTCGTATGGAGGTCAGAAGAAGCAACCTACTCCAGGTTTCTCTGAAAAACTTTGGAATCAATTGTGAGTCATGGCAGGCGCTGACACAGCACTGCCCAGCATGGCTGGTCTGCATTAAAGAAGGCACTGTACTCTAGGAGCAAAGAACTGCAGTAGCTCGAAAGAAATGTGCAAATGTAAAGACATTTCCACACCAAATATTCATATGGATTATTTGTGCCCGACCTGTGGTAGACCCTTCTGAGCTAAGCTCATATTAGTTGATTAGCCACAGTCAGACACACTGTATCTTGACCACAGCATAGTGATGTCATTTGGGTCCTCTTTAAGCACAAAGGACAATAACCAATTGATCTGGATGAAGAAATTGATCTGGATGAAGACCGGGTCATAACATGCTTATTAAATATTTGACTAACATGAAGCTAGGAGTAACAGCTTAACTATTACATGATAATTATAACAGGGGTCAATATCCAATCAGTTCCCAGGTCTTATTGGTTCTACCCCCACAAAATCTCCATATCCATAGCTATTTCTTCACTCATATGGCAATCACACCATTTTTTTTATTATTACAATAACCTCCTGGCTTCTAGGTTCTCCTGTCTCCAATCATTCTCCACACAACTGTCAAAATAATCCTCCTAAAGTACAAATAACCATGTCGTTCTCCTGCCCAAGAATCTTCAGTGGCTCCCCATTGTCCCAGGGATAAAATACAAATTATGCATCTTGTCATTGAAAGACCTTCCAAATTTATTTCTTATTATTCCCTTTCACACATTACAGACCAGACAAAGTCACCTATTTACTATTTTCCCAAGCATTCCACTTCTTTTTTGCTTTTGTAAAGACTGTACCACATACCTAGAATGTGCTGCCTCCTTCCTTCTGTCTCTTAGCATCCCTCATTTTCTTCAATGCTCAGCTAATGTGTTGTCTGCTAGGAATAGCCTTCTCACTACCCCTAGTTGATAGATTTCTTTCCCACCTCAAATTATCTGGTACATATTTGTTAGCCAATAGATTGTATTTACACTTTCTGAGAACAGAGACTACTTTTCATTTTCTCTGTTGTATCCCCAAGTGCCAAGCATACACATAGTAGACATTTTTAAGAAAATTCTATTTGGATTAGATCCAAAAAGATTTCACCAGGCTAGAACAATGAACCAAACCAAATCAAATTTAATTTAATAGGGAAATATTAAAGTCCTGGACTTATATTTTAAAAAGCTACTGCATCAGTACAAAATGGAAGAGACATGGCTAGACTTTAGGTCAAAAAGACTTGGGAATTTTAATGAACTACAAGATCAACATGAGTCAATGGCAGGCTATAACAGCTCCTTCATTGCCACAGCCAAAACAAAACAAAGCAATCACATGACTTCAGGATGAGTTAACAAAGTCTAATGCCCAGAATGAGAGCAGAGATAGTCCTGCTGTATTTTACACTTGTCAGTCCATATCTATAATATTATAAGAACCATGTTTTAGAAGAGCTGTTAACAAGACGGAGGAGAGGTTAGGGGATTCAAAACTTCACATATCAAGATCAGTGAAAGGAGTGATGAAATTTTGCTTGAAGAATAGAAGGCTTAAGGGGAACATGAAAGTAGTCTCCTGTTAGACTCGTTTTGCTTTACCTCAGAGAGAAAAACTAGAACAAACAGGTGAAAGTTACACAGAAACTGATTTAAGTCTTAAATAAAGAAAAATATCTTGACAAGGTTCAAGGGTTGGGGGACAGAGAGGGCCAGGCAAGATGATCTCCAATACCCATCCTGGCTCTATGATTTAAAACTGAAGCAAAACAATATTATCAGTTTCTTCCGATCACACAGAAAATCTGGCAGAACACAGACGAAAACCCAGCAGGAGGCTTAAGATCTAAATAGAACTAAATACAGCAGCCACGCCATGCTATTGGCAGATAAAACAAAGCCTTCTGTATTCCCAGTGACTAAATCTAATTGCTTCATTCCAGGTTCTCTAGTAAAAGAAAATGAACCAATAAAAGCTAAGTAGCATCATAATCCTATGTAAAAAGCCACAGAAACTGGTCTAAAGAGATGACAACCTCATGCTTAGTCTAGCTTCAGTTATATTGGAGAAAAGGTAATACAGGCATTCAATTCAGCTCCTTTATCCCCCCCTCATGCAGCTGCCAATGGCTTGTATACATGTGCCTGACTAGAGGCGGAAATAGTAGATGAGTGTTCCTCCCAGATGACACGAGGGAGAATGGAAATGTTTCATCATTCACCTGAGCACAGAAAGATTCGTCCCACTGGTAATGCTATTAAACTGCACTTGCAAAAGAAGGACCGATTATACCTCTCTATGTGAAACAACAATCAACGTTATAAAAATACAGCAAAACCTCATTCATTTAAGCCCAAACTAATTTGAAATTTGCAATGAGGCTGCACTGAAATTTAGCTTTGCATTATGAAAAATGTGTCTCCTAAGTAGTGCTATATGTTGTATGTTAAGGAGTGCTGGGTAGAAATTATGTAATATTATTTCCATTTCAATGGCAGTTGGGTTTAGCAGAAAAATCTCTGGTCCTGGAAGCAGGAAACCTGGGTTCAAATCATGACTGTAGTGCTTACTATCTGTGTAACTCTGGGACAATCACTAAACCAGTGGTTCTCAAAGATCATGCTAGGTGTGCATGACTCAAAAATTCTTCCCTTACCTAGGACTTCCACATTCCCAGTCCTGGTCCCTAACCCACTGTTTGCCACCTTCTCTTCCTACTCTCACATCAAGAAAGCCACAATAGCACCTTCATCTATGGAGCTACAAAGCTTTCTGTCTCCTCTGCTCCTAGGGAAATAAAGAAGAGATGGAGGGGACAGTGGAGAAGAAGGAGAGGCAAAGGAATTCTAACACCCAAGGAATGGGTCTGAAGGACAGATTACTCAGGAATCCTTATTTCTTAGCAACTTAAATGTTCAGAGAGCCCCAGTTTCTCACCAAAAAAAAAAGAATATTGTAGTGTAAGCAAAATTTAAAAATTGAGAAATACAATATTAAACTCAAAGTCTCCATTTTCCCATCTGTAAGATGAGGATAATGAGATTTGTAGGTGGGTATGTATGTACGTATGTATGTATATACATGTGTGCACATGTGTAAGATAGATATCATATAGATGATATAGATAGAGGTAGAGACACAGACAGATATAAAGACAGAGACATAGATGACAGATATAGGATATGGTATAGATAATACAAATATAGAGACAGATGGTAGATAGATGATAGAGATGTAGAGACAAGAGAGAATGATGAGAGAGAGAATGGTGTAGATTGAAATAGAGATAAATTATGCATATAGATGATATAAAGAGACAGACAAACAGACAGGCAGATAGTTATAGATGGTATAGAGATAGATGATAGATAGATAGATAGATAGATAGATAGATAGATAGATAGATAGATAGATAGATAGATATTGATGGTATATAGAGACAGATAGATAAATAGGTTGATATGATATGATATAGATAAAGATAGATATATTTGCATTATTTACTTCACAGAGCAACTGTGAGGAAAGTATTTTTGAAGCTAATATAAATCTAAGCCATCAGTTTGAAATCTTCACGGTTTCGTACCTTTGGAGTATCTGTAGTAAATGTTGCAATGTTTTCAAGTTTCTGAAGTAATAAAGATCAATCAGGATGTTGGAATATGTCAAAACTTGAGGCAAATTAAACAAGAGAGTAAGGGGGATATTTACCTTACTTAAGAGAGCAAATTGTTTTCAAGCATAGATATGAATTGTTTTTAATAATTCATATGCTAATTACAAATTATTGACCTATTCATTAAAGCAGGTCTCTTTTATTAGGCAATTCTATTTCATGGACCTGTATGTACTTAAAATAATAAAATTGAATTTCTTTTAAAGATTCCATAATTCAACATTTTCACCAGTACAGCCCTGCCTTGCCTGAGTGGCACCTTCGATATAGGGCAACTGATTATTTTAGACACACAGACAAATAGACAGACAGGCAGACATATATGTGAACAGTCATGGAAGAGTACAGAAACTGTTTTATAAATCAGGATGTCTATTTAGTGTAGAAGACTGAAGTCAAATACCAGCTCTGCTACTTATTAGCTGTGTGACGCTGAGCTGGTCACTTCTCTCTGGGCCTCAGTTTACTTATCTGTACAATGAAAAAGTTGGACTACATACATTCTAAATTGTAGGATACTATTAGAGCTTTTATCTAATCCAATTAAATTAAATTAAATTAAAAGGAGGAAATTAAAACCAAGAGGAATATCGCGTTCACATACCTAGCTGGCTGGAGTTATGACCAGGAGAAAGAAAGGAAGGGAACAAGCATTTTTAAGCACTTACTATATACCAGACACTGTGCTAAGGACTTTGAAAATATTATCTCATTTGACACTCAGCCTGGAAGGTAGGTGCTATTATGCCCATTTCACAGTAGAGAAAACTGAGGCAAGCAGAGATTAAGTGACATAACAATAACTGAACTGTCATGCCCCAGAAACCTCTTCATCCTGGAAGATCACTTCAGCCATGGAACTCACACCTCCAAAACACCTTCTGCTCCTGGCGCTTTTCCCTCCTTCTAGAACTTCCTATAAGGAGGATTGCCAGACCAATCATTTCTTCTTTTCTCATTAGTCTACATTCCCCTGACCTACATTCCCCAAACAGTAGATAGAATATTGGTCTAAAGTCAGGAAGACTTGAGTTCAAATCCAGTCTCACACATTTACTAGTTGCGTCACCCTGAATAAGTCACTTAACTTCTATGTTTCCTCAATTATAAAATGGGAATAATAACAGCACGTACCTTCCAGGGTTGCAAGGATCAAACGAGATAATTTAGAAAGCTCTTAGCACACAGTACCCAGTAGACAGTAGGTGCTTCACAAATGTTTTTTCCCTTCTCCCTCCCCCAAGTTTCTTTTTCTATGTTGTCTTACCTATTAGAAGTTAAGCTCCCTGAGGGCAGAGACTGTCTTTCTTTCTTATTGTATTTGTATTTCCAGAATTTAACACAGTACCTGGCACATAGTAAGCTTAATAAATACTTACCCAGGGTCACACAACTCGTAAGTGTCTGAGGCCAGATTTGACCTTGGATCTTCCTGACTCCAGGTCCAAAGCTCTACCCACCACCGCCATTTATTAATCACTTATCTAGCATAGGCATTATATGGGATACTGGTGACACAAACTCCATCCTTACCAATGAATATGGAATTATGATTTTTTATGTTAATCTATATGATTAATTATTATCTTATAATTCCCTTCTCACCTTCAAGGAATTTAAATTTTACTAGGCAGGGACAGCTCACGCAGAAATAAATAATAGAGAACTACAAACTGAAGAAACCAGAAAGGCTAAACCATAGATTGCCCAAACCATTTTGCTTCTCCAGTTATTTTTATTTTCCTAATCCAGATATTGAATAAGAAGACCTGGGTTCAAGTTCTGTCTGTGTGACCCTGGGTGTTTAAAAAGCAAAAAAGTATAAGCATCTTTTAAGCACCAGGCATTTGATCCTCATAACAACCCTTTGAGCTAAGTGCCCGTTTTAATACCCATTTCACAGTTGAGGAAACTGAGAAAAACAGAGGTTCAGTGACCAGCCCAGGGTCATGCAACTAGTAAATGTCTGAGACTGGATTTGAAATCAAGTGCTCCTGACTTCAGGCCCAGAACTCTCTCCACTGCCAATCAGAACAAAGAGTTTACATGTTAGTGATCTCCTACACTGGAGCAGCTAGGTGGCACAAGGGATAGAGCACCAGCCCCAGAGTCAGGAAGACTTGAGTTCAAATCCACCCTCAAACACTTACTAGCTGTGTGATCCTGGACAAGTCATTTAGCTCTGTCTGTCTCAGTTCTTCATCTATAAAATGAGCAGGAGAAGAAAATGGCAAACCACTCAAACATCTTTGCCAAGAAAACCCCAAATGGGGTCATAAAATGATTCAACAACCAACAGACCCCTACATTATTGAAACTAACCAGACTTCTCCCCCAAAAAGGCAATCCTCTTTCCTCTCCACTACCTCTGCCCACTTTCTCACCTGGCCTTCATTTTTTCCCTAGGGGAAAGTGACTCCTTTCTACTTTGCTCTTTTGGTACCAAGAGCTCTACTACGTCAGTAACTCCCTGATGAAAGCTGTCAATCAGTTTCAATTCACTTCTAGGCCTGCCTGGAGAATTGCTTTTGAACTACGAGAGCTGTTGGTGGAAGGCAAAAAGCAGAGCTCCAGTAAACTAGATACCCTCCATCAGCATGTATCAATAGCAAATTGTTTTTGTATTGCTTAACAAGGACTTTTCTAACCTTAACAGGACCACTAATTAAAAGCCCACATACTGGAGAGATACCGTCCCTAATGATTTCTGCAATGCTTGACTTAGCATTAGGAAGTAAGCTGAAGGAGCTGCTAATCAGTTTACTGATTTGTCCACTAAGTACACAAAAAGATGGTAACCCTTTTATCTATTTAAAGAAATATTGCAGATATGGTGAAATAACACTTCCCAAATATTAGAGGGAGGGGAAAGAAATCATGTTAATAATGCCAGATGCTCTTACATATTGTATTAGTAATTGTGATGAAAATATGTAGTCTTGGGAAAGAGAGACCCTAGCATGAGAAGGTATTTCATCAGTTAGGGAAGAGGTTGGCTCCTATAGATGACAGCAGAAAAAGGGTTTCCGGGGTTCCTTGGCCATAAGGTGAATCCATCATCTCAGCTTGGTGAATGAAATAAGAGCTAAGTGTAGCCCCCCTGCCCTCCACACCCACCCCAGGGGAAGACTACAGAGCTAGGGAGAAAAAAGTCCTATCAGGATTTTGGCCCATAATGTGAGGAGCCTGTGAGAGTTTGAAGAGGCCTGGTGAGCTGAGCCACAAAGTCCATATAGAGCACAGATGGAATGGGTGATCTCACCCACTTGGAAAGGCTGAGGCTGGTGCAGAAAGACCACTTGGGGATAAATGTAAAGATGGACTTTCATGCAATTAGAATTATCTAAGAGGGGAATGGATGCCTGATCACCCCAGGCTAATTGGCACAAAAATTAGATTGTGGTAGTTCTCTGCTGCCCAGGTCCAGGCTTTGGGACACCAGGATATGTTTAAGGGAACTTGCAGTCACTGGATCAGAAAGCTTAAAGGAAAAATGGATCTAATGGGTCATCTAATCCAACTTCATGGGCTTAGTGGATAGAAAGCTGGGCCTGGAGCCAGGAAGATGAATCTTCCAGAGTTCAAATCTAGCCTCAGATACTTACCAGCTGTGTGACCCTGGGCAAGTGACTTAACCCTGTTTGCCTCAGTTTCCTCATTTGTAAAATGATCTGGAGAATGAAATGGCAAATCACTCTAATACTTCTGCCAAGAAACTCCAAATGGGACCACAAAAAGAAAGACACAATTGAAAATGACGGAACAATAATCCAACCTCTCTATTTTGTAGATGAGAAAACTAGAACCTGGAGAGGTTACATTTCCTCTCACTCTCTCCGTATTCATAGCCCCAAAGATGGAGGTTCATTTGGAAATTCAAAAGATGAAATGTGCTGGCTGCCTTGATTCTTCCACTTGGCATAGGAGGGCAAGATGGATAGTCTCAGGGAACCCAAGAACAATCTTGGGTTCCTCAGAGGAAGACCTCCTTACATCCTACTTTATCTCATTCCTGATTTCCCCTGTATTCTAGAATATTCCAGAAAGCTGGAAAATGTTGCACTTGTTGCAAATTTTTCTTATGTTACATTCTTTAATAGTTCAAGGGACTGTGACATTATTGGTATGGGCACACATCCTTGATCCAAAACATATAGCCAGGCTATACTGCAACATAATTGTCACAACCTCACTTGAACTCACACTCTAATGCTCTAAATCTGAGTCCATTTGCACAGTCAATCAACAAGTATTGATTAAGCACTTTCTATGTGCCTGGCACTGTGGTAGGTACTAGAAATAAAAAGAAAAAACCAAAAACATTCCTTGTCCTCAAGAAGCTTACATGCTAATGCTAGCATTCTCTTTTCCTTGCTGGAGACTGCTAGGGGATCATAATTGCCCCATTCAGGTGTCATTTCTGACAAGACTTAATCACCACCCTCTATAGAACTGGAATGGTCTCTTGGCACAGCACTGTGACCAACATGAACTCAATCATGCCAGCTAGATATGAAGTCTAGAGAAATCTACCTCTACCTGTTACCCTAAACTTCCATCCTATCCATGTCCCCATGACTCAAGTTTCAACCTGAGAATTAAACTTCTCCTCCAGGAATATACAACCAGAGACACCTGTAAATATGTCATGGAACTGCACATGACACCCTTCAAACTGTCCAAAGATTCACACCTACATATAGCCTGAGTCACTCATAACACATTAAGCTCTCTCTTTCCCTCTGACTTACACCACTATTCTCTGAAACAACTCAATCATTCTAAGTATAACACTAAATCTCCATCAATACTTTACTCTCCTGATGTTCAAACTCTACTCTCAACACAGTCTGTAATAAATTTCCCAAGGATATCTTCCATGTCTATTCCACCAGTTAGCATCATAAGAATGTTGACTATTGCTTTCTGGTCTATGGAGTGGTCAGTAATAGTCACGAGCCTTCTTCAGCATGGACATAGAGTCACTCCCCATTGACCCAATCAAAACTAATGCAACGCATATAGTGTAATGAAGCAAAACATAGTCAAAAACAATTTGTGGTCTCTTAATTTGGGACACTCTATCAATATAGATGACAATCCTGCTATGATTTTAATCAATGGTCTTCAAAAGAAGTTGAGGCCTAAAAATTATCATAGCATGGCCAACCTAGTTATCCATACCTACAATTTAGATAGTCTGGCCCTTAAAAAGCAAACTTATAGTCTATCAGTGGGACCCTTTTTAAAGCATTTCCACCTTTGTGAGACCTTCCATACCTTCTCCTGGAATAGCCTTTGTGAAGCTAAGAGTCATTACTATACCATGATGAGATACTGAGGTCCTTTGGTGGAGGAATATAACATTATATGACATGACATAACATGACACAATTGATGATGGTTTGAGACAGAAATAAACAGGCAAACCATATCCTATAGTAGCTCACATTTTTAATTGCACAATTGAACAAAAGATGTGGCAAATGCAAGATTCTACTGTGTCTGTTGTTTGCTGGTTTCAATAAAATGGTTTGTTTTCAGGAGAGTAAAATGATGCTTAGAAGGCTTTCTGCTAATAATTTATATTTTGCTACATATATCAAAATTTTACAAGATTTCTCAAAAGATGCAATAATACAAACAACTTTAATGGCTTTCTGAATATTAACATCAATTAAGGCATAAAAGAGGAATATGAATGCTTTCCAAATGTATTCAGCCAATATATGGGGTCCAATATGGAGTTCAATTAGAATAAGAATTCTCTATAAATGGTGAAGTCTTCTTAGTGCTCCTATTTGCAGGTGCCATCATTCTTATCACACCAAGCCCCAGAATGGGATTTAGAATCACTTTCAAGAAATCAACCTAACTATCCACACAGGAAAAACCAAGTGGATAAATAATACCCTATTGCCCAGAAAATTGTAGTTGGATGGACAAACAATAGAGCTGTAAGAATAATTAGCTGGGCCTATAATCAAATAGGAGGAGGAGTTGGTTTAAGTCCCAATTTCTTCTACACTACTGTCTAATTTTCCCAGCAGTTTTGGTCAAATAGTGGATCTTTATTCACATAATTGAGGACTTTTTATTGATTAAATACTAGGGTACTAGAGATATTTGCTCCTGTATTTTTTGTACCTAATCTGTTCCATTGATCAGTCTCTCATTTTTTAACCAGTACCAAATTGTTTTTTAAATTACTTCTTTGTACTATTTTTTGAGATCTGTCAGGGCTATTCCTCCTATCATTCTTATTTCTTTTCATAATTTCTCTTGAGATTCTTGTCTCTTTTTCCTCCATATGAACTAAAGCAAATTTACATTATATGCAAAAATTTACTAAACACTAAATGATCCTTTGACCCAGCTATACTACTGCTAGGTCTACACCCAAAAAAATGTCAAAGAAATAGGAAAAGTTCATTTGTGCAAAAAAAGGTATAGGAGCTCTTTGAAAAAAAATGGAAATCAAAAGGATGTTTATCAATAAAGGAATGACTGATGCATGTATATTATATGAACAATGTATATTATAGATTGCAGCATTTTACCCCAAAAAAAGAGTATTACACACCAAAGTATCATAAAGGATGCCACCAGAGAGAGATGGATGACTAGAAAAGAAGGTGGGATAGTCAAGGAGCAAGAGCAAAGAATAACTGGGGATTAGCCCATGTGCTCTACCGGTATTCACACCATGTCAAAAGATTTGGAATAGAACCTACAACATGGTGAGGTGAACCCCCTAGGGAGGATTTATGGTATGACATGGCCAAGCATCTCACAGGATGAGAAGGAATAGATAGGGTGCAAACTGCACCCCTGGAGAGTATCCATATGATGCAGTCACACATCTGCTGAAATATCAAACTAACAATAGATCAGTAGAGTTTAATTGAATGCTTGGTTAAATTATTCCCATGAATGAAATACTACATACCTTTGTTTCAAATGTGGTAGTGCCATCTTAGGTGCATTTGAAAACCACCACAGAAAATAAGGTCAAATCCATCTCTACATAGTTGGGTCCACTTTACTTCACCAACCCACAGACTGTCCTCCATGTTCAAGGTCTCATGGAATCATAAAGTAAGAGTGAGAAGGACCCCTCACACACCCTCAATTTACAAATGAGGGTGCTGAGTTCCAAATGAGTTCAATGATTTGCCCACAGTCACAAAGCTTGTTAAGTGCTTGAGGTGGGATTTGAACAGAGGTTTTCTTGACTCCTGTTCCAGCTCCATGCTGTTATAATTATTTCATCACAAAATGATAATATAGTTCCAATTACAATTATATCAAAATCCAATTCCCATACAATTTTTGTCTGACTACCAGATCCACATTAAATTTAACTGTAAAGAAATCCAATTATTGAAATCTAAATTTAAAAGGTAATAAAAGTTTTAAAAGGATGACATTCGCTAAAGCCATCCCATCAATAAAAGCAAGATATATATACATATACATATAGTATGTATAGATAGAGAAAGAAATATACATACACATATATTTGTACATTTACATATGTATATATTTGTATATATACATATATCATTTGGTGCCCTTGTAGAAAAAAATTCTGTACATAAATACATCCATATCCTTATGCACATATTTTCATAATTCATTCAGGAGCTAAAGCTTATCATCCTACATTGGGCAGGTATAAGAAAGTCAGCTAAAATTTTATAATCCATTAAAAATAGTAATTACCAAATCTTAAGACCAATGAATTCCTAATTCAAACATAGCCTTTTCTCAGACAAACTTTGCTGGAAATTCAAGAAGAATTTTAGCTCCTGCTCACTGCAAATGTCAGCAGTTACTCATTCCTTCACACACACACACACACACACACACACACACACACACACACACACACACAGCCAGAAGCCTGATATGACTTTTAGTTCATTCACTCTTTACATCTGCTAAAGAAAGACATGGAACTTTCCACCAGAGTAAGCCCTAATGAAATAGTGTGTAAACTTTTGAACAGCAGATGAACTGAAACTTACATACCCACACAACACTGTCATAAATTTTTAAAGTCATCATTTGCTTGAGGGAAAGGACCAGATCGATTATTCCAAGTTTCCATTTTGATGGATTTAGTTTTTTAGAGTCTGGATGTATACCCATCTAACAAAAGCTGTAAAAGAGAACTTATGCATCATTAGAAAGTCCTCTTTACTTTTCAAGGTGTTTAAACACTTTGAAGAAAGAGCTCTTTCTGGAGAGAGGCCCTTAGAACTCTCTTGCCTATCAAAAACATTTAAAACCTTGCAATCAGAGACTTTCTCTATTAAGTCTCATTTCCAAGGAACTGATTCAAATTTATAAGAATAAGGATCATTCCCCAATTGACAAATTATTAAAAGCTATATGCAGGCAGTTTTCCACAGAAGAACTCAAGATACCAATAGCTATATGAAAAAATTCTCCAAAACATTAATAATTAGAGAAATACTAATCAAAGTAATTCTGAATTCCTACATCATACCCATCAGATTAGCAAGGTTGACAAAAGAAAAATAACAAATGTTGAAGGAACTGTAGGAAAATAGATGCACGGATGCACTATTGGTAGAGCTACAAATTGGTCCAGTCATTCTGAAAAGCAATTTGGAACTATATCCACAACTTATTTAACTGTTGCATACCCTTTGACCTATGGGTCAAAGACCACATATAGGTCTATACTGCAAAGAGACCAAAGAAAGAGGAAAAGGAGCCATATATATACAATATTAATAGTAGTTCTTTTAGTGGTATCAAAGAACTAGAAATTAAGGGAATGTGCATCAATATGGGAATGTCTAAACAAACTATGATATACTAATGCAATGCAATACTATTGATTTGTAAGAAATAATGGAAGGAACGGTTTCAGAGAAACCTAGAAAATCTTGTATGAATGTATGCAGAATAAAGTGAGAAGAACTAAGACTTTGTATAATAACAACAATATTGCAAAGGTAAATAATTTTGACAGACTTGGGAACTTTGATCAATGAAATGACAAACCATGTTTTCAGAAGATTCGTGGTGAAACATGATTCCCACTTTCTGACAGAGAGGCAATGGACTTGGGGTGCGCATTGAGATGTATATTTTTTGAACATAGCCAATGTGGAAATTTGCTTGACTGCATATTAAATAAACGGGTATGGTTTTCTTTTTCCCACACCTACTGGAAAGAAGTGGGAGGAAGAGGAAATATATTTTAATTGAAAAAAAGTTTTTAAATAAAGTAAAAATAAAAATCCTTGCAATCTGGGCAAATCTAGTCTCCAGGACATTGCTGAAGATAATTCCTATTTTAACAAAACCATCTTGCACGCCCACTTCTAGATTCTTTGTATACCCAGTTTGGCTCCTGCCTTCCTAATGTACTGCTCCTATTGTGTGGGCTTTGACCAATGACACAGCCTCTTCTCACTCTTATGAATTAGGCACTCCTTGCTTGTATGGAAGCAAACTTTATTTGTTCCTCCTTTTCTTTGTTCAATGTTACTCCAAATGCAGCAAATCATAGAACCTCATAGTTGGAAGAAACCTCAGTGGTCACTTAGTCTAGCCTGTACCTGAATAATAATTCTCTCTACAAGATACTGTAACCCAAATCCTTAAAATCCTTGAAGCCAATTATTATGTCTCCAGATTCATTCCCATATTTGTCTTCTCTAGACTAAACATTCTCACTTCCTTCAACTGATTCCAAGCGGTATGATGGCAGGCCCTTCTCCTTCCTAACTGACCTTCTTTAGCCTTTCTAGCTCACCAATGCCCTTCCTAAAAAGTAACGCCAAGAACTAAACCTAGTTCTCTGGATGTGGTCTGGCTAGGGCAGGGTACAATAGGACTATGACTGCCTTAGTCCTTTACATAATGGATCTCTCTTTTTAAAAAATTTTCCTTAAGTAAGGGGCAGCTAGGTGGTGCAGTGGATAGAGCACTGGCTCTGGATTCAGGAGGACCTGAGTTCAAAACCGGCCTCAGACACATAACACTTACTAGCTGTGTGACCCTGGGCAAGTCACTTACCCCCATTGACCAACCAAAACAAAAAATCCTTAATTACATGAAAAACAATTTTCAACATCTGTTTTTAAATCTGAGTTTTAAATTTTCTCCCCACTTATTGAGAAATCAATTTAATATAGTTTATATATGTGTAGTCAGTCAAAACATACTTCCACATTAGCCATGTTGTAAAAGAAAACATAGATCAAAATTAAAAACTCAAGAAAAATAAAGTAAAAAATAGTTGTGATCTACATTCAGTCTCCACCAATTCTTTCTCTGGAGACGGATAACATCTTTCATCAAGTCTTTCAGAATTGCCTCAGACCATAGTCTTGTTGAGAATAGGTTATTCACAGTAGAGCATTATACAACATTGCTGTTACTGAGTGCAATGTTCTCCTGGTTCTGCTCATTTCATTTTGCATTAGTTCATGTAAGTCTTTCCAGGTTTTTGTGAGAGCATGCTGCTCATCATTTCTTATAGCGCAATAAGATTCTGTCATAATCATACATAAAGACTTGTTCAGCCACTCCCCAATTGATGGGCATCCCCTCAATTTCCAATTCTTTGCCCCCAGAAAAGAGCTGCTAGGAATATTTTTGTACATACAGGTCCTTTTCCTCTTTGTTTTTTATCTCTTTTGGGATACAGACCTAGTAGTGATATTGATAGGTCAAAGGGTATGCATGTCTTTATGGGCCTTTTGGCATACTTCCAAACCATTCTACATAATGGTTAAATGAGTTCGCAACTCTATCAACAATGCATAATGTGTCTCTTAATGTAATCTAAGGTCCCATTAGTTTTATTTATTTACTTCTGGGCTGACATTCCATACTATTAACTCATATTGAGCTCCTATCTTCTTCAAACATACATCACCACCCTATACTTAGAAAATTGATTGCTTGGACCCGATAAGATTTTACATTTGTTTTTACTAAATCCATCTTATTAGGTTTGGCCTAATGTTCTACACTGCCAAGATCTTTAATTCTGCTTTTTAGCCCCTTGTGTGTCTTTTTTAACCCTTGTTCTACACCTATAACCTGCATTCTCTAGGTTTAATTTTTTGTCTTTCCTCTATTACCTTCCCAGCGACATTCATAAGAGAAAAGTCCCTAGGAGTTCCCCAAAGAGTCAACAGCTTGAATCTTCAGGCTCCTAAGTAAAACATCCTCAACAGAATCTTTCTTACATCTCTATTCTCTGGATGACTTAATCTGTCTTTCTTGCTCAGCTAGAGTCTGCAGAAACATTAAATCAGTCCTAGCTCACTATAAAAATAAGATTGTTTTTCATATTTTGTCTTGATTAGTGCTTTAAAATTCTCCCAGTGATTTATTATGCTCTGATTCCTATTCCTTTCACCTGAAATAACTCTTCCTTTGGGCAGCTAGGCAATAATGGAGCATTGGACCTGCAGTTAGGAAGACCTGAGCTCAAATTTAGCTGTCAGATACTTACTAGTTATGTGACCTTAGGCAAGTCACTTAACCTCTGTCTGCCTCAGTTTATTCAACTGTAAAATGAGGGTAATAAAATTAACTGCTTCTCAGGGTGGTTGTCAGGCTGAAATGAGATAATATTTGTAAAGTGCTTGGCACATTTGGCACGTAATAGGTGCTATATAAATGTTAGCAATTATTTATTATTCAGACAATTTTTTCCCCTCAATCACTGGTAGGATGGATTGGTGGGTCAGAGCCTTCTGCTGTTCCACCACACACCACAGAACATCACACTCCTCCCTAATCATCAGAAGTTCTCTCCAGAGACCATATCTCATCCCAAAGAAAGGCTCTCTTTGCCCCAAGTGAGGCATTGAATTAGTTTGGAGGATCAACCTTCTCCCTTTGGAATCCAAATGTTTAAACTTAGGGTGACACAACATTAACCCATTAGCTCCTGACTCCTTTTGTTTCCCCCAATTGTTTAGTGATGTTCTATAATAAAATCTCCTACATACTGGCCTAAACCTAAAGCAGCATCCAAGAGATTCATTGTGTAGATGAGTGGTTCTTCCTAGAAACCTATGCCCCAAAGACCATCCTATAGTATGTGCTGATTTGAATGCCAGCTGTACCAAGACATACACCTTCATCTTCTCCTTGATCGTATTCTATATTTTTCTACCCTGCGTGGGACGGACAGTGGAGAGACAGTCTTAGTGGGCTCAGAAACAATCTCAAACTCTTTAAATGGGAGTATATCCCAGTATATCCCACTTACCTCTTCTCTTGATTGCAGATATAGTCTAAAATGTTCTGGAATTTTGTGCTTGATAACAATAAAAAATACAACATATTACATAACTCTCCTATTGTGTTTATTATACCCAGACTCTATGCTCGTTAAGGTTGAGAGACTATTTTGACTTTGTCCTTAGTTTCTTAGCACCCAGCACAATGCCTGTTGTATAGCAGAAACTTAATAAATTATTTTTAAATTAATGTGCCAATGCCTAAAATGATACAGTTAGTAAGGAGAAAAGTTGCAACCAGGTCTTCTGACTCCAAATTACTATTCTTTAATTTGGTATTAATAACAGTATTCTTTTTTAATTAACTAATAGTATTAATTTTAATGCTATTCTTTAATTATATCTAGAAATTCTCTAAAGACTCCCTGTTTTATGGAAATAAAACAATAGAAACAATAGTTTTCCAATCAAATTATTGACCTAAAACTGGAAAAGTTTATCTTCTTATTGAACCATTAGGCACCCTTTTCACTCTCCCTCTCCTCCCTAATAACACCACCCAACCACAGAATCTTTTTGATTGACCCCAAAGAGAGACTTTCTACGCCCCAAGTGTGGATGCTAAACAATAGGGAAGACATGCCTTAAGTGAGATGATCGCTCTCTCTTACCTGATAGCCCACTTCACTACAAGTCAAACTGGAAGGTCAAAATGGGTCACTCCCTTTTATATAAATCCTATTTTGATTTTGCAATTTTCAAATGGCGCAGAAATGCAAGCTCATAAATGTGTATGAGCGAATACTGGGTAGGAAAGTCTTTGGAGAGATTATGTATTTTTAAAATCATACGCAGGCTTTTAAGCCTGCTAAACTTTAAAGGTCATATTCTTATTTATGGCTAATTTATTGAATACCAAAGAGCAGGAATAGCGGTCTGTGATGTATCTTCCTACTGAAGCTTCCAACTAGTCCGTGAGGTCATTGTGGTGTGAAACCTCCTCTGTACCAATCAAAGTACAAGCCATGTTCTTTTTGATCATGATAAAAGCCACAAATAATGAAAACACTATCAGTGGAATGTAAACATTTCTATGTCTTTTTTTTTTGCTTCCAATAGACTCTAGTTTAAAACTAGTGCCAAATCTAGATCACTGGACAGTGTGGTGTGGCGAGACAATACAGGACTTGTGATCAGAAGGCATAATTTGGGCAAAGGATTTAACTTTTATGAACCTCTCATTTCTCATCTGTAAAACAGAAATAAAAAATACCTGTGCTGCCTATTTCACAGGGTTGTTGGGACACAGGACTAGTAATGTATGTTAAAGTGCTTGTAGTTGGTAAAGCACTATACATTTACTGTGTTGTAGATGAACTACTACAAACCTTATGTTCAGTGGTTTGTAATCATCATCTTAACCAGCACCACTCCTTGTGTTGGCTTGACTTCCTTGTAAAGAATGAGAGAGGTTGGAAGCCTTCTAGCTCCTTGTAGATTGTGTTTTTTGAATGATAGCTAGTCCCAGTAAAGGTGCAGGTCAATGGATTATACAGCTAATATGTATGCCATTGTGCCATAAACATCCTGTTCCGTCTTTACAATTTTCCAATGGTGCAGAAATGTCAGTCCTGCAGGGGCAGTGTTTAGCTGGAATATTTAAGAACTGGTGGTTACTGTTGCTGAATATCATATCCTGCTGCCTGATAAGCAGAAATAACTCATCACTGGAAACAGGATCAGATGCTAATAAGCTTTGGGTATTCAGGGTACAGGTAACTCTGTTGTTTGTCTTTCAAGGAATCTCCACTTACATTGGTGTTTTATGTGTGTTCTACCCATGCACTGACCCATAGGAAGGCATCTCGAGAGCAACTGTATTATCTCTGTGTCTCTCTCCCACGTGTGCTGCAGCTGTACTTGGTACTCTCCCCTGATTACAAGTCACTTTGCCAAAAGGATGAGTCTATGAGAACAGAGTAGTTCAGATATAGCCCAGGCTGCACCAATGCTAATACAATTACCCTTGGAACATATATGAGAGCACCAGATTTATCCCAGACCTAGAATCTCCTCCCTCCTGTTCTCTGACTTTTACAATCTTTGCTTGGCTTCAAGGCTGATCTTGCATGCCACTTCCTCCATAAAATCTTCCCTGTTCCCCTGCCCTCAATTGTTAGTTCTTTCACTCTCTTCAAGTCACACTGTACTTACTTATTTGTGTACATACTGGAATCCACAGTAGAATGGAAGCTCTTTGAGGGCAGGAAATGTTTCATTTTTGTGTTTGTATTCACAGCATTTAGGACAGTACCTACCCCTTAGTTATCCCTTAATATATATTGAATTGAATTCAAGACAGATTTTCAAAATATAACCATGAATTTATGTAAATGTTTTTGTCTGATGTACTATGAATTCACACTAAATTCAAATATAAGCAAAAATCTTTAAAGGATCTGTTTTAATGAGATAAGACTGCCTTATAGCTAACAAATTAGGTTTTGAAAGTATATATGGGTGCTACTAAAGTATTTTCAAAGAAGACAAACATTCTCTTTGTGATCTGTTTTAAAGTAGTAGCTTGCTTAGTAAAAATCACTAATTAAAAGTGATTTTGGTGGTTGTATCTTACTTTATATCACACTCAATTGGTGTGTATATGCCTAATCTCTTACTTCATTGTTAAATCCTTGAGAGTAGAGATTGCACTTTATTTATTTGTGTCTCCATTAGTGTTTCATATATTTTTGTTAGATGAATGAATGATTATTGACAGTTGACTTATAGGTTAACATAAAATAACTGACTTAATTTAAAAGATTGTAGCACCTCTATTCCTCTTATACACTGTAGTATTTAAGAAATAAACTGGTTAGATCAGTTTCTGACACCTTACTAGCTCTTTAACACATCTTTTATATCCTGGTTCACCTATTATGTCCCTCTTCTCTTCAATTAAGGAAGAGAAAAATGTGACCTGCAGGGAATGCACAATGCTTGTATGCCAAGTAGCACTGTGAAGAAAGTGAAGCTTGCCCTGCCCTAATAGAAGAGAAGATGAAAGAGCTGGAGGAACACTCCTTTAATCTCCATCTGGTCTCTGTGAGAAGATGCTAGGTTTAGCAAATGAAAAAATGGGTGACCATGGAGGACAAGTGGCTTGTCCAAGGTCATGCAAGTAGAAAGTCTCCCAGTTGGGATTTGAACCAAGTTTCTCTGACTCCAAAGTCAGTACTCTAAAAGAAAGTAAAATAGCTTTTGAAAGTATAGAAGAATTCTTTAAAGGGAAAGATGAAAAGGAAAAAAATTGAAGAGGCAGAGAGGAATCCAGACTTATAAGGGGGGAGAAAGAGAAGGACTCGAACACTTGGACCTATGGATAGGTATGAGACCCTCCCTTCAACTTAATTCAACTCAACAAGCATTTATTAAGTGTCCACTATTTGCAAAGTATTATGCTAGTGACACAAAGACAAAATAAACAAATCTTGCCCTCAAAAATTTAATATTCAACTAGAGGGATAAAAAATACAAGATAATTTTAAAAAGTAAAACACCAACAGGTATGAAGATCAGAAAAGAATTTTCATGGGAAGTGATTCCAAAGTCAAGCCTTTAAAAAAGGCAGGGGAGGGGCAGCTAGGTGGTGAGTGGATAGAGCACTGGCCCTGCAGTCAGGAAGACCTGAGTTCAAATCTGGTCTCAGACCAGAGACTTGACACTAACTAGCTGTATGACCCTGGGCAAGTCACTTAACCCCTACACACACACACACACACACACACACACACACACACACACACACACACTCACACACAAAGCCAGAGCACTTAAGAGGCAGAGGTAAAGAAGTGTCTTCCAAGTGAACTAAAAATGAATGGGATGTAAAAACATTAGTCATCAATATAACTTTAAAAGACAAACATTGAAACAGACTAACAATGAGAGAACCATTAATCCAAAAGAGATAATATCCAAGAAAAGGCACAGAAATCAAACACTGAGTGTGAGTCACGAACAAAAAGAATATCTTAAGGCAATTGGGAAAATCTGAACTCATTTTGATAACTGAGAGTTAGTGGCATGAGATTCAGTAATGGCATTTGACTAAAGAGGGATATATGTTATTTAAAGGAAAGAAAATAGATAAAAAAGCTGCTGGAGCAAGATGAATAAGAAGAAAATATATTCATGTAAGGAAATCCAAGAACTTAAGAAAGAAATTTAATAGAGAGCACTTGGGCAAGGATCAATGAAAGAAGAAACAGAAGCAATATAATGGTGGGAATTCACTATGGATAGCCAGAATAAAAGGAGAAAATGAACGAGTTGTGGAAAGAGCACAAATCTAGAACTGTCATGATATAGTAGTGATGAAGGACTTCAGTTCTCCAGAAAACTGGGGGAGCTCATTCTCTGCCCAAAGCAGAGTAGGTGATAACTGCTTGCTTTTACTTAATAGTAATTTCATTCTTCAAAGGTGGAAGAAGTGATGAGAATTATTATTTTGGATGTAATAGTGACTAAGAAAGAAATGGTGACTGAAACAGAAATGTTGGGAACCTCAGCAGGAAATTCTCCATCTATGTGTTAATCAAAGAAAAGGAAAGAAAAGCCTTGTGCACTGTGATGATTTTGAGAGAGTCTATTTCAAAAAGGTCAGGGAGGATAGGTCTGAATAGGTTCTTAACCTAGGAAAGAAGGACTTTTTTAAGTATTTGAAAAATGTTCTTTTAATGTATTTCCTTTGTAATCTTATATACTTTATTTTATGCATTCAAAACCAGTGTTGGTCCATTACAGCTTGTCTTCCTAACTTTGTCTCCTTAATTAACATTTCTGCTTTCTCAAATAGAGGACTGTAATCTGAGAGTCCAAATATGGTATTTACCCTATTATTGATAGATAAAAGAGTTTGTCATAAGAGTATTGGCACATTCTTTTTTCCTCTGTCCTTAAATGTTTTTGAAGATCTGCACTAATTGGCTTTCTTGCAAAGATTTCTGTAAACTTGCTTTCCCCCCCGCTGCTTGTTGCAATGATCCAATATCATTCGAATTCTTCCAGAATCTTCCTCTACAAGATTTTACAAACAAGTTTCTAGTCTAAGCTGATGTTACCCTTGTCTGCCATATCTCTCCACTTGACAAGCAAATCAAGCATGTGCTGGTTGAGTCAGTTTCTATGCTCTTTTGGTCTTCTCAGTGAAGAGATTGCTATGCACTGGCTAAACTTCCTACGTGAACATGTATTTTCTATCTACTTCCTAGAGAGGCAATTTGGCATAATGGATAGAGAACTGGTCTCAGGAAAACCTGGATTCAATTTCTGCCTCTGACACATATCAGTTGTGCGACCCAAGGCAACTTATTTCATCTCTGTTTTCATTGCTCAGTTGTTCTAGACAAGTCTCTAAGTCTTTAATTTGAAGAGAAGATGAAGACCTGCAGTGTCATCTAGGATATCCTTATGTCAATGAAGTCATAAATTCAATCCATGTTCCCTATACTTCCATTTTAGATATCATAAACTTATCTAAAACATCACAAACTTGTTTAAGCAAGTGATCTGGGGATGCTACTAGTACACTGATGGGAAGATTGGAAATTCAAAATGATCTAGACCCTTTGAAGTTTCCAATATTCTCATTTGGTCAAAGGGGAAAGAAGGTCTGACCAAGGCTAAAGTTAAGACCATTCTTCCCCCTTGCAGTTCATTTTTAAAGGTTTCAACTAGAACTTCATGGTCACCCCAATTTCTGGGATTCAATCCCTGCTGGACAATTCGTAGAAAATCTTAGGTGTGGCAAACTTTCCCCCACTTATCCAAACATAATTCTTGTGCAAGTCAATGGCCTTTTAGCACTTAGTCTACCATCTATAATTGATTGTCAGTTGATTATCGATTGATAATTGAGATACGTTCTCACTTATTTAAAGTATCAAGGTCACAACAGGGTAGAATGACTTAACCCCTTTTTTATACACTCAAAAGGTGTAACTGCTACAATGGGATTCTCAGATCACAGTCCTTCATTTGAGAAAATAGAAATGGCAATAAAGAAGACAAAGCTGGCTCAGTCTGTTATCCATCTTCACAGGCACTGTTTCTTCTATTACATCTATAAGACATTTGTTTCTTTCATTTGTTAACCCTAAACATGTTTTTCAAAGTTGTTTAACATTATTCCCTATGCCTACCTGGGCATTGTAGTCAAGTATTGACATAGCAATTTAATTGGGAAGGTGTTAATGAGTTCTTTGCAGAATTGCTCTATCATCCTCCACTCCAGATGTTAGCACATAAGTTGCAACTCCTAGCATGATGATCTTTTTGCAAATGCTGAATGTGGTCATGGGAAATGATCAAGTGTCCTGTGAAATGTTGTGTCTTGATGCCTTTGGAAGCATGATAAAACCAACTCTACATGTTCCATTACTTCTCTCTAAGAATATGAGTTTGTTGAGAAGGAATGAGTTCCTTGTAATAGGTTATCAACATCTCTAGAGCTTTGGCCACAGGACGGATTTCTTTCAGGGCCTTAGGCTGCTCAAACAAGTTGAGGGAGCAAAAGGAATGGTGGTACTCCCCTTCCCTCAATGCAGGAAATGAGGTAAGAGGTATGATAAAATGGCATTTCTTCTCTTCACTGGAAAGGGGGAATCCCTGTCAGGAATAGTGTTTCTCTTTTTCCTTCAGAAGGCAGGAGACCTGGCATGATCCAATATCGTTCAAATTCTTTCAGAATCTTCCTCTACAAGATTTTACAAACAAGTTTCTAGTCTAAGCTGATGTTACCCTTGTCTGCCATATCTCTCCACTTGACAAGCAAATCAATAGTAGTTTTCCCCTTACCCCAAAGGCAGAAGATTAGGAAATGATAGCATGGTATTTCTATTCTTTCCACAGAAGCTAGAAGACCAAGCAGGAGCTTACATTCTAGTGAAGAAGACAACATGCAAACAAGAAGAAGAAGAGAAAGAAGAAGTTGATGATGATGATAATGATAATGATGATGATATAATGCTTTCATTTTGCGAAGTTCTTTATCTTTCCTTGGTCTTTGGACAAAGATAACACATGTAGAGTATGTGCAGTTATATTAGTATCTCTAGACTGTTCTAAGAAATGTGTGATCATTACTGCTCTCTCCTCTCTTTTCTGTCACTTTGCCCCAATCACTGTACAAATGGAAGGCACTAAAGATCATTTTTATATTTTTTTCCTTGCTTCATGGGATCCCAAAGACAAAAGTGAATCCCCTAGCAAACAACTTTCTGGTGATGTGCTTCTCTATATTTAGCCAGCCTGTTCCTCTCCCAAGCTTACTCTAGGAGCACACATACCCTTTCTACCATAACAGGACCTGACAAGACTTGTTCTCCTTCATTATGACCAGGTGTAATTTGTGTCAGGAATACAGGGCTGGTTCAATATTAGGAGAACTATTAGCATAATTGACCATATCAATAATAAAAACAACTGAAATCATATTATTATCTCTATAGGTACAGAAAAACCTTTGACAAAATGTAACATCTATTCCTATTTAAAAAAACACTAGAAAGCATAGGAACAAATGGATGTTTCTTTAAAATGAGTAGTATGTATCTAAAACCATCAGTGAACATTATCTGTAATGGGGATAAGCCAAAAGCTTTCCCAATAAGATCAGGGGTGAAGCAGGGATGACCATTATCATCACTATTATTCAATATTATACTAAAAATACTGACTATGGCATTAAGAGAAGAAAAAATCAATTGAAGGAATTAGAATAGACAATAAGGAAAAAAAATCACTCTTTGTAGACGATATGATGGTATACTTACAGAATCCTAGGGAATCAACTAAAAATCTAATTAAAATAATTAACAACTTTAGCAAAGTTGCACAATATAAAATAAACTCAGAGAAATCAACAGCTTTTCTATATATTACCGATGAAATCCAGCAGCTAGAAATAGAAAAAGAAATTCCATTTAAAATAACTGTAGACAAAATGTTTCTAGCACCCAACTTGTCACAACTGGAAGTTTCCCTACTTGAAGATTCTCATCTCACAAGGAACCGGAAAGGACTTGTCACAATGACTTGCCCACAAGAGACTACTTGGAACACTTTTTGCCTTCCAAACCTGAGAAAATGTCTCCTACCTCACTAACTGGCAAGTAAGAGTTGCTCTTAACTGACCTTGCTAAGAACCAACTTGGATCCAGGACCTTCTTCCTAAGGACAGCATGTTTTATGCTACCAATGCAAAGATTTTTGTAAGTCATTTGCATGTATGGAAATACCAATGCATGATATTCAAACAGAGTGTGAAGCTAATACCACAGGTTTTTTATAAATACACCACTCCTTTGAAATACACATTGCAGGGTGAAAATTGAAAGGTTTGTACTGATGTAGCAGAATACCTTGCTGGATTTAAATACCTCTACATTTGTTAATCTTATCAAGTTTTGTTTTGCATGAAATATACTTTCATTTAAAAAGATTAAATAAAAATAAAATAAAATAACTGTAGATAATATAAAATATTTGGGAGTCTACCTGCCAAGACAAACCTAGGAATTATATGAACACAATTAGAAAACACTTTTCATACAAATAAAGACAAATTTAAACAACTGAAAACACATAAATTGCTCATGGATAGGCTAAGCCAATATAAGTTTAAAAAAAGACAGTTCTACCTAAATTAATCTACTTATTCAGTGCCATACCAATCAAGATATGAAAAAATCATTTTATAAAGGTAGAAGAAAATAATGACAAAATTCACCTGGAAGAACAGAAGGTTAAGAATATCAAGGGAATCAATGAAAAAAAATGTGAAGAAAAGTGACCTAGCCATACCAGATCTCAACTATATTATAAAGCAGTAATCATCAAAACAATCTGGTACTGGCTAAGAAATAGAGTGGTGGATCAGTGAAATAGATCAGTTACACAATTTATTGTAGTAAGTGACCATAGTAATTTAGTGTTTGATAAACACAAAGATCTAAGCTTTGGGTACAAGAACTCACTATTTTACAAAAACTGCTAGGAAAACTAGAAAACAATATGGCAGAAACAAGGTATAGATCAACATCCCCCACCATTTACCAACATAATATTAAAATAATATAAAATGATTTAGACATAAAGGACAATATCGTAAGCAAATTAGGAGAGCATGAAATAGTTGACCTATCAAATCTGTGGATAAGGAAAGAATTTAGGACCAAACAAGAAATAGAGAGCATTATGAGATATAAATGGATAATCTTAATTATATTAAATTAAAAATGTTTTGCACAAACAAAACCAATGCAACCAAAATTGGAAGGCAAGCTGAAAACTGAGGGTTTGGGGATTTTTATAACCAGTATCTCTAATAAAGACCTCATTTCTCAAATACATAGAGAACTCAGTCAAATTTGTAAGAATACATATCTGCCCTCCTCCCCTCACATTTCTTCTATTCCTTGAGATCTAACACCATTTTAATTTAATTTAATTTGCCCCAGAAGAAAAGATTTCAAAAAAGAGACTCAACTGCTTCATTTACAGCATGGTCTCCTAAGCAAGGAGCATATGGGACCAGTGATTCCAGGTGGAGAATATGTCCCCAAGTGCCAAGCAGCATTTACAGTGAAAATGACTTATTACAGAGGCAAAAACAGTGTCGTGCTTGAGAGACAAAAAACTGTTGTTAAGAGTGGGGTGCAAGGAGCATCTAGGTGGCGCAGCGGATAGAGCACTGGCCCTGAAGTCAGGAAGACCTGACATTGGGCAAGCCACTTAGCCCCAACTGCCCAAAAAAAAGAGTGGGGTGCAGGGAATATAGGGAACATATCATAAATGAAGGTGTCTACCTAGCTGTATAATCTAACTTGACTGGAGGGGACTTGGAGACTATATAGAGGGATGCTCATGAAATTAACAGAAGCCTCCTCCACCAGGCATTAATGGCAGCCCAATAAAACTGTGCTGCAACAGATGTCTATTCAAACTCTGGCATTTCAGTTTGTGTACCCTAAAAGACACCAATTATTTCTCCCCCACTTCTGTAAGTACCTGGATGGGGAATACGGAAATGCACTCAGAGGTGTCAAAACATACAGCTCTACCCACTCATGCAACCCAAACCATATTAACATATAGTTCCCAGAGTTGATATATTCATTAAAAAAAGAAATATATAAACGTGTGGTTTTCTAAGTCAATGTGCAGCCCATGGGGATCCTTCTGCACAGTTTAGTGGACCCCATTTCTATTTTAATTTGACACCACTGTATTAGGCCATAGAATTCAGCCCAGGGAAAGTTAGCCAAATTACATCTTGGCTTATACAAAGTCTTAGTGATCTTCCTCAAAGGAAATGAGCATTTTAAAAGTTATCCAGTGTGGGGTTGAATCTCTGTTTGTTTTCATTTCTGGAATGTGTTTTATGAAATTATGGCATCTGTCTGAATGTTTGTACTTGAGTTAATTTTGTTTCAGGAATGTACTGTGTCTTATTCCTGGCAAAATGAAATATATAGTACATTATGTATATTCATATATACATATAAACATATATGCATATATGTAAAGGGAGTTTTATGAGCCTCAAGTTACTATTTACAAATATCTTTATTCTTAATTCCATTATAATTACTGCATGTCTAACAGTTTTATTTGTCTACTGATGCCTGACATCACTATGAATCTGAAGAATTTAATTCACAGAATGGGAGATAGGAGGTAGCAGGGAGGCTGTGAGGGTTCCACCTCCCTAGACTCTTGCCTCTAGTACTATCAGGACTACAGAATTATTTACCTCGAATATCAAATGCACCCAAGAGCTTCAGTTGTCAGCCACTGGTAGGCAAATTCAGAGACCAAGTTACAAAATGAACAGCTATAATTTTTCTGTCAGTGAAATGTTTAATAATGAAATTATTAGCTCATCATAATAACAATAGAATTACATGTAAATATACCCACAAATGAATGAATGAATGAATTAAGGGGGGGATCATTTATTAAGTGATTAATATATGCTAAAGATTATATTAAAATCTGGGAATACAAAAACAAGCAACCAGACAGTCTGTCCTCCGGGAGCTTACAGCCTAATAGGAGAAGGCAACATATAAAGATGAACTAAGGTTTAAGTGGTGAGATAGGGCAAATGGGTACAAGCTCCCCAGCAGCACAGTTTAGGATGACCTGGAAATGCCTCGTGGGCTTAATGAGCTTGAAGTGAAAATTCAGAATCAGATCAAGGTCCACAAAGGTGAGAATCTGAGTTCCAGTGGGAGGAGAAGTACAGGGTGAAGGCAACATGTCTTAGAGAAGTCCACTAATGGTATTCAGACTAAGGCTGGGCTAGATAAAGTGAAAGCTGATCAAAGAGACCAAGATGGGGGAAGGCATACAGAGGAGTGATGGGGGCCGAGAGGGGGGCTGTGGGGGAGGGTAGAGATGTTTTGGGTTGCTGGGCCAGATCTATAACTTCACCAAATAAGTAAACACCCTCCACCAATGTTGAATTGGCAACTTCTCTCGAAAGTATAGCCTAAGAGAGCTGTTTATCATGCTAAATTTATTTGCTCAGGGTCATTCAATCAATCAACAAAGATCTATTAAGTGCCTATTATATGCAAAGTATCGTGCTAAACACTGGGATTACAAATACAAAAGCTAGAGTCCCTGTCCTTAAGAACTCACATTCTCTAAGGAGACAATACATACAGATATAAGGATATACAAAATATATGTGTGTGTGTGTGTGTGTGTGTGTGTGTGTGTGTGTGTATAAAACATATTGCTTTGCCCCTCCCCTTTCTTAAGACCAGGCTTTTTACCTTTTTCATCTCTCTCTCTCTCTCTCTCTCTCTCTTCTCTCTCTCTCTCTCTCTCTCTCTCTCTCTCGGTTCTTAGGTACTCTGAGGGGTTTGTAGGTTATCCTGGCATCTGCTCAAGTCCCCACCAACTGGGTTCCCCCTCAATTTTAGGGAGTCTTTGACTATCTCCTCAGTTTCATTTAACCACTGAATGACAGGCATCTTTGCCAAAGCGATATTTACATCACAGATGAAGCAAGAATAAATTACAAACATTTCCTCCCTACCTAAGGTACGTAATCCCCTCTTTAACACCTTCATCTCTGGGGGGGGAAGATTAGGTTCACAATTTAGCTCGGTTCCTACCCAGCATTGGTCCCACCAAGTTTATATCCTATATATATAGCATATTTATCCTATATATATAGCATTGCTGCCAATTTCTTCTGGGCTAAAATCCCAGACCCTTGCTCCTCAGGGCAGAAATTCTAGGATAGCCACAACACCTAGCGTGGATTCTTAGACTTGCTTCCCAGTTCAGATTAGAGATCCAGTTCCCTGCACTTAGAACACAAAAGGTCAAAGATCCAAGTTAGGTTTCTCAGGGTCCATATAGACATAGTCTAGAAGGAGAGGTCCCCTGTCCCTTACCCTTATGATGTGGTTCTCTCACCAGAAGCCATTAATGAAGGAGTCACCTTGCTTCCTCACATGAATGCAGTAAAATCATGTTCAATGTTAACTTAAAGATGCAAAAGTTCTAGCTACATAGTTAGTGGGAAAAGCCTTCTCCTAAATGTGTGGCTGGCAAAATGGAACCAGTTACAGAATGTGCATGCAAGCTCCAGTCCTCATGATTTCTCCCAGAAGCAGCTCCTTAATGCTGTCCACATGGATGCCATTTTAGCAAAGTGATGGTTTCTGCACAAGTGACAGACCCCCTTACGTATACAAAAAAATCACAGGGTAGTTTGGAGAGCTAGGGAACTAGTAACTAGGGAGAAAAGGAAAGGGTCCCTCTTCTCCCTCCCTCCCCATATCACATCTTTCAGATTCTTCCACCATTATTCCTCTTTTACCTCATCTCCTCCTTCACCTCCAGAGAGGTTGACCTTCTCCTTGACAAAGCAAACTCATCTCTGTGTACAAATATTGTAACCCTTTCCATCCCATCTTCTCAAATAGATTATATTCTCTATCCTCCCCACTCTCACTCATCTTCAACCTCTCCTTTATTGGTTGTTTTCCTACTGCCTAGAAATATGCCCATGTCCCCCCCATCTTCAAAAATCCTCACATGATCTGTCCACCTCCATTAGCTATTATCCTCTATCTCCTCCCTTTTGCAGCAAATTCCTTGGGAAGGCAGTATCTATAGTTGATATGTCCACTTTCTTCTCTTTCATTCTCTGAATTCCCCGCAGTCTAGCTTCCAACCTCCTCATTTAACTGAAACCACTCTCTCCAAAGTTACCAATGGTCATTTCATCACAAAATCTAACAACCTTTTCTTAATCCTCATCCTTCTTGGCATCTGTATAACCTTTAATATTGTCAATCACCCTTTTCCTCCTTGATAATCTCCTCCCTCTAGGTTTTTATGACACTGTTCTCACCTGGTTCTCCTTCTACCTATCTGACCACTCCTCAGTATCCTTCACTGCATCTTCATCCAGTCCTCACCCACTAACTTTGGGCATCCTCTAGGACTCTGTCTGGGCTCTCATTTCTTCTCGCTATAAACTATTTCACTTGATGGTCTCATCAGCAACAATCAATTATCACCTCTAGACAGATGACTCTCAAATCTATTTAGCCGTCCCTAATTCCTGACCTCCCGTCTCATATTCCCAAATGCCTCCTAGACATTTCAAACTGGATGTAGCATAAACATCTTAAAATCAACATATCTGAAACTGAACTCATTACCTTTTTTTGTAAAATCCTCCCCTCTTCTTAACTTCCTTATGACCTCAAGAATGCTACCATCTTCCCAGTCATCCAGACTCACAACCTGTCCTAGATATCCTCAACTCTTTAATCTCTGTCACTGTCTATATTCAATCTATTGACAAGGCCTGTTAATTTTACCTTTGTAACATCCCTTCTTCTCTCCTCTGACACTGCCACCAGCCCAGTGTAGACCCCCATCACCTCACACCTCAACTACTATAAAAGCCTGCTGGTTGGTCTACCTGCCTCAAGTCTCTCCCCACCCCAGTCCAGCCTCAAGAGATCAAATAGATCATCCTAAAGCATAGATTAGACCATGTCACTCACCTAGTCAAAAATCTTCAGTGGCTCCCTATTGCCTCTATGATCAATTATAAAATTTTGTGTCTTTTAAAGTCCTTTATTATCTGGACCTGTCCTACATTTCCAGTCTTTTTATGTCTCACTCCCTACCATACACTCTACAATCTAGTGACATTGGCCTTTTTCTATTCCTCTCACAAGACATGTCATCTCTCAGCCTTATGCATTTTCACTGGCTGTCTTCTATGCCAGGAATTCTCTCATCTTCATCTCCAGCTCCTGGCTTCCCTGCCTTCTTTCATGTCTCGTTAAGATCTCGCCTTCTACAAAAAACCTTTCTTGATCTCCCTGTTCCCTCTCAGATTATTTATAATTTGTCCATAGATGCCTTATCTATGCATATATATTAACATGTTGTCTTCTGCTATTAAGTTGTGAGCTCCCCAAGGGCAAGGTCTGCTTTTCCCTTTCTTTGTATCAGCAAGCTTTCAGCACACATAGTAGGTAGTTGATAAATTTTTGCTGATTTGATTTGACTTGACTTTTAGAAGGGGGCATTTCAATCAAAGAGAGAAGCTAAATTCGAGCTGAGCCTAGGATCAAGAAGACTCATCTTCCTAAGTTCAAATCCAGTCTCAGACACTTACTAGCTGTGTGATTCTGGACAAGTCACTTAACCCTGTTTGCCTCAGTTTCTTCATCTGTAAAATAGGCTGGAGAAGGAGATGGCAAACCACTCCAGTATCCTCGCTAAGAAAACACCAAATGGCATCCCAAAGAGTCAGACAAGACTAAAATGACTAAACAACAATGTGAATTGAACGTTGAAGGAAATCACAGATTCTTAGAGAAAGGAATACATTACAGGCATGGGGCAGCAGCCAATGTGAAGGCACAGTGATAGAGATGGAGCATCATAGAGCATACATTATATATGCATGGGTAAGGCCATACTGGGCCTTAACTACATGAAAGGGGAGTATAGTAAGGCACCAAGTCATGAAGCTTTAAATGGCAAATAGAGGAGTTGATGTTTGATCCCAGGGGTAACAGGGAGCCAATGCCAGATGCCAAGGGTAAGGAGCAGGATTTGAAGCACAGTCTTCCCAACTCTGAGGCAGATTCTCTCTGTGCTACTCCATGTTGTCTCACTGAATAGCTATGTTAGTAACAAGCCATTGTTGTACGACACCTCCTGATCGTGCTACACTGACAAGTGTTTCCAACAATGTCATACAAATTTACTATGATGAAAAGTCATCTCCATCTTTGCCAATGTGATTCTCTATGGTCCCGTCCTGTGTGCCATGACAATCAAATGTCGTTTATTTACCCTCCTCACTGTGGTCTCTCTATACCTCTACCCTGATATTTTGATGTGTCTATGGTCTCATCAATGTGGAAACTCCATCCAGTGGTTCAGATCACAACCCATCCACTCTTTCTTATCTTCTACAATTTTTGTCTAAGCTTTCCCACAAATCCTCAGAGTGGAGTGCTTTGGGGCCAACTTCTGTAGCTTTTGATATTGTGTAGGAACCAGTGGAGCACACACAGTTCATTGCTTACCCCTCATTCTCACTATATGACCAGCCCACCTCCTTTTCCCATCATGCATCTCTAATGATGTCCATTTCACAGAGTTTGCTTCACAAGTCTTAGGTAGTGTGCTATAGCCTATTCACTCCCACTATCTATCTTTCCTCTGTCCTTTAGGTGAGCTACACCTTCAGTTCTTTAAGGACTGTGTTACTCTGTGATTCAGAGCCATAAGCATCCGAAGAAGAATATTAGTATTAAAATAGCATCCTTTCTCAGGAGAAGCTGGGGATCATTAAAAGCACAGTTGAAGTTTCCCAAATGCAATTCAGCCAGCTTTCCTTCTTTGATTTCATGCAGGGTCCGTCTGTGGAACCTGTCCAAGATATGTGTACTAATAAACCACCTTTACTAGCTGTGCATCCAACCATGTATCATAGGTAGAGGCAAACCTGTAACGATTAAAAATCAAAAAGGCCTATTAGCCCTACTCAGCTGTCCCTTGAGAAGCTTAATCACCAGCCTGGGTCTTTTGGGTTCAAAAACAGACCCCGAGCTTTTTTATCAAACTCATTCACTTAATAATCCATCAAATATCTCCTTCTCAGAGCCAGGATGTTTATTCTATTTTATTTTATTTTTCCTAAGTTTGAGCAAAATAATTCAAAGAAATTTTCCAAAACATATTTTTTTGTTCAAACTCACTTGCATTGGGCTTTGTCTGTCTCTCACTTCTGGTTAATGTTTTTACTCATAAAACAATTCCAATAGCAAGACTAAACAATTGCATGTCATAAATCTATGCAATCTTGTCCAAAATACTTCCTCCTCTCCGGACATCACTTTTTCATCTGTAAAATATGTTGGTTGGACTAAATTGTCTCTAACATCCCTGTAAGGGCAACTGGGTGGTACAATGGATAAAGCACTGGGCCTGGAATCAGAAAGACCTGAATTAAAATACAGCCTCAGATAATTACTAGCTGTGTGATCTTGGGCAAACCACTTTACCACTACTTGCCTCAGTTTCCTCATCAGTAACAGACAGGTAGGTGGTGCATTGGATAGAATGCTGGGCCTGCAGTAAGGAAGACCTGAGTCCAAATCTGGCTATGAGACCCTGAGCAAGTCACTTAACCCTGTTTGCCTCCATTTCCCCATCTGTAAAATGAGCTAAAGAAGGAAATGGCAAACTACTCCAGTATCTTTGCCTGCAAAGGGGTGAGGGAGAGGTCACGGAGTCAAAAACACAACTGAAAACAACTAAACAACAAAAACCTCATCAGTAGCTTTGGAATAATAATAACACCTGCCTCACAAGGTTCTTGTCATAATCAAATGAGATAATATTTGTAAAAAGCTTAGCACAACGACTGGCACATAGTAAGCACTATAGAAATGTTAGCTATTGATATTATTCCAGCTCTAATAGCCCATGAATTGCTCCTAATCCTTCTGAGAGAATATAGGGGAATTTTTAAGGGCAAGAACTTCTAATTTGATATAAACTATAAATATTAGTACAAGAAATAATCTGGCTATTGGAATTAGAATGATTAAATAAATAGGTAGCCAACAATTTTGTTCCTATAAAAATCTTCCTGCACTTAATATGTACACTGCAGCTTTAATAGAAATAGCTAAGACCCAAAACAAATAAAGAAAAAATTCCAGATAGTCAATTAACAGAACTTGCAGTCACTGAACACATATTTTTAAGGTGCCTACTGTGTGCAAAGCACTAGTCTAGGTGTTACTTCAAAACCAAAATTTATATTGGTTAGCTTCAGAGACGATGTTGAGCATGAAAGATTGAAACCTTGGGGGAAAAGCTAAGTGTTTCCCAATCCACGGCCTCAGACATTAGACTGAGTAACAAAAGACATGGTATTAGATAACAGGTCTGAAAGAGAACAGAGTGCATCTTCCAAATGTGGGATGTCTTCTGATTGTCTCCCATCCCCCACATTTAACCTCTCTGGTTAAATCTATAAAATGGGGAAATTGGACTAAAAGACCTCAAAGATCTTTTCCAATTCTAAACCCATGAGCCTATGAGCATGTTGAGAGGGAATAGCTACATCAGAGCTACTCTGTGATTTCATGTGACCTTAGAAGTTAGGGGTTCCAACCAACTAGTAATGCTGGCTAGCAAACTTGTACCTTCTGCTCCCCTAATGCCAATGATTCAGAATTGTCATTACTAGAGATGAAAGCTGCTCTCTCTTGCTACTTCCCCCACATACCCAACGCAAACCAACCCAATCCTACCATTTCCCCCAGGCCCTTTCCTCCTCTGCTTTCTCTTCTCTCTATGTCCTCTGGAACTCCCAAGTGATTGCTAACAAACTCACCTTCAAACTCAATCTTCTTCTCACAAGCTTTCCATCTTCTTCCGTGCACAGAAACTTGTTCTCTCAGGAAAACACTACTATCTCAGGCTACCTTCTCCAATAGTAACTGTTTCTTCTTTCACATCACCCAACATACTGGTCCAGGAAGGGTAGCTAACATACAGCTTCCACCCAGTTACCACTTCTAGATCCTCCTCTTGTCAGAAACACTTAGCAACCTTCTTTCCTCTGAAGTTCATTCCATCTGTCTGTGTCACCTGATCCAGATCAACCACCCCCTAGGTCACTTCTTCCTTTCTCAAGAAATTCAGATCCTGGCTCACAGTCTTCCTCCCCAATCCAATCCCTGCACTCATACTTGAGATCTTAAACTCTTAGAGCTTGAAACTGCGCTAAGACTTGGGACCTCCTGTATTACTGATGTCCTTTCAGTGGGACTCATCCTTGATTCCCAAATCCATTGGCTTCCTCAACTCCTTTGACCTGTAACTTCCCTCTACTTCAGTTACACACAAGGATGACCATAGCTTAAATCTCACCATTATGTGCAGTTATGTCCCCTTCATGATTAGGAACTCTGAAATTCCCCTTTCTGATCATTATCTCTGGTCCTTCTACACTACACTCTGCCTCACCTAATTAACTTATTCTTCATCTTTAGCACAACCTCCATTCCTCTTCTCCTAGTCCAGGGGTGGGGAACCTGCAGCCTCGAGGCCACATGTGGCTCTGTAGGTCCTCAAGTGCTGCCCTATAACTGAATTGGATTTGTACTGTGAAGTTTGGATTCAGTCAAAGGGCCACACTTAAGGACCTAGAGGCCACATGTGGCCTTGAGGCCACAGTTTCCCTACCCCTGTCCTAGTCAGTCCCCCATTCTTTGGCCTCACTTCACTCTCTTTAGTCTTGATCCTACAGTTGACCAGTTCTACTTTCCACTGTCCTTCACCTTTAATTCCCTCCAATTCTTCCTTCCACAATTCAAGTCCCATCAAGCCCCAATCCTGACTTACCACCACCATCAGCCAGCCTCTCAAACTGCTAAAAGACACTGGAGGAAGTCACACCATGGTGCCATCTATTGCAAATTTCGGTTATCTAACCTCGACTTGGCCCTCACTAATGCACTGAATTGCTGAATTATCTAATTGAATTTTTGAATTTCATTACTCTGAGTTTCTATTCATCATTCCATCAACTAGCATAGAATGTCAGAGCTAGAAAGACCTTTAAATCATCTAATACAGTGGTCTAGGAGTCAAACTCAAATAAATTGAGGCCACTAAACCATACATGTGGGTCCCTGCCAGCAGCATATTGACTCAGAAAGCCACATATAAACATTATTTCTGTTCTATGATATATTTACTTATTTTGTTAATTATTTCCCAATTATGTTTTAATCTGGTCAAGGCTACAGCTGGGACTGTTACAGGCTGCATGTAGCTGTGGGCAGTGTGTTTAACACCTCTGACCTAGTCCAACATTTTTATTTTATTTGTAAGGCAGTTGAAGTTCATAAAAGTGAAGTAACTTCCCAAGGTCACACAGCAAATTAATGGCAGGAGTACAATTAGAACAGGTCTCTAGAGTTCTGGTATGGGTATCTTTCTACTGCAATATGGGGAATCAGGGTTAATTAAAAAAACTGGCTTGAAGGCAGCATGGTATAAACCAAAAACCATAGTATTATATTTGGAGTCAGAGAATCCATATTCCCAGCTACCTTGCTTACTACTTGATTCGTGGACATGTAGAAAAGGAAGCAGTGATTACAAAGAGATGTATGTATATGTAATGGAACCATTATAGAATGGTTCCATTAAGAAAAGAACATAGCATATAAAGGTAATAACATACTATTGCATCTTATGAAAAGATAAGATGTGAGAAATTTTTTAAATGGGAAGATTTGCATGAACTGATGCAGAATGAAATAAGCAAAATCTGAAGAATAATATGCACAATAATTGCAATAATATAAACAAAACACTAGAAGGTAGATGAAAATTGACTAACTATAGTGACTTCCCCATGATCCTATGCCTAGTTAAAGGCAGGATTCTTACTGGCTGAGAACTAGTTCAAGTCCTAGTTTCACCACTAAATCAATTTATGACTTTGAGCAAGTCACTTTGGTCCTGTGGTCCTCAGCTTCTTCAATCTGTAAAATTAAAAGGATAGACTAGGTGGTCTCCAAGATCCCTTTCCATTCTGACAACCTACAAGTATAAAATGAAGTTCTTACCATCAAGGAGCTTACGATGTATTGGAAGAGATAAGACATAAAAACTTAAAAAGTTAAGCAACCATATGAGTTAAATGACTCTAAATACAAAAACACAAAAGCGATAAAAGAGCCTCACTGACCAATTTAGATTAAGATTTTTCAAATGGTGTGCTATAAAACCTGCTTGATATTTTGCAACATAAGTTTTCATGAAAATAATTTTATGAAATTATTGATTTCAAAAATATCTTAAATATTCCCTGCAGAGCTTAGGACCTGGCATACACTTCCTTAGCATGCCAGAGCAGGAAGATCTTTGGGATCTAGTTTGTCCAGTACTCTCATTCATTTTACAAAGGAGTGTAGTGAGAAGTGAAATAACTTGCCCCAGGTCACACAGCTGGACCCTTCCAGATCAAACTCAGTTCTCTGGGCTCTAATAAGTCCAGTGTTTTTTGCTTTCTACTGATGTGAATTTATATTGGTCATTCTGCCTTTTGGCCTCATGACTGCCTTCCTGCCTTCTCTATCCAAACTGTAAAGTAGGCAAAGCTTGTATTTGTGCCCTACTGCTTCTATTTCTCTCTCTCTATGCCACCTTTTCTAGCCCCACAGTCACCAAATAATCCCATGCTGCCTTCTTGCTCACCAACTTTGCTACTTTGTCATCTCTTCAGTAGTGTCAGATTGTTTGAAACTACCCAACCACCCTCCCCACCTTCCATCCTCACCTCTACTTCTGCCCACCCACCCCTAATTGTAATTCCTATTTCCTCCCTATGCTTATTCTCAACTGATGTTAAAGAAGAAAGAAATCTGATTAAACTAAATTGTTACAAAGTAGGAAAGATTGATAGTTCCCCTCAATATATTAAGCTTCTCAGGGACATTTGCATTTCTTAAAAGGATGATTATTCATTCAAAGAAAAAATAATCCCCTAATGGTAGAATTTCAGGTAATGTGACAAATTGGAAGTAGGCAGCTCTTCCTAGGCTCCTCAAATAAGCTCCAACAGATTGTGAGTTTCTCCACTAAATTACAAACAACTTAAAGGCAGGTACCATGTCCCACATATCTTTGTCTCCTCTGTAGTATGACCTAACACAGTGACATACACATAATAAACAATAAATGCCTTCTGGTTAGATGGATGCATGGATTCTTGGATGGACGGATGGATGGATGGTTCAGCTTCTATTAATCAACAAGCATTTATTAAGTTTCTTCCACATGCCAAGAATTGTTTTAAATGTTGGTTGAATGATGAAAAATAAAAAAGTGCCCTGCCCTCAAGGAACCTACACTTTGTTGGGAGATTCAAGAAGTACATTTGTAAGCATATATGACATAAATGAGAGGAAATTAGGGAAGGGAAAAGTACTAGCATCAATGGAGATCAGGAAAGGTTTCATATGGAAAGAGGCACTTGGGTTGTCTTGGAAAAAACAAGGCATTCTAAGGGGGTGAGATGAGGAAAGAATGAAGTCCACTTATGGAGAATGGCCAGTGCAAAGATATAGAGAATAGATGGAGTGGCATGTGTTAGGAGCAGGAAGATGGTTGGTTTGGCTGGACTATCGACTACATGAAGAGTGTGATGTATATTAAACCTGGAAAGTTAGTTAAATGACAAAAATGTTTACCTTTGTCCTTACACATAACAGGGAGACACAGAAGTGTGATTATAATTGAACTTAGCATTTAGGAAAATCAGTTATTCACCTGTGTACAGGATGGATTGGAGAGGGAAGGGGCTTAAGGCAAGAAGGCCAATGTAGGTGCTACTACAATAACCTAGATGAAAGGTGATAAAGGACTTGATCCAGGATAGTGTCTATATGAATAGAAGAAATGAAATGGGTGCAAGAGATGCCAAATAGCCACCAACCTTATCTACAGACATTAGTCCTCAATTAATTTAAAAAACATCACAAGCAACTTTGAAAGACTTAAGATTGTATGATCAACACAATGACCAACCACAATTCCAAAAAATGCAAGATAAAACATGCTAACCACCTCCTGATAGAAAGGTGATGGACTCAGAGTACAGATTGAGACATAACTTTTTTGGGTACAATGCAATGTAGAAATTTGTTTTGTGTGACTATAAATATTTTTAAGAGGGATTTTCTTTTTCTTGCTTTCTCACTTCAGGGGTAAAAGAGAATTGGAGGAGATGTGAGGAAGAGAATACAGATCTCAAAATAAAAATTAATTTAACTAATGTGGAAATATGTTTAATATGATTGTACATATATAGCCTATATAAGATTTCATGCTATCTTGGGGAGAGAGAAGGGGAGAAAGGGAGAAAAAAAATTAGAACTCAACATTTTGTAAAAGTGAATTTTGAAAACTATCTTTGCATATAATTAGAAAAAAATACTATTAAGTGGGGAAAAAACTTAATTTGAAAATTAAGAAAATAAAAACTATATACTCTACAGAAGATAAAGACAGAAAGAAATGTCTCATATATACCTAAGCAGCAACAGTTATTATAGGAGACAAAAAATCAAGATCAAGTAAATGTGTATCAACTGAGTGGTTAAATAAATAATAATAATAATAATAGATCACATTTATATAGTGCTTACTATGTGTCAGACACTGTGCCAAGCACTTCATAATTATTATCTCATTTGATCCTCACAACAATACTGGGAGGTAGGTGCTATTATTATCCCCATTTTACAATTGAAGAAACTGAATTAGGCAGAGGTTAAAAGACTTGTTCAGGGTCACACAGTTGATAAGTATCTGAGGCTGGGTTTCAAACTCAGGTCTTTCTGAGTATAGGCCCAGCACTATCCACTGAGACAACTAGCTGCCCCAATTATCGTGATATGACAACGTATTAGAATATTGCTCTGTTGTGAAGCATTATAAATACAAAATATTTAGAAAAACACAAGAAGATCTATCATTAACTGATGAAAATTCAAGTGAGCAGAACCATGAAAATAACATAAATTGTGACTATCAAAAAACAAAAACAAAATAAACCTGAAACAAAGCTGTATAAGTCTGATGACCAAACTTAGCCCCAAAGAAGAGATAAGGAAATGAACAATTATGGGCACAGAACATGAAATATACTAACAGACTTGGCTGATCGGTCGGTTAGCTTTCAGTTCTGGTTTTTTCCCCTTTCTTTTCAGTTCATGGTAATAAGGGGTGATTTTATGGGTAGGAAAAGGGATATATTCAGCAATGAAGGTGATGTGAAAACAAAAGATACCAATAAAAAATTGGATAGATAGACAGACAGATGGATGGATGGACAGACAGACAGACAGATAGACAGACAGATAGATAGACAGTGAATGAATGAATAATCATGTCACAAAAACAAATATAAGAGAAGTATAGTAGAAAGAACATTGGATTTGGGATCAGGTGACCTGATTTCAAAACCTAGTTCTGCCAGGGTGTGTGATCATAGGAAAGTCCCATTATCCTTGGGCTTCTGATTCTTCATCTGTAGCATGACAGAGTTAAATTACATGTTCTCTAAGTTAACCTTCCAGCTTTATATCCCATGGTCTTAATAACCAATTATGGGATAATTCTCTTCAAGTTTACACATAGATTGTATAAGCCTCTTTGATATCAGAAACTGGTACTGCTCTAGTATTAATGGCTACTGAGTCTATTTTTAAAATCTAGAAAACGTATCTGTTGGCAACCCTAGCAAAATGAAAATATCAAACACACAATTAATTTTTCCTTCATGAACTACATGCACATCTGGGAATGGCAAAATTATATATGTGTGTATTTATATATACATATATAATGTGTGTAATTTATGTTATATTCTTCCAGATGAATCAGAATGGATCTTCTTGCTTAAGTGAATTGTTCTAAGCATGACATCATTAGCTTTATGCAACAATACTTGTGATTGAGACTGAAAGACAATTCACTGGAAAATGACAAAAAGAAGTTTTTTAAAAAAGGTCAGATTGTTTGTTTCAGTAGCAGAGATAGGTTTTGTGTATTTTGTTATTGAAAGAGATGGGTAACACTGCTCATCACTGGTGTGCTGTAATCAGGCTCCCTGAATAGCAATGTTCCAAGGGAGGGAGTTGATGCACATTTCTAATATGTCTGAAAATATTACAGCTGTTCTTCGGGCTTCAAAAGAAAACTTCTGATATCAAGACAGAACAGCTCCCTTCGGGTTTTAGAAGTAGGAAAGATGAATTTTAAACCCTACAGATGTAGGAGAATCTTCTTTTAAGTAGGTTCAGATTTGGGTCTGGATTTAAATGTTTCAAAAGATCTATGGTTAAAGCAATAAAGCTGGATCCTTTCTCAAACATATACAAGCTACGTGATACTTGGCAAGTCATTTAACCTCTCTCAGCCTCAGTTTCCCCATCTGTAAAGGGATAATAATAGCAACCATCTCACAGGACTGTTGTGAGGATCAAATGAGAACATGTATGTAAAGCACTTTGAAAACCTTAGAGTCCAATGTAAATGTTAACAGTATTAAGGATGGATTAAAAGGGAGAAAAGTGGAGATTATAAGATATATGAAAATATTATTACAATGGTTAGTCACCCACCACCTCTAGGCTTGGTTCCAGCCATGATTTGTTCCCTCCCTGGCCAACTCCTTGCCAACTGCCAAGAAATCACATTCCTTCCTTCCCTTATACTATCCTATCCCAAATCTTTTCCAGTTGTGGGATCATTATCACATCAGTTCTGTCATTGCTCCCCAAAATTTAAAGCTGTTCCCTTATGGTTCCATTCACCATAATTTCAAGCCAAAATATCCCCCTGGCTACAACTTACCTATGTGTATTGACTCTCTTATTGGAACATAAGCTTCTTGAGGGCAAGAACTAGCTTTTCTTTTATATTTGCATCCCCACTGCTTAGCACAAAGTAAGTATTTAATAAACATTTTTATTCATTCATTCATTCACTTACTCATTCATTCAAGGACCAAGAGGCAGGTAATGAGGGCCAATGCTAGAATGGTAATGGTGGAATTGGAGAAGCAGAGACAAATTCGAAACAGACTTAACATGAACTTGTAACCGATGAAAAGTGAGAAGTAAGAGAAACAGAAGAAATGAAAACCCAGTGCATGGTAGCCACAAATCAACATAGTGATATTAGAAGGCAGAGCTTCCATTTATCGTAGAATGCTAAGCTTTTTCTTGTGTTTGTTTCACTTTGAGATCGAGATCAGGCCAATCTACCAGTGGGTTTGGTTAATTTCAATCAACTTGTAAGTAGGCATTTCTTCCTCCTACCTTTTATATTATTCTTAGGATACAAAAGTGATTTAGTACTTTTCTGAAAGGCTGCTCAACATTAAACATAATAGTACCCAATGCTTCTCCTCTTCTTCATTTGTTTCATGTGACATAAATATGAGCCCCTTGAAGATGGGGACTGATTTTGCCTTTTATTGTATCCCCAGAGCTTGGCACAGTGCCTGTCCCATAATAGGTACTTTATGAACGCTTATTGACTTGACCCTGATTAGGATCAGATGGTTTAGAGCTGGAAGAGATTACAGCAGTCATCTTGTCCAACACTCTCATTTTACAGATGAAGAAACTGAGGCTGAGAGAGTAGAAGTTACTTGCAGAAGATCATGCAAGAAGTAAGTAACTGAGCTAGGATCCAAATCGAGGTTTTCTGACTCTAAACCCAGTGTTCTTTCCGCCATGCTGCCTCATTGCAGTGCTTTGTGATGTCTTCATTTTTAAAGGACTCTGATGCTGAAATTTCTCTGTGTTCCTAGAGTTTCAGGGTTCTACTGTAGGACCAAGCTAGCTTATGTTTGCCATAGAGGGTGGAGGATAATTATCTTGTTAATACTGGGGTCTTCAACAATCTATGATGGACACTGTGGCTTTGCCCAGACTGTCATCCAAAGCATAATTATTTCAAATCTCATTTTTACTCAGAAATAGATTAGAATAGCCAAAAGAAACTAGCCACAGGTGACAGGATTCATCTGCAGATGAGACAATATTCTCATGGTGCAACCTATTTTCCACTGGTATTGACTCTTCCTGCCTGACATTTCACCTTCTATCCAATGACAGGATAGAAGCATGAGCCAAAACAGCTAAGGCTAAACCAACTTCCATGGCACAGACTCACTGTCCCTCAAACAGATATCATTACTAGCTGCAAGATTATTTGTAATAATTAACACATATTACAATCAAATGAAAAACTTTTATTTTTTTCCTCAGAAAACTAGGGCCATTCATTTGCATAAGAAATATTAACTAAAGAAACTTATCAGAAATGGCACTCACTTGGGATGCTGGCTACCATGGAACTGTTTGATGAGGTTGATTTGCGAATAGTAATATTTCCTTTAAAAAAAATCTGTTAGTGTATAATTAAAATAAAAAGTAGCAGTTTTGAAAGTTTTGAAATAATTTAAATTGCCTTGAGAGCCAAGGAAAATAAGAGAAAAACAACTTATTTCTTGGGTCATAATGGTCAATTCTAACACTAAAGTCCTTGGTGCAAGGATAATGTTGGGTTCTTGAATACTATGCTAATATAGTAGAAGCCTTGGCTATTCCTACAATTCAGGAAATACTTTATGTATGGGTTCAATTATAGAATCATATAGTATTATTATTTGAGACCTGGAAAATACCATAAAGTCCATCAAGTGCAGGCTCTTTGTTTTTACAGATGAGAAAACTGAGGCCAAGAGACATTAAGAAACTTACCCGGCTGTTACACAGCTAGGAAGTAGCTGAGGCAGGATTCAAACCCAAGCCAGCTGGGTGCAAGGTCTAACATTCTATTCACTTGGTGAGGAAATCCACTCCAAGGAATGTAGATAATTGACTGTTCTGTAATTTATAGTTAAGTGACTTGCCTGGGATCACCCAGCCAGTATCTGTTAGAGACAGGATTTGATCCTGTCTTCCTAGCTTCAAGGTCAACTCTCCTTACACTAGGTGAGCTGCCTCTCAACTACTAACATTTGTTATTGTTGTTCAGTCATTTCAGCTGTGTCTGACTCTCTGTGATCCCATTTGGGGTTTTCTTGGCAGATACTGGACTGGTTTGCCATTTCCTCCTCCAGCTCATTTTACAGATGAGGAAACTGAGGTAAACAGGATTAAGCGACGTGCCTGGCGTCACACAGCTAGTTAGTGTCTGAGGCCAAATTTAAACTAACATCTTCCTGACTCCAGGCCTAGCACCCTATCCACTGAGCCACCTGGCTGCCTAACTACTAACTAACTTAGCAGTTGCTAAAAATTCAGAACTGAACTAAATTTCATAAAGGTAAAATGCAAAACATAGTCACATTCCAAATTCCAGTTAACCACTGATTTGTGCCTGCTTGCTCCAATTCTCCAGTGCATCTACACTCTCATCAACGTGGGTACACTTTGTGGCAGGCAGTTCAGTGGATATAGTTGGGCTTAGAGTCAGGAAAACTCAAGTTCAAACTCAGCTTCAGATGCTTGCTAGCTTTGTGATCCTGGCTATGTCTTCCTCTGTCTTCCTCAGTTTCCTCAGCTGTAAAATGAGGATTCCAAAGGTCATTGTGAGGATTGAATGAAATAATTTTTATAAAGTGCTTAGCATAGTGCTTGGCACATAGTAAGTGTTTAATAAATGCTTGTTTTCCTTTCCTTCCTTTCCTCTTACATTGCAGATTACAACCCATCCAAATCTATTTTTCCTGTGTGACTCTTGTCTATACTCCTACCTATAAATACAGTGCATGTTAAGGACTTTCTCCAATTCTCCTGGCCTTACATAGATACCAAGCGTTCTTGCTGCATGACTGAAATTTTTTCTTCTCATGCATTTATCTTATGGCCCGGCTTTTCCTACATAATTCCTGGTTCATAATGTCCCACAGTCTGCTCAAACCCACCATTTGCCTCTCCATTGCCAACTTAAATCCTTTGGGGTATTTACTGTCATGCAGTCATACAACTATCCCAGGAGGAATTTGGTAGTAGGTGAAAGCTCAAGAAAGGCATTTCATATACACATTCTTCTTTCCTTCACCTTGGTGTTAGCCTCAAGGTTGAAACACGTGATGAACTGTGAGCTGTACAATTTTTTATGTTTACTGGTATTCCCTAGGGTAACATGTAAGGGTTAGGAGGATAAAGCCCTGGGAATAGGCTAACTGACTCAACCTCAGTTTTCTTCTCATCCTTTCAACGTGTTTCTAAGGAACTGGCCTCCTGGCAACATTTTGGAATAAATAGATTTCACACTGGAAAAAGCCTCAACCTGCCCCCAACGTCTGGAACATCACTTTGTTGAACTTCACCCACTGACATCCTCTCCCTCTAGCTTTCCCTACTAATTAGTACATGCTTAGAGGCTTTCTTTCCGTAAAGGCATTATGCTCTCTGTGTCAAAGAGAAGCCTTCTCTCCCTCACTCAGAGCCTAATATAATTTAAGAGCATTTTGCTAAAATCCTAGAAAGCCTGAAGAGTTACAAGGAAACAGCAAAAATTTAAGAAGAGAAAATCAATTAGAGACAACCATGCCAGGATGAGTTAATCACTCGAAGGAGTAAGTGGGTAAGCAAGAAGCCACTTGATTCAAGCCCATTAGCCATGGCCTGCTCTCTTAAGGAAGGTCAGACACATTAAAAACACGATCACGTCATGACTTTCAGTGACTCTCCTTTTAAATATATCAGAGAAACAACAAGAAAACATTGCTTCTAATTAAATGATAGTTTGCACACTCATTTCTCCTCCAAAGCCCCCTTTTTTTTCATTTCATTAGGTGCACAAAGGGTTTATTGTTCTCAGAGGTTTTCTCGGGATGAGGACTGGCTTTAATTTAGTATAAATTATGAAATCTCACACACACACACACACACACACACACAGAGCCATTATTAATCATACTGGTGCCCAGAGCAAGGAATTGAGTAGCAAAAAGGGAAAACATGGGAGCAAGCAGCAGTGCCCCATAAGGAGAAGCAGGCCTCCGTACACCAGACACACGGGTTGGACATTATAAGGATTCTGCAAAGAGGAGGAGGGGGAACTTCACCTGGGCTATGGGCACCAGCAAAAGGAAGCAGTATCTGGTAGCTCCCTATTTTAACAAATTAGTTTTATTAAGTCGGTGCTAATACCTGCAAAAAGGAGTACAAATGCTGTCATCCTCCTCTAAATTGTAACACCCTGGGACAAAAAGTTGATTATACAGCTCTAGTACTAGCTTTGTACACACACGTATGCGTACACATACGTGTAGCAATGTATCAAGTAGGCCTCCTCCATTATCACTCAACACGAGGTTTTTTAAGGAAAAAAGAAAACAAAAAACAAAATGTCTGTGGTGGCCAAGAGGTTGAACTAGTTAAGAGCTACGTTCAGGAGGTCTTTTCAAGAACTGGCTCAAATGCAAAGCTATGAGCTATGGCTTAAGTGAAGCTATGAGGATGATTCTTCCTTTCCTTCCCTATCCATCGCTTGTAGGAAATGTAGCAAAACTCAAAGGTTATTTGGGACTAAAGCAAAATGATCTGAAAAAAGGAAGTATACCTGGACAAATTCCAATGTCCTAGGATATATTGGGTTACAGCAAATGCCCAGTTTAGCTAAAACCTGTGTACTTGGAAAAAATAAAGCAGTGAAGATTTATTGCTGAGGTGCCTCATTAAGTTCAATAAATATATTCCTAGAAAGTTGTATAAATTAATAGCTTGTGAATCAAAGCATACATACATTTATTGAACAATATGTATTAAATCCCTACTATATTCTTATATTATGTGGAGCTCTTGGTAAAGGGACTAGTCACCGTTAAATTTATCTTTTGTGTAAAAACCCGATTTTCATCTATCAAGTTTGCTTAAAGAAACATCCAGCTGTGTCAGCACACATCTTAAAACAGCCAGGGCAGCCAGAGAGCTATTTATTTTGTGGATATAAAGGTTAAGGTAGCCCTTTCTGAAGCTTTTGCTTGAGGGCCCAGATTTCCAAGCTAAGTCACTGTTTATAAGTCCTCTCTATTCTCAAGTGCTGGAAGAGAAATGTAGGGAGATAGAGTAGATGTTGCCTTGAAACAGAGATCTCCCACTTCAAAATCAAGATCCATAGAGAAACCTAATAGACTTATCTAATAGACTTCCCTGATCCAGAATGTCTCTTTCCTCAGTTGGCTGGGGTTCCTGGGGTAGAAGTATGGGGAATGGCTGGCAACTCTTTACTGTCAGCACCCCTCCATCCTATATTATTACCATTAGCACCCACTACCCCCTACACACACACACATACACTTCCCCAATTTCAGGGATTCAGGGAAATAAGAAGTAATTCTCTGTGAAAAGATATAGAAGATATAGTTCTGGGTGCACTGATTGGCCCATGGTAGGCAAGACATCCTTGGCCTTTTGGGAACCTTTAATTATGAAGCAAATGCTATATATGATATGGCAAGTGTTCATAAACTCACAGCTCAAGAGCTGGAAGGAACCTTAAGGATAATTCAGACCAAACTCTTTGTTTCATAGATGAAAAGACTGAGGTCCAAACAAAGGAAGCTCAAGGTCGCACAGGCAGTAAGTAGCAGGGCCAGGACTTACATTTGAGTCTGATAACTTCACATTCATGACTTTTTTATCTCTACCAAGATGCCTCTCTAGACAGCCACCATATGCAAAGGTAGAAAAAATTCCAGTAAGCTGCCATGGCTGTGGGATAAAATGAGCCCCCACCTAGCTTCACCAAGTTATAATCAGGTTTGCACAACATGTGAAGAGTCTGTTTGCGGGATATACTTCAATCTGTGGTATACCTGATTCCATGTAATTAATTCATAGAGGCAGTGTGGCATAGTGGATAGAGTGCTGGATTGGAGTCAAGAGGTCCTGAGTTCAAAACTTGCTTCTGACATTTACTAGCAGGGTGCCATGGGTAAATTACTTAACTTTGCTGAGCCTCAGTTTCCTCATCTGCAATACCTGTAGCACGTACCTCACCAGATACTTGTGAGGCACATACACCTAGTGTTAGAAGAGACCTTAAAGGTCATCTTGTCTAACTCCCTCATTTTACAAATTGGAAAACTGAGGCATAAAGAAATTAAATGATTTCTCCAAGGTCATACAAGTAGCAAGTAGCAGACTGGAACTCAGGTTATGTGACTCCAAGCTCAGTGCTCTTTCCACTGCGGTACATTACCTAAAGTATTTGGCAGACTTCAAAGGGCTACATAAATATCAGTTATTATAATTTCAAACAAAAATATGCAACAACAGACTTAGCCAATTTGATTAATGAGGGAATAGACGCTATGCCTATCTAGTGATGCTTCCAAGGGGAGCACTGAGCCATGTCTGGCAAGGTACATAGAGTTCTCTAAAATCTAGGAGGCCTGTGGAGGTGCCTAGCCATCACAGGATCAGAGAATTCTCACGGTCACCCTGATCCTTTGATCACATACTTGGTTTAATTCTATGTTATTAGCTTGGTAGGTCCCTGGCTCAGCCTATTTCAGTCCTTCTTTGAGGTTTTCTGCTGCCTCTTAACGGGACTGTGCTCAGGCCTCTTTCTTGCTCACCAGGAAGCCAGGATGTTTTAACCTGTCGCTTTGAGTGCTGACTAGCTTTTGTCTTGAGTGCTCTGGTATTGTTATACCAGGAGACTGGCAGGCTCTGCCCCTAGCACAGACCTGGCTTGGCAGGTGGGATAAGTCTCTAGGCAAAGGTTGAGCTCCATTAGCGTGTCTCTCCACGGGAAAAAACATGGCGGGAGGTCCTCTGCTGCAACAACTGTGATTCGACCCCAGGTAATGCCATGTGAAATAAGCTGTGAAACAAGTAGAATCCAAACTCCCAGGAGCATAATTGAGGGTAATGCTTTACCAACTGGCAAGCAGGTTGCTTCTTAGAACCCTCTGGCTAAAATGATAATGGAAGTCAGGGGACTTGCAGGCCTGGGTCTGGCTGAGCCACATTACCATAAGTCCTTAACAGGAAATTTAAATGATACTCACACTTTATGGTCATACGGGGTCTATCTTGCCCTTGGAGGATTACCGCATGACTTGCGACAGTGAGAAAGAATGGAAATGCAACAAGATTATTTTATTCTTTGTATTTGTATCCTCAGAACCTGGCACATGCTTGGCACACAGTAGGTGCTTAAAGAATACTTATTGACTGATATTGGTTAGCTGATATGGTTGCTGTGGAGATGAGTAATTGTATTACCTTGCAGTCACGCCCTAAGATTGATATTCACAGGGGGTTGTGATGCTTTTCTTGAGACAGGGATCTGTAATTTTGCTGATGTACAATCTCTCACCCTCACACGAGTCTTAGGGTCCTCTGATCCCAGGTCCAGTGCGCCTACCATTGCAACACGTTGCCTTTTCTGGTTCTTCAGAGCCACCGCTTCTCCCCTCTAGACAGCTTCAGTTACTTAACCCGACCTGTGGGGGAGGCTGCAGGAAATTCCTACTCCTTTGCCCTGTTTTTTGGGAAAAGTCTTCTTTCTTTGATTAATTTTTCAAGAGTTTTACTGCAAGAACAAACAAACAAATAAGAAAACACCCTTCCTCAATACTTCAAGGAAGTGAACTCTCCAATTTTGACGTTCATTTCACCAATGGAGATAGCGGCTCTTCTGCACATTCTCATCCTCTAGGATTTTTGTGCATATCCATTCCATGGAACAATTACTCTCTGGCAGATAACAATAATAATAGTAGTAGTAATAACAATAACACTAATAACCAACATTTATATGAAACTTTAAGGTTTGCAAAGGACTTTGCAAGTATTATCTCATTTTATCCTCCCAACAACCCTGGAAGATAGGTGATATTTTTCTACCCATTTTACAGATCAGTAAACTGAGATGAGAAAGGTTAAACAATTTGCCCTGGGTCACACATTTAGTTTGTATCTGAGTCAGGATTCAAACTCAAGTCTTCCTGATTCTAAGACTAGCATTCCATCTGCTATGCCACCTAGCTATACAGAAAATGCGTCAGTTAATTTTGGTCTTCTATATGATGTATTACAAACCAAGTCTTATTCTTCATTAGAATGCACTGAAATAAGGGAGAAGAGAAGGAAATAAGTACTTATATGGTGCCTACTATATGCCAAGCCCTGTGCTCATCCTTTCTACACATATCACTTCATTTGCCCTTGGATAACTAAGGCTTGCCTTTATAGAGACTGTTGACTTTAGAGCCAATCAACCTAGCTTCACATCCTGCTTATACAACTTACTCCTTGCGTGTCACTGGACAAGAGAAAAAAAGAACCACGTGAACAAAAACACTTAGAGCAGCCCTTTTTGCAATGGTAAAGAGCTGGAAAACAAAGGGGGTGCCCAGCAGTTGGGGAGTGGCCCAACAAATGATGGTAAATGGATCTAATGGGATACTGTTGTGATGTGAGAAATGACCCCCACTTGGGATTCAATTTCCTCATCTATAAAGTGAAATTATCAAACCAAATTCTCCCTAAGATCCTTCTGGTCTTAAATCTACAATCCAGTCTTGTAGCCTTCTTTTATTTCTAAGGTTTCTTTTCATAGAATTCCCTTTTCACATAGTAAGAAACAGAACCCAAAATCCCTCCTTTGTTCTCTACTGTACCCTTCCCACCAAATCCTTCGGTCTTATCCACAGAGCCACTTGAGACAAGACTACTGGTGGAGCAGTGAGAAATCTTACAAAATCAATGACCTAGTGATCTCTCTCTCACCTTTTACCCAAGAGTAGTGTTTCTTTGATCTCCACATAGTTTATAACCCAAAGAACCATATCTCCCTGGCCAGGAAGGCTTTTGTAATATACTCTGGGGCTCCACTTATCTCACTTCACTTCCCCAATTTGGATATGACCAGCAAATTGGCTCCCCAGTCATTTCCACAGATGAGGTAGCTCTTTATATCATCAACCCATTTGGGGATGACAGCAGTAAAGATGAGACTTTGTGGGTCAGAGCAATTGGGTTCAAATCTGAACTTGGATGTTTGCCAGGGACATGATTCTGGGCAAGTGACATGCCTCTTTGAACTTCAGTTTCCTCATCTATAAAATGGGGATAAAAAAGCTTTGCGCCACCTTACTTATGGGATTGTGGCAGGAAAGTGCTCTATGTAGATGATAATTACATTTAATTTTATCTTTAAATGTTAGCTGTAAGGGGAAAGTCTCCTGTTCTCCCCATCATTCTCAGTTCTGTACCTTCATTGTTCATTGTCTGAAAGACATTTTCCACTTCTACCCCCTATTCACAGAAATGTTATTGACAAGATAATTAGACAATAGTTCAGAGGAATTCCACAGACACAGTTAGGTTCATGTATGTGTCTGTGTGTATATTGTCAGTTCATTTATTTTATTTTTTTAATTAACAAGCATTTATGTTCTCTCTCCCACTTCACCTCCCATTGGAAAAAAGAAAAACATAAACTTTTTAACAGACATACATAATCAAGTGAAACATTGACATGACCAAAAATATAGGCCTTATTCTTCATCTTGAATCTATGACCTCCAATTCACTTGCACATCATGGTGTCATCTTCCTGATGTCATGGTCCTCTTCAAGAAAGGACAAAAACTTGGTCTCTGAAAACTCTGGTGACTTGGCTAAAGTCCTGCAGCCAGTACTGGTCAGAAGCAGGACTTGAGCTGTGATTGTCCTGACTCTTGGCATCGTCCTCTTTCCCCTACATCAAATTGTCTTCCATGAGTAAGCGAAGCGTTTAACAAATGCCTCTTGGATTGGTTTAGAAAAAAAGAACCAGAGTACTCGGGATTTTTGGTACTTAATTTTACCTATTTCTGCAATTGCCTTTTAGCTAAAAACTTATTCTGGTGTGGTGGAAGGGGCACATGGATTGACTGGCCTGGCATTTGTAATTATCTTCTAATATGTATTGAAAGTCTCTTGAGCCAGACAGACATCCATCTACTTTTATGCTTTCCTTTGCACAGACTCTGAGAGGTTGTCTGTGGCAGTGGGAAACAGCATGAAAAATGGATGTGGCAGGAAGTAGCATTAGTTTCTTTTCATGCTGAGACTTTGGAATTGTTTGTGATTTATTGAAGCAAAGTCGATGACAGGCAGTGCCCACTGTTGCCAACTTACCCAATGGGCTGAGACCCCATAAATCTGTGCAATAAATAGCTGCCTGGTGGTATTTTTTTTCTTCACCTATTTATTAACTAAAAGATAAATCTCTTTGTTGCCATGGCAACACAATCATAGAAAGTCGGATGGTTGCCAGGTAGTATAGAAAGGACCAAAATTGTCACTACCTCTGAATTAAATTTTTTTGAAGTATTGTGTCTGTTTGCATGTATGTCTCCACAGGAACAAATGAATATATGTCCACAGTCTTGGACCTTAATTATTCCTGACCCCTCAAATGACAAGTGTTTAGCTGCAATCCCATCCCCACACTGAATATCGTCAGTAAAGAAGCTCACATCAAAAGTTGCTGATACTTAGAATATCAAAAGTATAAAAAATGACAGGGCAATCTGGATTATTTGTAGAAAGTAATTTCCTTTAGAAAAACTGTTCTTTGCAAAAAAAAAGAATGATGGGGGTTTTTTTTAGTATCAAGGTCTTAAAACCTAATTGGATTTTCTCAAACACACAATATGTAATGAAATTGAGTATGAGGTTTTCCTCAAAGTATTTTATCAGCCTTCATTAGGCCTTGCTTAATCCCTCCAAGAGAAAGGGTAAATACTATCTCCATCATACAGATGGGTGAACTGATGGAATGGATTTAAAAGACTTGGCTAGAGAATCTTTGCAGTAGGGTTACCACCAAGGTTAGGATTTGGGATATTTGGAACCTTAGGCAGAACCATTATAATATCATCATAAGACACTTATTCATTAAGCATTCTAAATAACAATGGTAATAGCTAATAGTTATATAGTACTTTCTCTGTGCCAGGCGCTATGCTAAGCACTTTATGATTATTATCTTGTGATCTTCGCAGCAACACTGTGAAGTAGGTACTATTATTATCCCTATTTTACAGCTGAGGCAGATAGAGGTTAAGTGACTTGCCCAGTGTCCCATAGCTAATTAATGTCTGAGGCCAGATTTGAACTCACATCTTCCAGACAGACTCCAAGCTCAATACTTTATCCACTGTGCTACCTAGCTGCCCTTAATTTTCAGCTCTTCTTTCAATGTTCATGTGCATCAGAATCTATGTTGAATGGTGCTGCAGTTAAGTCAGGTAGGAGGTATGTAAAAGCTTGATAGACATAATGGATATATTTTTGGTTAAATATGGAAACATTTTAAAGTCATCTGTTTGTCCTATGATACAAATAACATGTTCATATCAATTTCAATGAATTTAATTTTAATAATGTTGATAGTGTACAAGAAGTTTCATAAGGGCAACAACTCCGCTATTTTTATATATTTACTTCCCCAGAACTGAGTGTAGGGTCAAGTACACAGGAGATATGTAATAAACATGTGTTGAATTGAATGGAATACACTGTACACATATTTGAAAGATCCCTCAATTTAGATGAAAATTCACCAAATTCTCCTATGGTTTTAAGCAGCAGTTGTCTAGTACCACAATTATCACGTGTTGGAAGATGAAACTCCATTGAAGGTGCCTCATTTTCTTGTGATAAAATGATTTTTGTAACAAATATAAAATCCAATGGAAAGAGATAGTAATTAGTTTAGTAGTTTCATTAGAATATTAATATACCTGTATGTGTCTGACTCATTTCATTGTTTGCTGTGGCTTGAATGATACCTTATTCTACTTAAGGACCAATCACTGTGTCCTCAGAGGAAAAGCGTAATTTAGAGACGTGTTAATTTAGAAGTGGATCAACAAAAAGGGATTTTCAGCTAACATTGAGGTTGTTCTTACCTTCCCCAAAGGTAAAAATTTAGTGTCATAATAGCCTAGTTTTATATGATCATATAGATGATTTAATAGAGATGAATGTAAAGACCTGTAATTCTATTAAAAAAAATCAACTGTATCCCCAATTAAAAAACAGTAAAGGATACAAATAGGCAGTTTTCAAAGGAAGAAATACAAGCTGTCAACAACTGTATAAAAGTGCTCCAAATCACTAATAATTAGAGAAATGCAAATTAAACAACTCTAATCTTCCATCTCACACCCATCATATTGGTGAAGTTGATAAAAAATGAAAATGACAAACATCAGAGGAGTTGGGGAAAACGACATATTGCTGATGGAGCTGTGAATTAGTTCAGCCATTTTGGAAAGTGTGGACCTATGTCCACAAAGTCACTAAACTATACATACCTTTTGATGCAGAAAAATGCCACTACAAGGCCTACATATCAACGAGATCAAAGGAAGAGAAAAAAAGAACATGTGAACAAAAATACTTACAGCAGCCCTTTTTGCAATGGCAAAGAGTTGCGAAACAAAGGGGGTGCCCATCAGTTGGGGAGTGGCACAACAAATGATGGTAGATGGATCTAATGGGATACTGTTGTGATGTGAGAAATGATAAAAGGGACAGTTTCAGACATAACAGGGAAGACTTGTATAAACTGATGCAGAGCAATATGAGCGGAACCAGGAGGACAATTTAAACAAAAAAAAGTACTAGTGATACAAAGACAAAAAAATAATAGCCATCCCTGCCCTCCAGGAGTTTACATATACAATGATAGATAGGTAGGTAGACAGACAGACAGACAGACAGACAGACAGATAGATAGATAGATAGAGCATTTATATAGTGTCTACTCTGTCTTAGGCACTATGCTAAGCACTTTACAATTATTATCTCATTTGATTCTCACAACAACCTTCACAATGATGTAGGCTATTAATATCGCCATTTTACAGTTGGGGAAACTGAGTCAAAAAGAAAGTAAGTGACTTACCCAGAATCACACAGCTGGTAAGTGTTAGCAGTCACATTTGAATTCAAGTCTTCCTAAATCCAGGCCCCCCTCTCTACCCCATTCCTACCCCTTCTTTCCCTACTCTGCATATAATGGTGCTCTCTAGCAGCTGGTACAAATAAAAGCATGTATAAAACATTAATTAATGCTTATTGGGAGGCTTAGTAAAAGCAGATCCCTTAACTAACTTAATTCTGCTTCATTAACTTACATTCTAGACTCTAGATCATCCTGGGAGAAAATCTTAAGGAATAATAATAATAACAATAATAATATTTATTTATATAGAGCTTTAAGTTTTACAAAGTGTTGTTCATATTATCTTATTTAATCAAGGAATCAAATCAGGATGAACCTTGAAGTTGGTTAATATATTTATTAACAAAGAATAAGTTTTTGAAATCCTTCCTTGAAATTCATGGGGATAATTTGGCAGTATGGATAGAGTATCTTTTGTTTCTTTTTTTTTCATCTTAGACTTCTCCCCCACCATCTGACTTCACTATTTCTGACAATGGCAACATCTTTCCCCAAATTTACCTACATTCCAAACTTTGAGGTTATCTCTGACTCTCCTATCTCCCTTGCCTCTCATATCTAATTAGTGGACAAATCCACTGCCATCGCCCTCCTACAGGCTCTCATTAGCACCACTAGCACAGACTCCAAATAGGTCTTACCCCCTCCACTCTTTCCCCCTCCACACCTTCCTTCACACTGCTGCCACACTAATATTTCTGATGCACAATACTGATCACATCACTCTTCTATTGCCTACCAAGTCAAGTTTAAACTCCTAAATCCACCACTGAAGGCCCTACACCATAAAGAACCCTTTCTTTCCAGTCTCATCTCACACTTTTCTCCTCCATATGTGCTGTGATCTAGACCAACTATTCACACCCTCCACCATATATGTCTAGTGCTATCTTTCTCCATGCCTGGGTTCCTACCATTCCTTATGTCTAAAATGTCCTATTCTATTTTGGTCCAAGGAAATTCTAACAGTTCTTTAAAGCTCAATTCATGTGCCACCTCTTCTAGAAACCTTTATCAGGAACAGACATCATATTCAGACCTTCATATTCATGTCTTACTGTCCAGACATCATGTAAAAAGGTGTCTTGTATTCTTCTTTTCTTAAAAAAAAAAGGATAATACTTACATTGATTAATTTGTTCCATAGAGGCAGCCAGTGGCTCAATAGATAGAGCACTGGTCCTGGAGTCAGGAAGATCTGAGTTCAAACCCAGTGGATCCATTGATGAAGGAAATAGCAAACCATTCCAGTGTCTTTGCCAAGAAAACCCCAGATGGGTTCATTAAGGATTGGACACAACTAAACAACAATAAAATTTGCTCCATACGTGCATAATAACTAATGTGCATATTATTAATAACAAGAACAAGCACACAATCACTAATTATAAGAGTTCTCATTAAATTTAAAAGAATAATAATAGGATAACTACTTGTTCTGGGCCATTTCTACTTGTGCTACACCAAAAAATATGAGAAGATAAAGAAGAAGAAGACTATGACATGACTTGGAGTCAAGAAGACCCAGGCTCAAAGTCCTAACTCTTAACACATGTCAGTGAGAAGTCCCAGAGTAAATGCCTTATCCTTTCAGTACCCTGGGCAGTTCTCTAAATGACTAAGTTAGAGAGGTATACATAGGTACAGGGAGTTTCCATAGCAGAGTTCCTTATACCATTGAAATCTCAGTTTAATAACAAACCTAGGGGCAGCTAGGAGGCTCAGTGGATAGAGCACTGGCCCTGAAGTCAGGAGGATCTGACTTCAAATCCAGCCTCAGACCAGACACTTGACACTTACTAGCTGTATGATCCTGGGCAAGTCACTTAACCCCAATTGCCTAAAAAAACAAACAAAAAAACCCCTAATAATAATTAGATTATTCCCATCTATGAAGAATAATAACTCTTCTACATGGACATGCACACATGTGCACTAACACACATCCACAAACACGTGGTGAGTTAGAAGTATTCTCTTATCTACTACTGGATCAGTACTACTCTGGCACTGGCCTCTTAGGTTGGACTCCACTCTTTTCTGGATTCTTTTGCACATTTGATCTGCAATTAAACATTTTGAAAGGTTCCTCCCTGGACACCATATGCTACAGACTTTGTTCCTAGCAGTCTAAAGACTACCTAAGCCTGTCACGGTCCAGTTAAGGTTTTGGCACCACTTACCTACAGTGAGAACAGGTACATGGCACTCTATCAACATTGTCCACCTCCATTTTGCTAAATTCCTGCCTTGGCATTTGGACAAGACACCCAGTGATTCTGAACAGAGCTTTAAAGATTCAGTTTACTCATTAGATTGGATATTGAAAATAGATTGAAAATACATTGAATATTAAAAATAGATTAAGAAACAGATTGAAAATGGACATTCTATTCTATCGGGAGGGTGAAAAAGACATGAAGAAAAGTAAAAATACAAGGTTGGATGTGATCAGGAGGGAGGGGTGTTGCAATATAAAGCTCTAGACCACACATACTAGAAAAATTTGAGATAAGATAGAGCACTCTTCCACCTGGTCAATTCTCTTAGTAACATAGTTTCATTATAAATTTATATTCTTATAATATGTATATATCTTATATTCTAAAACATATATAAGTTTATTTTTCTTGATCTGATTTTAGATTATTTTCAACTTGAAATTTCATTTTGATTTAAACTAAAGACCCTGTTTGCTGAAGAGTTGAATTGCTTTTCTTGGATAAGTAACTATGATTGGCAGATATACTGTATAGTACCAATTCTCCATCATGACTGAGACAAGAGAGCTGCTTACATTGGTGGAAGGCCTAGAATTCCATGAGACATAGCTGAATGCAGCAATCACAGCAGAAGGTTCAGGTGGCTTAAAGGAGGAGCTCCACAAAAAGGAATGGGAGACAACCAATCCAGAATAGAAGTAGCAGCCATTCTTGGGAACTATGTGCCCATTCCCGAGAATAAACTAAGTGAACTGCAGAATAAAGATTTTAGCTACTATGATGGGACAAGAGCCCTTTGACAAGAACAGGTGGAAAGGAGGAGGCCTTTGGCCAGAGTAAGTAAGAAGAAGAGTAGCTACATGTGTTTGCAACAGCAAACTAAATCTAGGAGTCCTGGTGGAATGCTGACAACCCTGTAGCCAGCACAGGGAATAAGGACTCCTGAAAAATGTCCACAGCTCTCCACACTAGCTATTGAGATTAAACATAAAGGAGACAGAGAAATAACTGACTTTCTCCTGATCCTGCCCCTATACCGTTTACACACACACACACACACACACACACACACACACACACACACACACATGCTTTCCTACCACAATGTGGGTTTCATCAGTTGTTAATTCCCCAACAAGAATCTGTAGGATGTTACTTACATCCATTTTATGTTCTGGTAGGTGGGGCAAATTGCAAATGATTCCATTGCCAATCATTGCCCAGGTATTTTTCTGTGGGTCACCTTGCTATGTTATCTGGATTTAATACTCTTGCTCTTTTATTTGTAGTTCTGATGCAGTCTGAGAATAGAGAATTCATTAGATGGGGGGGTCAAGATATGATAACTGAGTACCCAAATCAAACCATACTGAACATGGAGGTAGTTAGGAGCCACAGTTGATTGCAGGATGGCAACTGGATTACATCATAAAGAAAATATTTTATAGATATATAGAGAGATGACATAGATAAAGCAAGCTAAATGGTATATTCACATACAGAACTAGAAGATCATTTTGGAGGCAAATATAAATACGCAGGCCACATTGTTAACACTAAGGAAATGCCCATTCTGGGGTCAAATTACGTTCATTCCACTCTAGAATCCACAACTCAGGCTTGCTGTACCTGAGGCGACTAGATCAGCACACATTTTACACGAAGGCCTAATCTTCAAATACCAGTCCCAGAGTCGAAAGTTTTCATATAAAAAGTGTGAGGCTCATTATTTGAGTCTATAACTCCCAAAATCATTATTTTACATTTACAACTTAAAACAGGATTTAGACATAGAGTTCAACTCAATTTTCTCCAGGTGTGTTAAAAAAAATTAGAATAGAAAGGCCATAATTTTCAATTGTCCTCATGTCACATGGAAGAGTGTCCAGTCTTCCACGTGTGAAAAAGACTTGTAGAATCAAGGGCGAACAGAATAGTGCCTCCCTAGGAGAGGCAGCAAAGAAACATGGCTCATTAAGTCAAAGAAATGGAAACTCCTGAGTCTTCATTGGAATGAAGCCATAATCAGAGTCATAGGGCCCTGTTAGAGAAATCTCAGCATCCTGTGAAGACATGATGTGCAGTTTTTATGGATGCCCTGTATTGGAAGGAACCTCGAAAATTGTGTGATCCAACCTATAGCTAAACAGGAATCCCTTTTACGTCACCCCTGATAAGTTCCATTAGAAGACCTCCATGTTAATGGAACCTCCAGTCTCTTGAGAAGGCTAAAAATTCTAATATTAATTAATAAGTCCTTCCTTACATTGAATAGAAATCTGCCTTTGAAACTGATACCTATTTTTCTTAGCTTTTTCCTCTTTAGCCAAACAAAATAAGTTGAATTGTAACATGATATGGTGAAAAGAGCACTAGCTCTTGAGTCAGAGGACTTGGGTTCAAATCCTACCTCTGATACTTACTAGCTTTGTAGTCACAAAGCAAGTTGGCAAGTCACTTTACTTTCTTGTATCTCATCTTCCTTAACCCTAAAATCAGGAGGGTAAAAAGAGATGACTTTCAAGGTCCCTTCCAACTCTAGATCTATGATCTAGAGATGAAAAAGATCCTTCTTCCATGTGATAGCCCTTCATATATTCAAAGACAACCATCAAGCCCTCCCCCATGTCTTCCTTGATCTAAGTTAAACATGCCCTGTTCATTCCACTGTATCTCTTGTAAATTGATTTCCATTCTCCCACCCCCATCTACTCACCTTCTTCTATAACAATAAATCAACAAGTATTTATTAAGGGCCTACTATGTGTCAGGCACTTTGCATTCAAAGATTTTTTTTACTTTTTGGGTGAGGCAATTGGAGTTGAGTGACTTGCCCAGAGTCACACAGCTAGTAAGTGTTATATGTCTGAGGTCACATTTGAACTCAGCTCCTCCTGATTCCAGGGCCAGTGCACTACCCACTATGCCACCTAGCTGACCCTGCAAAGATTTTTTTTAAATTAAAGTTCCTGCCCTTATGGAACTTACATTCTACCTATGTATGTGCCCTACTTTGTAAAGATTGTTTTTATTTTCATTCATTATTTTCATTTATTTTATTTTCACTCAGTGATCAAATGAGTCTTATTTAGAGGACCACAGTGCTTCACTGTTACAATTAGCCTAAGTTCAACTCTACACTAGGACAGCATGTCCATGTTAGGGCAGATAATGGAATTTTTATCTCTAGCTTTGGCTTTCTTTTTCAAAATTGCTGATAAGAATGAAAAGTAAAGCACCATACAGAATTGCCCCTCATAATAACCCACAACTTTACATCTGCTCCTGCTGCTCAAACCTGAGAAAACTTGCAAGCAAAACTGAAGACATCGGGGAACAACCCATGTCAGGAAAAATGCATAGTTTTACTGGCCCTTAGGAAAAATGGTGGTAATCGGTTTAAGTAATACCAGTGAAGATGCTAAGATCTGTGGGTGTAAAATGGAGGCAATTAGAGAATAATCTGCCTAAGATTTTAAAAATAAAACTGTAATTGGATTCTCCAAAGCAATTAGTTCTGCATTAATTCAACATTGCTAAGGATTATCAGAACCGAACCTCGAATTGTGTCTGTCACGTATGTTCACTCTGTTTGGTAAGGTTATAAAATGCCTGTGGCCAGTGAAGAAAAATCTGGTCGTGTACAGAAGCTTAGCTAGTCAAGAATTAAAAGAAGTAGAAGTGTTCAGAAATTAGGTCAAATTTAACCTGATTTCATTATGACATGGAAAAATTCCTTGGGATGAATTGCCTCATTAAGGTATTTTCTTTCCAATTCCCTATCATTAGACCCTCTTTAATACCATTTTTCAAAGATGCAAACAGTTGTAAAATATTTGACAACTGAGTAAGTTATGAATAAAAATACAGTAACTGCTGCTCTGCAGACTTATTAATCAGATGTTCTATCGTGTATTTTGCATAATGGCATTGCCATGCAGATCTCCCCACATCCCCACCCTGGGGGAAGCAAAGAAGGGAAATAAAACAAACAGAGCTGAGGACAAAGATTTCATCATTGGATGTTGGTTTTCCTTATGGAACTTCAGAAAACCAAATTTTCAGCCTAACATAAAGGTACAAGTTTTCTTACTTTGCGATTAGCCCATGATTGCACTAAAAGAGATTACTCACTCATTTGATGAATTGTCTCTTTAAATGACTTGGTGTTTTCCATGCTCCTGGCTCAAGCATGATCGTTCCTGGCAGCAGAGCAAGGAAAGAGAGAATGTTTCACTGAGGACTGAAGCACTGGGGAATACTTCTCTACCTGTAATTTAAAATCTTTATTAAAATATAAAAGGATACAGAGAAAAATAACATGAAAATATATGAACACTTTAAAAGGGGAAATTGCACAAGGAGAGCCCTGCAGAGAGAAAATGCAGAAGCTTCCTTGTCTGCTTGCTTATGAGAACAATTAATCAGATATATGGGTTTTGCTGGAAGTCATTTGTCTTCAGTTCAAATGTTGCGGTTTAGTTGTTGAACACCGGGGAACCCTTTTCTCATATTTCTTTGCAAGCTAAGAGTGATGGGGTAGCAAACTTAGTCAGCGTGAACGACTTCAATTAGTATAGTCTCCTTGGATTCGCCTGTATTATTTGAAAGGGAGATTAAGAAGAGGTGGGGGACGAGATGATGGATATTTCTCACTTCTGGTTTTAATTCCTTGTGAAACTTTTTTTTCTGCCTGGAATTTTCTGCCAAACACACAAGGACACAGAGGTCTAAATGGACACAAAGGCCATTTATATGCTATGGGCTGGGTACTAGACTTATGACTCCACTAATATACAGAACTCCAGGATAAGAAACTGCCTCTGACTAGCCTGGCCTTCACTGCTTGGAAGGTCACGTAGTTAGATTTTACCTCCTCTAGGGTTCTTCAGTGCCCTTGAGGGGATCTGGAGAGTGTCTAGGCTCTCTGCAAATGTCTCCTACCCCCAGTGATGGTGTTCCCTCAGTTTTAGGGGTGAGATCCCCTGCACCACAACTCCCCAAATGAAAGCAATTAGAACAGTATTTTATCGTTTTCTAAGACTATATTGGAATAAAATCATGCTCATTATAGATCCAACTTTGGACAAATGATCACAGAAAAATTAAATTCAAAAGTTTAAGAATTTAAATTTGCTTTTTCTCTTTAACAAAGTCTGATTTTTTATTACCTTATTTTTGTCAATGTCCACATTCCAGGGGTGAGGAACCTGTGGCCTCAAGGCCACATGTGGCCCTCTAGGTCCTTGGGTGTGGCCTTTTGACTGAGTCCAAGTTTTATACAACAAATCCTTTTATGAAGGGGATTTGTTCTGTGAAGTTTGGATTCAAGGGCCGCACTTGAGGACCTAGTGGGCCACATGTGGCCTTGAGGCCACAGGTTCCCCACCCCTGGTCTACACTATCCTTCCAGTCATCCAAGTTTACAATCCCAGTGTCATTTGTTAATTATCTTCAACTTATCCCACATGTATCTTGTTTGTACACAGTCATTCACATGTTGTCCTTCCCACTGGTGTGAACGCCATGAGAGTAATGACTATGTTTTGCCTTTCTTTGTACCACATTACTTGGAATGGTGTCTGGCACATAGCAGGTGCTTTAAAGAATGTTTGTTGAGGGGCAGCTAGGTGGTGCAGTGGATAGAGCACTGGCCCTGGAATCAGGGGGACCTGAGTTCAAATCCAGGCTCAGACATATAACACTTACTAGCTGTGTGACCCAGGGGAAGAAGTCACTTAACCCTAATTGCCTCACCAAGAAACAAACAAAAATAACTTTAAAAAAATGTTTGTTAACTCATGACTGTTACCCTTGATTCTTCATCCTCTCTCACTCCACATATCTGAACAGATGCCAAGTCTTGTCAGCCATGTCTTTTGTTTCTGTCCTGTCCTCACTAACTCCCAAGGCCACTACCCTTGTTCAGGGGGGTTCTCATCACTTCTTGCCTGGGGTATTGCAATAGCTTCTAAATTGGTCTTATTGCCTCGAGCCTCTATCTCCTTCAAACTGTATTTCTCTAATCAATAAATTCCAGTGACTCCCTATTGCCTCTATAATCAACTACTGTATAAATGTCTCTGATTGGAGTTTAAAGCCCTTCACAAGTGGGTTCCAACCTGCCTTCCCAGCCTCATCACTCCCCTTTTGTCACACTCACTGGTCCAGTCCAATTGACCTTCTTGCTGTATCTTCCATCTCTGTGCCCTGGCACCAATGGTACTCCATGTCTAGAACGTGATTCTTCCTCATCTCTGTCCCTTGGAATCCATAATTTGCTTCCAGTTCAATTCAAGCACCAGTTTTCAAGGATCTCAATTCAAGCACCATCTAACCCCCTTCTTCTAGCTCCTACTACCTTTCCCTCCAAAAACAACTACAAACCCCCCCACAAAAACAAAAAAAAAATTATACTTATTTTATGTGAGAGACTGTATGGCTTAGTGGATAGAGAGGAGAGTTGACATTAGAGCCAGCATGACCCCAGGAAGATGAGTCTTCCTGACTTCAAACCTGGCATTCTATCTACTACACCACCTAGGTGGCACATTATAAGAGCCTAATTAATGCTTGTTGATTAATCAACGGTAAACTTTTAAATAGTCAGCACTCCTACTGAAAAGGAAGGAAATTTTTTCACTTGAAACAACATCCCATACCTAATTTGGTTAACTTGTATTCTGGTTATAGCATTTATAGACTATAGTTTTGAAATATATCTTGAATTTTCATTTGAAAGTGAATTCCAAATACTAAATCTCAGCATGGCTTGGTGGATAAGGCACCGGACTTTGAGTGAGGAAGGCCTGGGTTCAAATCCCACTTCGTATATTTACCAATTATGGCAGCCTGGGCGAGTTACTTCACCTCTATTTGCCTCACTTTCCTCATCTGTAAAATGGGGGTAATAATAATACTTATCCCTCAGGATTATTGTGAGGTTCCAATGAGATAATAATTGTAAAGCACTTAATACAGTGCCTGACACATCCTAAATACTATATAAATAATAGCTATTATTAGTTTATTATTATTTCTTAGCCTTTCTGGGCTTCATTTTCCTCCTCTATAAAATAAATGGGTTGGTCCCTAAGGTCCCTTCCAGTTCTAAATCTATGACTTATTGAGCTGGAGTGGTTAGGTTACAGATCAAGAGTTTCCAATTTTTGTTTTAAGTATACCAAAGGAAAGATTCAGTTCAGTCATTTTCAAGTCTCTGAAGGAATATTGGATATTTAAAAGTTTACCATTAATTAGCATTAATTAAATAATCAACCACCTAGATCAACCTCAGCTAGAAATCAGTCTTGCAAATAAACTGGTTTAGGCTAGATGTCTGAACTTGTTGGGACAAAGTCCTGGTGAAATTTTTCTTCCGTGTTCCTTTCCCTGAAAGCACCCCCTTAGGCCTGCCCTTATTGGCAAGCTCCCATCCTCCAGGATCTAGCCTTTTCCTACTCTTCCTGCATCAGAGTTTACTTTCTCTATGTCCCAGCCCCTCAGGCCCCTCTTTGCTTTCCCAAGTAGTCTCTTTTATGAGAATATGGCAATTCATTTGTTTCTTACTAGGAGCAGCATTGGGCCTCTGGTCTTTAATATATAGTTTGATAATGAGGCACCATGGTCTGAGAGCTGGCCTTGGGATTAGGAGGACCTGGGTTCAAGTCTCACCTCTGGCACACAGAAGCTGGGCGACCTTGGGCAAGTCACTCACATTGCCTTAGAAATTGCTTTAAACCTATAAATTGCAGAGAAAATGCCAACCTTCATTGACAGAGGGTTTCCTCATCAGGAGCTTCCCTGTATCAATAAAATCAAAGCTCCAATATCTATCCTTATCTTATATAGTGCTATAAAGTGATAGAAAAGGTACAGCATGTGTAAATAAGTAACTAATTCCATTCTCAATGTGGTGAAATTAAAAAAGAACTTGACCCAGAGTCATAAGAAAGAGTAAATGATCAAAACAGTTTCCAAAGAATTCAACAATTCAATTCAAAAAGGTTTTTTTCAATGACTGTTGTGCCCAAGGCACTGTGATAAGTGCTAGAGATTCAAAGAAAAAATTTAAAAATGGTCTTTGTCCTCAGGGAGCTTGCCTTCTACTGGATGATACAAAGTATACAAAAATATGTAAGCACAAGATCATTTCAGGATGTAAAATCCCTCCTAACTAGAATGAATCTAGGACGAACTGCGTCATTTTAGTTGTGAATTCTGCTTTGAACTGACTTAAAAAGAGCAATATAAAGGGTAAGTCTTCTATGCACATGCATGTACAAATGTACAAACAGCTTTTGTTTCTTTTCCTTGAGAATTACCAATGGAAATAATCTATACCATACCATAGCAGGGCTGAAGGCCAATTCAGATGTCTACAGGGCAATTGATAACATGGTTTGAGCTATAACACTACTAGACTTCTGGAAATCAAATACTCATTTGCCTCATTGTAATATTCTCTATTATTTATAATACTTTGCCTGAAGTGATATTATTTCAAAAGAAAATCTTACTGCAAAGTGAAGAAATGAATCCAATTGATTAAATAAAATGTAGAAAAGCATTATTTTTACTTCCAGATATTGCATTTAACTAAATCAGAATCTGGCTTCCCAGAAACTAGATTTTACTCCACTTTCACTGGGTGGGAATAGTCTTAAGGAGTAGACTCCAATTTTCCTAACTCTTGACAGTATTTCGCATTAAGGGTCTAGTAAACCACTAAGTGTGGTAAAGCCTTTGAATGTGTCAATGAGTATGGAGAGGAACAAGTCCACTTAAGCAATGATTTAACAGAAATGAGACCACATCATTCAGATGAGATACCGGAAACCTGGAAAATTTACCACCAAGAAAGAATAATTAGAATCATGTTCCTACAACTCCATAGATTCATGTTGCCACAAGTCTGCATCACCTCTCTTATACACATCAAAAGGGAAATAGGGAGAGACTCTCATGGCATAGCTAATTCTGCAGGCACTCAAAACATTTTTTTAAAGTAATTGAGGGTTATGGTTTTCTAACATAATGAACTTTTATCCCAATTAAAAAAGAATAAATGGGGGGATTTATATGCAAAAAAACCCAGCATCATTACTACTTTAAATTGTTACAGGCCATTTATCAACTGGGGAATGGCTCTTATTCTTATAAATTTGAATTAGTTCCTTACATATCTTGAAACGAGAACTTTGTTGGAGAAATTGTCTGCCAAGACTTTTTCCCCACTTAATTGTTTCCCTTTTAATCTTAGCTTTACAGGATTTGTTTGTACAAAACCACTTTTAAATACAATTTAATTTTTAAAATTATTGCAGACCAAGATGGAATGAGACCTAGGCAAGGCATCTTCAAAGCTGCCAGGAATTCAAGATGAATGAGGGTCCGAGTCAAGTTCAAAAATATAAACTGCACAAAGACAGGGAATTGGGATGAAAGGAAAGGTCAACACCATAATGTACTAATTTTGCAGCCAAGGCAAAAATACAAAATTCATACTCACACTCTCTCATCAGCATAGTTTGCTTGGGATAGTAGATATATATCATCCATATTTTTCTCTGAGTCCCTCAAATTTGAGTGTCCAAAGTATATTCCTCTCTTTAACTGTTTAGCTGATGTTATGGCTCTAGGGTGAGAGGTCAGGAAAAAATTACACTTCTGTTTTTTAAAATGCTTGGAAGTTTTTATGGACTTCAAGTTTAATAAGAATGTAGATTTGGAGGTAAGAGTTAGAAGTAGTAATGTGATTGATGGAATCCAAAATCCTTCCACCATATTTCCCTCCTCGGAGTTCCAAATCTCTTCATATGAATATATTTTCTTAAGAAGCAATGCTACTCCATCATCCCTTTTATTAAGTCTGTTCTTTTTAAGTTATATCTTTCCAGTTGGGGACAACTAGGTGGCACTGTGGATAGAGTGTTGGGACTGTAGTCAGGAAGACTCATCTTCTTGAGTTCAAATATGGCATCATACACTAGCTGTGTGACCCTGGACAAGTAACTTAATCTTGTTTGCTTCAGTTTCCTCATCTATAAAATGAGCCCAGAGAAGGAAATGGCAAGCTACTCTAGTATCTTTGCCAAGAAAACCCCAAATGGGATCACAAAGAATCAGACGCAACTGAAAATGACTGAACTGAGTCTTTCCAGTGCCATATTCCATTCATGAGTCTTATTCAATGAAATTTCTATGATACTCATGAAATTAAATTTGCCTCCTTTCATTGGGGTCACTATTTTACCCCATACTTTCTGCATTTATGTATAGGCATCAGAGATCACGCTTTGTTAGATTTCTTCTTGGAAATTATTTATTTAAATTATTGGTCTTCTGCTTTTTCTTCTATGTTGAACTTGGTAGTTAGGCAGATTTCTAGTTCCTCTTCATCTTATTTAAAGCACTCATTTGATTTCCAAGATTCCAATCACAAATGGTTTATCCTCTACCCCAACCCTGACCATAGCTATGATTACTATTATTTTAAGCCATTATCTTGAAACTAAATACCATCATTAGGCACCATCTTCTTAACTGTCTGTTGGATTCTGAAATCTGCCTTTTTGTTCCGAATTTCCTAACTTTAATCAGCAGTAGTGATGAAAACACATCCCGTGCCCCTATCTAATTGAGATGGGGGCTGCCAAGAAGCCTTCCCTCTTCCTGTTAGTAATGACCTTCCTTTTAAGATCTCACTTTATTTAGTACTTCTTAAATGTATACATCATATACTCATGAATTACGTTTTCTATATTTGTATATTATCCCCCCAACTAAAAAGTGAGCTCTATGAGAGAGGAAATGTGCCTTTTTTAAACTCTGTATCTCTCCCTTACCCCGTGGCTAGTGTTTTGTATGTCATAGGTATTTAATAAATATTTGTGTAATAAATTAATAAATAAGGTTAGCCTCATTGATATTTAGCATATGCACATTGGTACATCAAGCTCACCCTCTGCAGAACCCCTTATTAAAATGGAATGCTTAAATTAAATTGTATTTATTAGGAACTCTTTCTTTGGTCATAAGATAGACTAGATTGCCATTAACAACCGTTTCAATTCTTAAATTCAATTGTTGTGTTTCTGGGATTTTATACTCCCTTCTTCAATCTGCGAGAAGCCTATTTTTACTTCAAAATTCAGTTCAAATGCTAGCTTCTCCATGAAACCTTTCCTGTTCCTCTGAGCTTTGAGTGCTTCATCCCTCAAAAAATAAAATGCCTCGGATCAATTTAACATAAACTTATAGATGTACATGTTGTCTTCCCAAAAATATGAAAATTCCCTGAGAACGGGGACCACTTCATTTTTGTCTTATACAGCAAGTGTTTAATAAATGCTTATTGCTTGATTGCTATGACCTTCTAATAAATGTCATGGACACAAAAGCTTATCCTGCTCTGCATTCAAAGGGGGAAAAAAATCTCAGGCTTACTTAACAAAAAGTAGATGAAGAGATAGCAGGTAAATGCAGACAGTTTTGATACAATGGATTCTGTCCATGGCTTTTGCTTCTTTAGACTTGCATATGAGCACCATAGATCTATCATGATTTGGTTACATGAGAGAAGGATTTATGAAGTTTAAAAAGCATTCTTATTCTCATTAACATTAACTAACAAAAGATTCTGCAAAGGAAGTACACAAAATGAAAGACTTATATAACTGTTACTCTTTCATTAAAATGATTTAATAGTTCCACAAATGTCATGGCATTAGCATTTTATGCAAAGGCATAAAGTACTAGCCAGTAGAAAAGATCAACAGCCTTCAAAAGTCAGTACTTTTTGACTGCTTTTATGAGACTAGCCATCACTTTATGTAGTAAATGACAGCATCACTGAGATAAATATTATTAGCTGACATCTTCATGTAGGGCAGGAGCCATTTTAAAAATGGAGCCACCAAGGATAGAATAGCCGAATTAGTCTTTCATTTGAGTAAGCTTCAGTAATCCGTTTAGTTTGATTAAATAACCTAAGTATTCTCCAAAGAATAGCAGACCTTTCTAGCCTTGCCCTTGTCTAAGGACCTCCATCTGTTCTGTTGGCCTTTCTAGCCTAAATCAAGCCTTTAAAGGTCCTTTTGCTCTCTGGAACAAACTTTTCAAAGTCACATGGCAGGTAGGATAAATGAAGCCATACATTTTGGTGTGGACCGATAAGCAGGAAATCATTGAGCCAAACTTTGACCTAAACAATGGGGAATTTATGAGACTGCATTTTGAGGAAGACTTTGATCCAAACCAGGGGTACTTAACCTTTTACACATCATGGGCCCTTTTGGAGATCTGGTGAGTCCTATGGACCCCTTCTCAAAATAATGTCTTTAAATATTTAAAATATGTAGAATTATAAAGTAAACCAATGACATTGAAATGCAATTGTCAAAATATTTTTTAAATATCCTCTCTATCCTGAAACCTCATCCTTTGATTGGTAAATTTTTCTCAGAACCTCCATTTGAGGAAGTCCCCACCTCAGTCCCACACTCACTCCCTCACTCCTCTCCCAGTTCTACTCCTGATTCTCTGAACTTCTCCAGGTACAGGGATGCTTCTCTCCCTCCTCCTTTTTCAGATCACTTTTATTTGGCATCTTCCTCCATTTGGATGTAAACAGAACTGTGTTTTTGCTTGTTTTTTTTTTCATTCCCAACACTTAACACAAGGCCTGGCAAGTAGGGAGTACTTAATAAATGCTTGTTATTCCTTTCTTTTATTTATTTATTTATTTTAAAATTTTATTAATTTATTTTGATTTATTAACAATCACTTCCACATGTTTTGAGTTTAAAAATTTTCTCCCCCTTCCTCCCCACCACCCTCTCCAAGACGGCGCACAATCCGATATAGGCTATACATTTACATTCCTATTAAACATATTTTCACATTAGTGAAGTTGTAAGTAAAAATTAAAACCAGTAGGAGGAACCATCAGAAAGAGGAAACAAAACTCAACAGAAGAGAAAAAAAAATGATAGCAATTCAACTTCCATAGTTCTTTCTTTAGATGTAGATAGCATTTTCCACCACGAGGTCTCTGAGGATGTCTTACATCCTTGTTTTGCTGAGAAGGGTTAAGTTTATCAGTATTAGTCATCACACAACGTGGCTGTTATTGTGTACAAAGTTCTCTTGGTTCTGCTCATCTCACTCAGCATCAGACCATACAAGTCTTTCAAGGTTTTTCTGAAGTCAACCTGTTCATCATTTCTTATAGCACAATAGTATTCCATTACATTCATATACCACAACTTGCTCAGCCATTCCCCAATTGATGGGCATCCTCTCAATTTCCAATTCTTTGCCACCACAAAAACAGCTGCTATGAATATTTTTGTATGTGTGGGTCTCTTTCCCATTTGTTTGATCTCTTTGGGATATAGCCCCAGAACTGCTATTACTGGGTCAAAGGGTATGCACATTTTTATAGCCCTTTGGGCATAATTCCAAATTGTTCTCCAAAATGGTTGGATCATTTCACAACTCCACCAACAATGCATTAGTGTTCCAATTTTCCCACATCTTCTCCAACATGTATCATTTTCCTGTTTTGTCATGTTGGCCATTCTGATAGGTGTGATGTGGTACCTCAGAGCTGTTTTGATTTGCATTTCTCTAATCAATAATGATCTAGAGCATTTTTTCATATGACTGTAGATGGCTTTAATTTCTTCATCTGAGAACTGTCTGTTGATATCCTTTGATCATTTATCAATTGGGGAATGACTTGTATTCTTATAAATTTGTCTTAATTCTCTATATATCTTAGAAATGAGGCCCTTATCAGAGAGATTGGTTGTAAAAATTCTTTCCCAGTTTTCTACCTTCCTTCTAATCTTAGTTGCATTGGCTTTGTTTGTGCAAAAACTTTTCAATTTAATGTAATCAAAATTATCTATTTTGCTTTTCATAATGTTCTCTGTCTCTTGTTTGGTCATGAATTTTTCTGTTCTCCATAGATCTGATAGGTAAACTATTCCTTGTTCTCCCAGTTTGCTTATAGTATCAGCCTTTATATCTAAATCATGAACCCATTTTGACTTTATTTTGGTATATGGTGTGAGATTCGGGTCTATGCCTAGTTTCTGCCATACTCTTTTCCAGTTTTCCTAGAAGTTATTTTTCAAAGAGTGGGCTCTTGTCCCAGAAGCTGGGGTCTTTGGGTTTATCAAATAATAGATTACTATAGTCTTTGACTATTATGTCTTGCATATTTAACCTATTCCACTGACCCACCACTCTATTTCTTAGCCAGTACCAAGCAGTTTTGATGATTGCTCCTTTATAATACAATTTAAGTTCTGGAATTGCTACGCTACCTTCCCCTGCATTTCTCTTCATTAGTTCCTTTGATATTCTGGACCTTTTGTTCTTCCAAATGAATCTTGTTTTTATTTTTTCTAGCTCTATAAAATAATTTTTTGGTAATTTGATTGGTATGGCACTGAATAAGAAAATTAGCTTAGGTAGGATTGTCATTTTTATTATGTTAGCTCGGCCTACCCATGAGCAGGCTGATGTTTTTCCAATTATTTAGATCTGATTTTATTTATGTCAAAAGTGTTTTGTAATTGTGACCATAGAGTTCCTGGGTTTGTTTAGGTAGGTAGACTCCTAAATATTTTATAATGTCTACAGTAAGTTTAAATTGAATTTCTCTTTCTATCTCTTGCTGTTGGGCTTTGTTGGTAATATATAGAAATGCTGATGATTTATGTGGGTTTATTTTATAGCCTGCAACTTTGCTAAAGTTGTTTATTATTTCAAGTAGTTTTTTATTGATTCTCTAGGATTCTCTAAGTATATCATCATGTCATCTACAAAGAGTGATAGCTTTGTTTCTTCTTTGCCTATTCTAATACATTCAATTTCTTTTTCTTCTCATATTGCTAAAGCTAAAGCTTCCAGTACAATACTGAATAACAGTGGTGATAATGGACATCCTTGTTTCACCCCCGATCTTATTGGAAATGCTTCTAGCCTGTCCCCATTACATATAATGCTTGCTGAAGGTTTTAGATAAATGCTATTTATTATTTTAAGGAAGACTCCATTTATACCTATGCTTTCTAGTGTTTTTAATAGGAATGGGTGTTGTATTTTGTCAAAAGCTTTTTCTGCATCTATTGAGATGATCATGTGGTTTCTGTTGGTTTTGGTGTTGATATGCTCAATGATGCTGATAGTTTTCCTAATATTGAACCAACCCTGCATTCCTGGTATAAATCCTACCTGGTCATAGTGTATTATTCTTGTGATAAGTTGCTAATCTATTTGCTAGTATTTTGTTTAAAATTTTTGCATCTATATTCATTAGAGAAATTGGTCTATAATTTTCTTTCTCTATTTTGACTCTTCCTGGTTTAGGTATCACACCATATTTGTATCATAAAAAGAATTTGGTAAGACTCCTTCTTCACCTGTTTCCCAAATAGTCTATATAGTATTGGAATTAATTGTTCTTTAAATGTTTGATAGAATTCGCATGTAAATCCATCTGGCCCTGGAGATTTTTTCCTAGGGAGTTCATCAATGGCTTGTTCAATTTCTTTTTCTGAGATGGGGTTATTTAAGTATTTTACTTCCTCTTCGGTTAATCTGGGCAATTTATTTTTTGTAAATATGTATCCATTTCACTAAGATTGTCAAATTTGTTGGCATATAGTTGGGCAAAATAATTCCTAATTATTGTTTTAATTTCCTCTTCCTTGGTGGTAGCTTCACCCTTTTCATTCTTGATACTAGTAATTTGGTTTTCTTCTTTCTTTTTTTAATTAAATTAACCAAAGGTTTATCTATTTTATTGTTTTTTTCATAAAACCAGCTCTTAGTTTTATTTATTAGTTCAATAGTTTTCTTAATTTCAATTTTATTAATTTTTCCTTTGGTTTTCAATATTTCTAATTTGGTGTTTAGTTGAGGATTTTTAATTTGTTCTTTTTCTAGTTTTTTTAGTTGTATGCCCAATTCATTAATCTCCTCTTTTTCTATTTTATTTATGTAAGCATTTAGAGATATAAAACTTCCCCTAAGAACTGCTTTCACTGCATCCCATAAGTTTTGGTATGTTGTCTCATTATTGTCATTCTCTTGAATGAAATTATTGATTGTTTTCTATGATTTGTTGTTTGACCCAATCATTTTTTAGGATTAGGTTATTTAGTTCCAATTATTTTTCATCTTATATTACATATAATTATATAATTTTTATTGCATCATGATCTGAAAAGGATGCATTTAATATTTCTGCCTTTCTGCATTGGATTGTGAGGTTTTTATGCCCTAGTACATGGTCAGTTTTTGTGTATGTGCCATGTACTGCGAGAAAAAAGTATATTCCTTTCTATCCCCATTCAGTTTTCTCCAGAGGTCTATCATACCTAACTTTTCTAATGTTCTATTCACCTCCTTAACTTCTTTCTTGTTTATTTTGTGGTTAGATTTATCTAGTGCAGAGAGGGGAGGTTCAGGTCCCCCACTAGTATAGTTTTGCTGTCTATTTCTTCCTGTAACTCCCTGAACTTCTCCTCTAAGAATTTGGATGCTATACCATTTGGTGCATATATGTTTAGTAATGATATTACTTCATTGTCTATGGTGCCTTTTAGCAGGATGTAGTTTCCTTCCTTATCTCTTTTGATTAGATCTATTTTTGCTTTTGCTTTGTCTGAGATCAGGATTGCTACCCCTGCTTTTTTACTTCAGCTGATGCATAATATATTCTGCTCCAGCCTTTTACCTTTACCCTGTATGTTTCACTCTTTTTCAAATGTGTTTCCTGTAAACAACATATTGTAGGATTATGGTTTTTAATCCATTCTGCAATCCTTTCCGTTTTATGGGAGAGTTCATCCCATTCACATTCACAGTTATGATTACTATCTGTGTCTTTTTCTCCATCCTTTTCCCCCATTTATGCTTTTCTTTCTCCTTTTTCCTTTCCCCCCTTCACTAGTGTTTTGCTTTTGACCACCGCCTCCTTCAGTCCCTCCTCCCTTTTATTATCCCTTTCCCTTTTCTTCCCCTTTACTCTTACTGCTTCTTCCCTCCCTTCTTCCCCCCTCCCTTTTCTTTCCCCTTTTCCCTCCTACTGCCTATAGGGCAAGTTAGATTTCTATACCTAACTGATTATGTTATGCCCTTCTTGAGCCAAATCTGATGAGTAAGGTTCAAACAATGCTCACCCCCCTCCCTTCTTTCCCTCTGCTGTAATAGGATTTTGTGTCTTTTCCTGTAATGTAATTTACCCTTGTCTGCCTCCTCCTTTCTCAGTACATTTTCTAAGATCAGATTGATCCACTTATTTGGATCCATTTAACCCACTTGATTAGATTTTTTTTATCATTACATCAAAGTCAACTAATATCCACCCTCTTTATGTATACTCCTTTAACATGGTGTAATAACAATACAGTTCTCAAGGTTGCAAGTGTCATATTCCCTTGTAGGGGTTTAAACAGCCCCCCTTATTAACAACATATTGTATCTTTCTGTCCCATTTACCTTTTTAGTCCTTCTTGAGTCCTGTACTTGAAGATCAAATTTTTTGTTGAGCTCTGGTCTTTTTATCAGGAAAGTTTGGAAGTCTCCTATTTCATTGAATATCCACCTCCTCCCTTGAAAAATGATGCTCATTTTTGCTGGGTAATTGATCCTTGGCTGCATTCCAAGCTCCTTTGCCTTACGGAATATCATGTTCCACAGCCTGTGGTCTTTTAATGTAGAAGCTGCAAGGTCCTGTGTAATCCTGACTGTGGTTCCATGATATTTAAATTGTTTCTTTCTGGCTGCTTGCAGCACCTTCTCTTTCATCTGGTAATTTTGGAATTTTGCTATTATATTCCTTGGCATTGTCAATTTGGGATCTCTTTCAGGTGGTGAGTGGATTCTTTCTATGGTTATTTTCCCTTCTGGCTCTAGGACTTCCAGGCAGTTTTACTTTATGATTTCCTGAAAGATGCTGTCCAGGCTCTTTTTTTCATCATGATTTTCAGGTAGTCCAATAATTTTTAAATTGTCTCTCCTGATCGATTTTCCAGGTCGGTTGTTTTACTGATGAGGTTTTTACATTTTCATCTATTTTTTCATTTTTTTGTTTCTGTTTGACTGATTCTTGCTCTCTCATAGAGACATTAGTTTCCATTTGTCCAATTCTAGTTTTTAACAGATTGTTTTCTTCTGTTAGTTTTTGTACTTCCTTCTTCAATTGGCCAATTGTGTTTTTTAGGGACTTGTTTTCTTCAGTGTATTTTTTTTCCAATTGGCCAATTGTATTTTTGAAGGACTCTTCTACCTCTCTCATTTGACTATTAAAATCCTTCTTGAGCTCTTCTAAGAAGGCTTTTTGGGCTTCAGACCAGTTCATATTCCCTTTTGTTGTTGCAGATGTGGGTTTGTTGACAATGTTGTCCTCTTCAAATTGTCTTGATCTTCTTTACTCATGGTGTTTCTTTAATCCCTGGCCTTTAAAGAGATTGAGCTCTCCTGCTGGGGAACAGAGCTTCTTGTGTTGGGAGCCTAGGTCTTGGTCACTGGCTTTGTGTGCTGGGGCTCTTATGTGGCAATTGGAGGCTGTAGGTTTCTGGCAGCTTACCTTGTTGGGCTGGAATCAGCAAGGCTGGAACTTTCAGGCAATTCTAGGTTGCCTGCTTTTCCTTTCCTTTAGCTTTCTTCAGCTCCTTTTAGATGGGTGCTGCAGGGTGTTTATCTGCCTGGGGCCCCTGCAGTGTTGCTCCCTCTTTCTGCTAATGCACTGGGAGATTCCTTTGGGTAGAGTGCCAGGCACCTGGTGGTTTTCTGAGCTGGTTTCCACGGTTCCCCACCCTCACTGAGGCACTCGGAGGTCCAGGTGTTGGTGTTTGCCTGCTCTACCACCTGGGCTTCAGGATTTCTTCACAATTGGAGGCTGCAGGGCTCTGACAGCTCACCTGGTTTGGGTGGAACAGCAAGGCCGGGCTTTAGGAAGCCTTTAGGTTGTTTCTTCACCTCCTTTCAGATGAATGCTGCAGGGTACTTATCTGCCTGGGGCCCTTGTAGTTCTGCCTCCTTATTTTTGCTGAGGCACTGGGAGACCCATTTGCTGGGCTGCTGCACTGCTGCTCCCTCTTTCTTCTAGTTCAGCTGTTCTGGGGTTTTTTCTTGGGGTGATATTTTCTGGGTTTTCAGAGGTTGACAGGGGAGAGTGAGAGCAACTACCTTTTCACTCCACCATCTTGGCTCCCGGAAGCGGAACTTAGTTTACAGACCACAGGTCAAGACCCCCTAATCAAAAAGCCAAGAACCCAGACTACTCCTCAGCTTGGCCAGAACAACTTCTGGAGGAAGCATGATGGCAGAAAAGCTGTAGCCAGACCATGTCTGTGTCTTTGGCTTATGATCAGCTTAGCCAGACAAACAGATATTTTAATTAGGGTTTGCTCTTGCTGGGACAAAAGCTCTGCGCTGCACTACTGTTGCTACATAAAGGGTCCTTTTGTGCTATTCCCCCTGAACTAGGAGTAAGGATATGTGAGTTTGGACTCATTAACTCAATTAACTATGTGACTGTGGTCAAGTCACTTAATCTTTCTGCTTCTTGGTTTCTTCCCCTGGAAAGGAGGCATGATTATTTATGCTACCTATCCTTTAAGGTTATAAAAATAGCAGCTAACATTTGTATAGTACTTACTACATGCCAGAGCAACTAAATGGTGCAATGGATAAAGTGTTTGGTTTGGAGTCAGGAAGACTCCTCTTTATGAGTTCAAAATCCAGCCTCAGACACTATCTGTGTGGCCCTGGGCAAGTCACTTACCCCATTTGTCTCAGTTTCCTCATCTGTAAAATGAGCTGAAGAAGGAAATAGCACACCACTCCAGCATCTCTGCCAAGAAACCCCCAAATGGGGTCACAGAGAGTCAGACACAACTGAAAAATGACTTAACAACAACTACATGCCAGGCAATATTTAAAATGCTTACAAATAGCATCTTATTTTATCCTCACAACAACTCTGGCAGGTAGGTGCTATTATTATCCCGATTTTGCAGATGAGGAAACTAAGGTTAAATGTCTGAGGCCACATCTGAACTCCAGTCTTCCCAGCTCCAGGCCCTGTACTCTATCCACTAGCCACCTAGTTTTTTCTACAGTCATGGGAGGAAACACTCTGTAAAGTAAGTCATTATGACTAACATCTGTTACTTAAAGCGAGCTTTACCTGCACTAAGAAATACTCTTCTTGTCAAAAGGCCACACCAATTTCCTGTTCATGTTTCTGGGGGTTTTACTTAATTTAAAGGACATGCTTTTATTGTACTGAAAACTCAACAAAGCATTAACTGGGCACAAATCCAAAGTTATTACTGTTCAGTTGAATTGAATGATTGTTGAGCTGTCATGGCCATTCATATCAGAGGCAGGATAATTATTTGATTAATTTCATCAATGTAGACATCCAAACTGGATAACATGAGTCAAAAAAATGCTGAATCATTCAGCTTAATTCCATTTATAATTCTGCTAAATCTGCAAGTTAACAACTTATATCTCAACTAAAAAAGGCATAGTAGTGGCTTTAGATATAGGACAAAAAAATTGTTTTCATTAGAAAAGAAAGGGTCTTCTCATGTCATTCATATCCCTCTGACCTCTGTATGAATCATTGTAGCTAGAGAGTTTGACAGCTGTTCCTTATTCCTAGGGAAACCTAACAAGTAGTCTTGAATTGTATCTCTCAGCAGAAAATCATCCGCAGACTTATTTTCTATTGTCCATGACCTCATTCCCTAATTTGGATTCTTTTTACAGCTTTTCTTCACTTTGGGAAAAATAACACCTAGGAACATAAGGCATATTTCTGAGTTGTTTTTTTTTCTAATTGAATCCTGAAATCATTTTTTTCAAGATTGAATGATGTCTTTTAAGACACATAAAAAAGAAAAGGGGGAAAAAAAGTGATCCAAGAAGCCTGGAATGATGGGCCAACATAGAATACCTTTAATTTCTTGGTGTTCAAGTTTTGGGAAAGCCAAAGCTCTACTATGCAGGTTTCAAAGTCAGATATCCAAAGGACAAATTTAGTGTAATATGACAATGAAAAAAAGCCCTCCATTTGGAGCCAACTTCTGTGATGCTGGAGAAAGAGTACTGAATTTGGCATCAGAAGATGAGGTTCAACTCCTGGCTCTGCTACTTGTGACCTTGGGGAAGCTCCCTTAATCTCCCCAGTCCTCAGTTTTCTTATCTATAAAATGGGGGAGTTGGAGGTAGATGACCTCCAATATCCCTTCCAACTCTAAGTCTTCAGCCCTATGATCTTGGCTTTACTAAAGGCTACCTGTGTGACCTGGGGCAGGTTACTTTCCTGTCAAAGTCTAAGGTCCCTCTGAGCACTAAGTTCTTTGGATTATATTATAATGATCTTCTGGGTTTTATTATATTGCTATTGATGCTGAATTTGAGAGACAGACCTGGCCCTAAATTCAACCTCTGCCACTTAGCACACCTGTGACCACATCCATTAACCTCTCTGGGTCTTGCATTCCTCATCTTTAAAATGAGCAGGTTGGAATAGATGATTTCTAAGGTCCCTTCCAGTTCTAAACCTGTGATCCTGTGAATACAAGATTGTATGAGGTCAATATAGCTGTACAACTTTCAAAGGGGAAATGTACACATTGGTAGCTGTACATGAGAAAATAATCACCAGGTAGATAGACGGCACAGTGGATAGAGGGCTAGATCTGGAGTTGGGAAAACCTGAATTGAAATCCAGCCTCACACTCTTATTTGCTGTCTGATGCTAAGGAAGTCAGTTAAGTTTTGCCTGCCTTGGTTTCCTCATCTGTAAAATGGGTATAATTTGATAATAGCACCTACTGTCAAGGGTTGTCTGGAGCATTAAATGAGATAATATTTGTAAAATGTTTTGCAAATCTCAAAGCACTACATAAATGCTAATTATTGTTACTAGCTAAGATGTCATGCTTATTTTTTGTTCATCAACAATTCAAGGATTTGTACTTTTTGTTGTTATTATACATACTACTTCCTCCATGTCATAACCCTTCTACAACTTAAGAAAGGATCCATAGATCTTCCATAGCCAAAGAACTTTAAGAGCTTGGATAGCCAAAAAATTCATCACCTTATGGCCAAGCTGGTAACCAGCCTTTCAGAATATAGCTCAACTAATCCTTTCACCTTAGACCCATTTATTCTGTATATAGCTTGTTTGTACCCATTTATTTGCATGTGGCCTCCAAGATTAGATTGTTAGCTCCTCGAGGACAGGGCCTTTTACCTTGCTTTGTATCTCCAGCTCTTAGCACAGTGCCTGGCACACAATAGGTACTTAACAAATGTTTATTGACTAACTGATTCAGAAAACAGATATAAAACACATAGTCAGTACCTTATATGATATAAAGATTTGCTGCAGAAAAAAGAATCAAAGCAGAAACAGCAATAGTGAAGTGAGGCTAAAAGATCTTGTTTTATTAAATTATGCAGAATAATTACTAAAATGAGGTCATCTCAATAAAAAGAATTGAAGTGCTGGAAAAATTTGGGAGTATCTTTTAGGTACACCCTCTTTTGTATGAGTTGTGTGTGTGTGTGTTTGTGTGTGTGTGTGTGTGTGGTGTAGACAGGGAAAGAAACTTGGCCTATTTACACTCCACATCACTAATTTGCTTCTTGTCATCATCCTTTGGGGAGTTTTCAGGGTGCCACTTCCAGTTGTCTCCTAGGGAACAAGAAACAAATATCTTACCCATGAATGTCCAAGCTTTCAATCCTCAATTGACTTAATGATGAAATAGAGGTTAGTTTATGACTGCTAACTCCATCCAGGACCTAGATTATCCACACTCAGTGGGTTTCGAAACCCATCAAAGACCTGCTAACTGAGGGGATGAATAAATAATGAGGATAAGCCTTTGCGGTGATAATCAGATTCACTGAAACTAAACAGCTTTTTATGGTCACACCTGCTTGGTGCTGCTCCAGCCACTTGCATTTATGCATGCATAGTATCTTTCCACAAGTAAATTTAAATCAAACTTTTAGCATCACAGTTGAAACAAAGGCAGGCAGCATGATAGAGTGGGGGAAGGGCTAGACTTCTAGCCCAGAGACCATGTATGCTATATGTCCTAGCTCAGACATTTCCTGCCTATGTCACCCAGGAAATGTCTCTGAGACTCAACTTCATCTGTCATGTGGGAATAATTTGTCGAATGAGGAGAATCACTGTCCTGCTTTTCTCACAGGAGTTTATATAAATGCTTTGTAATTGGAAAGAGCTATGACATCTAGAGTACTGTCAAAGAAAAAATATATTAAAACCAGTAATGTACTCTACGATTGAGGTTCAAGTCTGCCAGAAGCATTTTTTATTAAATTTAGTCTACATCTAAACCATTTCTGGCTTAGAGAAAGAGAGCTGTCCAAACTGGCATACTCTCCCTTTCCCTCCAACATGACTCCTCTCCAAGAAAATTTCAGATAACATTTATAGGAATCTTAAAAAAGAAAAAAGATTACAATATGTTAAAATATAGCACAATTCCATAGTAGTTCCTATTAAGATCCTCCCTGGTTCACACCCCTAAAAGAAAGTAAAGAGTTCCTTCCAGAGAAGAAACTGTCCTTAGCTAGGTCACAGCATCAGTCACTCCAGGTAGGGAAGTGATCTTATCTGGACAAGAGTTAAGTTTAGTTATCACCCTGACTCCTTTTGTTCTTCCGACTTTCCTAAAGGTGAAAATCTGGGAAGGATTTTAGGCTTGAGAAATAGTACATCTTAATATTCTAGGGTAACTAAAAATGAGCTTTAAAGAAAATGTTTTCACAGTACAAGAAGGTTCAGAAAATATTTTTGCTTTCTTGGACAAAGCATTTTTTTTTCAATTAAAACTAGTATTTCAATTTTAGATAGCTCTGATTGTTAGGAAGCATGTCTCTTTTTTTTAAATACCTATTGCTAGAAACCAAGTTTTTCTCACTGTGTCACAACATCAGGCTAAAATCTACTACTACTAACTCTTCTTTGGCATTTCTTTTCCAAGTATGGATTTACAATTTGTAAGGATAACATACTACTCTCCATAGAAGATGTTGCTATTACTTTAGTGGTAGGTCACACATGGACTTATTTTTCAAGCAGTAGACATAAATTTGAGCTGACTTTTTCTCAATTCCCTCTTCAATCACCTGAGCTTCACAATTCACATATGTAACATGAGTCATCTTGAGCTAGGGATGCATCTAAAGCTGCGGAACTGCAAAGAGCACATACAAAGTGCTTACAAATCTCCTCACCCTCAGAATTGTAAGAAGAGTAAAGAAGGCCTGGGTTCCAGACTTGGATCCTTCACTAACTTGATTTAATTAATGAGTTTAAACTCACTTGTGGGAGGCAACAGGAGAGAGAGTGAGTGAGAACAACACTAAACTCAGGACCGAGATCTTCATTTGAATACCAGCTCCACCATTTATTGCACATGTAGCACTGGACAAGTCATTTAATATCTCTGCACAATGAGTCACTCATTTGTAAAAATGACAGGGTTGGACTACAGTAGAGTTTTTAACCTGGGATCCATGTATTTTTTTTTTTTGCTTAGGCAGTTGGGGTTAAGTGACTTGCCCAGGGTCACACAGCTAAAGCGTCTGAAGTGAGACATGAACTCAGGTTTTCCTGACTCCAGGCCCAGTACTCTGTCCACTGTACCACCTAGCTGCCCTGACACCAAAAATGAGCTTTGAGGAGTTAGAAAGGCATACAAAGTCAGCCAGCCTACTACAGACTACTTATTTATCCTGCTTATCAAACCCCAAGCCAACAGTCATAGTGGTTTTAAAGTAGGCTTTAAATAACTTCCCAGTAGGGGGCAGCTAGGGGGCAGTTAGGTGGCGCAGTAGATACAGCACTGGCCCTGAAGTCAGGAAGACCTGAGTTCAAATCTGACCTTAGACCAAACACTTAACACTTACTAGCTATGTGACCCTGGGCAAGTCACTTAACCCCAATTGCCTTAAAAATAAATAAATAACTTTCCAATAGTGGACTGGGCACAAAGGGAACAGTTTTTACTTTAGAACTATAACATGCATATTCATTTCCTATTATGATAGGTTAAATCTGCAGTGATTCCCACAATTCCCACATTATCCATAGAATGTAAGTTTCCGTAGGGCAGGGACAGTGAATTTTGGTCTTCATATCCTTAGGAGCTACCTCAGTGATTGTCATTTGGTAAGAGTTTGAGATCATAGAATCAGATTTAGATGTGGAATGGGAGGAAGGGAACAAGCATTTATTAAGAACCTAAGTAAGTTATAAATATTGTCTCATTTAATCCTCACAGCAACCCTGGGAAGTAAGATGATCCCCATTTTGCATTTGAGATAACTGAGGTTAAGTGACTTGTCCAGGGTCACATTGGTAATTCAGGTCTTCTTCACTCCAGGCCCAGTACTCCATCCCTGTACCACCTAGCTGCCCTGGAAGGCATCTGGTCCAAGCCTTCGTTTTATAGAGGAGGGAACTGAACTCCTGAAAGGGTAAGTGACTTACTCCAAGTCACACAGGGACTCCAAATCCAGCAATCCTCCCACTGATCATGTTGCCTTCCTTGCTTAATAAAATGCTTGTGGAATGAATGAACAAACAAATGAATAAATAAGTAAATAGTCAAACATAGGACAAAATTTGTGTTTCTGGAATCTGTGGCATTGTCCCAATGCAACACCAACTTTCAATGCCTTCTCTGGGCAAGGCACTGGGGATATGAAACAAAATGGAAAGTCCCTACCCATAAGGAGCTTACTTTCTACTAGGAAGGAATAGAACTTGTAAATACATAAGTATATCTATGACAACATGAGGAGGAGATCATAAAAACCAGGGGTGAGGGGCAGGAAAGGTTATGTGCACCATGGTCTAAGCCTTGAAGAGAGCTTGGGTTTCTAAGTAGCAAGAGCAAGGTAGGGGAACAGTGGTAACAGAGCAACACCTCTCCTGGCTCCAGAGGAGTATAAAAAGTCACAGAAACATAATCTACTACTTCAGGCAAAGGAACTCCAATGGTTTTCCAATGGTGTCATATTGGATTAGTCTTATCTGCTCTCCAATTTTGATTCTTGACTCAGTAACTAGGTTCCCTGCCTTGCAGATAAAATCTTCTCTCTGACATGATTGTCCATGAAACTTCATGCAAAGAAGAGTAAATAGGAAGTTTTCAGGGTCCAAATCCCACTGATATCTGCATGTATCTCTAAGATATTATTCTAATCATTAAAATGCACTAGGGCTTATTCTACCATTGCCCCCAGGAGTTCAGTTACAAGCAAAATAAAATGGAATAGAAAAGTCATTTTGGAACTTTGGGTAATAAATCCTCTTGAACAGTCTCAGGCTGACAAAATTCATTAAAATTCTGCACTTCAGTGAGTTATTATAGGAAGGTCCAAAGCTAAATTGAAGAAAATAAGAGAGATAAATGAAAATAGGTATGGTGGCAACAGATATCCCAGCAATAAGAGGTACAATGGAGATCACACTCAGAATTGTTGCAGAATTATCCCCATGGTGAGATATTTAGAGGGTATGAGCACTCTCCCCAGTATGGGCTTCTTTCCCCTTCAACAGCTTAGAAACCTCAAGGGATCCCAAAATGTACTCCCTCCCCTCCAAAGGTTTTCAACCTTTTTTGTGTCATGAATTTCTTTGGCAGTCTGGTGAAGCCTCTAGACTCCTCAGCAATATTTGTAAATGCTTAAGATAAATATGCAAGATTATGAAGGAAACCAGTTATACTGAAATATAATTATCAAAGTATTTTTTTTAAAAAGTTGATGGATCCCGGCTTAAGAACTCCAAGTTAATATACCCAAAGGTCAATCAAACGGTATATACCTTTTGATCCAGCAATACCACTCACTACTAAGTCTGTATCCCAAAGAGATCATAAAAAAGGAAAAGGATCCACATGTACAAAAATTTTTATAGCAGCTCTTTTTGTGGTGGTAAAGAACTGGAAATTGAGTGGATGCTCATCAATTGGGAAATGGCTGAACGAGTTATGGTATGTGGATGTCATGGAATACGATTGTGCTATAAGAAATGATGAGCAACCAGATTTCAGAAAAACCTGGAAAAACTTACATGAACTGATGTTGAATGAAGTGAGCAGAACCCGGAGAACAGTGCACACAGTAACAGTAACATTGCATGATGATCAACTATGATTGACTTAGCTCTTCTCAGCAATACAATGATCCAAGATGATTCCAAAAGATTTATGATGGAAAATGCTATCCATATCCAGAGAAAGAACTGATTGAGTGTGAATGCAGATCAAAGCATACTATTCCACTTTCTTTGGGGTTTTTTGGTTTTCTTTCTTTTTGTTCTGTTTCTTCTTTCCCAACATGACTAATACAGAAATATGTCTTACATGATTGCACATGTATAACCAATATCATATTACTTGCCATCTTGGGAAGGGGAGATGGGAGAGAGAGAGGGAAAGAGAAAAATTTGGAACTCAAAATGTTATAAAAAATGAATGTTGAAAATTGTCTTTACATGCAATTGGGGAAAAAAAGTTAAATACTATTTAAAAAAAGAACTTCAGGTTGATCTCCACTTCACCACTGCACTGAAGCACAGTGGCTCCACTGTACTGGCTCCACACCCTACCCCACTCCACCAGTATCACTTGCCCCAGCTGCAAAAATTGTGCTTTATAGTTCTGGTCACACTATCTCTATTCTATACTTTTAGAAATGCTTCTCCTTCAGTGAACCCTGAGAATTTCTTTTATGTCAAGCTTTCTTTGAAATTCAAGGAAGCACCAGTAATAGGATTTGTTTTTATCTGTATGGCTTGTCTCTATTTTTGGGGGAGGAGAGGGAAAGGAATGGAGGATCCAAATGGAAATAAGGCTTGTTTTAGAATGTAAGTAAAATTTTAAAAAACACAGGTCCATTATAAAACTCCTGGAATATAATTTCCTCACTGTGGCTCAATAGGTACACCTTCCCAACCCCAGCAAAGTCTCACCTGCTAAAACACCCACATTACCATCATTACACCTCATCCCTGTCTTTTTGTTGGGGGAGGGGCAGGGATAGGCTTGGGGTTTCTTCAGAAAGGGTACACAAATCAGAATGTAACATAATAAAGATCCATGCAGAGCAAATGTAAGAAATAACATTGTTTTAAACCCCAGATTAGATGAAATAAGAGCAAAAGGGATAAAAACTGGAGAACCTAAAGGCATTAAAAATCTATACAACACCAACCCCAGAAGTGTTACCTAATAATGAAAGAGATGGCTTAAAAAATGCCAATGTCTCTAATGATTTTGAAAGGATAGGAGCAGTCTTACAATGGAATTTAAACCCTATCTGAGTCTAATGGTACAAATCCAACTAATTATACCACAAATCCTTAACCTGGGTCCATGTGGATAGACTTCAGGGGAACTATGAACTTGGATGGAAAAAAAAATTACAACTATTTTCACTGTCCTACAAATGAAATTTAACATTTTATTGAATTATTAATAAGCAAAAAAAACCATTCTGATAAGGGGTCCATGGGCTCCACCAGACTGCCTAACACATTCATCACACACACACACACACACACACACACACACACACACACACAAGGTTAAGAATCCTTAAACAATAACAAATCAGAGTAATTGTTTAAAAAGCTAGTATCTGCTGTAAAACAGCATTATGAACAAATGCATTCTTTCAAAATATTTGATAGACGATTTAAAAAATATTTCAAGACCAGTTCAACACAACTCTAGCCATTGGCATGGTAGAGATCATAAGAAGAAATATAGAACTAGCTAGGAATATTCCTAAGTACAAGTAACAAACACCAGATGTGGCTTAAGATAACTATTGAAGACCAGACAAAAGAGATTAGAAGATTATATCAATATCTAATTCTTATGCATAGTAGAAACTTGAATTAAAATCAGTGCAAAAGAAACACATGGACTGAAATCCAGAAAACAAAAAGATATTGGGAATTCTTAATAACATTAAACAACAATTAAAAGCAAAAACCAAAAGATTAGAATGATTTTTTTAAAAAAGAGTCAAGGTAGCTTAAAAAAATAAAATATATGACTCAACACCAAACAAAAACTATGCCATATGGATCAAGAAGCAAACAAATTAGAAGAGAGAATGACTCCCAAAGGAGGAGGATATGGAAATTTTCTGGTCGTCTATATGATTAGGAAAAAGTCCAACACGATAAAAACACTAGTTGAATTAAACATGAAACAGAAGTTAAAATTTTAATATAATTTGTGTTAGAGTGATTCCATCAAGGAAAGTATCTGAAATTAACAGTAGTTCCAGTTAAGAGCAAATGTTTCACAAAGTGGTGCATGAATTACGAGCGAAGCACTTTACCCGCTTTCTATCTGATGCAAGCCTGACCCATTTTTCTTAAAAGAAGGCACCATATTTATCAGCAAACAACAAGCGTGCCAATGACCCTTTCCAAAGGCAAGCCATTGTGTACTTTAGCACATTATCCAAAGCAGTCACACTTCATAGCACTCAAAAATCTATAAGCACTTATTCAAAAAAAAAAAAGCAATGAGTTCTTTCTTGTCTCAGGAACTAAAAGGTTATACCAAACATCACCAGGGATGTAAAGAGCAACTCATTATTCATTTAGTGATTATTGAACAATCTACCAAAAAGCACAGTAACATTTATACAGACTTAATTGATTAACACAAAGCCTTTGACTCAGTTCACACTCATGACTTGGTCAGGTAATACAAATATATAAAACAAATGCAAGCATTCTGAATTTTAATATATACATGGAAAACTATTCTCTATTTAAAACATTATGCCCCTAGCATAATAAGTTAAAATAATTGATAAGAAGTGTGGCATCTTATAAGGAGGCAATTTAAATTAGGCGACAGTTAAGTAACTCAGTGAATAGGGTACTGTGCCTGGTATTAGGAAGAACTGAGTTCAAATCTGGCCTCAGACACTTACTAGCTGCGTGACTTTGGGGAAGTCATTTAACTTCTGTTTGCCTCAGTTTCCTCATCTGTAAAATGGGAATAATAATAGCACCTAACTTAAAAATAAATAATAATTGTAAAGTACTTGGCACCATGCCTGGTATATAAATGTTAGCTATTATTGTTGTCATTAAATCTGCCATGGTTCTGCCTAGATGTAAATGCATTATCATTACTCCTAAATAGAATTGAGCATAGCTTTCAAGTCAAAAAATAAAGACTCATAGCAAAAAATTACATTAATCACTAGATGTACATGGATGATACCAAGTTATATAGCTCAAACAGTATATTCAAACGTTACTGCATCTAACAGAAATATCTCCAACAGTATCAAACGGTTATTTTGACTCGGTGAAAATAATAGAATTTTTCATGTGTGCCATGGAGGAATAGAAACTGAAGGCCTGAAGCCAGAGGTGTTGCCTGCAACCAGATAGTACACCGAACAGAAAGGCATGAAATAAGACATGAAGTGGGCCAGGTGGAGCAGAAAAACTGACTCAGTTTATTTTTCTGAGGGTACAGGATATATAAAGAAAATCCATCCTAACTTCAAAGAGTCCTCCCTGTGAGAGACACTCCCGAAACATCTGCTAAGGATATGATAACATACATTTCCTCCTTATCAGAATTCCTAGATAGAGTTGTAAATTCCAAGGCTTTTTCCTGGTGCCTGTATAGAGGAGTGAATATGTAAATCTAAGATTCAAAGAATGAGAGGAATGTCTCAGGAACCTCCTAAAACGGAGAGACTGGAGAGTGGTGCTTCTTAATTATTGAGCCCTTAGGGTAAAAGCCTGGGCAAAGGTGAAACTCTGTCCAGAATCTTAAACCCATATCAGACTCGTAAGATGGGCCCTCTACATCCTCCTCCCTTTTCGAATTAGCAAGCAGCTTGAGGCGGTAAACATCTTCCCAACACTGTGACCCTTGATTTAATTAAGGTAACAATACAGGGGATAATAACACTGCCCAAGGAAATGCATGAAGTAACAAGGCAGGTAAATTCTTAAATATAGTGATGGCACTTAATTTCTCTAAGATCTCTGCAGCCAGATTTTTTGGGTTAATCCCCCGGGGAGTGACTATCTGCAATCACCTGGGTGGTATTTAGAATTGTTCCAGACCCCCAATAGGTAGGCACTTCTGTTGTCTCATGAGACATTAGGATCTGAAGCATCATAGGGTAGCAGGATAATGTAAATATATGAATATCTGTAATCACATTGCAATAGCAACCTTGTTTTCAAGGGTTCTAACTTATCTGCTAAATACAATACTGATTGTTCTAATAAATTGACTTTATACAATGTATCAATAGCTTCTTGCATTAAGTACTAAACATATTTTTTGCTAAGTCATATACAAATTATGCAGTTTAGATTTCAGATTGTAGCATAATAGATGAAACAGCACTAGATACAATAAAAGAAGCAACAATGATTAAACCAATAATAAGGAGACCAATAAATTGTTTTGATTGACTTAAGGAGGAAGTAATAATTTGAAGAACATATTCACCAGAATTCTGAAACTATTCATGTAAAACGTTGGTAGGGAAAATAGCAAATGATGATTGTTCTACAAAAGTACAATATAGTCATTATTATCAATACATTGTTTGAGAGTGCAATTGACACAAGTAACATACTATTCAAAAGTAGTATTAGATTGAATAAAAGTTACATATCCACAAGACAAACTGGTATTAAAAACTGATGTAACAGGGAAAAAACAGGATTCAATATTGTCGCTAAATTTTGAAAAACATATAGGTGTCCTGGATGCTAGAGATCTGAGGGCAATTGTAATCTTGACTTTATCCTGGAGATAGGGATCTTCTTGTCTTCCGAATATACAGGTGTTATTACTGTATGTATAGTCCCAATTTGTCCATATATGTGAGAGGTTGCATCCAGGGTGGAAAAGGAAAAGTAAGTCCAGTGCTGAGCACTCTGTACATTACACTCTTGAACAGAAAGTAAAGCTACTATTACTAAAAATACAAGTTCAGGAGTCTTTTATCACTCAGTGAGAGGGAGCTTTCACTGGACCCCATGTGGGAACATGACTTGTCACTGTAGATTGGCTCCTTTTGTGCTTTCCCCGAATTCTCATACTCTGTTTTCAAGCTGTGAGTTGTTATACACACTCTGACATCTTTTTCCAGTATCAGGACAGGTTTATCAAAGTTTTCTGAAAAATTATAAACACACCCTGGTCTCCTTGTTAGTAATGGATCAGGGCCTCTGGATGTTTTTAGGCTGGAGTGCACTCATCTTTGTTAATATTTAGAAAATTAATAGCCAATTATAAAAATTAATGGCCAATTGTCAAAAATTAATAACCAATTATCAATGAGGGGTAGTAGCCCAGATTTCCCCCCCTTTTTTTGAAAAGAATAATTTTAATATCTTTGTTTTTAATAATATAAAATGTTTGTGATCAGAGAAATGTTATAAAAAGCATAAAAGGAAGAAAATGTTTTGCTAATGGAAGCTCCTCAGGAGCATTATCTGTTTTGATTTGTTTAAGTACACTCATAACTGTGAAGGCTTGTAAAATATGATTGATCACATATTTAATTGTACCACTTGTTTGTAAAGTGGCAAAAATGAAAGAAAAAAGTATCCATTATAACATGAGTATAAGAAAGCTTTTCGAAAGAAGGCATATAGGTTACATCCAATTGTCAAATATGTTTGGGAGAAAAGCCTCTTGATACATTTGAAACAGGCTGCTAATTAAAAAATAATCATTATTCTTTATACTATGTTTCTAATACTGTAGGAGTTTATTTATTCAAAAATAGTCACAAAATGTTTTCTTCTCTACAGTTAAGGTTGTTGTATTGGCAGAATATAGTTAATAAAAGGCTCAATAAAAGCTTAATAAAAGTTAAATGGCAGCATTGTAGTTAAGAATCAATAATGGCATTGCTTTCATTATATAATTGTATATTAGTAATATATTTTAACTTTGTAGTCTCTGTATTCTGAGAGACATAAACAGATTACTTGTCATCAGAAACAACATAAATAGGCTCATAATATCCTGCTATACCTGTACTTAACCGATGAATGTCATGGGTGCTGAATAAATGGGGTTAAATCTAACAATCTTTTTGAAATACCTATGAATAATTAGTAAAAAAAAAGTTAATATCTTAAGAAATGGTAAGCAATTATCAATATCAATACGACCAGAAAAAATAATAATAGCAATTTGCCAATTCTTTAAGAGCAAACAAGAGTGTCTATTTGCCTTTTATTATAAGGTTAATTAATACAGAAAGTAAATTTCCTGTAAGTTAAAAATTGTAGGGGACACTGGAGTACTAAGAATAGCACCTGGTACCTCTTCATTTAAAAAAATATGGGTGAGTTGAGCTTCAGGAATTTTGCTGTTTGACTAAATAAAGCTCCCTTTTTGCTTTAGGAGTTAATGTCCTAGGGGAATTTAGATTAGGATCTCCTCTAAATGTAAAAAAGAAATTTGCCAGTTGTTCTGTAGTAATTTGGAATAATGGTCAAAACTAATTAGTATCCTCTAAAAGTTTTTGAAAATCATTAAGTACTTCATTGCTGTTTTGGTGACAATATGACCTAGGTAGGAAAATGGAGATTTTTCTTAAACTTTTTTCTTGGGCTATAATAAGCCCATATTCTTGCAAAGTTAATTGAGGCTGAGGAAATAAATGTGTGAGTTTTCAGTGGAACAGCTACAAAGTATGCCACTATATAGTGTATTATTTTTGCATTGAGAAATTTTTTCCTAATTGGTTGTATAGCTTTATTAACAAAATTTTGACACATTGTAGGGCTGTTTTTCATGCCTTGAGAAAGGACTTTCTATTGAAACCTGCTTGCAGGGTATTCTGCATTAACGCTGGGTAAAGTAAAACAACATTTGTCAGCTTCTTACAGTGGAATAGTAAAAAAGCAGTCTTTTAAATCAATAACTATCAAAGGCTAGGAAACAGAATTCATAATGGGTGAAGGGAGACTTCATTAATAGTTCAGAGGTCATGAAGCATCCTCTATTTCACTGACTTCATTTTAAAAACAACAACAGGTAAATTCCAAGGATTTGTAAAGAATTCTGTATGTCCTTTTAAAAGTCTTGCTCAACTAATTGCTTTACTGTAAAAAGCTTCCTTTTTGTCAAAAGCCACTGTTTCACCTAAACTAACAGCTCCCCTTAGATGTAAAATAACTTGCCCCCACAAATTAAAGGGAATTAATTGAGTTTCAGCTATCTATTATTCTACTTAGTTTAAATTCATCTTAAAATAATTGATTAGTGGTGATCTACTAGGCAGGCTAAAGTTAATTAATCTCTTTAAGAGTTTTTAAAGAATCTTGCCTATTATGTAATATTTTGGGGGTCTAATTGTAGACTGTGAAACAATATGTCTAAAATAAGCAAAGGGTGGTTTCTTTTGTGCCTTACCAAGAGTAATTATAAATCTTTGAGACTGAAGAGCTTGTTAAAGCTCACACTTTAATAAGGAAAGTTCGCTCAATTTATCATCCATATAATGAATTACTTTTGTCTGGGAATATTTTTGCCCAACAGGTTTAATAGTGTTATGAACAAAATTTTTGCACATGGTGGAAAACATTCCTTAATATGAAAACTTCAAATACTAATTTAATAGAGATGACTATACCCAAATTAAAACTCAAAACAAAATTAGTTATAGTCCTAAGAGTCTTTTACCTTAAGCAGTAAGTTTCACTAATCATGGCTTAAAGCCAGACGTAGTTAATTTTACTCCCATGGAGTTGTAATTAGTAACAAAGATTTACCATGAGTCACATACATAAGAGATTTCACTTAACATCTTTCTTTCTCAAATTTAAACTTTTTCTGGTAAAAAAGCCAATTATTAGAAATCATTTCATATAGTTGCAGCTTCTCAGCAAGCTAAATTAATTGTTTAGGAACTGCGTAATCCTAACAAGTTCTCTCTCTCTCTCTCTCTCTCTCTCTCTCTCTCTCTCTCTCTCTCTCTCTCTCTCTCTCTCTCTCTCTCTCTCTCTCTCTCTCTTTCCAGGGCAGATGACCTTGCCCACAACAGATAATTTCCAGGAGCCCTGGCAAATTTACAAAGTAGAGGGAATTGCCTTGTGCCCCTCCTTTTCACTCATAAGTAATTAAAAATTCTAGGTTTTGACATTAAAACAGTAACTTCAAATAACTTCATTAACAATCTGGTAATTTTCATAAGTGATAGTCAAATTGTTTTAACTATAAGCTGTTCTTTAATTACAGGTAAAGATGGAAATACCTGACTTTCTAATTGACAGCTATACAACATTACAAAGCAAGATTAACCAGACTTGATAAAATAATTTAGCTGGCTTTTACACAGCTTTCCCACTGTCTTTCAGTCTTTTTTAATTCACATTTTAATAACATCTAGATTATTGAAAATCGTTTGATATAACACAAAACAATGCAAAAGTTTACCAATTTGTAACGATACTAGATTTTTAAAATTTGAAATAAGCATATTACTAATTTGAATGAGCTAAATTATCTTTTAATTGTGTTCCAAATACATAAAGAACTATTCTCATTCTGTCTTTCACACCCCAACTTGGCCAGGGTTGGAATAGAGAGAAAGGAAGAGAATATTTTCCAACAACTTATCTTGGATAATCTTTCAATTTTACACCCAAAGCTTTGGCCAGGGCTTTAGAATGCAAAAAAGAAAGAGAATTTTTTCCTAACAATTCTCAAAAAGTTTCAAAACCTTTTTACTTTCAAAGCCTCTAATCACACTGTGCAAATAAATTATACCTTCCTTAAGCTTGCTATACATACTCCTCTCTCCTACATGCTTAAACTTATTTGCCTAGCTAATTTTAAGTCCTTGGGCACTTCTTCCCCTCTGCTTTCCGCCCTTTGCATCTCCTTTTCTAACAAGCCCTTGCATTTAAATTTTCTCCCAGGCTGTTGTTTAACTGAAGGTAAATGTACATCTTTCTGTTGCTCAGGGGAATGCACATCTCTCTGTTATTTAACAGAATGCACATCTTCCCTGTCCTCTTCAACTATGCTCAACTGTTCCTCAAAGGCCTTATGCATTTCTTCTTCATCATCTGTTCCTACCCCCTTATTTATCCGAATCACTTTCTCAGCTACTAGTTCTTTCTCCCGGGGAGTAAGACATATTTTTAACACATTCCACATTAAAAAGGTAGCCATCGAGAATGCACCAGGGCCCTCTTCTTTGTAATATTCACTTAGTTGCTTGCCTACAATCTCCCATTTCTCTAAATCAATTGTCCCTTCTTGTGAAAACCATGGGCAGCATTTTTCTACACTTTCTAAAAATTCATGTAGCTGACTGTTTGGAATAACTACACCTCTTTCTTTCACTATTTTCTTTAGTAATCTTAGGTAATAATCTCCATCTCTTTTTCCACTTTGTACCTGACCCATACTTTTGATCTTAAGGGCACCTCTTAAGACCGAAAGTATGTATGTGAACCTTTCCAAAGCAACACTATTTCTTATGCTCTAGGTACCGAGCCTGTTTCTAAACTTTCTAATCAATTTCTTGTAATTTATAATCTCCCACGTAAGCCTGGTGATTTTTTTCCTCCTCTTAGCCCTAAAATTTCTAAGGGGAAATCTGTAATGACTCTCCTTCCCTTTACCTTAGTACCGCAGCATCCAGCCACTTAAGGACCTTGTTTCCTGGCCTAGTAGCCAGCAACGGTTTTTTTTCCTCCGGAGCGTCCAAGGGAACCGCGTTTCTCGGACTCTTTGTCACTGTTCGACGCGCCACAGAGGTCATATTGAAACAATGAGTGGTGATACTTACAAATAGTTGAGTCTTCCCTAGGCAAGACATACTGAACATAAGGCTGTCAAACAGAAAGCTGAAGCTGTGCATGATAAAAGATTGACTGGCATCCTGAAGTCAAAGCTTAAAAGGAAGAATATGCTTAGATTAATTAACACCTATGTAATGCTGATCTAAATGTATATGTTAGCATGGTAAAATGGCCAAAAAGGTCTTCAAACAAAAACCTATACAATGTTAATTAAATGAGGCATTCACTACCTGAAAGGGACTATAGAAAGATTAACATTTGCTCATCAAAAGGAGGGAAAAGATTGATAGACGCTCACAGATAACGCAATAAACAAGTTAAAATTTCTCAGAAACACTTGTGGAACAAATAGACTTTACTTCACAAGCAATAATAAAGGATGACAACAGGAATATGCCGCTGAGTTAGTTTAATATGATCAAAAGTAGTTTGTCTCCAGAGTCTGTAAAACAAGTAATACCCATCAGTGGAATCAAAACGTATTCCCTAGGTGATTTCCACACAGACTCAATAAGTAATCGGTCAGCAAAGAAGAAATAAATGAGTCATACGCATTTGTTTTATAAAAACTGATGGGTTCATGAAGTCAAGCCAAGATCAGGTCATTACCACCAGAAATCACAGGGGGAAAATTCTCCTTAAGGACCCTGTGCTTATTGATCAATCAGATTAAGTAATGAAGTGAGATAAACCATGCAACACAGGTTGCAATGTAGGTTGCAAAACTTTAGCAATAGTTACTCTCCCTTGGGCAAGGCACTTAACCCCATCGCCTAATCAAGAAAAAAAAATTAGCATCTCGGGGCAGCTAGGTGGCAGTGGATAAAGCACTGGCCCTGAAGTCAAGAGGACCTGAGTTCAAATGTGGCCTCGGACCAAACACTTGACACTTACTATCTGTGTAACCCTGGGCAAGTCACTTAACCTCAATTGCTTTAAAAAAAAATTAGCATCTGACACCTAGAAAAACATGAACAATATAGATACATCAGAAGTTCACAATCCTTTCTAAACTAACAGACAACAAATCCCCACACTACAAATACAAACCTTGAAATGTCCTTGAGAATTCAGAATTATAATTCAGCATCATTAGGAAAAGAAGTGCTATCCAGAACCGTACAGATACAACACGAATCTATCAAAATTTAAGAACAATGTTTTTAATAGATATCACCTTACCAGATACTCATAATCTCCAACCTATGTGGAATGAAAAGCTTTCAAAATATAGAGACCTAGCAGAATAAATTAAAACAATGTGAGAAACAGACAAGGTACAAGTCATCCTTTTTGCCCTGTCTTGCTGCTGCAATGAAATCAAAGATATTTGCAGTGAGTCCACAGAAGATGAGCCAATACTCTTATTTATGTACAAAAAGCAGTCATTTTATTCACTTGTGCAATGTTCTGCAGAGTATTAAATATTAAAGTATAATAGCAGAAGTTATTTGTCCTAAGATCATTTTATGTAAGCCCAATCAAAACAAAAAAGATGAGAATGAGATACTAACAACAATAATAACACATATTCAGCAATTTAAGGTCTGCAAAACACTTTACATATATGATCTCATTTGATCTTCACAACAACTCTGTGAGAGAGGTAATAATAACAATAATAGCTAAAATTTCTATAACACTTACTCTGTGCCAGGCACCATGCCGAGCCCTTTACAATCATTATCCCATTTAATCCTCACAAGCATTCTGTGAGATAGATGCCTGGATAGATATTATCTCTATTTTATAGAAAAGAAAATTGAGTCTCAGAGAATGACTTGCTAAGTAGCACCTACTACTTCATGTCATTCTGATGGCTGGCTATGTCAGCCATAAATAAGATTCACCAAGACATAAGGTGAAACCCAAACAGCCACACCACCAAAAACAACCAAGAGTGAGCACAGTCATATACCATGCAAAGATGCATCAGCAATGCACCCATGTGTGATCTGTTAAGTCACATTCCCTGATTTGTTCAACTCAATACACAATATGAAAAATGCTTCCCTCTTATATCCTCTATGACACAGGAAAATGTGTTAAATTTGCCTTATACTATATACAATTCAGTCTATTTAACAGGAAAGCATTTATCATTCATTAAAACAATACCATCTCCCATTTGATATATTCTTAATTCCAGAGTGCTTTCATGGATATTATCTAATTGGATCTTGCAGGTGTGGTGTTGTTTTTTTATAAAGGGGTTTACATAAGCCAACACAATTTCTACAACCATTACATTGATTGCACAATAGTATTTTAATAAACAAACAACACTCAAATTTTCTATATTTCCCCTGCTCCTATTTCTCCTTCTCCATAATGGGTTTGATGCTTCAGATAAGAACTCCTGAATTTTTTATTAGTTCTTAAAATCTGGGATACTAGAAATGTTCTTTATCTCTAGAATCTTAGTTCTTTTCTCTTCTCCTTGACACAACCCATCAAATCCCTAGTACCTTTCCCTCCCAAATCTCTTGGTACAATACCAGAGCCAGCAGAGCGGGCTAATATGAGATACTTTGTAAAGGGCTCCTTTACTTCCACCAAAATAGGGCCCACATTATGCTTGTCTTATCACATATCACTTTCTATAACTGATAATCAGAGAATTCTTGTCCATTCTCACACGGCATAGTCTAGTACAGGAATGAGTATGCCAAGTATAAACCTGGCAATCAATGGATTGAGTCTCCTGCCTTCTATTTTTCCCAAGGTTGCTCCCTTTTTCTTACTTTTATTGTTCAGTTGCATCTGACTCTTTGTGACCAGATTTGGAGTTTTTAAGATTTTTCCCTTTTTTCCCTCCATGCTAGTTCATATGATGACAATGGGACAGAGGAGATGGCTCCACCAGGACCATCATGGAGGGGATAATATTTCAATTCTTTCAGTAAACATTTGTGAAGCTCCTGCTGTGTGCAGAGAACCCTGTTAGGTGCTGAAGAAAATGCAGAAGTTTAGAAAAGACTCAGTACCTGGCCTCATGGATCTCAGAGTCAGTCAACAAGAATTTATTAAGCACTTGCTCTGTGCCAGGCACTGTGCTAAGACCTGAGGACACAAGAAAAGACAAAAAATAGTCTCTGCTCTCAAGGAGATTATGTTCTAATAGAGGAGACAACATGCAAATAATTCTGTACATATAATACACATGCAGAATAAATAGAAGGTAATCTCGGTAGGAAGGCAGGGGCCGAGGGGGGGGTGGGGTGTGAACTCAGTGAAAAGGCTCCTTGAAGAAGATGGACTTTGTGCTAAACCTTGAAAAAAAAGCTGGGGAAGCCAAGACATGGAGGAGAAGAGGGAGAGCATTCCAGGCATGGAGGATATCCAATACAAAAGCATAGGCCACTGTAACTGCATTGCATTGCTTATGGAGGGGAGTAAAGTGTAAGAAGACTGGAAAAGTAGGAAGGAGACAGGCTGTGAAGGGCCTTAAATGCCAAATGGAGGAGTTTGTATTTGACTTTGGAATGGATGGAGCTTACCAGATAGGAGAAGCAACATGATCAGACTTCTGTTTTAGGAAAATCACTTTGGCCATTGAGTGGAAGACGGTTTAGAATAAAGAAAAATTTGAGGCAGGGAGACAAACTAGAAATCTACTGTAATACTCCAATAGAGGGAGGAGGGATGAAGAATAAAACACATACGCAGATGCCGTGACATACAAATTCATCATTAGAGAGTTGCAAAGCAAAATGCTACATCAGGAGAGGGGAAAGGGTCATTTTCCCTGTAATTTCTGGTGGTAATGACCTGATCTTGGCTTGCCTTCATGAACCCTTCAGTTTTTATAAAACAAATGTGTATGACTCATTTCCTTCTTCTTTGCTGACAGATTACTTATTGAGTCTGTGTGGAAATCACCTAGAGAATACATTTTGATTCCACTGCTGGGTATTACTTGTTTTACAGGCTGTGTCTGGAGACAAACTTCTTTTGATCATATTAAACTAACTCAGTGGCATATTCTTGTTGTCATCCTTTATTATTGCTTGCGAAGTAAAGTCTATTTGTTCCACAAATGTTTCTGCAAAAGGTTCAGGACATGGGCAGAAAGAACTAGGAAGGTTTAATGGCAGAAGTGGCGTCCCAGTTGGCCAAAGGATGAGTAGACAAAGAGGGAAGAGTCAACAAGAAAAGAGGAGTATGAAGAACATTCCAGCCGCAAGGTGCCTTGCATCTCCATCTATCACTTCTTCTGGAAGTACCAGCTAGAAACCATTGCAGGTAAATACCTCATTATCTGCAGAGCCCCATAGGAGTAGTCATGGCTCAGGAGGAAAGGCCAAGGATCCCTGGCCATTTCTCTCCCCACATTCCCCACTCTTCTTCTCCTACCACTTCCTCTTCAGCCTTCATGCTTCTATTCATTTCTTCATGACTTTCTAGGTGATGTTGCCTGCAGGAACTTTTACAAAGTTCTGGGGGTTGTACTTTCCAAAGAAAGTATGCTGTCATCCAATAAAGGACATGGAAACATTATTTATGCCCTTTACAGGCAAATGAAGTAGGATGAAAGTCATCTGTAATTAGCAATGAAAGTCATCTGTAATTAGCAATAGGACTGCAGGTGCGATTAGCCAACAGAATCCAAGACCTTGTAATCTGTCTAAGGTGATATAAGCTTCTATAACATACACATGGGAAAAAATACTGACAATAACATTTTTCAAAGGTTAGTACAGCTGTGTCCCCCAAATAATATTTTGTCTACCACTAGTTCGTTTTCCTCACTGATATGGAAACCCCCAAAATGATATTTTGCCCTGACCCCTGATATGCAATTCTGTCAACTTCAGAGGGGCTACCTAAAATCAAAGCGTAAGAACCCCACTCTCAGAAAGACACTTGGGAGCACCTTCTTCCTGCTGAATTGACCTGTGTCTCTGCTCTCTCCAATGCAGTACCACCCTTATGGGACTTATTCTCTTTGTTAATGTATATGCCTGAATAATATATCAGGTCCCCTTTTCCTCTCTTTTCTCACTTCACCCTTTTCCCCACTGCTCACAATTAAGCTTTACATTGAACTAATGCCTGTTGTTTTACATATTGGTCTCAGCAACCAAACTCATTAAGAGGTTGTTTTCCTGCCCCACGAGCCCTTCTTCAGATATAAACTGGGTACCCAGACAAGGACTTAACCTTTTGATAACTGCACCTACACTGGTGGAATATGGCACTTTGAGTCCAGTTGTAGAAGGCAAGGGTCAATAGGGAAACCCTGTGTCCTCCCAGGAGAGATTCCCTTATGCCAGAGGATTGTCACAAAACACTACTTTGCCCAATGTCACATAAATAATAAATGGCAGAGCCAGAATTCAAACTTAAATCTTCTGACCTAATATCCAGTTCTCTTTCCACTAAGTCATATTGGCTCTGTTTGTGTTTGGGGGGGAGGGGCATAAAAGAGCATCATTCAGCTTTCTTATCAAAGTAAATAGAAAGTCTCAAGTCTGACTCCTTTCAGCAAGATGCAGCAATTCATGAATCAGAAGCTCTAAACAATAGGCAGTGTAGTGGGCCAAGAGTCAGGGAAACCCAGGTTCTAGCTCTGCTCCTGATGCATAATATCTTTGTGACCATAGGCAAGCCACTAAAGCCTTCAGTGTCCCCAGGCAGCCCTGCAAGAGTAAAAGGTATAGGTGGGGAGAATTTTCACATAGAAAGTTTCCTGATGATAAAATTACAGGTTTCATCAGCAACTAAAAGAAATTTCCCTTGCATATCTTTCTTATTTCATTTCTATTACATATTATTTCAAGGTGTATAAAGGAAATAATTCATAAATGGAAAGAAAGCATCAAAAGTTCATAAAAGTCCATACCAATGTAACTGTCCTTCAGGCAAAGCTTGGACTGGTTGCCTTTTTAGGGGAACCTAACTCCCTGAAGACCCTGGGCATTGAATTTCTTACTAGCTCAGGAAGAGAGGAAGTTATCCCACAAGACTAAGGCTGGAGGGAAGAGTTTTCTGCTACAGCGGGACTTTTTTTAAAAGCTCTTGAGAGGACATATGCAGAGGAAGAGTGAATGGGGCTTCCCCAGAGCTGCTGGCAGCAGAAATGTATCAGTGGCTGCAACAGCGGTGACACAGGCAGATCCCCCTTCAAACTTACTCCTCCAGGGAGACTGAACAGACAAAAGAAAAAGGAGAAAGAAGCGAGATACCAGACTGTATTTTGTTTTGGTTTGTTTTCTAAACCATGAGCACTCACTTGGGTGGCTAAAGAAAAAACATCTAGAAAGAAATGGTAGGTCCTTATCTTTTTCCCAGGCTTCACTTCATCTAGCTATGACTGGCCCCCAGGTCTAAGCACATTCTTTTATTCTGTTAAAGACCGCACCTAACTGACCTGATCTTATTTCTCACAAACACTTGTGGTTGATTCTGTCCTTTGCGTTTCCTTGGGACTCTTTGTTCGTGGCATGGGGGCTCAAGACAGCTCTGGGAGCCACAGAGAGGAGGATAACCTTTCCTCAACAAGGTGGGATCCTCACTCCCCCCACCCCAGGCCATGGTTAAAGAATTTTCTATCTCCCAGTATGTGAACAATCATCAGCATGTTTCCTAACTACACATCCAAGGGCAGAATTGTTACTTACCTAGCTGCAATACCCAACGTTATACTAGGATGAAAAAGAATGATGCAAGAGGCTACCAATGTATCTTGCAGTCATGGAAGCCTGCGATTTATAGCAGAGGTCCTAAAATGTTAACTCTGTCACTGATTTCCTTTCTTACTTTTCCCTGTTTGTTAGCCCTGTTTCTTTCTTTGTTCAGTAAAGGCGGTCTCTGAGGATTACGCAAAACAAACGCACTCTGATTGAATCACTACAGTTAAGAGACTTTTTAAAATTACTCAGCCTCAGTGGGATAATTCTATTCCCTTACAGGAAGCAGCAAACCGTGTTCTCCTGGGACATGCTATCAGAACACTGCAGCATCTTGGTGAGTAATGTCTTTGCTTCCTGCAATGCGCTAATAAGAAAGCCAAAGGTTTGGAAGCTGTGATGTGATTGGACATGATTCCAGCTACCTTGCAATGCCAAATAGCATAATTATTCCATAGTTACTTAAAATTAAAAGTTCCTTTTTGCAGTAAGTTGGCAGTTTTTATTGGCATAAGGTTAAGATTCTAGGAATTTGAATCTTAGCTCCGAGTGTGATGCCAGCTCTGTGTTAGGCATAGCACTAGGTGCTGAACTACCCGAAAAGGATTTTAGTATCCAAATTTTGATGCTATCATCTGCAAAATGGGAATGGTGACAGCCTGTCACTCAAACTTTTGAAGGAATAACAAAGAGGTACAAATATAAAGAACCATTCACTCCTTTCCATAAATATGTATTGAGTGCTTATAAGTAAAGCATGGTTCTAAATATGTTCTAGAGAGAGAAAAAAAGAAATAGACTGGCCCAGAAATCTCATAGATTTAAATGATTGTATTAGCCACAGCAAGAATATTTCAGTTTTGGTCTGGACCTGTGAGTTCATTATTGCATGGAATTCCCAGCAAGAAAGCCCCTTCTCAGGGCAGCTAGGTGGCACAGTGGATAGAGCACAAGCTCTGAAGTCAGGAGAACCTGAGTTCAAATCCAACCTTAGGCCAAGACAACACTTGTCACTTACTAGTTGTGCGACCCTGGGCAAGTCAATTAACCCCAATTGCCTAAAAAAAAAAAAAAAAGCCCTTTCTTCCAAAGCAGATCAGCAACTCCTCTCCCTCAAAGTGGGGCCCTTAGAGGTCAGTGACTTACTTGCCCAAGGATACATACCTGCCTGTGTCAGAGAAGACTCAGGTCTTTCTGATTTAAAGGCCAGCTCTTTATTTAGTATACTATGCTATTCCTCATTAACAAGATGCTAGCAAACATTCAGTGGAGAAACATTTATCTGCTATCCTGAGGCACCGTGGTAGGTGCTGAAAATACAAAGATGAAGAAGACAGGATTGTTGACCTCCCTGAACTTATCATTTAGGATAATAATAATTATTATTATTAAAGGAGGGAAATTTTTTAAAAATAGCAACAAATATTTATAATGTCTTTGTAACTGTATGCCTATGTCTCTGAATTTAACTGTCATGATACAAATCTAAATGGCACAGTCCCTTTCCTCAAGCACATAACAGTTTAATAAGAAGGAAACAACCGGGGTAAGCTGAAGCCAGCTCCTACTAGTTGTTCAATTTTCAGTGTGATCAGTTATACCTCAAAATCAACAATCCTATAAATCAGGGCTTAGTTTACTGTTGATTGTGGAGACTTAAAGTAGTGTTAATAATACAGATTGACAGGGGCAGCTAGGTTGTATAGTGGATAGAGCACCTGCCCTGGAGTCAGGAGGACCTGAATTCAAATCCCACCTCAGACCAAACACTTTACACTTACTAGCTGTGTGACCTTGGGCAAGTCACTTAACCCCAATTGCCTTTTAAAAAAATGCAGATTGAGCTTAAAGGTGTATATGCACCCATCATTGCCTTCCTCTCATTCCCAATGCAGTTCTTAGTCACTTATCAGTTCCCCCCCTTTTGTTGTTCTATAAACGTTGTTTGAGGTCAGAAGGAGTGTGGGAGAAGATTCAGAGAATGAAGTCATCACTAGGCTAGAGGCCTCTGACTGTAGGTTAATGATAATAACAACAATAACAACACCCGGCATTTATACAGTGCTTTAAAGTTTGCAAAGTACTTTCTATTTATTTTATTTGAGCCTCACATTACCCCTGAATATAACACATGCATAAATAAACGTGGTGTAAGTTAAAATATGATTGAGACAAGGGACAGAGTTAGGCAAAGCACCTTAAGAAAACGTAAGGAGGGAGAGATAAAGTTCAGTTGGGTTGATAAGTGAAAGTACACCAGTGCTCAGTGGAAAAAACCAGTACGAAATCAAAGTGTCAGTTGCTAGTCTCATGGTTGAGAGGCTGCCTAAGAAAGATTAAAGGATTCCCCCGCAGGACTCATTTGCACATGAGAATTCTAATTTTTTTTTCCAGAAATATTTCAAGTTTCTTTGGTGTCCACTTATAGACTAGGAACAAGAGGGCTTTTAGAAGCCAACAAGGCAGTTCTTGGCCCTATCAATGGATGAATTTGCCTAGCTTTTCCTGAAGCCTGAGGCATTCCCACTTTACATTTTTGTTGCAAGGATACCTACTTACAGCTTCTGGGTTTCCCTCTCACAAATCAAAACTCCCCCCAAATTCCATCTGCTAAGAAGTCCCTCTTCTATTTCACACCTCAAATTCCCTCTCCATCATTTCCCATTTTCTTTTCATTTGTTTCAGTTTCTGAGGAAGAGGTAGCCATTCTCCTTTCCAAGGCCAATCCTGCTACTTGTGCCCTTGATCATAACCTATCTTGTCTCCCACAGGAGCTTCCCTTCATTCCTACCCCCCAATCCTCCTCTTCCTCTTTCCCATTCTTCTTCCCTTCTTCTTCTTCCTTTTTCTTCTTTTTCCCTTCTCTCCTTTCTTTTCTTTCTTCTCTCTTCCTCTCTTTATTTCTCTCCTCTCTCATCGCTGACACTATCTCACTCTCTCTCTGTGTCTCTGTCTCTGTCTGTCTCTCTCACACTCACACACACACACACACACACACACACCCCGCTCTTTTAAAGCCATGTGATCACAGGCCTTTCTCTGAGTCTCACTTTCCTTCTGTAAAAAGGTCATAGTAAAACTTTTACTACCTACCTCCCAAGACTGTTTCAAGTCCATGCAAGTGTCAGCCAGTGTTGTTACTGTTGTTGTTTGCTCCCCCATTGCCCCAAAGTGTACACACAGAGTTCCATTCCCCAATGTTAATCAGAAACATGAATACCATATACCCAGGGTACTATTATTCCATGGGGTTCCATTTTGAGTGATGCCTTTGAAGGTCATGGGCAAACCCCCCTGCCAATTACTTCCTTTGAAGCTCTCAGAGCTCATATAACTTCAGTATAGACTCAAGACAAGGATCACACTTATTTTTAAAATTTATTCTTGTGTTTTATAGTAAGTTGCATTTATCCTTCCTTCTTTATTTCATATTACCACTTGTATTTAGCAACTTCGATTTTAAAAAAATATCCTAGCTTAGGAGCTCTGGCATAAGTTGGAGCCCCTAGTGTATAGTAATTTTAGGCCTAGCTTTGATGGTAGCTCTAATTCTGACTAAAGTCAGGTGCTAACGCACACATCCAATATGCAGGCAGACCTTCCCATTTGCACTGCTAACATTGCCGTAATTAGATCTAATGAAATGCTTGGAGGTATTCTCATTCTCTTTCTCTAATGATATTAATGTCTTCATGAGGTTAATGTAACCTCTAATTTGGTTAAACTGTGAATGTCTTTATGTATAGCAAAGGAGCAGATATTTTTCCCCTTAAGTAAACCTCAAGAGCAAGAATCAAAGAATCCTTGTGCTAAGAGACCTTGAGAATCATTTAGTTCATGTTCCTTCCTTTAGCAAACATGAATTCAAACCATACTTAAGATAATAGTAATAGTAATAACGCCAATTCAGTTCAATTGATTAAGCATTTATTAATGTTGTCCAACTACGTGCAAGGTACTGTGCTGGGAACTAAAACAGTCCCTGACCTCATGAAGCTTACATTCTACTAGAAATATTTAACATGTACCAATAGAAGTAAATATAAAATATATATAAAGCCAAACTAATTTCAAGAGGGAGGCAGAACTAACAACTGCAGAGAATTAAGAAAGAATTCATGTAAATGATGGCACCTAAGCTTTGAAGGAAGCTAAGGAATCTAAGACATGGAGGTAAGAAGGGAATAAATTCTAAATAGCATAGATATGGCCCATATAAAGGCACACAAGTGGGAGGTAGAATGTCAAACACAGGGAACAACCAGCAGGCCAATTAAAATGAAGCATAGAACGATTGAAGGAAACCAACAGGAAATAAGGCTGGAAAGGTATGTGGTGCCATATTGTGAAGGGCATGAAATGTCAAGATTAATAGTTTATATCAAATCCTACAGTTATTAATGAACTACTGAAGATTTTTTAGTAGAGGAGTGACATAGTCAGATTTGTGTTTTAAGAATAAGAATTTGTCAGCTGTATGGAATAGGGATAGAGGGGAGAATGAAAGGAGGGATATCAATGTGGAGGTTATTGGAATAATCCAAGAAAGATGAAGGCCTAAGTCAGAGGTGTACTGCTGCCAACTCAGACTGGTTCACAAGAGCTGATAGATAAATTTTTAGTGTTAGCATTTACAACTTAAAAATCAGGGAGTGCTACAAATCAGTGTTTGATTTATTGTTTGTTGATTTAGACTTAAAGTGATAGAGAAATGTTGATAATGCAAACTTAATTTAAAGATATGTCATGCACATTTTTTCAGCATTTACCAGCATGCCCTGGCCTAAACCAAGGTAGAAACTATGTCGGTAAAGAGCAGGGGATTCATATGTTATAGAGATAAACAAGGGTTGACAATTGATTGAATAAGGGAGGTGAAGAAGAGGGAAGGGTCACAAAGATGGGAATATAACTGACTAGAAGAATGGTGTCACATTCAACAGAAACAGAAAAGTTTGGAAGAGAGACAGGTTTTGAGGAAAATAAAATGAAATCAGTATTCTATCTATTGAGTTTGTGATGTATATAAGGCATTCAAGTAAAGATGTTTAGTGTTGTTCTTCAGTCATTTCAGTTGTATCTGACTCTTAGTGACCCAGCTTGGGGTTTTCTTGGCAAAGGTTTGCCATTTCCTTCTCCAACTGATTTTACAGATAAGGAAACTTGAGGCCAACAGAGTTAAGTGACTTGCTCAGGGTCACAGAGATAGTAAGTGTCTGAGGCCAGATTTGAACTCACAAAGATGAGTCTTCCTAATTCCAAGCCCAGTGCTGCCTCTACTAGCTGCCCTTAAGAGATGTTCAGTAGGTAGCTGACAATGTGAAATTGGAGTTCAAAGGAGAAACTAAGCTTAACATGCAGATAGGATAAGTATCTTCATAGACATAATCACTGAATCCATGGAAGTTGAAAAGACCACCAAGAAAAGATGTAGAGAAAAGAGAAGGGTCAGGATAGGGCACTGGGGGCAGTTATAGGAACGCAGAATCTGCCCTTAATGGGTGGAAGGATGATAATCCAATAAAAGTGACTGAGAAGGAAAGAGAGGAGAGGGTAGGAGAACCAAGACAGAGCATCAGCATGGAAGCCTAGGGAGCAGAGAGTGTCCAGGAAGAGAAGGTAGCTGACAGTGTCAAAAATCTGAGAGGTCAGGTCAAATGAGGCCTGAGAAAAGCTCATAGGTTTATAGAGGACTTTGTGATTTTTAAAGTGTTTTCATTTATTCTCTTCACAAGAACCCCATGAATTGTCAGAGAAAGCATTATTATTTATTATCTCTATTCACTTTGCACAAGGTCAAATAGCTACTAAGTCAAATAGCCAGGATTAAAACCCAGGTCTCCTGATTCCTGTGGTCTAATATAGGCATTGGTAACACCTGGGGAACCCACACTTACTTGATCATAGGCGATGAACTAACCCAAGTTCAGGGTCTAAATTCACTCTTAAAAGAAGGTAGCTCACAAACCCTCACCAATGCTTTTATTTTTAATAGTCAGCTGGAGGTAATTATTAGTTCAGGGCAAAGGTATTTAATCAAATATCACAGTGCAATATATAGCAATTGGACATTTTCCCCCATAAACCTTTTCCCACAGTCTCACATAAACACACCACCAGTGGGAAAAGTAGATACACATAGAGAACAGATGTGGAAAAGCACACACACTGAGAGCACACACACAGGGGTGCGTTGTGATGAGGCACACACAGAGAAAAGATGTAAACCTAAGGCACATGAAAATCTCAGTTCTCTGATAAATTCTGCTAAAGAGTTGCTGCCAATGTCTTTTGGCCATGTCATCACACTCCTAGTAGGACTGCACCCCACTGGTGTCACCTGGTTTGTAGTTTCTGCCAGGCAGTCCTCCACTGAGTTTGTCATCAAGGCTAGGCATCACTCTATTGGGTATGTGAGTGTGGAGTGTCTCTCTGCTACCAGATTTGAGGTTGTAGGTAGAGTCTTTAGGACCACTTACTGGGCATTTCACCTACAATCTACTATGGTGTAATGACAAGCAAATATCTCCAAGGCTAAATAGCAGTTCTTGGGTCCAGAAAATTATCTACTTCCTCCTACCTGACAGTCTTGACAGGAAACCTGGGTTTTAGTACTGACTCTGCTGTGTGAGCATGGGCAGTCTCTTCACTACTTTGGCCTTCATTTTACTTACCTATAAAATGAGAGGTTAAGATTACATCATAGGATCTAGACCTGGAAGGGGCCTTAGAGAGTATTCATTCCAACCTGCTCATTTTACTGATAAGAAAAGTGCAGCCCTGAAAGTTCTATGATTTGTCCAAGGTCACAAAGGTAACCAGTAGAAGAACAAAGACTCAAACTCCAGGCTTCTGGTGATTTCAAATCCAGGGCTCTTTTCACACACACACACACACACACACACACAGAGTACCTCCCTTCCAGCTCTACTATTCTAGGGGGGAAAAAATTACAATTCAGTAAATTCAATTCAACTTGACACTATACTCATTTTAAACTTGGAGGTCTAAATCTTGAAAGACATTTTTACTGAAATATATACATACATATATGTATTTGGTGTTGGCATAATTGTACACACTTCCAGCTCCGCTATTCTAGGAGAAAAAAAAAATCACAATTCGATAAATTCAATTCAACTTGACACTATACTCATTTTAAACTTGGAGGTCTAAATCTTGAAAGACAAACATTTTTACTGAAATGCATACATACATGTATATGGTGTTGGCATAATTGTACACACATGCACACATACACCCATTGACAACAAGATTCTAAAAATTTCTCTTTTCTGGATAACAGCTGGAAGAGAAATTTATGAAACCTTGTCCCTTTTTCAGTTCATTAAAATGCAAAGGTAAATGAACAATGATTGGGAATACCAACCATTCATTACAACTGAAATAGGCAAAAGAAAAAAAAATCCTTGTTATCTTTTTGTGAATGTGGCTCAGCACTTTCATTATAATAGGAAAGCTCTGATCGTTCACAAATAAATTGGATGGACAGCTGCAGCAGAAATTAAATTGCCAAAGAACTACATATTTGGGGAATTTTAAGAATGTGCAAAGCACCAAGAGAGATAGATTTCCATTGTCATTTGTTTAATGTAATGGGTAAATGTCTTACTTAAAACGTTTTGAAGAATAAATTATAATCCTCCCATTTGTTAGCTACTTCTGAATACTAACAGTTTTCAAAGAACTCAACTATAAGTCAAGAAAGTTATTTGGTAAGAATGAAAGGATTTTCCCCAGGGATGAAAGGTCTTAGAGCTGGAAGGGAATTTATTGTCCAAAGATGTCAAATACATGGCCCATAACCCACAACAATCAATGTGAGACCTAAACAAAATTAAAATGTAGTTGGGAAATGTTTAACAAAATAAATAAAAAAACAACAAAATATAAATGCCATTAACACATGTTTTTCTAAATCAATGTTCAACATGAAGATGCTTATGTGTGTGGGAGTTGGGGGGGGGTGAGGGTGGAAGATTCTATTTGAGTTTGATACCGATGTTCTAGTGTGATCTCACTCAAGTCCCATTTCTTTTATAAATGAGAAAATAGGATGTAAGGAAAAGGACTTTCCCAGGATCATACAGGTAGTAAATAGTAGACTCAACTCAACCCAACTCCTCTAACACCAGAGCCAGGATTCTTTCTACTACAATGTAACAATGGTTCCCACTCTGGAATCCAAGAACCTTTAAAAAATAATACTATTTTGACAACTGTATTTCAATATAATTGGCATCTTCTGTAATCCTATGTTTTTATTTTATTCATTTAAAAACATTACCCAGAGAAGGGGTCCATAGGCTTCACCAGACTGTCCATGACTATCACCTGCTTAATGACAGTATCTCCTGACCATGTGCTCCTGCAGTGGATGCCTAAGGTCATAGCAATGTCTCTGGAATAGTTAAAAGACTTGGATTCAAATTCTGACTCTGCCTTTCAGTTGTTGTATGAACATGAACAGACCATTTTCTCCTTCACCCCTCAATTTCATCATCTGTAAAATGGCAGTCTTTCTCATCCTGCAAGACTCTTATTCATGTCCTCCCTTAAATCCCCAACAAGGTGGCCATGCATCATGCTGGAGGCCTTTCTCTAGTTCTTTTAATAATCACTGGGTACCAGTTCAGCACTTGAGCTGTTATCCTTGGCTCTTGCTACACAACCAGACACGATCTCCCTTTTTGATCAAACACCTCCTGTTTGAGAGAATAGGAATGTCCAAGCTGGAAAGGGCCTTAGAGGCCACCTAGTCCAATGGATACCTGAACAAGAATCCCTTCTCCAAGATACCTCACAAGTGATCATGCAGCCTTTTCCTGAAGACCACTAGTGAGAGAGAATCTGCTATATCCTGCCGCATAATCCCTCCCAGACTCATAGTACCACCCTGTTTTGGACTCCATCCCTCTTCCCTCACCAAAGGCAAAAATGCTTTGTGGCTATTGGACTTACATACTTACTATAGTATACGTACTACACTGTGAGAATAACCCATGGTAGTATTTGGGAGCAAAGTACAGATCTGTACTTCCCAACTAGGAAGCATAGTCAATAGAATGATAGACTTAGAGCCAGGAAGACCTGAGTTCAAATCCCACTTCAGACATTTATTAGCTGTGTAACCCTGATGTCTCTCAGCCTGTTTCCTCATATTTATAATGATGATAATGATAATACCTACCTCACAGGGCTGTAGTGGGAATAAATGAGATAAAATACATAAAATGCTTTGCAAACCTAAAGTGAAATTATTATCAGCAGTAACAGCAATATCATTACTACTACTACTACTACTACTACTACTACTACTACCACCTTCTCTTCCTATTTCTTTATCTTGGGCTTTGGTCTTTTCCTAGTCTTCCAAACTGCAAAGGTCACATAAGCAATCCTTTTCTTTCCCCAAACTCCCCTTCTCTGTTTAGGCCAGATCTCCAAACTTAAGATGACTTTCAAGGCAACCCTCAAAGCTGACACTGCCCAATAAATTTCCCTTCCCTAATAGAAGGTTAGATTCCAAGATCACAATACCAAACAAATTTAGATATCCTTCCTCCATACCTTAGGTGGAGTTCAGAAACACTGTCCATGAACTCCTCTCTTAGGCTACATGGACAAGAACATATCTGTTTCTGCCATGTGCTCCTGTAGGAACTCTTAATACTCTATGACTGCACAATGATGCTGCCATCTCCTGAATAGGGGAAAGTCCAATCCAGTTCTCCATCCTCTGCCCTCTACTCATGTAGTGTAGTGCATAGGTATGGCACTCAACCCCCACTTCTCTTTTTCTCTGCCCTTTCTGAGTGGCAGGTAGAAGGATTATCCAATGCAGAGTATTCACATTGCTACAATACTTTCAAGGTCCTGGGGGACGCTATATGCCTACTACTCACAACCGTATTTGCTGAGCCCTCACCAGTGTGTTTCCATTGAACAAATCAGCCTGATGTTTACCATTAGTAAACTTCGCTGCAATTGATTTCTTTTTTCTTTTAAGGAGGAATTAGGGGTGGTACTTTGAGGAGCAAGGCTGGGTTCTGAAATTATTCCAACATGTTCTTTGAAAACAGCATGGTTTAATTAATATAACCAGGATTCCTAGGGTCTCTTTCTTAGAGACAAGCATTGTCATATCATGTGTCTCTGAGCAAGTTATATATCTTTATGTATCTTTATTTTCCTCAACTGTGAAATGGTTATGCTAACATTGTCCTTTCAATCACGTTTTGTAATGTAATGTTGACAAACATATTGGTCCAAATATCTTTTTTTTTTTGGTGAAGCAATTGGGGTTAAGTGACTTGGCCAGAGTCATGCAGCTAGTAAGTATTATGTGTCTGAGACTAGATTTGAACTCAGGTCCTCCGACTCCAGGGCTGGTGCTTTGTCCACTGTGCCACCTAGCTGCCCCAAGTTCCAAATATCATAATCAGAAACATTTGCTAAAACAGAAGACAAAACAAGCATAATTAAAACATGACATTCTACCCATGAACCTATGACACACTCTCCCACCAACGTACATAGTACCCATGGGAAAAGCAGACACAAACTCCAAAATCATAGCATGGAGGCACATAGAGGAAACATGCCCAGAGCAACTCCCATTCTGGATGTCTGGCTTTCATATCTTTGGTTTCCTTAAGGACAGACCACAAGTCGCTCCTCATGCAGACCTCTCCGCTCTCCAGTTTGGAAAGGCCACTTCTCTTCTATCTGCTACCTCCATTTTCTGGCTGTCAAAGAAGTGCTAAGCTCTAGCAAATGCAGTTCCCCCAATTCTAGGATCTGCAGAGCTTTTCCAGGTCTGCTCTCCTGCCTGCTTTCTGAAGGGTTTTCACCTCTCAGGCAATAGACACCAGTGTAGAGAAAGGTAAAAATAGAACATTCCCCCTTTAGTTATCTCTTCCAAGCAGCAAAGTTTTGCCTTCAATCAGCTTTTCCAAGAAGTAAATTGCAATAAAGACTCTGAATTCTTCCTGCGTGGGCAGTATCCTTCAGAAATAGTGGCTGGGAAGTGATATAGAGTTCTTGTTCTAGGCAAATTAAACCAAATTCCACCTATCAAAACCCCAGGTGCTTCGTAGGTTGCAGAAGGAAGCAGATGGGATTGATGCTCAGAGTACAGGTAGCATGGTTTGAAAATGAAGACACTAATATCCATCAAACATTGTTGACCATGATCATATTTGAGGTCAGGAGTCTCTGGTGTTCACTAGTATATAAACTGCTCAAGGGCAAAAGCTATTTTCTTTTTTTTTTTCCCTTAGCATACCAGGAACCTAGATAGTGTCTTACATAACATAGACATCCAATAAATGCTTGTTGAGTTGAATTGAATTGATTGTGAATTGGTATTTTTTAAATCCTTGTACTTGTATCTCTAGCACTTAGCACAGCTCCTGGCACACAGTAGGCATTTAATAAATGCTTGTTGATTGAATTGAAATGAATTAAATTAAATTGAATTGAATTTATTCTGGTGTTTCTTTTTCTCCCACTACTAAAGCTTTGTTGCAATCTTGACATTTTCATTATAGAAGTTGACTTCTTTTAAAAATGTCATTTAGAATTCCTTTTACTCTGCATTCCCCAGATTTTTGAACTTAGTGCTAAAAGTTAACAGCTATAGATGCTTTCTTTCCTTGCCCAGAAGTTGTAAAACATTTAGGGACTCCTGGGACAAGAGAATCATAAAATATTCGGCAACATCTGTGTCATATTATTTATTGACAGACTAGGTCCAAAAACCAGAACATTCGGTGCATGCCAAGGGGCTTGCCAGGCTTCATACAGAACATTAGTATGAAGGCAGAAGCAAAACAAATGAGCAGCCTTCCTGATTCTACAGTGATTTGGTTTCTAAAGAGAAAATGGTGATTGCAGAGCAACAGCCCTGGGATTTAGATCTCTCTTGCCTCTGAAGCAGTTAGCAACTATATAGTAAACTTTGGCTACATGAATTATTTTTCTTCTGAGAAGGAAGGAAACCAATTGTACTTGGAGGAGGCAGGTCAGGTCCTGAAGTGATTCCAAAATGTTTTTTTAAAGTAGCATGGAGTAATTGTTACATCCAGGACCCTTGGCTCATCTTTCTTAGAGACAAGCATTACTGAATAATGTAACTCAGAGCAAGTCATTCATTCTCCCTATATGTCTTAATTTTTCTCATCTGTGAAGTAAGTATGCTAACACTGTCCTACTTCCTTTCAACCACATTTTATAAGGGAATGTTGGCAAAATGTATTGGCCCAAATCTCAGGTGAGTTCCTCTTAAGAATAAAAGGAGCATCCATTGGAGATTAATTATTTCTCCCACAGCAAACTACTGTTCGCAAAATCCCACTCTGATGCCTTATCATGGCAGGGAAGTGATGCCGTTCTCAAAAACCATACCAGTGAAGAACAAGCTGGTACAATTTATACCAAACCGAGAAGGTTGTGAGTGTAGACAGTCTGCTGTCTAGGGATAAAGTAAGTCAGGAGAAGCTTATCACCAAGAGATTGGCCACTAGGCAATGAATTCTTTGACCATGGCAACCTATACAACAAAGAAAAATAAAAACAGACCTCAGTCCTGTGCAGGTTCCCATTACTTCCATAGTAACCGTAATAGAGTGGTAGAAAAGGGGACAGAGACTGCTAAGAAATAATTCATTTTTAAACCACCTAGAGACATTACCTTATTGGAAGAACTGGATCATATCAATATTGACATCCTCACAACAGACGAAATCAGAAGATAAAAGAAAGTTGTAGAAAAAAATGGAAGTACGGTTCAGAGGTTCTCCTTGAAGAAATAATGAAATTCACGGCACTGTGGGCCCAAAGGACATATTATTTCTCAGAATATTTTGTTATCTTGCCTTGCAACATTCATGATGAGCATAAGCAAATGGCAACTGTGAAGACAAATGTTACTTAGGAAATTTCACAAAGAACCAAGAAAATATATATTTTGATAATGACTTCAGTGTAAAAGTAGAACAAAGAAGTATGTTGGAATATAAAATTCAAGAAATGAAAGAGGCCAATGACTTTTGTGCCACTCAGAAGCCTCAGAGGTCTGAATATTTTCTCCAAGAAGAGAGAAGCGAGATACTGGACATGGTAAGCACCAAACAAAAATAAGAAATTAAATTTGCTATGACTTAACAGACTAGATTAGACTAGAAACAACTGGTTATTGATGTGAGAATCATTATAATCAGTTGTCTATGTGAACGATCATTGACTAATTAGAACAAAGATTTTTTAATGAGATACATATGAGGAGAAATTGTGCAAAATTGCAGTAACTTCCTTCTGACTTAGTCAAACGAGTCATCAATGCTGAAAAATATAGGGTGGAAAAACCTAAAGATATTGATTTTATTATCACCATTTTCTGTAGAAGCTTCCTAACCTAAAGCAGTTTGCTACTACTATAAGGAGAAGACCAAAGGAACCAAGAACTTTATCTAACAAACACTTGATGTCTTTGCCAAGCAGAGAGACATGGCAACTAAGGACAATACCACTTAAAATACAAACCCATCTGAAGGAGCTCAAGGCAAAGGTTACTGGTTCTGCCCTGCCTGCTCAATCTTTCTAAGTAAAGCTCCAGGATAAATGACTTAGTGTTAGCTTCCAGGGGAATGAAGGGATCTACTCAACTCAAATATCAGGTGGGCCTGGGGGAAATTGCTATTGGAAGGGAGGCAAATTAATTTGCTGTTGGTTTGTTTTAATGGATTTGTCCTAAGGAATTCTTAAGGTGCTGGCTGAGTATGTTGTGGGTATGACTCACAAAAGAACTAAAATAGCCCTGAGACTTATGCTCACAAAAGAGCTGTAAGAGCCTTTTAGAGAACAGGCCATATACTAGCTGTAATTAGAAAATAAGAAAACAGTAGCACAAAAGAACTCATTATCTTGCCCCCAGAACTTCCCTATTACTGCCTTCACAACTTTTTTTTTAATTGTCAAAGGCATTATCCTTCCAGTCATCCAGGCTGACAACCTTAGCTTCATCCTATGTCTCTTTATTCATAATCACCCCACCTATCCAAACTGTTGTCAGTCTTGTCATTTCTGCCATCACAACATCTCTCCACTGGCATAACCACCACCCTCATTTTTTCTTGCCTGGATTTTTTTCAACAGCCTTCTGATTGATTTTCCCACCTCAACTTTCTCCTTACTCCAATCTCAGTATAGGTTTAACCATGTTATCCTTATACTCAGTAAACTTCAGTTAATTCTAGGACCAAATAGAAAACCCTCTGTCTGACATAAAGCCTTTCAACCCTAACCCCTTCACACCTTTCCAGTCTTTTTATACTTTATACTTTATACTTTATACTTTACTCCTCTCCACACACTCCTTTTGCAATGGCTGTCACCCATACCTGTAATACTCTCCCTCCTTGACTCTGTCTCATAGCTTCCTTCAAGACTCAAATCAAATCCTAAATCTTTCAGAAGGCTTTTCCCTCCTCTTCCCACTATTAATATCTTCCCTATGATATTGCCTCCCATTTATACTGTATAAATTTTACAAGTACATAATTATTTGCACGTTGTGTCTTCCAGTAGAATGCAAGCTCCTTGAGGACAGTAACTATTTTTTGCCTTTCTTTGGATTCCCAGCACTCAGTACAGTGCCTGGCACATTAAAAGAGCTTAATAAAATTTTGGTGACTCATTGACTAACACCAACAGTTATTCAAGAAAGCAACAAGTAGAGACGAGTACCAGTGGAGACACAGCTTTAGTAGTATGAATTATCCAGGCAATTCTTGTTCCTTCTCCCATTCACAGCATGGATATCAGCACGACAGCATGTCCCTGTATAAACTGAGATTAAGATGGGGTTGTTTTCTCTTTATTTACTTTGCTATTGTTGTTGTCTTTTTTATTTATTGTATCTTATTGATTTGGTCTGATAAAAAAGAAAAGAAAAAAATATCAAATGGAAGCTTATGAGGTGTGATTTTGAATAAATGTCTACCCAAAACAAGCCTTAAACCTAAGACTTTTAGGGAAATTAGACTACTGTTAAAATACTATGAAAAATGGAGGAGAATGATCAGCATTATTCCTTCTAAATGGAGGGGGGAAAGAGTTGAGGCAAAAACAATTCTGTAGACTTTGGCATGAGATGCAACTAAGATAGAGCAAAGTAAGAACATTCACATATGAAAGCCTACAGGGCAACAAATAAATGGGAAATGGAACAGAATCTGTTCCTCCAATGACCTATTTTCATCATCAATGATGTTTAAACTACAATACTTCTGTCCACAACGTGCTATGAAAGGATGTAGAAATGGTAGTTAAGACGGTGGACTTGGGAAGAGGAGCTGTATTGAAACAACTACAGATGAAGTGATACAATCTCAAACTGAGGGATCATTTAATAAGATATCTCAGGGAGAAGCTGCCAAAGGAATAGAAATAATCTGAAAATACTTAGAGGAGATCAGTAAATATCAACCATATGCCTACTTTCTCTTCTTTGTAAGAATCATCTGCACACATAATCAGACAGCCACATGGCATAATAGATAAATTGCTAGACTCAGAATCAGGAAGATGTGAACTTGAATTTAGCCTCAGACACTTACCTGTGTGAACCTAGGCAAGTAATTTAACTTCTCTTAGTTTCAGTGTCCTTACCAATAAAATGGGGATAATAATAACATCTATTTCTCAGAGTTGTTGCAAGCATCAAATGGGATAATAGGCCAAAAGCATTTGTTAAGCACCTACTAAGTGTCAGGTATTATATTAAGTACTGGTACAATGCTTTGCAAAACTGTAAGTTGAGATATATACATACATATATATATTATACACACACGCACATATACATATACATATACATATACATATACATATACATATACATATACATATACATATACATATACATATACATATACATATACATATACATATACATATACATATACATATACATTACATTAGCTATCATTATGTTGAGGACATCCTTGATAAAATTTTGGAAAAGAAAGCAGCAGACTTTCATGCTTTTGTAAAGATTATTTCTTTGTATAGTCTGATGCTGAGTGAAGTGTGCAGAACCAAGAGAATGTTGTACACAATAACAGCCACATTGCGCGATGACTAATATTGATAAACTTAACCCTTCCCAGCAATACAAGGATCTAAGACATCTCCAAAGGCCTCATGATGGAAAATGCTATCCACATCCAAAGAAAGAGCTATGGAGTTTGAATGCAGATCAAAGCATACTATTTGCCATTTTTTTTTCTTCTGTTGAGTTTTGTTTCCTCTTTCTGGTGGTTCCTCCTATTGGTTCTAATTCTTACTTACAACATCACTAGTGTGAAAATATGTTTAATAGGAATGTATATGTATAGCCTATATCAGATTGTGCACTGTCTTGGGGAGGGTAGTAGGGAGGAAGGGGGAGAAAAATTTTAAACTCAAAAGCATATGGAAGTCATTGTTGATAAATCAGAATAAACTAATCAAAAATTTAATAAAAAGATTGTTTCTTTAGTCATGCAATTGACTGAAATATGCTAAAAAAAATCCGAAATCCTTCTGTGTTTAATGTTTGTTTATTCTCCCCAGAAAAGCACTTGATTTTTTTCTACTCAATAATGCAGCTGTAAAGGTAATCCTCCCCATGGCTGCTGAGGGAAGGGGAAGAGGAAGCAAACAAGCCCTCATTAGGTGCTTACTGAGTGCTAGATATGCTAAGAGCTTTACAAATATTACATGATTTGATCCTCATGGCAACCCTATAAGGTGGGCACTACTGTATCCCCATTTTATAGCTGAGGAAACTGAAACAGAAAGAGGTTAAGTGTGTTGCCCAGAAGCTGAGTATCTGAAGTTGGATGTGAACTCAGGTCTTCCTGACTCCAAGCCTAGCACCCTCTGCACTATGGTGCCACCTAGCTCCCTCTAGAATAAGTAGGTCATGCCAGGTAGACTGTTTATACTTAAGCATGTTGTATATACTTATCTATGTACATGTTGCTATAATCCTAGTAAAATGTAAGACTCTTAAGGGCCTGTCTTGTTTTTGTATCTCAAGTACCTAGCACACACAGGTGCTCAATTAATGTTCCTGTTACGAGCCAGTAGACAAAATTAATTCTTAGCAAGGGCATTTGCTAAAATATCAATGGGGCAGCTCGCTGGCACAGTGGAGAGCATGCCAGCCCTAGTGTCTGAAAGTCTCATCTTCCTGAGTTCAAATCTGGCCTCAGACACTTCCCAGCTGTGTGACCCTGGGCAAGTCACTTAACCCCTCTTGTCTCAGTTTCCTCATCTAAAGTGAGCTAGAGAAAGAAATGGCAAACCATTCCAATATCTTTGCCAAGAAAACTTCAAATGGGGTCACAAAGAGTCATACAACTGAAATGACTGAATAGCAAAAAATACCAAAATAAACAAATTACAGGTACAAAATATCCCTTCCTCCCCATTTAAACCTGGCGTCCAATCTCCCATAAATGCACACAATACTTATAGAGAGAATGGGCACTAACAGAGAACAATGATATAATAAGGAACACGTGTGCCAAGGTAATTCACAACTCTGGAACTAAAGAATCTGAAAGTCGTTTTTCTCCTCACATAGTTCTACCTTTGGCCCAACTATTGACAGCCAAGATTAGCTCTCTTTTAAGCCTATGGCAAGTTCTCTTGTCTTCTGCCAGAACATCATGCCCCTTGGAAGTGCTTTCTCCTTTCAGTGCCTGCCTCCCTGTGCCCAGATCTTTCTAGAGCTTGTGTTTTAGCTTCCTACTGGATGCAGTTGAGTGGTATGTGGGAGCCACCTGGAACTGGCTCTGGAGAATAGGTTGTTAAATTTTCTGAGTAATCATTTAAACCTCAGAAATTGGCAAACTCTAAAAATCAAGACTTGGTTTATTGTTTCATTTGATTGTCTAGACTTCAGCAAGTGGTAGAGAAAATAATGGTAAAGATTTCATTTTAAAAGGTCTCTTTTGTAAATTCTTTTTTGGAGAGCCAGCTGTTTTTACCAGCATACCCTGTGGAATCTCTTCTACTGGTGAAGTAACTTCCCTTCAAAGCTATATGGCTAATGACAAGGGAGGAAAGAGAAATCCTCTCCCACTTCCACTCCACAGTCTTCCTCTCAAAGACCAGGTTCTTTCTCCACTGTTGGATCAAACTGACAAAGTCACTGCTATATGGTTTGTTTTATGATTTTCATTAAATATGTGAGTATACTATTTTACATATACTCTATTATATTATTATCCATATACTAGATTTCATATATGGATATAATCACTAATGTGATTTTCCTAAAGTGAAGGTCTGGCCAAATCACCCTCTGTACTCTGTAAACTCCAGTGGCTCCCTATTGCCTTCAGATACAAAATCAGATACAAAATAATTCTGTTTGACATTCAAATCCCTTAATAAACTAGCTCACCCACCCACCTTTCCAATCTTCTCACTCTTTACTCCTCTCCACATCCTTTTAGATTCAGTAATGCTGGCTTCCTGGCTGCTCCAAAAATAACACCCTTCATCTCCGGGCTCCAGGCATTTTCTCTGACCATCCTCATGCCTGGAATGTTCTCCCTTTTCATCTCCATCTATTGGCTTCCTGGCTTCTTTTAAGTCCCAACTAAAATCCCATCTTCTACTAGAAACCTTTCCCAATATCTCTAAATTCTACTGCCTTTCCTCTATTAATTATTTCCTATTTATCCCATATATATCTTGTTCATAAATATTGTTACTTGATGTCTGCCCTCATTAGACTTTTTGGGGGGCAATTCGGGTTAAGTGACTTGCCCAGTGTCACACAGCTAGTAAGTGTCTGAGGCCAGATTTGAACTCAGGTCCTCCTGACTCCAGGGCTGGTACTTTATCCACTCAGCCACCTAGCTGCACCCACCCCCATTAGATTTTAAGCTCCTTACTGAGCCAAATTTATAAAAATAAAGAACATTCACCAATTGATAAATGTCAAAGGATATGAATGAACAGTTTTCAGAAGAAATCAAAGTTATCAATAATCATGTAAAAATACTCTAAATCACTATTGATTAGAGAAATTCAGATTCAAACAACTTTGAGATGCTGCCTCATACCTATCAGATTGGCTAATATGACAGAAAAGGAAAATGACAAATGCTTTAAGGGATGTGGAAAAATAGAGACACTAATGCACTGTTGGTAGAGTTGTGAACTGTTCCAACCATTCTGGAGAACAAATTGGAACTATGCCCAAAGGGCTATCAAACTGTACATCCTACTTGACTCAGCAATACCAATACTATGTTTGTATCCCAAAAAAAATCAAAGAAAAAAGGAAAAGGACCTATTTACACAAAAATACTTAAAGCAGTTGTTTTGTGGTGGTAACGAACTGGAAACTGAGGGGATGACCATTAATTGGAGAATGGCTGAACAAGTTGTGGCATATGATTATATATAATAGTATATGATTATAATACTACTGTGCTATAAGAAATGATGAGCAGGGCAGCTAGGTGGAGCAGTGGATAGAGCACCAGCCCTGGAATCAGGAGGACCTGAGTTCAAATCTGGCCTCAGACACTTGACATTAAGTGTGTGACCCTGGGCAAGTCACTTAACCCCATTGCCTAGCCAAAAAGAGAGAGAGAGAGAGAGAGAGAAATGATGAGCAGGATAATTTCAGAGAAACCTGGGAAAACTTACATGAATTTCTGTAAAGGAAAGTGAGCAGAACCAATAGAACATTGTACACAGTAATAGCAATATTGTAAGGATGATCAACTGTGAAAGTCTTAGCTGCTCTGATCAATACAGTAATCCAAGACAATTCCAAAGGACTCATGAAGAAAAATGTCATCTACCTCCCCAGAGAGAACTGATGAACTCTGAGTGAAGACTGAAGCACACTTTTTTCACCTACTTTATTTTTCTTGCTTTTTTTGCAACATGGCTAATGGAAATATGTTTTGCAAGACTTCATATGTACAATGGGAATCGTATTTCTTGGCTTCTCAATGGGTGGGGGAGTGGCAGGAGGGAGGTAAGGAACTGAGAACTCAAAACAATGTTAATGATTAAAAATACATAAAGTATAATTATTTTTAAAGGATTTTAGGTTCCTTGAGGGCAGGGACTATCTTTTGCCTCTTTTTGTATCTGCAGAGCTTAGCACAGTACCTGGCACACTGTAGGCACTTAATAAATGATTACTGATTGTTTATTCACTAACTGACTGGCCAATGTGAACGCACAAGAGTTGTAACTACTTCCCTCAACTAATCACTAGATGTTTCTAGGGTGGTATCAGTTGTCTTCATCCTAATTCTTTTAAGATTGATTAAGGACCTTCTTCACATAGTGTTGTAGATTTGTAGGAAAACTCCTAAACACCTCCTTTAAGTAAAGAAAATCAAACTAAAGATTCACTGGTTATTGATATCTTGTATCCTTGCAGGAAGGCATCTAAGTGCTGGTCACCGCCCCTTCTGTTTCTTAAAGAAGCAATCCTATTGGACACTGAGACTGCCACACCCTGCCCCATGTAAAGCATGCTCTATTACGGCGTGTCTGAGTCATGAAAACAAGCATAAACTCAGTTGGTCGCCAATTCCTGTAATATCATGCCATTTGATGGAAACTGAGAATTTAATGAAGAACCAGTAGGTGAGGGTGGCTCAGCAGGAAGGAAGTAATTTTGTTTCTGTTGGATTTCCCCAACTTTGACCTCACTGCAAAGGAAGTTATTTGATTTTATAACACCTGTTGAACTTGCTTGTTTAAGGAGAATTCTTAGGGTGCCTAAATGGAAGCCCTGGACACCAAAGAAGATTTTTGGCCCTGTTTTTCTCCTCAAGTGCCTAAGAGCAGGTGTATCTAAATGGTTATTGCCAGTGTTCTCCATCTTTTTTTTTAATTATTATTAAATTTCTGCCTCTTGTGGATTTGGCAGAGAGCTCAGTCACACTCCTTCCTTCTTCCCACACAACTATTATTTTCTTTGAAGCTCTGACAGCTTCTGAATATGGATAGCTCTATTCCCATCATGGGCAAATGGTAAAGAAAGTGCTTAGTAAACCTTAAAATGCTACAGAAATGAAGCTGGAATTATGACGATAATGAAAGAATGAAGTGGCCCATCTAAGCTTCAGTGGAGTCAAATGGGAATAGAAGGATCTAATATGAGAACAGGAGTGGTTTCTAAAAGAGTCCAGACTTCCAGCTTTCAGGTAGAATAGAATATGATGGGAAAGGATAAAATGTATTTACATTTCTCATGCAAACAGAGAGGGATCTTCAATTTTGTCAGCAAAAGGAACTCCTAGTGTGGGAGCTCCCTGGACGATCCAGGCTTTCCCCGCATGGAGAATTCCTTCAATCAACACAGATGAAAGTTCTGGGTTGTTGCTTAAAGCACTTAGAGGTTAAGTGACTTGGCACAAAGTGAGTAGGCACGATGGATAGAGCACTGGTCCTATAGTCAAGTAAAGTTGAATTCAAACACGATCTCATACACCTGCTAGCTGTGTGACCCTAGGCAAGTGACTTCACCTCTGTCTGCCTTGGTTTCCTCAAGGGTAAAATGGAGATCATAATAGCATCTACTTCCCAGGATTATCGTGAAAATTAAATGAGAAAGTATTTGTAAAGCCTTTAGTGTAGTGCCTTGTTCATAATAAGTGCTATATGAATGTTAGCTATTATGATGATTACTACTAGCTGAGTGACCCTGGACAAATCACTTAGCTGCTGTCTGCCTCAGTTTCCTCAACTGTAAAACATAGATCCTAGTAGCACCCATTTCCCAGAATTGTAGTGAGAATTAAATGAGATCCTCTTTGTAAATGAGATAATATTTATAAAGCGCTGCATAGTTCCTTACACATAGTAAGGTGTATGGAGTATTCAGGGAAGACTAGCACTTCTGGTGTGAGCACTTCCCTGAGCCCTTTTCAGGGATACTCATGTACCATTGGGGTCCGTCTTTCACCCATCTCTCACCTGTGGCTCCAAGAAGCTGTAGCGGCCACACCTGTGTAAAATTGTCTTGGCAGATGGGCTAAACCAGGTTGAGGGGAATCAACAGGCTTCAAAGCCATTGGTGAGTTAGGGGAAATGTCCACCCCACACATGTGAAGACTTTCCCCCCAGGTGGAATGGGAAGATGAGAACAATCTGTTCCAATGGCCATGAAGACAGCTGAAGCAGGTGCAGTAGAGAGCTTAGAGTTTTGTTTAGCCATCAAAAACTCCAAGGTCATCAATGCATCCCAGGCCATCACTAGTCATCCTTGTCTTGTTATTGGACTTCAGTGACTCTGGAAGAAAGAGTTAGGCTGAGGACTTTGTCCAACCCTGCCTCACTTAAATCTGGTTCACTCCCAAGTTATCACCCATCACATCATAATGTCATTGGTCCTCATTGAAAACAAAGGACTAATAATAATAAGCTATAATTATTATTATTATTTTTACTACTACTATCTGGGTGATCCTGAATAAGTCACTTAACTTCTTTTTGCCTCAGTTTCCTCAACTGTAAAATAGAGATCATAATAGCACCTACTTTCCAGGTACGTTGTAAGGATTAAAGGAGATAACATTTGTAAAGGGCTTATTACAGTGCCTGGCACATAGTAGCAGTTTAATAAATGCTTATTTCCTTCTTTCCAAGCCCAGCTTCACTTAGGAACTTTTTATCATTGGTTTTATAATATAATGCAGTGGATCACCAAAACTTCCAAGGAATTAAATGGGGAGAGGGAGTGAATCAGTCTGTCCCTGTGCTGGAGCAAACTTGAAAGTAAGAATTTACATAGGGAGGTAGGAAGAACACTATTAGCTCTGGAGTCAGAGGAACTAGGTGCAGACCGCAATTCTGCCACTAACTACCCACAGGACCCCCAAGCCACTTAACACCCCCACCCCAGGCCTCAGTTTGCTCATCTATAAAAATGAGAGAGTTGACCTAGATGGCCTCAGGTCCCTTCCAGATTTAAGTCTAAGGTTTAGAGATGTGTAGAATGTAAACCCCCTAATGGCAAGAACTGTCTCACTATTATATGTATATCCCCAGTACCTGGGACATAATAGGAACTAAATAAATATTCATTAATTGATTGACCTTTGACCTACAACAATACCCTCTTTTCTACTATTCTGAAGATGCCATTGCTCTTCTCTACAGATGATAAAAGGAAATACAGGGTAATCTCTTTGTTCTGATTCGTTTGATTTTTCACCCTCCCCCATTTCATTTTAGCACCATCAAATAGCTCAGTCAGAGCCATTCTGCAAAGGGGAATGCCTCTCCTTGTTCTAACAAGAATGTTCCCTCTTGACCTCTTGCCTCTTGGGAACCCTACCTCCCTATGAGGCTCGGCTCCAGTGGCCTCTCCCCTTGTGCGAGGCCTTTCCCAATTTCTTTCAGTTGTCAATGCTCTACTCTCCCTAGAAACCCTACATGGATTACTTTGCATTTGGTTTTGTATATATGTTGTACTTAACCCGTGTACATTTTATTCCACCCCTTTCCCTAACTCCTACCAATAAAATGTAAGGTTTTTGAAGGGTTTAGCTCTTAAAGGGCTTAAGAACCTAGCACTGTACCTGTCACATAGTAGGTGCTTAATAAATGCTATAGAATGGAATGTTCCAGAATGGAATAGAATAGAATAGAAAAAATAGAATAAAGAGGAGTTGTCTGGTCTACCTTGCATGTGGGTATAATTACATCTTTTGGAGCAGTCTGTTTCAAGGTCAAAAAAGAAACTTGTTCTGTGTACTGATTTTTGAATATTGGCAAATTACCAACTACTACCAACTACTACAAAATTACTAATCACCTGATTCTAATGGCAGGGAACATTGACTCAGTAGAGAGATAATTGATGCAAGCTTAAGAACTGAAAAGTATGGGTCTAAGGGAAGTCCAGGAGTTGGCTTTGCAAAGTTATAGGATTTAGAACTGTAAGGAAACTTGAAAATCACCTAGACTCACTACATTTTACAGATGAAAAAACTGAGGCTCAGAGAGGCTGAATGAGAAGGACCCCTAGAGGTTATTTTGTCCAACTCTCTGATTTTGCAGATAAAGAAACTGAGGTTCAGAGCGGTTATATTTCTTGGCCCAAGTCACACAGGTAGTAAGTCAGTGTTTATAAAGTGCAAGCCAGGCTCTCTGAATTCATATCCAATGATTTCCCATTGTGCCAGCCTGCCTCCTCAAGATCAAACAGCAACCAGTTGGTTACAAAGCTTAGACCTAGAACTTTATGTCAAAAATAGAATCTAAGTGGCCAGCTTCATGTCTTTAATGGTTTGGTCAGGAAACGGTTACCAGTTCTACCAATCAGTAGGAATAGTAGAGAGTTATAAGCTAGAAACAGGAGTCTGTATGAATGGATGAGGTTAGATCAGAGAAACCAAGCATCAAAACTAAAAATGGAAATAAGAAAATGAGTGAGAGAGAAAAAGAGAGAGAGAGAGAATGAATGAATGAATGTGAATGATGCCAACGGGGCCCACCAGACAATAATTAAGCTGAGACATTGTGACAAAGGAGAGTAATCAGAGGAAGCTGAGGTGCAAACTTGGGTCACTTACATGGGGACCCATACAAATGTGGGAGCTGGATAAAAGGAAATCAAGCCAAAGGCAGAATTTTCACAGAGTGAGAGTTTTAGTGTAAGAACTTGCTGACCAGCCACCACCCTTAGAAGGTTAATATAAAAGTGCCAATCACATCATCATCAGTTTCCTAAAGAGACGGTGCTTCCAACCCATCCTATTGTTGGTGCCTATTGGGTGAATCAACCCAATCACCCACCCAACTTTAGCTGTGATCATGGGTTTTACATTATATACAGAGCATCATCTCTAACCTAAGGTCAACAATCTCTCCATTACTAGTCATTTCATTTATTTCCAGTTGCAGTTAACTTTATTTATTGGGTGTTTTTAAAATAGGTTCCTATTTGCATATTATTATCAAGGTACTTGGAAAAGCTGGAGATGTTCAGCATTTCTTTTAACGTGCAAATATATTCCTGTAGATTCTTTTTAATTTTCCAGAGAGAAAAGAAAAAACTTAATTAGATCCTACAGAGCCTAGGAGGGCAGAATACCATTTGGGGACCAAGTCAACACCTAATACCATTAAATGATGAAGACCATACATTTGCAAGCTAAATCAAATGGGTGAAATATATGTTACGCCTCTTCAAAGTAATTTGGCAAACGACTGTAACTCAATTAAGTATAGCCTGAGAGAGAATTTGCTCCAAAGAAAATTAGACTTCTATCTTCAGTCATAGCCTACCATTCAATTTTCAAAGGTGATAAAATCCACAATCTATCCTCCTGCTATTAGCCACATGAGATTTCTCTTGGAACTAACAATGGAAAGGAACTAAAAATAGTGGAAAAAAATTCACCTGGTACTTCAGCAGATATCCATGGCTGAATTTCTAAAATGTGGGCTGCTGATTTAGGACAACAAAGCATCTAAAAGTGAATTGTTTGTGTGCAGAGCTTCCATGGCTATCCTGTGCCAAATTTGGCAGGCATGTGCCTAAATAGAAGACTGACTTTACACCAAAATTGCTTTTATCTTAATTCTCACAGACATAACAATAAACTAAGGATAAGGAAGTCATCAAACTCTGCTTTTTCCAGACTTTGGGGATTTTTCAAAATTCTAAATTCACCTAAATCCTAAATGCCTGTGGAAAGACAATGTGGTGTATCAGCGACACAGACAAGCATGACATCATGTAGACCTGATTGGGTACAAGTGCTACCTTTGACCCTGAAGTCACTTGATGTCTCTGACCCTTATTTTCCTCACCTGTAAAACAGAAATAATAAGGTCTATAGGATCTAACTCATGGGAGTGTTGTGAAGCTAAACTGAAATATATAAAGTTTTTGCAAACTTACACTTTGCACAAATGTGTAAAGCCTTTGCAAACATTAAAGTGCTACATAAATGTCAGTTATTATTATTATCTATGCCTCCTTTCTTCCGTTGATTTATAACTGCTGTTCATTTCAAGGAAATTAATCTATTTTCTTATGTCACCTTTTGATAGAGATATTTGACAGCATTAAGTCTCTCCAACAATCTGAGACTACTTAATGCCTGTTTGGCTACTCTACCTGGAATACCTTCTTCCCCTCCCTCCCTACTGAATTCCTCCCCATACCTTAAACCCCAAGTCAAAAGCCACTTCTTCCAAAAAGCCTTCCCTGATTCCCCATCATTTTGGAATGATCTTTCTTCCTCCCATCTCCCCAATTTCACATAATGCTTTGCTCCTCCCAAGTGCTTTTTCAATAACTTCAAAAGGTCTGAGATTTTATAGGTGTAGGTTTCCTCTCCTCCCAAGCAGATCAGTCTCCCCCAAATCAGCTCTTGTGGCCAAAAAATGTCATCTCTAGTAGACATCCTTCTGGTGACGAGCCTTTCACAACTTTGCTATGGTAATTCTCCAACAAGTACCCAGTCTCTAACTGGGTCTACATTCAAAAATGTTATAGTTTGGTAAGTAGAACTTGTTTGCACTTCATTGGCATAGTCTTTAAAAACAAATGGATCACTTTGACGCCAGCATGAGGTTTTGGCTTAGCACTTTAATGTACAATTATATACTCATTCATTTGCTATTTTGACTTCTAATTCACCATAGGTGTGTGTCATAAATTGCTATCAAAGCATTACTTGCATGAAGGCAGGAACTCTGGGGTAGCTAGGCCTTGTATCACCCCCCTGTACCTAGGACAGTATTCTGCATATAGTAGGCACTTAATAATTGTTTGCTGAATTGATATACAGCTGCCAAGGTATTTCAATGAAAATTAATCTGTCTTCCTATGACTTCATCCTAACAGAGATCTTTATAGCATTCAAGTCTCTTCACAATCTGGAATGACCAATGAATTAAAATCAAATCTTGCTCTGGTCCCTCTGACCACCACCACTACCTTTTGTAGTCAGTATAGCAAGTAAGTTTATAAGTAGCCAGTATAAAGGGGGCAGTAGCAGGAAATAAGATTTCAAAGGAGAACCTAGAAGTCACATATAAACTGTCCCAAAGATCAAAAGAGCATAATTTACAAATTCTATCATAAATTAACCAAACTTCACATTCTGATAATATATGCTGAATCAGGAGAAGCCATCTAGGCATTGCTATCAGTGTTTTTGGTCCTATGACATGTAAATTCTGGACAAATTCCAGACTTTCCATAGTTCCAGACCAGCTGAATGTTAAAAAAGGTGCTGATGACTTTGAGATGACATGGACATGTTGATGATGTTAAAGTTTTACCAATAACCTTGAAATGATTTGGATATGTTAATAAACTAACCCCAAGGTGGCACAGACAGGAGTTAGTCTGTCCCCTAAAAACCCTATAAAATGAGACTTCAAACTCCTGCTCCCAGAGCACTCATCCATCTCCTTACGGTCCATGCTGCCCCTAATGCTCACAAATCTAATCCATGATTACCTGAGTGATACTTTCTGTCTCTCCCCCTCGTCCTCTTCCCCGGGCTACCTACCTCCTCCCCAACACCTGTCTCCACCCCATCTGCCTCTGTATCCTTCCCCACTTTTCAACACTTGTCTCTGAATTTTCTGTGCTGTTTGCCCTCACACCCATTGTGGTTATTAAAGTGACTGCTGCCCCATTTCCCCACTGCCATCATGGCATTTCCTGGTAAGCACCTAAAGAATTGGGCATGCCTACCCCCATTTCATAATTTCATAAATTATCAATTCAACTAAATTGGTATTAAATTTTAAACTAAATTGCTGACAGTGGCTTTTAAGGACATTCTTTGCTTTATGTTGAATGAATGAATGAATGAATGAATGAAATAAAAAGGCATTTATTAGGTACTTATTAAGTGCCAAGATTGCTGGGGATACAAAAATAATAGCAAAGATAGTTCCTGCCTTCCAGGAGATTATATTCAAATGGGAGAGATGAATCATATGGGGAAGGATAATTTCATTTAGAAAGTTGGAAGGATGGTGAATAGAGTCAAAAGGGGAGTAGATAGATGTGCCCTTTCCGGGAACAGTGGCAGCACTAACTTGGTTAATGTTCCAGAAATGGAGATGGGAGGACAATGAGCACAGGATAAACACAGAGCAGCAAGACAGATGCCAAGAAGATAGTAGCTAAGTAAAATGAAACATGCGAGTAACTGACCTGATAGAGTGGGCCACCCACGAGGCACTCACCACTCAGGACTTCAGGGTCCCAGGTCAGGAGTTCTGGGGCTGACAGGGTTAGGTATTCCAGGACCAGGTCTAAGCTGGGCATCAAAATGGTTCTCGAGAAGATGGCAAGGGAGAAAAGTGGGAAGAATCTTTTAATAGAGAATTTTTCCTAAAGCATAACATTGGTAACACCACTTCTGCTAAAATAAAAAAAAAATCATTAGTGACTCCCCATTACCCCATAGTATGAAGCCTGGACTCTGTAGGCTATCATTTGAAACCCTCCACAATCTGATCTCAACGTTCCTTTCCAGCCTTATCATTGCTCTTCTTCTATATGAGCCCTTTACTACAAGGAAATTAATCTAATTTTCATTTTACTCCACACATTGATAATGGTGCTTATCATGTAAGGCCTTGTTGTTGTTGTTCAGTCATTTCAGTTGACCCCAATTTGGGGTTTTCTTGGCAAAGATAGTAGAGTGGTTTGCCATTTCCTTCTCCAGCTCATTTTACAAATGAGGAAACTGAGGCAAACAGGGTTGAGTGACTTGCCCAAGGTCACACAGCTAGTAAGTGTCTGAGGCCAGATGTGAACTTAGGAAGATGAGTCTTCCTGACTCCAGGCCCAGCACTCTAACCACTGTGCCACCTAGCTGCCGACATCCATCTTTTCACACCCCAAACTAGATCATACAATCATTAAGGGCAGGGGTCCCAATTTATACTTTTTTTCCATCCTCCATGTTACCTAGATCAGTTTTTGCACGTAGAAAGCAGAGGCAATATATTCTGGTGTAATCAAGGAGTGGGGGGAGCAGTGGGTCTGGAATTTTCAGAGATGGATTCAAGACCCAATTCTGACACTAATTTTTGGCATGTGATCTTACACCCTGGCCTGCTACTTCATCAGTCTCCTAGACTCCCATGATCTAAATCTTCACACCATTTCAGCCACCTATAGTGATGGTCATATCCTTGATTTCACCATCATCCATAACTATTTAACCCTGCGAGAGTACCTCCCAAGATAAATATGCCTGTTTTCTATGTGTTACCTTCCCAGGCAGATGTACTAGACACAGAGTAAACCTATTTAGTGAAAGGAGCCTGTCAGGAGCCTGCAGTGAGCCAGTCTTGCTCATTCCCAGATGCCTTTGCTGGTGCTCACTGGCTTACCTTGCTGAGCTATGTATCCCAAACCAGCCTAAACCAGCTTTTCACTCAACTGTTCCTACAAAACATCCTGCTCCTGTGTCCCACCTGTTCCTAGGAAAGACTCTCCATTCTTTACTTCAAACCTCCTCTTTGCAGTTTTTCAAGAATAAATTGCCCCTGCTTCTTCTAGGCTGTGAGATCCTTTGTACTTTAGACTGGGGCGCCTTGCCTGATATGCCGCCTAATAAAACTTTTCTGCTTTCAACTCAGTGGATTCCTCTATATTTTGAGGGGTGGGCTTCAGCCAGTTGATAATTCTGTCAACAGAAGTAGAATTTATCATGGTGAGTAGCTTCTTCATGACCACTGGACACGTGATCCAGGTGCTTTGGTACAGGCTTGGCCCCTTTGATGTCCAACCTCCATCTTCCCATCCAGGGTATGGTATGTGCCTCCTAAACTCCTGTCTCTTTTGGTGGAATTCATTTATTAGGATGAAAAAAGGTTTGGATATCCAGGAATGCCAGGGCCAGTAAAGGCCTATCAGGGGTAGTGGCCACAGGATGGAGACCTATGAAGGCTCCATGGGGTGAAGACTTCCGTGGCTGGGGACCAGCAAATACCCTGCAGGATGGGACAGTATCCATGGTCAAGGACTCTGAAACTCTTCTCTCTAATAAGAACTTCCTATTCCCTATTTTCCTTTGCCCCACCTTCCTGAACCTGTTCTTTACATTAACTATAACCCTCAGTCACTATACTCCTCCCTGCTTTCTTGGTTCTTTCCTCCTGCTCTGGTCTCACTTTTTCCTCAACCTTAGAGTTAACCAGCTAACCGTTCACTGTCCTCTACCCTGAAATTACCTCCTCAACTTGTTCTATCACCATCTATGCCTTAATAGATTCCAACCTTGGATTATCCCCATCCTCCACATGTTCTGCTCCTTCTTAGGTATTGCTTACCACTGCTACAAGATGTCACACAGGTGAATGCATCTTCTGGTTTGGTTCGGTAAATTCAGATTATCTTCACATTCATACTAGCCCACCTCAGATGTTCATTAGCTATGTGACCCTGAGACAGTCACTAAACCATTTTGTGCTTCAGTTTCCTCATTTATAAAATGAATGGACTCAGTGGTCCATTCCTGCTCTAAAACTATGACCCTGTGATCTAATCTCAACCAGGTCCTCGCTGCTACACAAAGTCATACAACTGTACAGACTTGGTTGACTAAATGATCTCCTGGTTTGGTCTGGTAAATTTATATTATCTACACATTCATGTTATCTCATCTCAACCAGGCCTTCACTGCCACAGGACAACCATATTATTTTCCCCTAATTGACTTTCTCTCACACTTCCCACATCAGCTGTTAAAAATCTGTTCTTCTTCAACTACCTTCACCCTCTCTCTCAGAAGAGGACCTTAATGAAGTCTGAAATACTCTGCTGTGAACTCCGTATTTCTCACCTCAAAAACCCTTCACACTGTATCTCTCCATTCTCTTTCTTCCAGTCTCTGAGGAAAAGGGGGACCTTCTTCTTGCCAAGGTCAATCATTCTATTTATTCTCTGATCCCATCTCCTCTTGTTACCTTCAAAAGCCTTTTCAATCATTCCCTCTGCATCTCTCATCTATAGTCTCTCCTTATCTACTTACTCCTTTGCCACAGTCCACAATCATGCCCAGCCCTCTCCCATTTTTATATTTTTTTAAGACTCTACCTTTTGGCCATTCTCTCCTACAAGCTATTATCCTATATCTCTTCTTCCTTTCACAAACACTAGGCAAAAGTTGTCTATTCATGACATTCACTCTACCTCCCACTCACTTTTCAACACCTTGCAATCTGGCTTAGAACTATTTTCTCCAAGATTACTAATAATCTCTTAATTCCTAAATTCACTTTCTAGTGCCTCTTTTTCTTGAATTTTTAGCAGTTCTTGACACTGTAGTGTCCCAGGACCTCCTCTCTTCCCTCTGTAGACCCTCTCACTTCCTGGTGACCTTCTCAGCTTCCATAAGTTGTTATCTTCTCTCTGCAGGTGACTCGACATATATACATACATATACACACACATACACACACACACACACACACACACACACACACACACACACACACACACACACACACACACACACACACATATATATATATATATTATATATATATATATATATATATATATATATATATATGTGTTCAGGCCACATATGTACATAGGAAGAAGAAGAAGAGAAGGAGGAGGAGGAGGAGGAGGAGGAAGAAGAAGAAGGAAAGGAAAGAAAGGAAAAGAAAGGAAAAAGGAAAGAAGGAAAGGAAGGAAGGAAAGAAAGGAAAGGAAAGGAAGGAAAGGAAAGGAAAGGAGGAAAGGAAAGGAAGGAAAGGAAAGGAAAGGAAAGGAAAGGAAAGGAAAGGAAAGGAAAGGAAAGAAAAGAAAAGAAGAAAAAAAAGAAAAGAAAAGAAAAGAAAAGAAAAGAAAGAAAAGAAAAGAAAAGAAAAGAAAAGAAAGGGTATTTAAGCCCTTGGCAGTGAGTTAAGATTTCCTTTTCCAGGTACAGTTCACAAAAATACTTTGAGACTAAAATTCAGTATGTACAAGAAAAAATATTAAAATAAAAGATGTCAATAAAAAATTTATTCTGAAAAAATGAGAGGGAATCAGAGGAGGGTTTTAACAGAATGTAAGCCAAATTATTTTGCATTTCAAATTGTCTGCTCTCCTAAAATCAAGGGTTCTTTTTCATCATACATTCTAAGCTGGAATCACCACTTTGTCCAAATGTTCCCAATTTTTCTTCTTCAACAACCGGTTCCTCCTTGGAATTCATTTCAGATAAGATGAGTCAAAGCAACTAAGAATATTTATCCTGGAGAAGAGAAAACTCAGAAGAAACATGATAGCTGTGTTCAAGTATTTCATATATTTGAAAGGCTGTCATGTGGAAGGGAGATTAGATTTCATCTGCTTCAATTCAGTTTAATTCAGTAAACACTTAATAAAGGGCTTATTATGTGCAAGGCACATGAAAGGTAATGCAATTACAACAACAAAAACTAAACAGTCCCTACTCCATTCTACTGAGATGATAAAACATGTTCAAAGGTAAACAACTGCAAAGTTATATACAAATTAACATTAAATAATTTCAAGAGGGAGAGAGGTATGTTTGAAATAAAGTAAGACTTTCTAATTATTGGAGCTAACAAAAAGTAAAATCAACTATTTGGGAGGTATGTAATGAGTTCCCCTTCTCACCTGGGCTTCAAACAAAGACTGGACGACCACTTGTCAATAATGCTGTAGAAGGGATTATTGTTCAGGTATAAGTTTCACTGTGTAACCTTTGTGGTCTCTTCAAACTCTGAGATTCTATGACTACATTGCCTCCACCACTTTCCTTCCATTGCATAGGCCCTCCTCCATGCTTCTTTAGCTCCCCCTCTGAGAATCTTTGTCCTCCTTCTAGTCTCAATTCAGAATCTCCCCCTCAAAATTTTACTTTGTCTCTCTTGGTTCTGAGTACTCTTTCCCTTCTCAAACTCCCTTGTATTTACTCATCTATGTTGAAGTTGTATCTACCATAGAATATAAACACTTTAAGGGCAGATATTTCTTTTTGTCTCCCCAAACACAATGCCTTAGCCGCATTGTCACCCTAGAAACTCCCTCAGCACCTGGGGCCTCCTTACCTTAGAATATCCATTAGCCCCTGCAGCCTCCTGATCCTGGAATAGCCCTCCGTTATGCTGGCCCCTTTCTCCAATTGTTGAGCTCTTCCTGAGGCCTCCATCTTAAGGAAGGCCCAAGTTGGTCAACCGTCATTCCCCTCCCTGCTGTGCTTCTAACTTTCTGGACTTTAACACTATGACCCCAGCAGGTACCTTCACACCTACCCCCAATTTTCCAGTTTCCCTTTTGTATGTTGTCTTCCCTCACTAGATTGTAAGCTCCTTGAGGGCATGGATTTCTTCCTTTTTGCTCTAATTTGTGTAGCAAGAGTAGTCCCCAACATGGAAAAAGATTAAGGGAGCGTTTTGTTGTATGGATCGAAGGGAGGCAGACTACATGTCTTTTTAGCTGCTTCTGTCTCAACTCTGCTCCAAGGCAGACTTTATTTCCTGCCAGGAAGGGAAGAAGCAGGAGATTGAGGCCAGAAGCTTGGCCATTTTGCTTTCTTCAGAGAGAGAAGGTACTGGGCTAGAATTATATCTATCTACTCCTTTAAATATTGTTAGTTTAGGGGAGATGATTTTCAGGTTTAAGTTAAATTTCTTATCACTATTCATTATGAGAGAGGCAGGACTCAAGTTTTGTATCCAAGGCTTAACTCCCATTCCACCAAATACCAGTTCCACAATGAACATGTTTAACAGGTAGCCAAGAAACACATTTATCCAAATCAATAGCAAACAAATCAGGGAAAGAATACATAGGATATATTTCAGACAATACAGCATGAAAGATCTCTCTTACTGAGAGTGAGAGAGAGTCAGATTAACCAAGAAAGTCCTAGATCTCCCAAAGGGAAATCCATAAATCTCTAGTATGACAAGCTGGAGACAGGAACATTGTGGGGACTGCCAGCTTCTCTCATGTTAATTTCTTCCCAGAATCTTACTCTTCCTTCAGCAACCTCAAGTAGGGTTGGTATCACCTACCTTCTCTCTGAAAGCTGAAAACCAAAAGTGCCCTAAGAAAGATTGTCAAAGCAGAAGGATCTGGAGCATTCTTCTCACTCACTCTAACCAACACCACCCATGCAGGCCCTGGGTTTTGATTTCTACCAATAAAGAGAGAATCCCATAACATTAGGCTTTGGGACTCTGGTTATATTCGTATCTTCAGCACTTAGCACAGTGCCGGTCACACAGTAAGTGCTTAATAAATTCTCGTCACTTTGTTGCCAGGGCCTAACATTGTACATGCTTAAATAGATCTTTTGTCTCAGAGATGCCAGTACTTAGAATTTAGAACAAGAAAAAATCCAAAAGGCTGCCAAGTCCAACCACCTCCTTTTAGATATGAGGAAAGAAAAGCCAGGGAGGTTAAGTGACTTGCCCAAGGTCTCCAAGGTAATAAGCATGAGAGGCAACATTCAAACTCTGGTCCTCTGACTCCAGAACTATCCCTCTCTTACTTTTCCAACAGTGCAGATTGCAGCCCAGCTACATGTTCTCATGTGTGCAACCCCTGTCTATGTCCTCTTCTAAACTTTCCACAGAGGCTCCAACCAATCTGCTTGGAGTCTTCTTCTAGATCTCTTAAGGTTTCATGGCAGCTAATAGAGCAGGGGGGCTGCTACTATATGACCAGCATACCTCCTTTTTCAGCCAGATGTCTTATGACATCCTTTATAATCCTCCTCCTTCACATAATAAGCACTTTTAAAATGTTTGTTGAATCAAGTTGGCCACATGCTCTTTTTTTTTTCCTACTTGGAGATGCAAAATGGTGAAGTGGAGAATTGGAGTTAGAGTCGATAGAAATCTGCATTTAAACTCTAGCTCTGACAGTAGCTGTGTGACCTGGAACAACTTTAATATATTCTTCATTTTCTAACTGCTAAATGGGAATAATAATACTTGCACTATCTACTTCCCCAGAGTGTTGAGGCTTTGTAAAACTCAATCAGTCCAAGAAATATGAGGTGTTATTTTCCTACCCTCACCCTTCTGATAGGGGCTCCTTCTCTAGCCTGTGTAAAGTAGGTATTTAATAATGACTAACTGAAAATACTATCCTCCTTCATTTCCCGGGACCCAGCATTCTATCTCTATCGGAGCTACCTCTACACCCATCTGCCATGCAAGAAAGACTTCTGATTGTGTTGGTGATTAATGCTCTCTCCCTCTCCTCATATGACTTTCTGCATGAACGTTTCATCTTCCCCCAGTAGAATTGAAGTTCTTTGAAGGCAGAACTGGCTTGTTTGGTTTCTATCATCTCTTTTGGCCACTTCTTCCCCATCACTTAGACCAGAGGCAAACACACCCTGAGCACTGCCCCAACCAGATTAAAATGCAATTGGGAAGTATTTAACAAAGTAAATAAAAATACAATTGACATAGATAGTTTTAATTTATATTTTTCTAAGTCAATATGTGGACCTCAGGGACAGTATTTTTTCAAGTTCTTCGTCTAACTTTACCAACTGTGACTATGTACAAGTCACTTAACCTTTCTAGCCTCAGTTTCCTAACCTGTAAAATGGGGGTAATAGTGTTTTAGTGCCTATTACACAAGGCTGATGTGAAAAATCAAATGAGTATATATATGAAGTGCTATGGGAACCTTAAGAAGTTACACAAATATCAGCTTTTGCTATTACTATACTCTATTGCATATTTATGTAATATAATAAAAAAATCATCTTTCATAGTGCATTGGCTAAAACTCAAAACAATGTTCTGCAGAAAGCAGTTCATATGGCATTCTATTAAGGCCTTCTGTTTGACAACCCTGTTCTCTCTGGCAATAACCCAGTGCACATTTTATAAAGCTACCCCAACGCTTCTACCAGGGAGGAGAGTTTAAAATGTACATCTTGCTCCCATAGTGAAGGGCACCTGCCAAACTTTGGTGCCATATTCTAAATATTGACTTTCTGTGATGTGCTCCCAGCTAGGGCTCAGCACTCTCAGCCCCTCCATGTGCTCAGCAATACGTGTGCTGTTCCTGTGTATTGAGCTGTAATTAATCAATAGATTCTTTTCTGTGAGTATGATTTAAAGATCAAAATCTAGAAGGACTAGCCAAGCATAGAGTAACAATCTGGTTACCTGGTACCTGTGTAGGCTAGATGGGCATTCTACTGTTCTGCATGGCAGAAAATTAACCCTTGCCCTGCTTTAAGCTCAAATTTGGCAATATTAATAAAACTCAGTGGTTGTTAATAGGCTGTAATCAGGAAGATGACCTAAAACACAGTCAAACCTCATTAAACTAATAGCAACTTGTTCAAAAAAAGCACAGAGTTCAAAGCAACTGCTCTTTCCCAGCAGACTGCTATTCAAGCCTCTCTCGGGATCACTGGTACATTTCTCCAAGATAACTGTCTAGAATTGGGAGTGGGAATGGGGAAGTTAGTTTATAGTTTCCTCAGGATTGAAATATGTAGGCTATGGGAATTGAATCTGTGATTTCTGCTATATTAGCAAAGGACAATAACCAAGTGGCCTAGAATTGTTTTATTCTGTATGTTCTCCATTGTCTAACACAAACATGTCTTGGGCATTATCTAAATTTAATAAATGAATATTTTGATTAACTATGAAACCCTATCTTCCAAATCATATTATCCTGGGGTATGAGGTAGGGAACTTCTTGGATCAAATATAAATTAGAGGTATCTGGGATCTAGTTCTGTTTCCCCTAAATTGTTTTCAGTCATGGTTTTGAATAGGCAATGAATGTGATTTACCAATATTCTCTCCTAATATATTCATGGTATCATAGTTCTAGAGATGAAAGGGACCTCAGAGACCATATAGATCAATACCTTTATTTTACAGATAAAGAAATAGAGATTCAAAAATATCAACTACTTTGCTCATGGTCTAACATTACCAGAGCCAAAGTTAACCAAGTTGTCCGATTCCCAGGGAAGTGTTCTTTCTTCATTTTCTCAACTAATAACAGAAAGCTTGATTAAAATCATTTGGGGGAAAAACATGTGTCAGCAAAACTCTTGTGAGGCCAGGCATGTGCTGATTAAGCAGCTGATCTCATGCAGAAGAGACCTCATTATCTTCAGACTGAAGCTGACTCTCTTCTGTGTCATGAATAACAGTTTTACTCTCCTTGGATGAATTTTTATAGGTTTTCAGAAAACTCCTCTAATTGCTTAATGAATGGCAGGAAGGGTATTAGAGCAATGAATTGTCTTCATTTCATTTAGGAGAAACTGTGATTTTATGCTTCAACTAAGATATAACAGACCATGACATGAATGTAGTACTTCATGTCTTCCTCAAGTTGTACCCTGAAACTACAGACACAGGGAGGGGGCCATAGACCTTTAAGGCTCAGGTACAAGCTGAGACAGAATCATAGAATTTTTTAGAGTCAGAAAGGACATTAGCAATCATATGGCCTAAGCCACACCTGAAAAAAGAACTACCCCACTCCAATATACCCAACAAGTAGCCATCTAGTTTCTGATTAAAGAATCCAGCGATATGGAGAGCCTGCTATCTGACAAAATAGTCCATTGCACTTATAAGTATCTCAGAAGGTTGGAAAGTTTTTCCTAACATTGAGCCAAAATGTTCAACTTCCATCCAGGGTTCCTGGTTCTATCTTGTAGAGTGAATCAGAACAAGTCTAATCTCTCTTCTGTGACAACCCTTCAAATAACTGAACAAGCTATCAAGTTCCCTCTGAATCTTTTTTCCCAGGCTAGACAATTGTGTTTCTTTCAACTTTCAACTGGTTTCCCTATGAGGCAGACTCCAGGTCCTTTACTCCTCTTCTGAATGCTATCCAGCTGATTAATATCTTTTCTAAACTATGGTACCCAGAATTTACTACAACATTGCAGATGTTTTCTCACTAGGACAGAGTGCAGCTGACACTTTTTTATTTCTAGATGCTGCACCTCTCTTAATGCATACCAAGATCCAATTAGTTTTTCTTTGTATTGTCCCATAGTTGACTCATTGATATTGCAGTCTACTAAAGCCCCCAGAAACCTGTATGCAATTAGCTTCACAAATTCTTTCTTTCATATCCTGACCCTATAGATGCTTCCACTTGTCCCTCTGGAGAGACACAGAAAAAGATTTTCCATTGGGAAAGTCCTTTCTCCTGTGGTGCAAACCAAACATGGAGCACTCTAATGAGCACTGAGAGAGACAGACAAAGATTGACAGAGTCTTTATTATACCACTGAATAAAAATATTTAAGACTGGCTACCAAACAGGTGAGGTAAAGATTCCCAGAAAGCCTTATTCCATCAGTAGTCTGCTTCTAGCCTATGCACCCAGAATCTTCTCTGGGAAGCCTTCTTCCATAACTGGATCATGGTTAGTATTAAGATAACCAGCGAGACTTTCTGCTCTTTTATGATTTGTATAGTACTGACTCTACATACCAGATCTTATAGAAAGTACTGCAGTGATAACTGTCTCCTTGACTGCATTAGAGTGATTTCAGAATCTGGGCAGCACCCTTGGGCTCTGCCTGAACTGAACAGAACCTTATTTTGAACCCAATGAAGAATGCCTACCTATGACATTGCAGATTAAAATAAGTACTGTTCTGGTCTAGAAGAATGCTTGACACTAAAGTGCAATTGCTCTCAGGTCACCCTGCCTTTAATAAAAAAGTATTAATAATATTTCATGACTCATCTAATTAATATGGAACACGTCTTCTACCAAAGTACAGGGACTCCGTTGAAATGCAACTTTAATTAATACTCTGCAAAAACTGTTTATTAACCTTTCCAATGGCTTTCAGAACATAGCCAGCAAGAAAAATTCTCTGCCACCTACAGAATTTGCCTTCATCTTACCCAGTTTTCTTAAATCAATTACACCTCTCTTTCTTCCAATATCTAGGAGCATAGATATGACATATGTAGCACTATATATTGTGGTATATTACAGTATATTATCATATCATGTCATTTCACATTGCATTATATTGTAATGTTATTATGATATAATATTATATTTTGCAATTATGATTATTTACAACTGGAAAGGAATTTGGAGATCATCTAAGCCAGGGGTGGGGAACCTGCGGCCTTGAGGCCACATGTGGCTTCTGAATCCAACCTCTTCATTTTACAAATGAGGAAATAAAGTCTAGAGAAGAGAAATTTGTGGACCTGAGTCCACAAAACTAATAAGTGACCAGAACCTAAAACTAGGTCTTCTGACTTCAGACCCTTTCCACTCTGCTACACTACCTTCCACTAGGTCAAGAGAACAGACAATTGCCTATAGCAAATACAATCACAGATTAAGTCACAAGAAAATAAAATTATAAAGGACTGAATGTGTTCAGCATTTGAATTAATTAAGGTGAAGCTACATGTGATAACGAAAAGAACTTGGACTGTGAGATGAAAGACCTGGAGTCTAATCCCAACTCTGCCTTTAACTAGCCATGTGACCTTAGTCAATCCCATTTATTTATATGGGGTTTGGCTTCAGTTTCCTTATGCATGAAAAGAGAGTTGAGGACTACTACTTCCCAGGGTTGTTATGAGGCAAGAAGTTGTTAAACCTTGAAATTTTTCTAGAAGTGGGAATTGTTTCTAGTTTTGAAATCCAATGAATCTGAGACCTTCTACCTAATTTCCTTTAGTTTCCCACTTTTAGGTCTTTAGCACATATAAAGCTATGTGATTGGGTATTCACATTAAAAACTCACTCCACTAAGAGAGATGGAGGCAGCCCTACATTCACAGAGCCCAGACTTAACAAATCTCTCTGCTCTACCACCCTTCTAACATCACACCACATACCACTATGGGGGCAGTCCCATAGAAGATACTGCCAATGGGAAAATGTTTCTTTCCAACATGCCAATGAATGAGTGTACATTAGAGAAGAAATTTCAATTTCTGGAACATTCTCTTTTTCATATACAAGTTAATCCATTTTTTGGTAAGCAAGGTTTTTAGTAAGTAATTTGAGTTACATCAATATGTATGTGATTTCATTAGTGAAACACCAAAACAGATCATAACACATCTAGAACTTAGTGCTTATAAAAAAAGAAACCCCATCCCACCCCAATATACTGGTTTCTTTCCTACAGCCTACAAACATCCCCACATCTTCCTATCCTGAAAAAAAAAACCCTCACTTGATCTTTCCTTTCACACTAATATGGTCCTATATTTCTTCTGCCCTTTGTAGCTAAACTTCTCGAAAAGGCCAACTACAATAGTTGCATCCATTTTTTCTCCTCTCTGTCTTCTTCACCTCTTACAATCTGAATTCCAACCTTATGGATCCACCAAAACTGCTATTTCCAAGGTTACTAATGATCTCCTAGTTGTCAAATTCAATGGCCTTTTCTCTAACTTCATTCTCTTCACCCTCTCCACAACCTTTGACCCTGTTGATCACTTTCTCTTCCTTGTTACTCTCTTCTCTCTAGATTTTTGGACACCGCTCTCTCCTCATTTTCCACCTACCTGTTCTGCTCCTTCTCTGATTCCTTTGCTGGATCCTCCTCCATATCATGCCTTCTAACAGTAGATGTCCCTCAGGGATCTATCCTGGGCCCTTTTCTCTTCTTGCTCTATACTACTTCACTTGGTGATCTCATCAGTTCCCATGGATCTAATTTCTATCTCAATGCTGATGATTCTCAAATCTACATTCCCTGCCCCAATCTCTCTACTGAACTCCAATCTTGAATTTCCAACTGCCTTCCAGACATCTCCAATTGGACGTCCAGTAAGCATCTTAAACTCAGTATGTCCAAAACAGAACTCATTATCTTTCCCCCAAAATCCTCCCTCACTCCTACCTTCCCTTATACTGTAGAGGACAACACCATCTTCCTGGCCCTTCAGGCTTATAACCTAGGAGTCATCCTAGATTCCTCACTATTTCTCACCCCTCTTGTCCATGCTGCTGTCTAAGCCTGTCAATTTCACCTTTGCAACATCTCACAAATGTGCCCCCTTCTCTTCGCTGGCACTGCCATCAACCTGGCACAGGCCCTCATCACCTCGTGCCTTGATTATTGCAATAGCATGGTGGTAGTTCTGCCTGTTCCAAGTCTCTCCTCATTCCAATCCATCCTCCATTCAGCTACAAAAATGATTTTCCTAAAACACAATCTGATCATGTCACTCTCTGTGCTCAATAAATTCTAGTGACTTCCTATTGCCCCTAGGAGTAAATGAAATGCTCTGGTATTCTAGCCTTTCATAGCCTCTCCTACCTTTCCAGTCTTCTTACATCTTACTCCCCAACACATACTTTTTGATCCAGTGATGCTGTCCTCCTGACTTTTCCACAAATAAGACACTCTGTCTCTCAACTCTGGACATTTTCCATCATGCCCAGAATGCTCTTTCTCCTCCTCTCTGACTCCTGACCTCGCTGTCCTTCATTAAGTCCCACCTGATATCCCATTTTCTATAGGAAGTCTTCCCCAACCCCTCAGTTACAGTGTCTTCCCTCTGTTAATTATTTCCTATTTATCCTGTATATAGCTCGCTTTGTATATATTCGCACATTGTCTCTCCCATTAGATGGTGAGTTCCTTGAGGGCAGGGATTGTCTTTTGCCTCTTTTTGTATCCCCAGCACTTAGCACTGTTCCTGGCAATAGTGATAGGCACTTAATAAATGTTTATTGATTGACTGATTATCTGCAACATTGTAGAAGAGATTCCTGGTCAAAGTTGAACTAAATGTCCTGTGAGATCCTTTTCAACTTTGAGGTCTTCTGTACAATTCTGAGAATAAAATTGACATCCAGGCAGGATCCCAGAGGATCACAACAGGATAACTTTGAAAGAAAAGAGTGGTTCTAGCAGAAAGTTGAAAACAATAGTAATAAAGATGCTGCGGAGGAGTTGGGGAGGGGTGAGGACACACAGGAAAAATAACAAGGATTGTTAAAACCTAAACAAGAGAATTGTAAACTCCTTGACACCAGGGACTGTGTCCAAGTTCATTTTTGTGTCCTCAGCACTGAATACAGAGGCCTATATAACAGTAGGTATTTAATAAATGTTTGTTGAATTGACTTGCTATTCTATCGAGTTGGGAGCCATGCTGACTTGGGCTTCTTTAGGAAAATACAGAAGGAAGTTGAGCACAAAAAATTGCAAGTCTTCAAGACCGTTTAAAGGACACCACGGTCTCCACCTTATTACTGCGCACATTTTCCTCTTTGAATGTTTCCATGTTAAAGGCAAATCTGTTTCCTGCTACAATGAATCTTCTTTTTCTGAGTCATTTCAAAAAAATTGCCTGTGGACATTCTACCACATTGAGTGGCTTTCCACTAGTGGCATTTGTATTGTACAGAAGGAACTTAATGCAAGGGGAAAAAAAGAAGCCATTTAAGAGAACATGAATGAGAGCTAAGGACTCAGGTGGGAAGGCTGGAAGTAGGAAACTCAAGTCCTACCTACCACTGTATTTGCTATAACCATCACAGGAAATGCCCACAAATGGCTTGTCTTGAATTGGCAATTATTGTAACCATTATCTCCCAGCAACTCCAGGGAAGTTGTTTGCTACTTTTGGAAAGCAACAACAATAATTTGTGGTTCAAATATGACATAAAGTTAATAAAATGTTTGAAAGAAAAATCAATAGGGGGGAGAAGCCAGCAATACCAGGGCTTCTCAAGGGGTACTAGGACCCTGAAAAGCAAACTATTTTCACAGGAAATAAAAACTCATTTATCTTTCCATTGAGAAGAGAATAAAAATCAATTGCATGGCAAACTTGCTAGGAAAGAAATGGCCAGCAGAGGCAAGAGCACGAGGGGATTCCTAGGCAATGATTTCCTTTCGCCCAGGATATTCTGCTGGAGGCACAGCCATGGACTGAAAATGAGATGTGTTCATAAAAAGGCACTTCTCAGTTGAGCTGGTGATAACTCATGCTCTACCGACACCATGTCAGGAGAAGGGAAAATGAAATATCTATGTTGAGAAAGGATGTTTTTGAAGTGCTACATTAATCAACAGGAAAGAGACAAAGAGGCAGGAGGTACATTTCCCCAACATTGCCCAAAGTGGGCATTCTGTTGGCTCAGGTTTTTTAATGGCTTTGTGTGTGTGAATGTGTGTGTGTGTGTGTGTGTATGTGTTAGCTTGTCAGATTACTCAGCAAGGTCCATAATCGTCATTTTTTGCTATGACACGCAATAATGAACTCTAAGTGATGCCTGAAGGACACATTAAACACTAGAGTTATTCACAAGAGGAATCAGGAGGATGAAGTGAATAATCTTCCATGAGATAGCAGTCATTCTGTATATGAGATTTGTCTGCCATTGGAAGCATTTCTGCAGATATTAACGTCGCTGTATTGATTCGTTTATAAGAATACGCAAGGGACCATCTTGCCCAGCTCCTTGACCCTGGCAGGATTATAGACTGTGGCTAATCCATTCAGAACTGATGGCTACCTATCCAAATCTTGATGATTTCCAGGGATAAAGCTTTCCTAGTCCTTCTGGTAGCTCAATTTTAAACACCCTTCTGCGTATATCAGACTGGGGAAGTAATACAGTCTTGACAAAGAGAAGGGGTCTCTTTTTTTTGTTGTTAATTCCGCCTAAGAAATTAGTCAAATTCTACTTGAACTAATCCTTATAATTATAACCTGGAAAGCATTTATAGAGGACATAATCAGAAATCCTCTGAATGTTATTAGTTCTTTTGTAGGAATAGGAACTAGACCTCTGATTTCACTGGTATAAGGAACTAACAGGTGAGGAAACTCTCTCAACCAATATAGGTTGGCACTTTATAATCTTAGAGTGTTACCCAGACGGCTGAAGGAATAAGTAAGCAACTTGGCCAGGGTAACACAACCAATATGTATTAGAAGCAGGGCCTGAACCTAGATCCTCCTGACTTTAAAGTAATTCATTGTGCCACAGCGTTTCTCTCCTTTTAAAACAAAATTAATTTTTTCAATAAACAAAAATCTTTCTTCTCTTCCTCCATTTGAAAAAGAAAACAGAACTCCAGTTACAAACATATATAGTCAAGTGAAACAAATTTCCTCATTGGCAAGGTCCAAAAAAACTATGTCTCCATCTGCATTCTGAGTCAATCATTTCTCTGGCAGGAGGTGGGAAGTATGTTTCATCATGAATAGTCTGGAATTGTTGTAGGTCATTCCATTCATCAGAGCTCCTAAGTCTAAAGTTGCTTATCTTTATAATATTGCTTTCACTTTTATAAACCATTCTTCTGGTTCTTCTCAACTCACTCTGCTCAACTCATACAAGTCTTCCCAGACTTTTTTGAAACCATCACTTTCATCTTTTCTTGCAGCACAATTGTATTCCATCATATTTGTATACCATAATGTGTTTAGCCATTCCCAATTGGAGGGCACCCCCTCAGTTTCCATTTCTTTGCCATAACAAAAAGAGCTACTCTAAATATTTTTGCACACCTGTAATTAGAGATTGTTTTGCTTAGCATAACTCCCTTCCTTAATCTACCTTCCCTCTTATTCCCCTTTTCCCTCTTTTCCATCTATTTTCCTGTTGAGTGAAATGTATTTCTGTAACCAACTATGTGTGTCAGTGAGCCAATAGGCATTTATTAAGTTCCTACTATGTGCCAGCCACTGTGCCAGATTCTAGAGATACAAAGAAAGTACATTTTTCCTCCTTTGGTCAGTTCAGAAGAGAAAAAGGTTCAAATAGCAACTGCTCCCCTCAATCTTTCCTTCTTGTTTTTGTAGGTTCCCACTTGTGCATCCAGACTATATAAGATAATTTCCCCTATCCTTTCTCTCTTCCCTTCTCCCTTGTGTTTTCCTCTTCCCTTCCGTATCTATTATTTTTTTTAGATCATCAAAACATAACTGAACTACTCACAGATCCTCTTTGCTGGATTGGAAACTCTTCTTGCCCAAGTGCCCAGTGTCTCCTTCTACTTGAATGCTCTACATGGCAGTCCCTGGCCATACCTCATCCCCAATGTCTTCAGTATTTGTCTCCCTATGCCAACCTGGGCTGGAAAAGTAACTGATTTTCCTTCCTTCAAGTTCCAGATCAAGATTTGATCTGATGTGTTTTCTAGGTCTCTTTAGAGGTAAGAAGTGGAGAAGGTCAGCTGCATTTCCTCCTGCTACTACTTGTTCAAGACTTCTATTGACTCATAAATGAGGACATCTCTTGAAATAACCACAATTCACATTTATATAGTTCTTTACGAAATGGTCCCATCACAGCTGCCCTGAGAAATAACAGGTGTGGGCATTATTACCTCCAATTTATAGATGAGAATACTGAGCTTCAGAGGAGTCAGATGACTTGCTCAAGATCACACAGAATAAGGCTATAAAATAAACCCACATAAGTCATCATTTCTATATATTACCAACAAAGTCTAACAGAAAGAGATAGAAAGAGAAATTCCATTTAAACTTACTGTAGACATTATAAAATATTTAGGAGTCTACCTACCTAAACAAACCCAGGAACTCTATGAACACAATTACAAAACACTTTTCACACAAATAAAATCAGATATAAATAATTGGAAAAACATCAGTTGCTCATGGGTAGGCAGAGCTAATATAATAAAAATAACAATCCTACCTAAGCTAATTTACTTATTCAGTGCCATACCATTCAAACTACCCAAAAATTATTTTATAGAGTTAGAAAAAATGGTAACAAGATTCATTTGGAAGAACAAAAGGTCCGGAATATCAAAGGAATTAATGAAAAGAAATGCAGGGGAAGGTAGCCTAGCAATTCCAGATCTTAAATTGTATTATAAAGGAGCAATCATCAAAACTGCTTGGTACTGGCTAAGAAATAGAGTGGTAGATCAGTGGAATAGGTTAAATATGCAAGACACAGTAGTCAATGACTACAGTAATCTATTATTTGATAAACCCCAAGACCCCAGCTTCTGGGATAAGAACCCACTCTGAAAAAAACTGCCAGGAAAACTGGAAAAGAGTATGGCAGAAATAAGTCATAGACCCAAATCTCACACCATATACCAAAATAAAGTTAAAATGTGTTCATGACAATATATAAAGGCTGATACTATAAGCAAACTGGGAGAACAAGGAATAGTTTACCTATCAGATCTATGGAGAACAGAAGAATTCATGACCAAACAGGAGATAGAGAACATTATGAAAAGCAAAATGGATAATTTTGATTACATTAAATTGAAAAGTTTTTGCACAAACAAAGCCAATGCAACTAAGATTAGAAGGAAGGTAGAAAATTGGGAAAGAATTTTTACAACCAGTCTCTCTGATAAGGGCCTCATTTCTAAATATATAGAGAATTAAGACAAATTTATAAGAATACAAGCCATTCCCCAATTGATAAATGGTCAAAGGATATGAACAGACAGTTCTCAGATGAAGAAATTAAAGCCATCTACAGTCATATGAAAAAATGCTCTAAATCATTATTGATTAGAGAAATGCAAATCAAAACAACTCTGAGGTACCACATCACACCTATCAGATTGGCCAACATGACAAAACAGGAAAATGATAAATGTTGGAGAAGATGTGGGAAAATTGGAACACTAATGCATTGTTGGTGGAGTTGTGAAATGATCCAACCATTTTGGAGAACAATTTGGAATATGCCCAAAGGGCTATAAAAATGTGCATACCCTGTGATCCAGCAATAGCACTTCTAGGGCTATATCCCAAAGAGATCAAACAAATGGGAAAGAGACCCACATGTACAAAAATATTCATAGCAGCTGTTTTTGTGGTGGCAAAGAATTGGAAATTGAGAGGATGCCCATCAATTGGGGAATGGCTGAGCAAGTTGTGGTATATGAATGTAATGGAATTCTATTGTGCTATAAGAAATGATGAACAGGTTGACTTCAGAAAAACCTGGAAAGACTTGTATGGTCTGATGCTGAGTGAAGTGAGCAGAACTAAGAGAATTTTGTACACAATAACAGCCATGTTGTGCGATGACTAATATTGATAAATTTAACCCTTCTCAGCATCACAAGCATCTAAGACATCTCCAGAGGCCTCATGATGGAAAATGCTATCCACATCCAAAGAAAGAACTATGGAAGTTGAATCGCTATCATTTTTTTTCTCTTCTGTTGAGTTTTGTTTCATCTTTCTGATGGTTCCTCCTATTGGTTTTAATTTTTACTTACAACTTCACTAATGTGAAAATATGTTTAATAGGAATGTAAATGTATAGCCTATATCGGATTGTGCGCCGTCTTGGGGAGGGTGGTGGGGAGGAAGGGGGAGAAAAATTTTAAATTCAAAAGGATAGGGAAGTGATTGTTGATAAATCAAAATAAACTAATAAAATTTAAACAAAAAAATCATACAGCATAATTGGGACAAAAATCTATCTTTTGACTACAAGACCAGCCTTCTTGTCGGGAAATTATATTGCCTTTTGGCAACCACAGAATCACTACATTTTAAATCTCAGAGACCTCCACGACCTGATGCAGCTTTTCATTTGGTAAAAGAAGAAACTAGGGCTGAGAGGTTAAGTGAGTTGCATAGCTAGTGAGTGGCAAAAGCAGAATGAAAATGGGACAGCTAGGTGGGGAGTGAATAGAGCTCTGGCCTTGGAGTCAGAAGGACCTGAGTTCAAATCCACCCTTAGACACTTAACATTTACTAGCTGTGTGACTCTGGACAAGTCACTTCACCCCAATCACCTCACCAAAAAAAAAGCAAAAAAAAGAAAAGATCAGAATGGAAAACCCCAGTCTACTAAGTCCCAGTCCAATGATACTTATGGTATATCACAGATATCACATACTTACAGTGTACGTGTAGTATATCACACCATGTCAGTCACCTTTTTCTTAACTATTCATCAGCAGACTCTACGGCTTCATTTTACCAGAGAGCCTGTGTCTAAAACATTTATCAAGTAGGTAGGAAATCTGTTACCTTAACTAACACTTTATAGGGTTTTTTTTTTAATGTTTTAGAAGGAAGGCAGTGGAATATAATGAAATGAGTACTAGATTTACAGTTGGAGGATCCTGTCTTTGCTTATTAATAGCTGTGTGACCTTGGACAAGCCATTTTGCTTCTAAGGGGCTTAGTTTCCTCGTCTCCAAAATGAAGACTTTTAGTCCCCTCCAACTCTCAGTCTACAAACTTTGATGTCATCTTGTCCCTGCCAGTAGTCCCACTAAGAGTTACAAGAGCAATGGCAAGGATCCGTGCTTCTGCTAACATTTCCATTTTACTTTCAGTCTCAGTGTCTAGCCTTTGGCCCAGTCCAACGTGGAATGGACTGAAATTACTGTCAGAGATATACCAGTGAGACTCGTGATGTTTAGGTATGTTTCATTATGATCCAGAGCTTTTTTTAAGGGGTAAAGGGACAGGATTGTTTTGTTTTAATAGGGACTGCACTGATTTGTTGGGTTCCAGTTTAGATTCTATTACCAAATAGCCTTGAGATCTTGGCCTCTGACATTAACTAGCCTTGGGAAAATCACTTAGTAAAGATTTACTCTCAGGATAGTTTCAGAAAAACCTAGGAAGACCTATGTGAATTGATGCAGAGTGAAGTGAACAGAACCAGATCATTGTACGCAGTAACAGCAATATTGTAACAATAACTAATTGCGAAAGATTTAACTACTCTGGTGGATACAATGATCCAAGACAATTCCAAAGGACTCATGATGATAAATACCAATTATCTTCAGAGAGAGAATTGATGAACTCTGAGTGCAAACTGAAGTATGATTTTTTTCATTTTCTTTATTTTTCTTGCTTTTGGGGACAACATGGCTAATCTGGAAATAACTTTTGCATGGTTTTATATGTATAATTGATATCATATTGCTTGCCTGTCAATGGTAAGAAGGGAGGGAGAAAGAGAATTTGGAATTCCATTTTTTTTAAATAAAAGAATGTTTTAAATAAATAAATAATAAAGAGGGGGTGGGAGAGAGAAGCTTGCTCTCTAGGCCAGCATTGTTTCACTTACCTGCAAAATGATAGGATTTAACTAGATAAATAACTGGCTAATTCCTGATCTGTGTTCTATTAATTTCCATTATACCTAAGAGTGAATTACTATTAGATACAACTCCAGTCATGCAGAACTTCTAGAATGCTGCTAAGAAAGGGTTGCTACAGAATCAAGCATAATTCTTCCCTGTCCAAATTTTCCAAGTCTACTCATTGTGGGACGGTGACCTAGCACCCATCATTGGGACTTATACATAGCGGCAGGAATTTTGTAGCTAGGAATTTTGCACCCAAGCAAGTGCCACAAATCAGAGCAAATGGTATGAAATACAGCCTCAACTGAAATTATAGCAATGTGGAATGGCAGAGACCCCAGGATATCAGCATGAAGCCACTGTGAGGAGCCTGTTCTTGGTGGTGAGAGCAGGGGTAGAGTTCACTTCAGTTCCATCTGTTAGCTTCCTATTTTAACTACTTTTGCTAAGGGATAAGCTCTTTTGTTTCTATGCTATACTAAAAGTTCTATTAGCATCCTCTAAATTCGGCACCCTGTGGCAAAGTCCTAATCGCCCCACTCTAGTTATGGTTCTGCCTAGTGGGATCTGAATAATATTTGTGAAATTGAATTGCTCCTAGCTCTGTCTTTGTAATGTAAGTAAATCACCAAATTAATTTTTGCAGAACTTTTTAGAAATGTTTCATAACCTGAAATACCTATATGTCTACATCTGTCTATCTTTCTAAAGCAGTATTTCAGTGCAAGCCACAATGAAATGTGGTGATGAAACATGCTTAGAGATTTTAAACACATAATGACCTCTGCATGTTGCTAATAATTATATTCTGGAATATTCTTACTTAGCTGTTGTTCTCTGTCAACTGCTGGGGACAAAATCTTCTCCCAGGCACATGTATCTTTACTCCCTTATTAATTGCTATTGTTATGTGGGTTTGAAACATTTGAATAGCTATTGTCCACAGAAGCAATAAATAATACTGTCACCATTATTTATTCAGAGTTACTAGTTTATTTAGCTAAAAAAAGTGTCAAAAAGCATTCATAGTCATGGGGCAGCTAGGTGGTGCAATGGATAGAGCTCTAGCGTTGGAGTCAGGAGGACCTGAGTTCAAATATCACCTCAAAACTTGATACTTACTAGCCATGTGACCCTGGGGAAGTCACTTAACCCCAAATGCCAAAACAAAAATAAAGAATGCATAGTCACAAAGAAAATAAGAATTTATTAGGGAAGGGATAAGAAAATTATGTTCTATAGACTGACTTTATGTTTTGGGGAAAAAAAAGGTCCACTAGAGATGAATTGAGTAAGGGAGAAAACATGCCAATATACCCCCCAATTTAAGCAAAAGTGATATATTAAGACCTAGTTCCACCATAAAAAGTAAAATGTCAAATAACTATCTACCTTACAGAAGGATTTTCATGGAATTTCAAACTTGGAAAGGACGTAGGCGACCCTTCTAAACATTTCAGGGCCATACCTATTACATAATACAAGATAGACTTAACTAGGCCACAGGAAAAGAAAAAAGGTTATCAATCCTTTTAACATCAATATCCAGACTCTTCTAGAAAGAGGGTATCCTAGAAGAGGGTATCATTAATGTATCTAAATATTTTATATACTCTCAGACACCCACACGGGCAGACAACAATAAATAAAGCTTCTTTAAAAAAAATAATGAATCTTCTTTAATAAGAAATTGGTTCTGATATTGCTACCATAAGGTTCTTAGACTGTTAATTAAATAATCAAATGTGATTCCATGACTAGTGAGTCTCTGGGTGCTAGCCTGATACTGCTATATATGTTAGACCAAATCTTCACATGCACAGAGCATTAAAAATAAAAGATACATATAGGAATCCTAAAGGCTTTGGGTTTTGTTTTCTTGTTCTCTCCCTCCTTCTCTCTCTCTCTCTCTCTCTCCTCTCTCTCTCTCTCTCTCTCTCTCTCTCTCTCTCTCTCTCTCTCTTTTTCTCTCTCTCGCTCTCTCCTCTCTGTTCTCTCTCTGTCTCTTTCTCTCTCTATCTGTCTCTCTCTCTTTTCTTCTTCTTCTTCTTCTTCTTCTTCTTCTTCTTCTTCTTCTTCTTCTTCTTCTTCTTCTTCTTCTTCTTCTTCTTCTTCTTCTTCTTCTTCTTCTCCTTCTTGCTGGCCAAAACATAGCTCCAAAACAGCCAGGATTTGCTAGTTCTGTGTACGATAAAAGCAAGAATTCACATTAGGTGGGTAGGAAACAATAACTTTGCCTCATCAGCTTATTTTTTGTGATGGCTCAGATTCATTTGCAAGTTAAACCAGAGAGGATTTGGGGAATAACTAATCCTAAATTTTATTGTTGTTGTTGTATAGTTGTGTCCAACTCTTCATGACCTTCATCTGGAGTTTTCTTGGCAAAGATACTGAAATGGTTTGCCATTTCCTTCTCCAGCCCATTTTACACATGAGAAACTAAGGCAAATAGGGTTAAGTGACTTGCCCAGGGTCACACAGCTATAAAAGAAAGGTTTTTATCTCTCTCCAGATAGAGGGGGTTAAAAATGAACAGCTTAATCTGGCTGGGTCTTTTTAGGTGAGTGTGATGCCTATGATGAAAAAGTATCAGAATGCCCTAATCAAGAAAATGTTCTAGCCACTATACGCTAGCCGACTGGTGCTGAGATGGCTTGAATGGTCCTGAAAAGATAATTTTAGAAGCTAGTAGCAGCATGCAACAACCAGCAGAAATTAAATATCCAGTAACCATCAGAGCAACATGATTGAAGAGACCACATGCCCAGTAGTCACCGGTAGAGCAATGAAAACCAGCAGAACAGCATGACCAGCAAAGACACAGAGATGTATCATTCAGTAGAGGGCAGGCTCAGTTAGAGCAGCATTTTGATATCAACAGAAAATGTTGATGATCTTACAACACGTTAGGTACAAGTTGCTCACGTGAGCCCTTCATATAGGAGCCCTTGGCATGTCTTCTCTGCCCACTGAGAGTGTGCGTACTTGTGGGAGAGAGTTCAAGGGGGAAATTCTTTTTTGAATGATCTTACTAGGCTATTTCATTAAATGCCATTGCTTTGAATTAATTATATCCTCTGGCTGCCTAGATAAGTTAATATGTCAGGGAGGAACTCAAGCTATAGTCTGAGTGGATATGGATGCAAAGAATGCCTTGGAACTAGGACTATGTGTAAGAGATGGGGATTCCAAATGCTACATGCAAATTGTCTGTTGTATCTTGTGCCAAAGCTAGCATCTAAGAATAAGGGGCCTAGCGCATGTCAAGGAAACAGGTTAAACCTGTTGCAAGCTATTTTTGAGTGGGTTTCTAAATGCAGACGTAGAACTTCTCAACAGGCCTGGCAAGAGGGCCTTTAACATGGGCAAATCAGAAAGAATCACTTTGGATTGGGTACTTAGAGAAGAGCCCCCTATTTGGTTGCTATTAGCAATTTAAGATAGAGATCTGGTTATTTTTGGAGCACCCCCATCAAAAACATTCTGTGATGATGATAATGTTGATGCCCAGGTGGAAGGATATTCTTTATTAGTTTGCATAAATGAGAACAATTTAGAGCTGAAAGGAGGCCATGATGATGGGGGTTTTTAGAAAGAGATTGAGCAATGACCTAAACTAGGAACATTTAGCAGGACGTCCCATGCCTGGATATCTAGCAACCATAATGGATTCAATTAAGAAGCCCTAGTCTCACACCCTAAATCTACTAGATACTATTTATGTGACCATGGGTTTGGGGTGGGGGTAGCATTTTACCTCTCTGTGCTTCATTTTCTTCATCTGCAAAATGAAAGTTGGATTATGTGACCTCTGAGGTCACTTTCAGATCTAAATCCATGATCTTATGTTTTGGCTACCCAGTTGAATTACCACCTAGAAGACAAGAAGTGGGAATGGCCCAGACCTAGAAGGCCTACAAAGAAGCTATCAGTGTTATATGAGAACTCCAGTCCCACAGAGCTAGGGGTTAGCTAGAGATTACAGGTCCCTAAGGTGTGTGCATGGTCCACGCTTCCAGTGCTGACCCTAATACAACAGCAGGCCAAGCATGAGGCTCACTGAGGAAAACCCTTAGAAGAAAGCAGGGAAGACCTAAGGCTGGACAAAGAGAAGCTTGACCACAGCCTCATAAGGTATAATCATACTGGGCTCATCATACCTGGTACTACCAATGCAGGGGACAAGGACAGCTGAATTAGGCAAAAATCCCAGGAGTAAGGAAAAGACATCTTTGCTCATTGACTTCAAGAGATTGCGTACATGGGGGAAAAGGTCAAGGCAGACCCAATAACCGTAAGCCATTATCTATTCCAGAGTTTCATAGAATTATTTGCTCACAGATTAATGGTCAGGAGGGGCATGATATTCTAGATGAAGTCCATTATTGAGTGAATAATTATAACTAAAGGCAGACTCTTGGGAAATTGATATGATAGGAAACCATTTCACTGAACTAGCCAACAAAAGGTCATTCAGATCTGGTTGTTTAAATAGTTGACCACATAGACTTCACAGGGCAGTACTTGGGTTACAGTGGATTTCATGCCTTGGTTGGAGCTCCAGTCAATGTACTTTCTCTAACCCTGGATTACAGTGACAATTCTTCAGTCCTCTCCAACAATGCCATTCTAATAGCTGAAGTCTTGGAACAAGATAAACCAGTGAGAAAGAAGTTAACCAACATCTGCTCCACCATAAGCCTAGAATCTAGAAGATCATACTTATAAGAGAAGCTCCCAACAGATAAAGCAGTTGAGTGGCATAGTGGATAGAGTGCTAGGCCTGGAGTCAGTAAGACTTGAGTTCAAATCCTGCCAAAGACACTTACTAGCTGCGTGACCTTGGGTAATTCCTTTAACTTCTGTCTGCCTCAGTTTCTTCAACTGTTAAATGGGGATAATAATGCACCTACCTCCCAGGGTTGTTGTGAGGATCAAATGAGATAATATTTGTAAAGGACTTAGCATCATGCCTGTCACATAGTAGTAGGTCATATATAAATTATATTATTATTCACCTACACACACACACACACACACATATAAATTATTAGATTTCTTAAGTTCAGGTGTCTACCTGAAGTAAATTCCCACCCTTTATCCCTAAGGAAGTTCAAAAACTGACCACTTACCCTGCTCAACAGATACCTGAAGGTGCAAACGAATCAAGAGAAGTATTTGAAGCTACTATTTGCATAAATAATTCTTTCTTGGAGAATCACTAGGAGGAAACCTAGTCAAAAGAAAAGGCAGCAAATATTTGATAAGGAAGGACTAAGGCAACCCATAAAGTCCTAGGGATATTCCCCAGCATAGGAGAGTAGAGCATTCCCTGGTATCTTGGACCCAGAAAACACCTGCTAGCTGGTTGATGATAACCTTGTATCATAAGGTCAGATACAGATACATCTTTAACACCGGCTTCTGAGCCCTTCCCTATTCTTTTGGGCTTGTGAGGTCAAGGGACTTCAGCAGTCAGAAGTCAGAGAAACCTGACCATGATTTGCTGATGGAAATGATCATTAATAACCAATGATTTGGAGAGATTCAGATTTTTCCCTTTTTCTTTTATCCTCATTTCAAGACCTCAGTCTCTGAAGATTGAACTAACCTCCTCCATCCAGACCCCCAGCCATTGTGCTCTGCTCAGGTTTGAGTGGGGACAAATTATTTGAATAGATTGCCCAAGACTGGGGTTAACTTAAGAAGTACATGCCATAATCAAAGTTCAGATCCAGCCCATCATTGTAATATTCATTTTCTCATTATTGTTAACCAATCAGAGTTGATTGTCACCCTCAAGACTACCTACTCTTTGAAGGGCGTATAAACTGTGAGCCCCTACCATATTGTCTTTGGTGTGAGAGACATGGTCAGATGACCAACCTTTTATTAAAATGCTGACATTATTAGTAAAATTATTAAATTACCCAGAAATTATGTCTCTTGAACCTTTATATATACCACCACTGCTTAATAATTTTAAAATGCCTCCAAATAGTAAAGGCAAACAGGAACATTTGCCACATGAAAACAAATTAATCAGAAAATATTTGGGGATTATTTTCAGGATGCTGAAAAGATGTAAAAACTGTGGAATAAAAGAGTCCTTTAAAGTTACTTGACATTGTCATTTTTAATAGGTATTAAGTATTCTGTGCCTGATTTGAAAGATAAAAGCAACTTGCTATTGAAGACTGTAACAGCTCTTTAAAATTGGTCGGAAATGGATTCTAAGCCTCCTAGAATCAGTACTAATATGGTCATGATTCTCAGCACTCAAGCAAAGTCATTATTTAAATCCTCTAGAACTGCATTAAAATCTGGTGTTAATTAATAACCACTTGAAACTTCAAAGTTGTTCAGTGGGAGTGGTTTTCAATAGGGAGAGAAAAGGCTTTTATGTTTTTAGTGGAAGAAAGGAAGTTGAAACTGGGAGGGAGCAGAGAAGTAAAGCATTCTACAGATGGCTTTGACTCCTCATGGGAAGGCTTTGTTTTTGCCAGTTAGGGTCTTTTGTGGTCCCTGATTGGTTTTCAAGATCACAAAACTTTCAGAAATCTCTTTCTTTTTCATCCAAGCACTTTGGTCTTACATTATGGGAGAAAGGAAAAAGGTGAGAGGATGCAACATACAGTTACAACCTGACCTATTCAAATAATTTATTAAAGCTGAAAAAGGGGCGGGGAGGGGGGAGAAACAAGGAAAGAAACATCAAAAGACTATTAGCATTTCCTACAGAAGTTTAAATAATATAGATGAATCACTATAACAAGGAAGCCCAAAGAACCCAGAAACTGCCTTACGAAGTAAATACTTGAGCTCCTTGCCAAGGAGAGCAATATGGCAGTTAAGAACTATATTTTTAGGAGGGTAGAATGTTATGAGATCATATTGCTTGTCTTCTCAAGGAGTCAGGATGGTTCTGGAGGGAGAGAGATAATTTGGAGCTCAAAACTACAAAAAATGAATGTTTAAAAATTTTAATACAATTGGGAAATATTTAACAAGTTAAATATATATACATGTATTTTAAATATTATCAGCATTCTCACCTCTTAAGACATTGAGAAAGGGAGGAAAGAAAAAGAAATTTGCAGAAATTTTAGTATAAAATCCAATTAAGCCAGATTAACCCAAGACCATTTAAAGATGAAACTGGAAGAAGCATAAGAAATAAATAAGGGAACAAATTTGTTATTATTTCTATTGAAAACTATCAGTTAATATGGGTCCATCTTATTTAGATTGGAACATCTCTGTCTATGATTTGCTTTATGAAATAGATAGAGATGGTACTAAAGAAGACAGAATCAGGAAGAGCAGCTGGATAAAACCAAGAACATATAGACCAGAGGTTCTTAACTTTTTTATACATTATAGACCCCTTTGCCAGTCTAGTGAAATATATGTCCCCTATCTCAGAATAATTTATTTTAATTCATAATGGAAGGAAATGCTAAGTTAGAGGCTGGTGAAAATAAAGATGCAATATTTTCCCATCCAAGCTCACAAATTCTCTGCAGTCTTTCCACCAACCCCTTGGGTGTACTTGGACTCCAAATTAAGAATCCTTGACAGAGGAAATCTAGGTTAGAGGTAGTATGATTTTAACACTATGAAGGGATAATTTCTCAAGATATCTGAAAGGGGGAAGATATCGAAGATTGAAAACTCTTGAGCATTATTTCTACAAACAAAAAAAGGTAATTGAAAGGACATCAGTAACTACCAACTCATATACCAATTTCTCTTTTTATTTCTATAGAATCTTTAAGGATGAGATATACATGAATCAAAGGCAAACTTCATAAAAATGTGAATTCCTGCCTGTTCTCTTCTCATTAGCTCTATTCTACATTAGACCAAATATTTACTGTTATACAATTGACTCAAAGGGAAAGATATTGCACATACTTATTGTTTGTGGATGACATAAAAGCATTTGATTTAGTAAAGCAAAAAGCAACCTTAAAAGCTTTCTCCAATAAGATGCCCTCCATGAATATGTCAAGATTATACAAGATTCTCTAAAAGATGCAGCCTCATTATGCAATGCTCTATTTCATGTGCTCCACAGTGTAACCAAGTTGACCTTGTTGCTATAACTCCCACACAACAACCCATCTTCACTCTGTGCTGTTCACCATGCCTCTTAGAAACATGTCCCCCCCCCACCTCTGCCTCTTAGAATCCTTTGTTTCCTTCAATAGTAAGCTCCAATAGCACCTTCTATATGAATTTTTTCCTGATTCCTGCCCTTCCTTAGCTCTTAGTATCTTCTACGCTACAAAAAAAAATAATTATACATAATACTTATATTGGATATATTTACATATAGAGAGAAATATAATATATACATGTATGTACATGTTATCTCTCCCAATAGAATGTAAGCTCTTTGAGGGCAGGGACTGTCTTTGTATCCCTAGCACCTAGCACAGTTCTAGGGCTATAGTAGGCCCTTAATAAATACTTGAAAATCATTGATTAAAAGAATGAAAGATATACCCTTAACCCTCTCAGAAATGTTTGCATCTTTTAAAAGGAAAATTTTATCATCCCAAATGAATCTGTAATTGGTGGGGTTTCTGTAAATAAGTGAAGTAAAAGAAAAATCAGGCCATGAGAGGAAAGAAAATGTAAGACAGAGTTTTTACCTTCTTTGGAAACCAATGCTTCCTGGCTCTGTTGCCATACAAGGTCTTTGCTTTGCAGTTTGATCCCTTTCTTCCCTTCTTAACACATAACTTCTCTAAAACTATTTTAAAATTATTTTCAGGTTGAAAATAATTACTGAGGCAAACACAGGGGTGTACTGGAGCCAGTTCCTACTGGCTCTGGAAGCCAATTGTTAAATTTTTTCAGTGTGAGCATTTATGCCTCAGAAATCAGCAAACACTACACATCAGAGGTTAATTTACTGTTTTGTTGATTATCTAGATTTAAGAAAGTGATGGAGAAAATGTCGATAATGCATCTTAATAGTTTTTAAAACTTAATAGTTTTCAGAAAAACCTGAGAAGACTTACATGAACTGACACAAAGTGAAGTGAGCAGAACCAAGAGAACATTGTACACAGTAACAGCAATATTGTAACAATGATCAACTGCAAAAGACTTAGCTACTCTGGTCAAGATAATGATCTAAGACAACTCCAAAGAATCCATGATGAAAAATGCTATCCACCTCCCGCAAGAGAACTGATAGAGTTTGAGCACAGATTGAAGCATGCTTTTTCACTTCCTTTATTTTTCTTGTTCTATATGTTTGCATTTTCTTTTGTAACATGACTAATTTGGAAATATGTTTTGCATGACTTCACATGTATAATCAATATGTTGTTTGCCTTCTCAAGGGGAGCAATGAGAGGAAGAGATACAATTTAAAATTTTAATGAATATTTAAAAATTTTAATGTAATTGGGAAATATTTAACAAAATAAAAGTTATTTTAAAAATAAATAATACAGATTTAATTTAATCTGCAGACATGTTTTCAGAGTCATTTGTTATACATTTACCAGCATACCCCTGAGCATACAGGAATATCATTTATACCAGATCATGACTAATCTCAGAAAAACCCAGTGAAACTGCTTCAACACTGTTGTTACAAAAAAATAAAGCTAAAAAATTAGAGTTCAAGTGTCCCCTGCACTAAGTCCCTTATAGCACTAAAAGGAACCAATATTTTTATGAGCTGCTTTCTATTAACAATGGGAACCAGAAATAATGCCTCTCTAAATAATAATAATATCTGATATTGACAGAGATTCTTAAAATGTACAATACTTCACATACATTATCTCATTTGATCCTCATAGTAGCTTTGTGAGACAGGCATGATTGGTATTACTGTTCCCATTTTACAGATGGAGAAATGAACCTCATTTACTTTGCCACCTAGAGGGACAGGACCTTAAGTGGATCAGGAAATAGAGCACTGGGCCTGGATCCAGGAAGCCCTGAGCTGAGATCAAGACTCAGACAATTACTAGCTGTTACCCTGAGCAAGTCACTTAACTTCTGCCTTCCTCAGTTTCCCCAACTGTAAAAATAAGGATTATAAAAGCATTTGCCTTCCAGGGTTGTTGTGAGGATCAAATGAGATAATATTTGTGAAGCATTTTGCAATCTTTAAGGCACTATATAAATGCTAACTATTATTGTCACGATACAAATTTGCAAGCATAGTCAGAATCTGTTAAAGTGACAATTGTCCTACCTTGTAGTGAAAGGGAGTGTAGAGGAGGAGGATGGAAAAACAAGTGCTGAACTGCAATAACAAATGCTTTTTTTTTTGGAGGTAAAAGGGAGTTAAGTGACTTGCCCAGGGTCACATAGCTAGTAAGTATCTGAAGCCAGATTTGAACTCAGGTCCTTCTAACTCCAGGCCAGTGCTCTATCCACTGTGCCACATATCTACTTCTGCAATAATGATGAGGGAAAGGGGGAAAGAAAATGCAAAGGGAAGGAGAAGAAATGCAGACAAGAAGGAGAGAAAAGGTATTTCAAGATGTTTATTAATAAAAATAATACCTTTCATAGGTATAGCTATTTATAGTTTACAAAATACTTTCATGTGCATTCATTCATTTTGTTCTCACAACAACCATTGACAGAGGTAGTACAAATAGTCTTTTTTTCCATTTTATAAATTTGAAACTTGAAGCCCACAGGTGTGAAGTGATTTGCTCAAGGACATATAGCAGTAAAAGTCAGGGAGCTGAGACTTCAATACAGGTCTCTTGACTCTAAGTCCAGTGTCCTATTGTATCCTAAAAAAGGATGACAAGAGAAAGAAAAGGGGAGAAAAAGAGAGAAAGCAGTAAGAGAGGAGAAAAGGAAAAGAAGAAAGAAAAATGATTGAAAAGATAAAATTAAAGAGGGAGGGAAAAGATTAAAAGTTAGCCTGTGACCTCTCCCATTTGACCCAACCTGATTTCTTCTATTTCCCTACCATAATGATCCACCCAAGTCCTCAGCCCACTTCATAAACATGACCATCTTCTCATTTTAACTCATTAAATACTTTCCTTTCTTTGTCCCACTTGTCATGAACTAAGTGATATTTTAAAGGAAAAATAATGAAAAAAGTCAGCAAAATGATCAATACATAAAAAAAGCCAAAAATTATGAACAATATACCATGCCCATAACCCTCCTACTTCTGCAAAGGGGTGGGGTGGGAAGTCATCTCATATCTCTTCTCATATCACATGTGATTCCATTCTCTCATTTAGAGAGAAAACTAAGACATGGGCAGAAAAATGAGACCAACTGAGAGAGAATAGAACCAGGGCCTGAAAGTCAGAAGATTACAGATAAGGGATTTATAACCCTACCTATAGATATGTGAAGACATGACCCTAGAAAGTGGACTCAAGACCAGAGATCAGGCCCAGGGAAAAGAACAGGCAGGACATCAGTATTGTACACTAAGGTTGAAACAGAGTCTGAGGTCTCGGGTATCAATCCAGGCAAAAACTGAGGGACCGTGCCAGTCAACCAGGTGCAGGGCCATAAGTTTGGCACAAATAGCCCAGAGCTAGTCCAAATGGGCCTTCAAATGCTACAGGCCCAAATGGGAAGATGGGTGGCAAAGGTTCAAATCAGCAGGTCTTTGATATAGGTTCAAATGGACAGGCATGTTCATGGAGTTATAAAAATAGGACTTGGCATGAGGACATTTTGGTAACATGTGTCAAGGACCCTGCCATAAGAATCTGGGAAAACTGGTATGGGACAATGAGGCAGCAGGAGACTGGCACACAATGGATGTCATGGATTCTGCCATGGAAGAGAGACTGGATGCCCAAAGTCATAAACCCATCTATTATGAATGGGTCCAAAGCCTTGTCTCTGAGATGCAGACAAAGTCATCAAGGTTAGGCCATGACAATTGTGGAGAAGACAATTTAAGCTTTGTTTAAAGTTAGTAAAAGTAAAATCTTGTTTAAGAAGTCAAAGGACAGAGGCTTGAGTCTTCTCACCACAATGAGAGAACAAGAGATGACAGAGAAGGACGAGATACCACCATTGAAATGGTTTGGCAGAGCAGAAAGAGTGCTGAATGTGGAATGAGAAGACCTGGGTTTGAATCTTGACTCTGATCTTTACCACCACATGATCTTGGGCAAGTTACTTAGTTAGCCTTAATTTCCACATCTGTGAAACTGGGGTAATAATAAAAATTTGAAAAAGGAAAGAAAAATGAAAAAAGCACTCTATAAATTGTGTTGTTCTGTAAGTTATTATTAGTTGTTATAAGCACTAGAGAACATGGATTTTCCAGGAGACCTTGTTCATATTCTTTCACCAATCTGTTGCAGAAACTAGAAGAGATAAAGATAATTAATAAACTCTATTCCCATATCCTTCCATCCTTCATTTGTTAATGAGACTGCCTTTTTTTCCCACCAGGTATCTGACAATCTTCATCCTTCTACCAGAAACTGGTACCAAGATTAAAACACTCAAACCTGTCATGGGTTAGTCTCTTTTCACTAAAGGACATTGTCCCCAGGGGCTAAAAGAGTTCCTTGTGGGCTAAACCACACTAAACAAACAGAATTTTGCTTGAAAGAGGTAGAAATTTATTTAATGGAGATGGTCAGGAACATAGATTATTTTAGACTTTCAGGGGCAATTCATAATTGAAAATACGTAACCATGATACAAGACAATGCCGAAGGACTTATGATGAAAAATGCTATCCACTTCCAGAGAAAGAACTGATGGAGCCTGAATGTAGAAAGAAGCATACTTTTTTTTACTTTATTTTTCTTGGGGGGGGGTTTGTGTTCTCTTTTGCAATATGGTTAATATGGAAATATGTTTTGCATGACTGCGCATGTATAATCTATATCAAAGTGCTTGTCTTCTCAAGAAGGTCAGAGGGGAAGGAGGAACGAATGGAGGAAATTTGGAACTCAAAAAATATATTTTAAAAAGGAATGTTAAAAATTGTTTTTACATGTAGTTGAGAAAAAAAATTAAAAAAATTTTTTAAAAAGAATATAAATAACCATGCAGCCTTTATAAGCTCTGGGAGGACTTAGCCAAACTTATACTCACACTGATAAGGCAGGTCCATAGAGGAGGGTTCATAGCTGGCTACAACCCTCTCCTCCTCAGGGGTCTAAGGGGTACTCTGAGGGGCAGTGGAGTTCTTCTCTATGTTATCAGCTGGAGTTCCCATTATGGTATGTTCTCCCCAGTATCAGTCACCAATGAATAGAATCCCAGTTTCAATTATCAGTTAGCTTTTATGAAGGGATATTTACTAAGGAGATATAGCAAGAACAGAAGTACAAACCACACACACACACACACACACACACACACACACACACACACACCCAAAACCAGGAGCACATTCTCCTCTATATTACTTTCATTCCTGAGGAAAATTGGTTCAAATTTAAAGCTGTTGCTACAAAATATTAGCTCCACCAAGTTCACTTCCAATTTTGACATAAGCCAATTGACACATCACTCTCTTGCTTGTAGGACCCAGAATTTTGGCTGTGGGGGTCAAACCACTCCTGAATTGGGTCCTGGTCACTCCTCAGGGCTCTGCTGGTAGACCAGGGTCAGTTGCTTGAAAATTTTGGCATGGACTCTGACATATGGACCTCTGGTGACTCTACTAACCTATGAAAGCTCATCTGTTTCATCTTCAGTGGTTTTTCATCTAAAGAAGGAGAGCACAGACACAACCACTGTGGCAATCTGGTGAAGTCTATGAACCCCTTCTCAGAATAATTTTTACATGTACAAAATAAAATGTATAGGATTACCAAGGAAACAAATTATTCCTTCCACATCTCGACGCCCATCGCAACTTTGATATATTACAGGTTGGCATAAGAAATTAAATGGGAATTGGGGGATGGGGAGTTTTGTGGAAGCTGCAAACAACACACAAAGGCTAGCAGATGACACAGAAAATGTTTAGAAGCTCAGAAATGCATAAAATGTATGTATAATATTGTATAATGTCAACCCGAATTTTACAATAAGGTACTGTAAATACCCCATAAAAGAAAAAGAAAAAAATTCAGACTTCTTCTCTAGTACAAAGGGAGGGCCAAAAAATTTTACGTGGATTTTCCAATCACAGGAGCACCAAGTCCCTAACCCCTGTGACATGGAAGGGATAACTGTATATTGAAATATAGCTGGCAATAAGAAGAAAGTACATACACCAAAATCCTTATAGCAGCCCTTTTTTATGACACCAAAGAATTGGATGCCTGTTGATTGGGAAATGGCTAAATAATTTGTGTTAGATGATTATAATAGAATATTATCTCATTGTAAGGAATTATGCATGAGATGAATAGAGAAAAGCATGAAAATATCTACATGAACAGAGTAAAGTAAGCAGATGCAAGAAAACTGTACACAACTATAACACTGCAAATGGAAAGAACTACCAAAAAAAAAAGTAATTGTTACAAGATTTTTTTTCTCTTCTTTTTCACTTTTTTCTTTGAAAATATCATTAATTATATGACTTGGCACTCTACAGGGAAGAGGAGGTATCCTGGAAGAAATCTGGGTGATATAAAGAAAAATATGTCAATAAAAATTTATTTGAAAAAAGAAATACAGCTATCAAATTTTAAATTTGCAATGGCACAATTCTGTGGTAAAATGGGATTTCCATATTCTATTCCCATGTCTTTGCCTAGATGGTCCCCCTATGTGCAGAGTATATTCCCTCCTTAAATGGGCCTTGTAGAATTCCTAAGTCCTTCCCAGCACAGCTCAGACATCAATCACTTCCTACACTTGACCTCTTCTGATTTCCCCCCAGTTATTAATGCTTTATCCCTCTTGATATTATTTTGTTTATAATTTCTGTCTTCCTACCCTGTGTACATGTTGTATCTCCCCAATAGAATGTAAGCTCCTTAAGTGAGGGGATGTTTTGTTTTTATCTTTCTAAACCCAATATTTAGGAAAGTACCTTGAACGAAGTAGGACTATAATGTTCTGTATAAGGAACATGCCTCAGCCAACACTTAACAAAAGTTTGTCAAATGGATTCACAGACATTTACTTTCCAGTCAACTTTTCAGAAATGCATTTGTTCTCTAAAGTAAGGCTTCTTAACCTTTTTGTGTCATGAACCCTTTTGGAAGTCTGGTAGGAAAAAGCCTATGGATCCATTCTCAGAATAAGATTTTCAAGTGCAGGAAATAAAATACATAGGAATGGAAAGGAAACCAGTAAGACTGAAATATCATTATCAATCAGATGTGGTGGCCTCATCTGTGATCCCTTCTGTTTGGAGACAGGAGTGGTAGTGGATCACCTGAGCTTAGGAGTTCTGAGCTGCCTTTAGACTAAAGCCAATCATGTATCAACACTAAGTCTGACATCAACATTGTGAGCCCTAGGAGCAAAGGTCCACTAGCCTGTCTTAGAAGGAGTGAAAACACCCAGGTTGGAAAGAGAGCAGGTCAAAGCTTTCGTGCTGATTATCAGTGGGGCTGGACTATGAGTAGCCACTCTTCAGCCTGGAGAGATGGGGAAAGAGGAGAGAAGATAGGAAAAGAGAAAGAAAGGAAGGAGAGACAGAGAGAGAGAGAGGAGAAGGAAATTAGGGAAAGTTGGGGAAGGGAGGAGAAAAATATAGTTATCAAAATATTTTTTAAAAGTTCACAAACACCAGGTTAAGAATCCTACTCTCAGATGAGAGTCTTCTATATATAATACTTCCTTATGCTACTGAAATTTTCATGTCCTGAGTAAATAAAATAAATTCCATCTGCGTACTATAGTGTAAGGCAAATTCTTACAAAATCAGAAAATGTTACGGTTCCACCTTTCATAAAGCTCCTATGCAGAAAGGCCTGAATCTTCCAAGAGCCCATGCAACAAGCTACTGCTTCCCAAAGCTTCCAGTCGAGGTAGTAGTAGGAGTATGTTATATGCAGAGATCCAGCTTATACAACATAATTTGAAGTCAAGGGTTTTCCAAATTGCTTGGTTTCTTTCCTGTCAATGACAATATCATTCATCAGTTTTTTGACAACAACTCCTACGCCTTGTGGGCTGAATTGTCACAAGCTGAAATGACTAAAGACACTTCAACAATAGAGGGGGGAAATTACTCCTACATCTGCATTCGGGCTTTCAGCAACTTCAGTGCTCCTTAAAGAGGCATTTGGATAAAGCAGCTGAGAGCACAAGCAAAAACAAGATGAACTGTCCCCCACGTGGTTCCATCAATCTGCCTCAGGCACTCTTCTCAATTAGGATTATCTAGAGTGGGAACATGGACCATCTCCCACCTTTCTCAAGGCACTAAGCAGCTTGGTCTGTTCACTTTGTGGTACTTATTAGTAAGACTACATAAAACTCTGCTCTACTTCCTTACTTGGTGTGGGGATGACCCCAGATGCCAAAAAAAAAGTACAACTTCTAATAGGTCCCAACAAAAGAAAAAAAGCTTAACTCTAAACTTTGTTATGTCTCTCATCTGAGGACTAATTGAATGAAGTTTGGAGAGCTCATCATCAGAGAAGCCACAGGGTAATAATGAATTTTTTAGCCATAATAGCAACCAAAGACCATCTGTTCAATTATAAAGGGGTTGCAAACTGCCTTGGTGGATAAAGTGCCCACCCCTGATGAAATCACAGATCTGGAAGAATTGAATCATCATAAGGAAGCTCAGTTCTTAGAAACTTAAGGGGGACCACTGACAGATTTAAAGTAAGCTAGCAAACACATGGACACACACACACACACACACACACACACACACACACACACACACACACACACACACACGACATAATTTTCCAGCCACTGCTGTCAGATGCTACAATGAAATTAGTGACCTAGTGACAAAAGATACTATATATCCATTATTATTTCCCCATGTAATCTAGATAGCCTATTTTAGATATGTCTACAATTTCTACTCATTTGTTTATAAAACTCTATATCCTCAATAAAGGCTTTGGTTAAATATGTTTCTGAATACAGAACACATTGACCTATTGGTAGGTTTCAAGTGGTTATTATAAATGAAAAGTCTTCAAGAGCAAGGTCTGAGGGTACTTGGTTGATAATGGTAGCTGCCTCCAAGATACAGTGCATTTAAAGTTATTTAAGCTGCTTTTTGGAAGATGGAGAGTAATGCTGTATTTAAAAACATAATAATCAAATGCATTTTCAATGGACATGTGTTTTCAGAGGCAATGAAGAGGTGCAGGTGGGTGAGAGTAAGGGGCAACTTATTACCAAGTAAGAATTGAGCCGAAGAAACAGAAGAAAAGATGTTATCGGAGAGATGTGTGACCAAAAAAGGCAGTGGGCCAGTCATAAAGGCTGAACAGGTAGTCCACGTATTCCATTAGAATCCACACAATGTCAAGAGATCTAGAGGAAGACACCCCCCCAACACAGTGGGTGTATTTCCTGGGGAGATTTTAGAGGAGAATGTGGACAAGAGTCACACAGAATAAGAATGTATAAGTGGGCTGCTATCTGTACTGTAGTTAATGCTCACACTGATGAGCTCACAGATCAATCAAGTCATGTTTTCTGAGTCTTGTATGATCTCTGGTCTTCATCTTGCAAAGTATTGATAAGCCAGTCACTTCCTCTCTAAAGATAAAAATGGGAAAATGCATTGATGAGGGGTTTCATTATTATTATTCTATGCATTTAAATTCAGGTAGAATTCCTTTTGATTGAGAAGCAAAGCCTCAGATTCATCACTTTATCCAACATTACAAACAGAAGCGGAAGAGCTAGTACCTAGTACCAATAACTTCAATGCTAAGCTTAATTTTGTCAACTAGTCCAGGTGCTTGGCTAAGTGAGAATGATGGTGATCTCACATCTATTCAGTGTAGATTTAAACATAAATATAACAGTGGGTTATGCCTCAATAAAGAATTAATTTATAAAATTTATGAAATTTTCAGCCTTCTACCACCAGCAAGGAAATGAACCCAAAAGGCCAGGGCCACCAGATCCAACCTATCAAAAGCCAACTAAAAGAGGCCAATACCCCCAAATTCCAGGCACTTCTAAATTCACCTCTGACTACTTATAGTCTTTTTATGTGTATATGCTTTCATTAACATCTTTGGACCTCAGTTTCAACCCTAAAATGAGAAGTTTGCATTGAGCAATGTTTAATCTCACTTCCCACTCTAAGCTGTCAACTCCCTGAAGGCAGGAAAAATGTCCCATATATCTCTGTATGCCTCTCTAGTACTGCCAAGCCTAGCACTTTGCATATGGCAGGCGCTCAAGAAGCACTTGTAGATTTGATTTGTTGTAGAGATTGATGCAAAGTAAAAATCAATGAAAATCAGGATTAATGAGCAGTTTGTCACTTGGCTTCATGCCACATGTAGGTAACTCAAACAGAAAAGGCAATGGGATCCTCACATAAATAAATGTTCAGTGACAGAAAAGTAGGAGCAATAAGTCCAGAATTACACTAGGAAATATATGCAGCAGCTCTCTCTGAATGCAGGCTTAGCAAACGGCTTTTGTTCAGTGCTAGTTATTTCTGGATAGAAGGATAATTAGTTGTAGAGAACCACACTACACTTTTGACAGAATAGGATAGGAAAGTGCCAGGCGTCCAACTGGATGTCCACTTAAAGTAAACTTTAGGCATGCTACTTAACCTGGATGAGCAAAATCTAGCCCATTTTAAAATAATGATTTGAAAATATAGTAACTTGGAAGATATTAATTTTTTTTTTAAAAAAGATGAGTTTTGTGCCAACAAGCAGTTCATTAAGACTGAAAATACTTCAGTCCAACCTGATCTCCTCCTAGTCAGTTCTGGGCCCGGCTCATATCTATCTTTCCAAAGCATCCGTTTTTGTTTTAAAATTAAAAATAATAATTTAATCAATTATTCAAATTTAATCATTAATTTAATTTAAATTTGAAATTAATTATTCATAATTAGAATTAATAATAATAATTTAAAATTAATGATCAAGAGGCAAGGTAGAACCCTGGATATAGCTGGCAATGCAAAACTAAATACTTTAACAAGCAAAGAAATTGCTTCTGTGTCAAGCTTGCCTGAAGTTCCACTAACTTTTGCTTTCTTTTCCTTCCTTCTTTCTTTTCTTTTTCATTTTATATCGTTGTAGCCACTGTATCCAGTTTTAATTTTGCCAGTTTTACTCTGCCTCACCCTATAGGTTTCAGATTTGTTTTTATATCATCATAATAGTCTATTATATTTCTATTCCAGACCTATAATTTTTTGGTGCAGGTAACTAATTCCCAGTAAGGAAAGTCTCTGCCAATGTAGACAAGAAATTGTGCTGCAGTTTACAGTGTTAGTGAGTTCCCCGAAGCATCGAAAGGTAAGGAACATGACCATGATCATATAGGTAGTATGTGTCAGAATCAGGATTTGAGCTCAGGTCTTCCTGACCCCAAGGCTAAGTCTCTATCCACCAGGCAACACTTCCTCTTTCATTATGTTAATGGATTGTAATTTATTTTGCAACCTCCAATTGTTGCAGAGACAAATTTGTTTTGTCTCCATTTGTTCCTATTTCCAAAAAAGCATCAATGACTATTTTGTCTGATTGGTTATTTTCCCCTGTTTTACGGTATTTGGGGACAGAGTCCTAAAAATGGAATCCCTAAGTCAAAAGGCATAGTAAGGTCTGTGACCCTAACTATGTTGCAGAGTACATAGAGGGCCAGTCCTGGGATCAGGAACACTTTACTTAAGGCCTGCCTCTGAGACATACTGGCCTGTGCCCACCTCCTACTCCTTCAAGTCAAAGGCTGAAGATTTGCCTAAGACTTCCGCATTCTTGGTGACCTGGTGCTGTCTATGAACAAAGACCTCATGCCTAGGAGCAACTGCCCAGATACATACAGATCCCTTTGCCTGCTCTTTTTGATAACTTTACAATACAGATTAATTTTTAAAAATCATCACCACAAGATTCACATACACATGGTTTGTGAAGCCTCCAAATGGAGAAACTGCCAGATATGTAGATCTCTGACCTTTTCAAATTCTCTACATTCAAAATATCCACTGATGCGCATACACACACACACACACACACACACACACACACACACACACTGCATTCAATTAAGGACATGCAAGAACAAAATTAAAATCATTCTGTTTATCTAGGGAAAATCAATTTTGAAGTAGTAATTAAATCAGCAAATAAGCAACTTTTAAGATGAATAGAAAAAAATTGGATTTAAGTGTCTGTCCTTTCAGATGGAAAGTGGGAAGGAGGAGAAAGGAGAAGGAAGCATTTCACTAGCCTCCTGGCTTCTTGGGCAGGGGAAAGTTCCCTAAAGATCAGCCATTCCCCACATACTGATCATCTCTGTCCCATGGTAGACAAAGATGCTACGCTACCCTGGGGACCACTTTGTTGTGCTCAACAAGCTTTCCTCTGCTTCTGCCATCCACCCATCTGTGCATCTGTCTGTCTCTTCCCACTCTCCTGCATAGTGATTTAAAATCTCTTGCTCCAGTATGAAAAATCCAACTCAGAGTTCCTTACAGATGCTTGCTCTTTCCCAATGTGGGGAGAGAATGCTTCTCCCTCAAAACTACAAACACCAAGATCCCTACCTGGCTTCTGGACACTTCTCCTGCAGAATAGTCAAGCCTATTCAAAGGCATTGTAATATACATATGCAAATATATACATAAACAAATTTTAATTTGTTATAAAATTGCTCTATTTGTTTGCATCCCCTTCTGTACTTCATTTTCTTCTGAACATTTTGAGTGTTTTTGATGGTCTTTTTATGTATATCTATCTTTGAACCACTAACTTACCTCTCCCCCATATGCATTTTTCAACTACTTTGTTTTTCCAATGTGGATGACTAGATCAATTTGGTTTGAATTACTATGCATTTCACTGAGGTAGCTTTGTGACATTTCAGAACTTCACACAATTAATACAAAATCTTATTTTAAAAGGAACATTTAGAGTAGGGATTTACTCAGGATATGGAATTACCACTTTCTTTTGCCACAAAGTCCTGAGAAGCTATTTCTCACACTCGACAAGATTCCCACATCAGTTGCTTCTACTGATGTTTGCTGCCTATTTTTCTACAGTAACAGTTCTATCCAAAGAGGCCCAAAGTCACCTCCTCCACCATGAATCCTGTGGGAGCAAAGAAGACAGAGAGGGGCTGGGAAAGAGAAAGTGAAGAAAAGGATTCCAAAGAACAGGTAATGGGATCTGGAAACCCAATTGCTGAGAGAGCCTTCTTTGTTGTCAATTTACATTACATTTTTCTGTGATTCTTCACAGCAAAAAGTAACCACGATGTGAAGGGGGAAAAGTCTGAGAATCACTGATTAAGAAAACCTCATCATTGGGGCAGCTAAGTGATGCAGTGGATAGAGCACCAGCCCTGGAGCCAGGAGGACCTGAGTTCAAATCCAGCCTCAGACACTTGACACTTACTAGCTGTGTGACCCTGGGCAAGTCACTTAACCCCATTGCCTAGCCAAAAAAAAAAAATCTCATCATCAGTAGTTCCTCAAAATACGAATAGGGACCCCATCCTTAATTCACAGAGGAAGTCTCAACATTTCACCTTCATAGCCAACTTGATGCGAGATTTAGGCCTGCATTAGATCATCGCTTCTACTAAAAACTCAGCTGTGGTACTAGGTGACCCACCCACCACAGGAACAACAAAAAGGAGATCCATAAATTGAAGGAACGTTCCAGAAGCCTAAAAAACTAACCACTGAACCGGTTGCCTTGTCTATTTCCAAATGTTTTGGCTGGAGCCATCTTGGTAAAGTAGCCTAAAGCTTTCATAACCAGGAAAGTGAGCCCTTTTAAAGGTTAAAAACCTTTAAAGTATTTACTGAACCCTGAGGCCTTTAGCTGAGAATTGTGTGTTAAAACACGTTAACATTTTATTACTTCTAATTTAATGAGCTTTCCTTTTTATGCTCTAAGTGACCTCTATTTACTTTTCAGATATAAATTACTTCTGCCACCCTAAAGCTAATACATAGCTAATTGAATACTTACCTAAATTCCAAATGTAGAATCTCTGATTAAGGAATAGAAGGAAAGGTCAACACAGCTTGATTTGGAAGTTCCATCCTGAGTTTACAAGTCAACTGCTGATTTACTAAGATCTATTAAAAGGTTCACTTATGTATAATGAGTGTCTTAGTTGAACTTACCAAAATGACATCAAATGCAACTACTTTTGAAATAGATTAGGCTATGAGAAGTTAAACTTTTAAGCTTTTAAAATAAAGATAACTGATGGAGAGAACATTTTGGAAGTTTTAAAGCTGCTTAAAAGAGCATAACTGTACCAAATAAGGGATTCACACATTTAGCCAGCCTTTTCTAGGAATGCCCAGTTCTAACATGGAGACACCCTAGAGGGGCCTTTTTGAGCATATCCAGTGGCCTAACATGAAGTATGCTGTATGTTCTACTTTGTGGGTGGGAGTAGTCTCCTTTGATTGGCTGCCTGCATCTTTAAAATTGGGGAAATGGGTTTGTTCACTGTTTTTTCCTGCCCTTTTTTTAGGCCAGTCCTCTTTCCACCATTCCTTTCACTGGACATCAAGAAAGGAACTGGTGAACTCCTTACCTCTCTTTTACTCCAGCTCCCAGAAATGGATCTGGTTTATTGTCGGTTTCAGAAGGTTCAAGCCATGGCAACCTTGGAGCCAGGATTGCAGGTAGGGTGGTGCAGCCAGGCAGACTAGCATGGAAACCCTAAGAAGTCAAGGTGCCTGGAACTTGAGCCTGAGGAGGCTTTGGACTTGGAACTGGGACTGTACTCTATAGGAACCAAGCTAAGCTGTGAATCCTCCCCCAAGCCTGATGTTGTGCAAAAGGAGGAGGATTATGCCTCCCATGTAAGGCGAGTAAGTTTGAATATTTGTAGTTATATATTCTGAAGTAAACATTCCTTTTTAAAAAACATACTGCATCACATATATAAGAATAAACGGGTAAAATTATGTTTATGATATATGGAGGGGGTAAAAAAAATCTTCTCTCCAGAATAGGCATTTCCGCTAGGATTAAGGGGAAATGACGTTCAGGACTCCCCCAAAACTTTTGGAGGATGTTTTAGTGAAAGAGCCTCTGAGTAAATTGAATAACTTCACACAGCTGCCCCAAGGGAAAACAGGGAATGGATGGAGGATGATGGGGACAATGCACCCCTTGAACTCTAAGACCTAAGAGCAGATGCTGGCATGAGAGATAATTGCATCACATGTTCTGAGAGAGTACAGAAGCATACCATAATCTTGTACGGAATTAAAGATAGAGATTTTGTTAAAACACTACAAGGAAAAAGTTTCTATCTCCCCATTCCATCACCAATTTTGTTGTTGTTCAGTCATGACTGACTCTTAATGACCTCATTTCAGGGGTTTTCTAGGCAAAGATACTAGAGTGGTTTGCCATTTCCTTCTCCAGCTCATTTTACAGATGAGGAAACTAAAGCAAATAGGGCTAAGTGATTTGCCCAAGGTCACACAGCAAGTAAGTGCTGAGGCCAGATTTGAACTCAGGAAGATGATCATCCTGACTTCAGACCTGGCAATCTGTCTACTGTGCCACCTAGCAGCACAACCCAATAGCATGTGAATTTGAGGAATGATTGCTACAGGCAGGGCTAATATACAAAATAAGGTCAAAGAGTAAGCCTGACTAAAGTGTGTTTTCTGAGGTATAGAAAGCACCCTCTAAGTTTTGTTCCAAAAGACCAGAGTAGAGAACTGGTCCCCCAGTGAAGGTGATAAATGCCACCAGGCAGAGAGCAGACAACTTGGGAAACAATAAGCAGAGATAACGTATGATTGATGGGCATCATCTGCTGGAGGAGTACTGAACTGCAGAAATGAGCAACAAAGGTTAGTAGCAAGAGGATCCACCAAGACTGAAAGAATTGCAGTGGAGATTAATAATAAAACACATTCCCATCTCTTGATAGAGAGGTAAATAACTATATGTTTTCAATCAGTGTGTTAACTTGTTTTGCTGAACTATTCATGTTTGTTATAAAGGAGGGCTTCTACTGAAGAAGGGGGGATGGATTTGATAGGTTAGTGGGTAAATACACTTAAGAGTATCAATATAACCTTTTAAAGAGAGAAGAAAAAATTTAAAAGTGTAAAAATAAATTTTGTTATTACCTTGTTAAATTATATACCCACATATACAAATATAATATACATTGCATATATGCTTCTTTAAAATATACCATACATGGGAGCAGCTAGGTGGTGCAATGGATAGAGCTCCAACCTTGGAATCAGGAGGACCTGAGCTCAAATATGGCCACAGACACATGATACTTACTAGCTGTGTGACCCTGGCCAAGTCATTTAACCCCGACTGCCTCACCAAAAAAAAAGGGGGGGGTGACAAAAAAAAATTCCATACATAAGAAAAGTTCACAGTTTCTTATAGTAGCCTCTTGTTCTTTTTGTACATTTAAATTTTTATGTTTATTGATGATTACTAAGTTCAAAAGTTTTTAAAAAGAATTAAAAAGGAAAAATCACAGTAGAGAGCTGGAGTACTACACCAAAGAGGAGCATCCATAGGGAGAAATAAATGATGCACTGGTGGGAGAAGAGATGAGTTTCAGGAAGCAAACAATATGGCATACATGAAAGAGCAATGGGAGGAAGTACCAGTGCAGGAAAGAAAACCCCAAACTGTGCCCAAAGGAACCCTACCAGGACAGCACTGTAAGTAATGTACAACTTCTGAGGGAGGGTTACTCACTGGAGAGTACAGTTACCTTTAATGGACTCAGATATGAGTCCTATATGACTCTATTGACTTGTAAATCATACTCTTTGTGTTTCAAGCTTTGTGATCCTAGGTACTTGTAAGAGGAACTGGTGGCAGTTACTGTGGAGTGTCAGATACTGACATTCTCACATCACCTGAGGAGAACCAGTGAGCCAAAGAAGTGAAAGATCACCCAAAATGTTTCCTAGAAAAAGAGCCTCAACACAGACTTAGTCAATTGTTCTTGGTGAGGCAACACAGTTCAGTGGAATAAACATTAATTACACAAGACAAAAGACCTTAGTTTTTAAGGACCATCAGAGTGGGTGTTGTGGAAATCAGACTAAATTTGAAGTCAGAGTACCCAGTTCTGCTATTTGACCATGTGACCTTGGATGAGTCACTTTACCTCTATGAAAGGGCTAAACTAGCTCATCTCTGAGGTTCCATCTAGGTCTAAATCTGGTAACTGTACTAATTCTGTCACTGAGATTTTAACATTGCTTGGCTTGAGTTTTTCCAGTGTATAAAATGGGTATTATAATCCACCCACAATTCTCAAAGTGTGTATGTATGAAATAAACGTCAAAGGAATTTGAGAGATGAAAAGTACAAAGGTAAGATATTATTATTGTCATCATCATCATCATCATCATCATCATTATGATTCATCTCATTTTGCTAATCTTTTTGTTGGTATTAAGATAGAAATGATCCTAGGATAAGGTGCTATCCTGATATTTTATATTTAGTGTTATATGAACTATTGCACAAGTATATAAAAACCATTCACTTTTGCAACTGAATAAAAATAATACGATATAAGCTCATTTTCTGTAAGCTCATTGAATGTATCTTCAATCCAACTACACTAGCAGATAATGCAATAAGAATTATATGCATCTTATCCTTTCCCTGCATGATTTTGTCTTCCAGATATCTATATTTTTAAAGCTTTTCTTCTGTGTACCTTAAAGGTTGCAAGTATTTGGTATGGTGGCATCTATTGAAAACATTGTTCCTGAGTTTTTGTGGATCAATGTCATTCTCAGGTAAGTATGACAAAGAGTTCAGTCTGTGATATTGATTGAGTTCTCCAGGATAACATGAAAGACAGCGAGCTTCTTGTGTGTAATTCTATCCACCACGTCACATTTTGGTAAGGTTTTTGTTAGATGCCAAATTTTTACCAACTTCAATGATATGTTATACATTTCCTGCTGTTTCCTTGTATAACATACACTGATTACTAAGTGTGGGCTCCTTAAGACTTAATTCAGTGACCTCATGCTGAATTATCATCATATGCTCCACCATTTCCACAAACAAATTCTAGTCACTCAATCATGTATTCAGTACTTCTTTAGTGGCATTATTGGTTGAGTTCTTCCAGACCAATGGAAGGCCCTTGCATCCCATAGTTGGATCTCAGTAGTTTCATCAGCCCCATCCTGAGTCAAACCACTTTTGGATACATTCAACAAATCCGATGAAATCAACAATGCTTGTTCTAAAAGTACTTCTATAGGCTTTTCAGCCTGTTTATAATGTAATCTAAGAATATCTATTAATCCTCTTCTTCATTTTTGTTAATCTGAGCAATTTTTATTTTTGTAAATATTCATCAATTTCACTTAGATTATCATATTTATTGGCATATAATTGGGAAAAATAGGTCCTACTAATTGCTTTAATTTCTTCTTCATTGGTGGCGAATCCACCCTTCTCATTTTTCATTCTGATAATTTGGTTTTCCTCTTTCTTTTTTAATTAAATTAATCAATGGTTTATCTATTTTGTTGGGTTTTTTCCCTATTAAACCAGCTCCTAATTTTATTTATTAGTTCAGTGGTTTTCTTCCAATTTTATTAATCTCTCCTTTGATTTTCAGGGTTTCCAATATGGTTTTGTCTTCATTTTTGGCAAGGAAGTGATAGTCATTCTATAATTGCTGCTTTAGAATGATAAAGTGGTTTGTTTCATTAATGGTGTATATAGGTTTTTCACTAAAGGTAGGCAATGCATTCTCAACCAAGCAAGAGATAGAGGCAATTACAAAAAATAACACAGATAATGTTGATTACAGGAAACTGAAAAGCGTCTACAGTGACAGAATTAATGCACTTAGGATAAGAAGAGAATTGGTGGAATGGGGGAGGAAGGAAATTGCATTGTATTTCTCTGATAAGGGTTTGTAATTTAAGATATGTAAATAATAAAATATATATACACATATGTATAAATTAATAGCCATTCTCCAATAGATAAGTGATCAGAGGATTAAAAACAATTCTTAAAAGAAGAAAAGAAAGTATTCACAATCACATTAAATGATCAAATGAGATGTTTGTAAAAGAAAAAAAAACTTAGCACATTACCTGGCACTTAGTAGGTGCTGTGTAAATGCTTATTCCTTTCCTCTTCCCCATGTGAAGGAATGCTCCAAATCACTAATAATAAGAGAAATAGAAATCAAAACAACCCTGGGGCTTACCTCACACACTGCAAATTGGTAAAGATGACAATAATGTCAATCCTAATTGTCGGAGAGGTTGGGGAATGATAGACACAGTACTATGCTGTTGGTGGAGCTATGAAATAGTACAACCATGTTGGAAAGCAATTATATACATAAAGTGACTAAAAGGTGTATGCCCATTGAACTAGAGATTCTCTTACAAGGCTTATATCCCAAGGAAGACATACATTAATAAGAAAATCCCCACATACACCAAAATAACAGCACTTTTTATGATAACAAAGAATGGGGGGAGTAGATGCCCACCAACTAAGGAAAGTCTAAACAAATGAATGTAATGGAAAATTATTGTGTTGTAAGAAGTGTTCTGTGTGATGACTACAGAGATAATCTAAATAAACTGATGTAGAAAAGCAAGCAGGGCCAAGAAAACAATACACAGTATACAATAATTACAACAATGTAAATGGAAAAGAGCAACCACATGCACACACCAAAAAAATGTAAATATAACAAAATTACAAAAATCAACATGACTAGAATAAAGAGGTATGAGGGAGCAGATAGGTGGCACAGTGGATAGAGTACCTCACTTGGAGTCAGGAAGACATCTTCTTGAGTTCAAATCTGGCTCAGACACTTTCTTGAGTTCAAATCTGGCTCAGACACTTCCTAGCTGTGTGACCCCGGACAAGTCACTTAACCCTGTTTGCTTAGTTTCTTCATCTGTAAAATGAGCTGGAGAAGGAATACTCCAATATCTTTGCCAAGAAAACCCCAAATGATGTCACAAAGTGTTGGATACAACTGAAACAACTGAACAGCGACAGAAGAGATGTAACAGGCCACCCTCAACCTACCCCTTTGTGGAGGTGGGAGGTTCACAGTTTTTGCATGTTGCACAAGTTTTAGGACTTTCTCAACATATTGACGGCTATGCTGATTTTTTTCTCTTCTTTTTTTGCATTTTAAAAAATACTAGTGTTTATATGAGATGGCTCTCTAGGAGAGGGGAGGGGAAAAGATCCTGGGAAAAACTATGATGATGTACAAAAACAAAAGACATAAGTAAAAAGTTATTTTTTAAAAATATACCATATGGGTTTATCATGAAACTTTCCAAATATATTTTAGATATTTTACAATTCCAAAAGTCCATATTAAGATTGGTATTACAGAGGTGTTAATTACTTTAAATGGATTCTTCCCCTTCAGCTTTGACTTCAGGACACTGGTAAATCTCCTAACACAGTTAATGACGGCTTCTTCTTGATATGTTGTGCTTGATAGTCTTGTCTGGAAGAGGCCGCAGTATTTCTAAATTCAGTTATCCCTTCCACATCGCAGGGGTTAGGGGCTCATTGTCATCTGGGAAATCCTCGTAAAATTTTTTGGCCCTCCCTTTCTACCAAAGAAAAAGTCTGATTTTTTTTTCTCTTATGAAGTGTTTACCTACTTCATGGTAAATTTTAGGTTAAGTATTTGGCCATAGGCTATATTACATGGTACATATTACATAATATTGTATTTTATTCATTTCTGAGTTTCCAAACTTTTTCTGTCATCTGCTGACCTTCACATTTCATCTGCGGCTTCTGCAAAACTCTCTGAAAATTCCTATTTGATTTCTTAAGCCGATGGTGTAATGCAGAACATTATTTTACCATTTAGGTAGTAAGGCCCTTTAAGCCATGGAAAGCAGAAATTACTGCTTAATCTTGCCCCAGACCTCTTTCCTCCTAAATCTAAACAATAGTGAAATGTACTCTTGCATAGCTCAGCACAGCCCATACCTCCAACACGAATGGATAAGAAAGCTTGCAATATAATTGCTTTAGATAATTATGTTTATACCAGAAAACAGGACACCTGGTCTGGTTTGTGTGATCCCTGACCTGTAATGATGGGGTGCTCGGGTGCTTGTGCTTATACTTGTGCCCCAATTTCTCTCTAGTCTCAGAAACACTGTCTCTGACAACCACTCCCCAACCCAAGGACACTGTGTCTAGCAGTTATTCATGCATGGACCTCAGCATGACCCTTATCTCTCTCCTGGGTACAGCTACACAGAGCTGGGCTGCTGAGGCCCCAGCCCTCAGATCATGTCTCTGGAAGCCTCCCAATTCCTTAGTTGTGCGAAAGCTTTCCTTTGTTGCAGAGCATTCTCTCATCAAGACAGAGGGAGAGGGGTGTCCTTGACCAGCCCAAGGACTCTTCCTCCTGCCAGGCTCCAAAGATCCATCCCCCTCCCTGTCCGGTATACACAGCCCCCAAAGACACCTGCACCTATGGATTACCTCATCAGTGTTCCTGGCATTTCTTTCCCATGATCTTTTCCATATAAACCCTAGCTCGACCCCTGATCAGGGCTGCTTGATTTGGATGTGCATACCCCTTGCAGCCGCGTGCTAATAAATCCACATTTTAAATTACGTCTGGGTCTCTCTTGCTGATTTCTCAGTACAACAGTGGGAGATCTATCAAAACCACTATGGAGGAAATCCCAATGTGGAAGGGATAACTTTATCGGCTTGATCTGTTGGTTCAATGTGACCTTCTGATTTCAGATCAGTTTAATTCAACTAATATTTATTAAGTGCTTACTCTGTGCTAGGCACTATGCTAAGCACTGAGGATACAAATAAAAAAAAGAAAGACAAATCCTACCCTCAAGGAGCTCAGTCTAATGGGGGAAAGCAACATAGAAAAGATAGCCATCAGGGGGCACCTGGACCAGAGGCATGATGTTCTGTGCAGTTGAAACCAACAAAGTCACTGATAGAAAATAGGGAGTCATCTGGAAATTTCTGAAAGTTCTGAGCCCTTTCTATAAAGCCAGGCTTTGGGATTTTATTGTTCTACCCTCCAATCAGAATGGAGAGGCAACTGAGGGAGTTGAGGCGTCAGTCAACATGGTGGTGAGATTTCAGGCGATCAGTTTACTCTGGAGGAGGCATGCTATTAATAAAAGCTTCAAGACTTCAGGCTCTACCTCTCCCTGGTATAGATTAAGAATTCTCTATCTATCAAGTCCAAATGACTTTTGAAATCACTGGTGAAAGATTACATGAGATGAATATATTTAACATTTTTCACTGAAGGCTCTTCTGCCTTAATACCATCCACATACATCAAGTAATTAATAAAATGTTTTGGTTCTTCCTTTTTGAAGCCATACGTAGTTCTACTTAGAAAAGATGATGATAGATTTAAGGAGGGGAGAACCATTGTCATCACCATCATCATAGACAACATTTATATAGCACTTGAAGGCTCGCAAATTCATCTCATCTGATCCTCACAACAGAGAAGTAAACACTATGATTATTCCTATTTTGCAGTTGAGGAAACTGAAGCAAGCCTGAGGTTAAATGACTTGCTGAGGGTCACACAGCTGGTAAGTGTCCGAAACTAGATTTTATTTCAGGTCTTTCTAGCCCCAGGCCCAGTGTCCTATCCATTGTGCCACTTGGGTTTCTCTAGTAAACTTGAATGATTTTTCTGAAAAATGCTACATTTTAAGTCAGCTGTTCCTGAAGTTATTATGTCGGTGATATGTTTTATAGAGAGTTTTCCAGGTGGACATCAAATACTCCAGTGTTCTCATTATACATGGGTCTATTTTATATATTTTCAATAAGTAAATAAGCACTGAATGTGAGATTGAGTCAAAGGCTTTGCAGTAACCTAAAAGTCTGCATAAATATTATGGTTTTTCAATCAGTGTGTTCAATAATCACTGAATCAATAAGTCACTCTTTATGCTCCAGAGATTTTTTGACATACTCTTTTTTTTCCCTCCGCCAATATATTTGTTTTCTTACATGTATTTATAGATTTTTGTGTAATGTTAGCTGTGAATGATTTAAATAAAGTACATAAACATGTAATTGGCCTTTATTTGGAGGGATCATTAATGTTCTCATCTTTTGGTAGTAAATATGTGATGCCTTCTGTTAAGAATGATTGTATTAGGTTTGTGTCTCAAAGAAAGCTGGTAAAATGCTTTGCTAGTAATTCTTATGCCAATAAGAACAATAATAATTTACATGGTGTTCATTATGTGCAAGGCACTGTGTTAGTTATAATTATTTAGTTAATTATGATTATTTCATTTTATTCTCACAACCCTGAAAGGCAGCTGCTATCATTATCCTGATTTTACAGATGAAGAAATTGAGGCAAACAGGAGTTAAGTGACTTGCCATGGTCACACAGCTGCAGCTAGTAAATGTCTGAATTCAAATTTGAACTCAGGTCTTTCTGACTCCAGGACTAGCACTCTATCCACTGTGCCCCTAGCTGTTTCAAAACAAAGTAACAGTCAACAGTCCTGGGTCTTTATTGTTTCTACCATTTTCTAATTTTGCTAAGATATTAGTGTGTCACCTCCCTGTTTTATAATTCATTTTGTATACAGGATGCAAGTTTTCTGTTTCTCATATGATACAATATTCATTTTTACTGCGCTGGGTTTCTTGTCACCGTATAGATGCCTAGAAAATTTCAATATCTTCCCTCTCTGAGAAATCCCTCTCTCCTCTTATTTTTTTGCTTCTCAAGCCTCTATAGCAGAGGTTCTTAACCTGGGCTAGGTTATCAAAAGAGACCATGATTAGATCTCAGGGTTTTTATGAACTTGGATGGGAAAGAAATTACATCTTTATTTTTGCTGGAGTCAGCTAAGTGGTACAATAGATAAAGCAACGGACCTGGAGTCAGCAGGAGCTAAATTCAAATCCAGCCTCAGACATCTAGCTGTAGACACTTAATTACACGCTTGACCCCCTAGGCAAGTCACTTAATCTCCGTCTGCCTTAATTTCTTCATCTGTGAAATGGGGAAAATAATAGTGCTTACTTCTCAGGGTAGTTGTGACAGTAAAATGAGATATTTCTAAATCACTTTAAAGCGTTATATTAATACTAGCTGTTATTATTAATAATATTAACCTCTAGATTAAATTTAGCATTTCTTACAATAATTTTAAAACATTACTTGGAGAAGGAATTCATAAGTTTTGCCAGACTTCCAAAAGGGTCCAAGGTACAAAAAAAGGTTAAGAATCTCTGCTCTTTATATAAAGTTTTTGATTGATGTTAAAGGGTACATTTTGTTCTTTTCATTTCTTTGATTTCTTGTATCATCTTAAACATTTGGCTTTCATTTTCAATTATTAATTAAGAGAATCCACGATTTCTGATATATTTTTGTTTCCCAGATTCCATCCCTCCTGTTTTCTTTTTGTTGCCTTTAATTAGGCAATATGGCGTTCAAGTTTTCTATTGTGTATAGCAGCTAGATGTTAATGGAATCTTTGAGTGCCTTTCCATAGGTCTTTGCAAGTCCCTTAAGGTCAAGGCTGCCATGATGGTGTTTGATGCTTGTCTTCAGGAGCACCACTTGATAACTCTATCTTTCATCCTATGGCTCTTAATGTGACAATATTAAGCCACTCAGTGGCTGTCACTGAGTATATTGTTCTTTGCAAGTCCTAAAATGTTTTTACATTTTCTGTCAAATATTGTGAGAGAATTAATTCGATCATGATCATGAAAATGCCAGCTTTTTAAAATTATTCTACTTTGGTGTAGTTGTTCTGCTAGTTAGATTCATACTATCAAAATGAAAAGAGGTTTTTTTTCAAATTTCCAGTCCAATTATGCCCATAGCCTTTGTAAAAAATCATTTTAAAATTGGTATTATTTTTGTCACATATCTCATTCATCAGTAGAATTTCTGAAGTTGGTATTAAGTAAAAATTTTTCAATAGACGTTCTTAAACAATCTGTCTTCAAATTTCAGCAGTTTCTCAATTTCATCTCTTATTTCATCTGATCTAGACTTAAGAAGTTCCTTTGTATCTTTGTCCTGAAATTTTTCAGCAATAAGTATTGTATGATTTGTTAACAGGGGAACCGTTGACAAAGTCCTTACCTATAACTACTAAAATCTATTATCAATTTTGTTGTATCATAGTATTATGATCTTGTGATTATAAATGCAGATATTTATATATGTATATATAAATATTAATGTATACATAAATAAATATGGTCTTTAGTATATTTCCTACATATTCATGGTTTTTCCACTTTGGTGGTCAGTTTCACCTGTTCTGAAGCAGTTTCAACAAGTGAAATTTCTTGTTTGTTCTGGTCTCTCTTGCCTTCTTGTGGTACCAGAACCTTAAGAAACACTAATCACTTTGCCTTCCTCTGTGCAAAACTAAACAACATGACAATTTCAAGTAGAGTTAACCTGCAACTCTATGGTAATCCACCTAATTCTTTGACTCTTGGAAGATGTTGCTTCACAATGGCCAGGGTACCAACTCAATTAGTAGTATCACCAGTGCCCAATTCACCAGTTTCATGACTTCTTCCAGGCCTTCATAGTTACTAAAGGTCTCAGAGGATATTAACTCATACGTATATGTATATGTATATGTATATGTATATGTATATGTATATGTATATGTATATGTATATGTATATGTATATGTATATGTATATGTATATGTATGTGTATGTGTATGTGTATGTGTATGTGTATATGTATATGTATATGTGTGTACACATGCATAGACACATGTGTGTGTCTATTTATACATACGCATTGTGTTTGTATGTACATGTAGATATACATATGTGTATACACATACACATACACACGCACATACACATACACATACACATACACATACACATACACATACACATACACATACACATACACATACATATACATATACATATACATATACATATACATATACATATACATATACATATACATATACACATAATCACTCTAGCTGGCAGCAAGGGTTGCACCAAGGCATTACAGACCTGGAATTGCTGGACCTGGAATGTAGAAGACCTCAATTGCAATACTGCCTCAGATATTTATTAACTGAGTAACCCTGGGTGAGTCATTTAAGTTCTCCCAGCCTTGGTTTCCTCATCTATAAAATAGTAAGCATAATAGCTAGGTTATTATGAGTATCACAGGGCTGTTATGAAGATCAAATAAGATAGCATAGGTAAGGCACTTTGCAAACCTTAAGGCTCCGTGGAAATGCTTGTTGCTATTATGTTATTATTTATGACTATCACTATTGTTGTTATTATTATTATTATTATTATTATTATTATTCTCTCATAGGACCTTTGCCTTACCACACCCCCCCCATGACATGAATGGATAGGCTGTGTTTGAGTAAGTAACTATCATCAACATCATTTGTTCAAAACAACTGAAAAATTAACAAATGCATTGCTCCAATTTACTCCATACCACTGTAAAAGTCAGCCTAGTAAGCAGTGATATTTCTTATGCTTTATTGTTTTAAAAGAAAAGAAGGGAGTAAACTTCAAAAAACCACCAACAGCAGAGTCTACCCAGCTAGGATCCAGTCCAAACTGCTCAGAATGAACAGTGAACCCAATGGAAGGTCATAAGAGAATTGTTTCCTCTTTTACCATTTGTTTACAGAATTCTGGGGCACCAGGAGCCAACATTTATCCAGATTATATATGTGCTCTGGGAAGCATTATGGGGAGCTGAAATGCCTAAAAATGTGACTTTTGTAAAATACGTGTCATATATATGTGTGTGTGTGTGTGTATAGATATAGATATAGATATAGATATAGATATAGATATAGATATAGATATAGATATAGATATAGATATAGATATAGATATAGATATAGATATAGATATAGATATAGATATAGATATAGATATAGATATAGATATAGATATAGATATAGATAGATACAGATACAGATATAGATATAGATGGTATAGATATTGATAGATACAGATACAGATATAGATATAGATATAGATATAGATATAGATATAGATATAGATATAGATATAGATATAGATATAGATATAGATATGGATATATAGATATAGATAGATACAGATACAGATATAGATATAGATGATATAGATATAGATTACAGATACAGATACAGATACAGATACAGATAGAGATAGAGATAGAGATAGATACAGATAGAGATAGAGATAGAGATAGAGATAGAGATAGAGATAGAGATAGAGATAGAGATAGAGATAGAGATAGAGATAGAGATAGAGATAGAGATAGAGATAGAGATAGAGATAGAGATAGAGATAGAGATAGAGGTAGAGGTAGAGGTAGAGGTAGAGGTAGAGGTAGAGATAGAGGTAGAGATAGAGGTAGAGATAGAGATAGAGATAGAGATAGAGATAGAGATAGAGATAGAGATAGAGATAGAGATAGAGATAGAGATAGAGGTAGAGGTAGAGATAGAGGTAGAGATAGATAGATATAGATACAGATACAGATACAGATACAGATATAGATACAGATACAGATACAGATACAGATACAGATACAGATACAGATACAGATACAGATAGAGGTAGAGATAGAGATAGAGATAGATACAGATACAGATACAGATACAGATACAGATATAGATATAGATATAGATACAGATATAGATATAGATATAGATAGATACAGATACAGATACAGATACAGATACAGATACAGATACAGATACAGATACAGATAGATAGATACAGATACAGATACAGATACAGATACAGATACAGATACAGATACAGATACAGATATAGATATAGATATAGATATAGATATAGATATAGATATAGATAGATACAGATACAGATACAGATACAGATGTAGATGTAGACGTAGACGTAGACGTAGACGTAGACGTAGACGTAGACGTAGACGTAGATATAGATATAGATATAGATATAGATATAGATATAGATATAGATATAGATATAGATATAGATATAGATATAGATATAGATATAGATATAGATATAGATATAGATATAGATATAGATATAGATATAGATATAGATATAGATATAGATACAGATACAGATATAGATATAGATGATATAGATATAGATGGATATAGATATAGATATAGATATATAGATATAGATATAGATATAGATATAGATATAGATAGATAGATATATATAGATATAGATAGATAGATAGAGATAGAGATAGAGATAGAGATAGAGATAGAGATAGAGATAGAGATAGAGATAGAGATAGAGATAGAGATAGATACAGATACAGATACAGATGCAGATGCAGATGCAGATGCAGATGCAGATGCAGATGCAGATGCAGGCAGATGCAGATGCAGATGCAGATACAGATACAGATACAGATACAGATACAGATGATACAGATATAGATATAGATATAGATATAGATATAGATATAGATATAGATATAGATATAGATATAGATATAGATATAGATATAGATATAGATATAGATATAGATATAGATATAGATATAGATATAGATATAGATATAGATATAGATATAGATATCCCAATGTCTTTTTAAAAATGCTCTGACCTTAAAGACAGTCATTGCTAGTAAGCTTTACTCCCAAGGCAAGCAATGCAAAACATGCCCACAAGTCAGCTGGTGGGATGGGGCAGTTGGTGGTAGTGGTGAGTTTACAGGACCCCAAAGGGAGGAAGAGGCACCATCTGTTAGTTTATTATTCATACTAATTATTCTTACTAACTAGGTGCTAAACTCAATTGTTCCTATGTATATGAAGGGCAGCAAGTGTTTTTGCTTTCTCTAAATTTCCTCATTCTGGAGCAAACACCAGTTGCTCCACCTTAGTTAAAAGAATTGTCACTTTTGTGTTCATGATTAACTGGTTCCCATGAAAATGCATTTAAATTTCTTTAAACTATTTTCTTTCATGTTAAATCTCACAGCAAGTGAGTTTTACCATTGGGCCTTACTTGCAGACAGAGTGGAGAGCCACCCAGCAGTGAGGTCTTTTGGGGAGATGGAAATATACCCATCTTGCCCAAGAGTATCCCATACCAGGATAGTCTTGGTGGGGGAGGAGGCAGGAAGCGCTGGATTTGAAATCAGAAGACTTGGATTGGGTTCCCACTTACCCCATTTCATGACTTATGACCTTGCTTTACCTCTTTAAACCTCAGTTTCCCCATCTATAAAATGGGGATTATAATACTTGTACTACTTATCTCATAGTATTGGCAAGAAGATCAAAAGAAGAGGTTGGATAAAAATGACTTCTAAGTTACCTTTAACATTGTGGAAATTACAGAATAAGTAGAGGCAAAGAAGGGGAAACAAGATTAAAGTAGCTTATCTGAAAGCAGTCACAGCACCTGCAAGAAGAGGGCACCAAGGCTACCATAACTTTACTTATTAGTGTCACAAGTCTTTGTGGGGACTGTGACCTAAATTCCAGGGGAAGATATCAGGAAGCTCAGTGTAAAAAATGTTATCTATAACCATTCCTTTTCCTGCTCTTTATATGTCAGGTAATAAAGCTGATTTAAGTTCAAATGCCTTGGTAGCCTCAAATGTTTACAGAAGAAAAGTGAATACCCTTAGAGGAGAGCTGAAAACAAGCCAAATTCAGGTGCTCCTGGGAGGAAATCCTACACAGGTCTTTCAATTCAATTCAATAAACATTTATTAAGCACCAACTATGTGTCAGGCACTATGCCAAGGGTAGAGGATACAAAAAAGGGCAAAAGACAGCCTCTGCCCCCAAGAACATGATCGTTAGGAAACCTCCAAGATATAAAATTGTGTCCAGGTGAGTCCAGAGCTGCTTTGGGACCATGGTTTGCACAATTACCAACATCACACTTCCATAGTACCTTAGTAAGCATCCACACACTGATGAGAGCAAAGATACAACCAGAAGCCAGTGGTTCATGCTGTGCCTGGGAGGGCCCCTGCAAAATGCCCAATCAGAGGAATTTTAAGGGATCACCCAGTCCTAGTGCAATCCCCTCATTTTGCAATGGAACTGAGAAACAGAGAAGGTTAATGACTTAACCAAGATCACAAAGTCAGTAGAAGAGCAGGAAGTAAACTGAATCCAGAACATTGGGCATTCTACCTGACTGAATATTCTCTATTTGTCCTAATGACAGTCCTATGTGACGGTGGACAGTGTTGGGCCTGGAGTCAAAAGGGCCCGATTCATATCTTGTCTCAAATACTAGCTATATGACCCTGAGCATATCACTTAAACCTCTTTTTCCTTTAGTTCCCTCAACTGTAAAATAGGTATAATAATAGCACTTAGGTCCCAGGATTGTTGAGATAATATTTACAAAGTGCTTAGTACAATTCCTCACATATAGTAGGTGCTTAATAAATGTTTTTTTTTCCCTTCCTTCCTAACAGAATTACACAACACAGCATCTTACTTGTCCTGGATAACCATTTGAAATGCCATTCCTCAAATTGTGGGTGGTTTGTTATTGTTGTTTTCATCCAGCCTCCCTTTAGGACTGGACTGAGTAGAGACACTGAAATTTTATAATCCAAGGTGATTTTTTTTTACCTTTTCCCCAAGCTAGAAAAATGGAGGGGGGTGTGACAGTCCTTCCTATCAGTCTGAGTTCCTTAATCCATCATTAGAGAGATGTAAGTTTACATCAAATGTCTTAAGAACAATCTGTACCATAAATAACAACTTATCCAGCTCCCCTTTTATTTGGTAATCAAGTGTGCTCCAAGTCAAGCCATCATGCATTCAAAGGGTGTTTCCATCAATGCAAACAAGTCTATTAATAGACCAAAACGAATCAGTGACATAAGACACCCTGAGCCAATGCCATGATTACATACACAAAGCAAGATGGATGTGGCCATACGAAGCTCCTTGGAATCCCTTTCCAATTCACAATAAATAGTCACCTGACTTACATCAGGCAGAAGGACAAATTGCCCCCCTCTGACTTACAGTGCCTTTCCCTCCTTTGCAAACTATAAGGGAATTTTCCCATCATTCTGGGGTTTGTTGGATGTTTTTACCATAATAATCATTATTACTGAGAAAATCACTTGGGAGCAAGAAACAACATTCACAACAGTTTCTCAGAAATGCACAGAGAGCTTATTGGCCAGTCAAGGGAAGAGAAACCAACATATGTGATGGGGCCATTGATGCTGCAGAGGGGAGCGGCATTCCTTCCCTAGGTTATTAATCACTTGACCTATTGAATGATCAAAAATTATTGATTTCCCTAGCCTGACTTGCAGAGCATTTGTTCTGGGTAATCCACCACAGCCCAAACGCCATCTCAAAGCCGTGTAACATTGGGAACCAAATGCTCTATGAAATGGGAGCAGTATTCCTTTGGCTTACGATCTAGTTCTTATCAAAACATTAGTCACTTCTTACTGTACAGAGGTAAAATAAAACCTATATGCTGTAAACTCGGTAACATGTTTTTCTGGTTCAAAAATAGTGCCGGGGCCTGTCATGGAGTCAGCCCACATTATTCAATGTCAGACCCATTTACACTCCTATGTATTAGTAATTTCTTTGGTCGGCTTTTCTTTGTGGTCTCCATGGCAACCATTCCCACTGCCATTAGTACCTCTAGGGCCCAGCCTTGTTCACATATTTTTCAGCTGTTTCTCTTCTAACAAAGCAATTAATAGCTACAGCATAACCATATTTAAATGCTTGGTGACCTTTCTCATCAATTTGATTTGCCCATCTTTGGGTTTCTTTCAGCTCCTTTCTTGACGGCCATTTATGCTTCATTCCTCTTCTCAGTGGTTCTTTCACTAAAAAAAAAAAGTATCTCAGCCTGTTAACTGTGCTCTCATAGATTTGGAGTCTTTTTTTAATTAGCTACTGCTTCACATTTGGATTATTTAAAGCCCCCTTCTTCCCTTAGCCTCTGGGTTGTCCCCAACCCGACAGTCATGTCTTTCTTCATTGTAATAGCAGCAACAATAATAATAATAGTGGACATCTAGCTAGCACTCTGAAGCCTGCATAGAGCTCCAATAGTTATTACTTATATGACCTTGGGCGACTGACTTAACTTGTCAAAGCTTCCCCTTTCAGTTGTCTCAGTTATGTCCAACTCTTTATGAGCTCATTTGGGGTTTTCTTAGCAAAGAGACTGGAGTGGTTTGCCATTTCCTTCTCCAGCTCATTTTACAGAAGAAGAAACTGAGGCAAAGAGGGTAAAGTGACTTGCCCACTGTCTGAGCTTCCCCACTTACTCGTATCTGTAAAAAGAGAAATGGGATCTCTCAGGTCCCTTAGCAAGGCAGTCTGGTCTAGTGGAAAGAGATTCTGGACTCAGAACTGGATTCAAATCCTGTATCTGACGTTTACAGCCAGTATGTCTTTGGACAAGTCATTCCATTCCTCAGAGTCTTGGTTTCCTCACCTGTAAAACGAGGAGGTTGGGCTACATGGTTTCGGAGGGCCCTTCCAGCACTAACCCTATGATCCTATTATTCCCCCAACTCTGAATCTACAATGGAAGCCCTGTATGGCCATCATTTAAATGGAATCTCATACCCCTGTGAGGCAAATACTATGGACATTATTATGGATCCCATTTTACAGTTGAAGAAACTAAAACCCAGAAAGGTTAAATACTTTACCTATGGTCACACACACAGTTACTAAGTGTCAAGAGCCAAATTTGAACCTAGAGTCTCAGTGTAACTGGAGGCCCACAGACATGTGTGGTATCCCTTGTTCACCATGACCTAAAATAGACTCAGCCTTGGAAAGGCTTTTAAAGGTCTTTTGTTTCAAAGAATTGGAATTTCTTCTACAGCAATGCTGACAGATGTTTTGCAGTGTCTAACTGCATGTCTATCGTCGAAGGAAACTTACCAGAGTTCTGCCTACACACACATGCAAGCATTGACTTCATTGGCATCCCAAGCTCAATAGTGACTGAGGGTAAATGTCATCACTTAATCTTGCTCTGACCTCAGCTTCCTCATCTCTAAAATGAAGATGATAATACTTGGCCTACCCAGTTCACAGCATTATTAAAAGAAAAGCATTTTATAAACACTAGAGTGCCATAAGAATGTGTCTTTGTTATTAGGACTGTGTGAGGCAATCCATCCTGTTATTGGTCAATTTTAGCTGTACTTCTTTGCACTTCAATATATCTGTAATCTCCCTGACACAGTCATTCCCCATGAGTCCAGATCACAAATCATTCATGCCTCTCTCTCCTGTGTGACGCTTGTTCATGACTGCCTCTAAATCCCCCTTAAGGGCTCCACTCAACTTGCTGGGGGCCTCCCTCTCAGCCTCTTAACATTACATAGAGACCAGTGGAGCACTGTCCATCGCTTATCCCTTCCCCTCACTACATAAGCAGCTCACTTCCTTTTCTACTCATTCGTGTCTTTGATTACATCATCTACTCTGTTTTCCCTAGGCACCTCTTCATTGTTAATATATTGCAACCTATTCATGCCCACTATCTGTGTCTCTATTGCCCTTTGGGTGGTCTGCAGCTTTTTCATATTGAGCTGAAATTTGCCTCTCTCTAACCTCCAGCTTTCATTCATCAAACCTAATTCTTCACTGAGCCCTTCACTGTTATTTAAGAAAGTTTTATGTTCTATAGAGGTGTTTTGTTTCTCATTTTCTTCTCTTATTGATGCATTTACTTATTTTATCTTACTTTACCACAGCATACCACACCATAATGATGGCAGCTAGGTAGTATAGTGGATAAGTGCTGGTTGTGGACTCAGAAAGTTCAAATCAAGGCTCACACACTTCCTATCTATGTAATCCTAGGCGACTCACTAAAATGCTATCTGCCTCAGTTTCCTCATCTGAAAAATGGGAATAATTGTAGCACCTACTTCCCAGGGTTGTTGGAAGGAAAACTGTGATAATATTTGTAAAGCACTTTACAAATGTTAAAGTGCTTTATAAATGCTAATTATTGTTAGCCACTATTATTATAATACCATACCTATGGTGCATTACTTATTGATGCTGGGGGCTGGGAGTCATGCTATGTACCAATTTACTCCATCATCTTCCTTTAAATGTCTGGAAGATTTTGTCCAAGTTACTCAACAATGATGCACTAAGAGCCTCATATATAACAAGAATAATAGTGCTTAAAGGTTTACAGATCACTTTATCTTCAAAACAAACCTTGGAGGTAGGTACTCCAGGTGTTATTATTCCTAGCCTATAGATACAGGGACTGAGAGGCTCAATGGCTTGTCCACAGCAATATGGCTTCTACATATTAGGGGTGAGATTTGAAGGCAGGTCTCTCCTAACCACAAGTCTCATAATCTTTCCGCTAAACCACTCTAGGTCTTGGAGGAGATTAGCCTATAAAATCAATAAATAAGACAAATCCCCATACTGATGGAGCTTCTAGTAGGATAAGAGAAAACAAAATTAAATACATATAATACATATTAAATTATGATTAGTGAATAGATTATGCAAGGCAACATGGCATAGTGGATAGCAAGCTGTCCTCAGAAACAAGATTTGTCTTCAAGAGCTACCTCTGTCAATCCTGCTTATGTGGCCCTAGGTGGGTCATTTAAGCTTTCAGTTGCCTCAGACAACTCTCTGTGCCTGTAAGTGGCAAAACATTTGCCAACTTGACTTGATAGAGGATCTCTCACCAGAAACTCCCTATACCAATGAAACCAAAGTTCTGGTCAAAAAGAAAAAAGAAGGGTATATAGATCACTATAAGATCAAGGGGCCCATTGGGCCTTTCCATTTGTGAAAGATGATCTCTCAGAAGTGAAGCCTCCTCAAAGGGTCATTAGTTCTTGTTAATGTTCTTGTATTGTTGTTTTCAAAACACTCCCCTGCTCAGACCCTGTTTTTAAGTACTTAGCAGAAAGAATAGCCCTACTCCCGACCTGAACTGTTTGCCCTTGCAAAACTTCCTGCCTTTTCTTGTGTCTGGGCAAACTTGTGTGTCTGTGAATAGATCATATCCCCTGAAAGCCCAGCCAATGGGATAAGGGGAAGGGGGTTAGGCAGGAGGAGCTCGCGTTAGGGTATAAATAAGCCTTGATTTCTGTAATGAACTCATACTCTTCTGGCCCACAATGGCGACTAGGGGTGGTATCCTTTCTCATAAGAAAGCAATAAACTCCTTTCTACTTTCAAGGTATCTAAGTCTTTGTTTTTATTTTTGAGTAAGTGGTCTCTGTCCCACCCAGTTGGGGGATCATCCCGGGATTTCCTTCCTTATTTGAGAAGGGCCTCCCAGCCGGTCCTAGGACAGCAGTCTGAGGAATGGTTTGGGAGTTTCCTTTCACTTTTAAGGAATGGACCCGAAGAAAGACAGATACCTGAAAGCAGAAACCTCGGAAAGGGAACAACGACCACCACCTGCTGAAGAATTTGAAGAATTTGAACCGGTCACGTAAGTTTGTGCATACAGACCCAGGTAAGAGAAGATCGGTGAACCCTGTAAAGAGGGCAAGAAGAAGTGAGTCTCTGAGTGACCGGGGGAAGGGAAACAAGGCTGAGCTTAGTGAGGCGAGAAGGCAAGATCGGTGAGCTTTCTACAGAAAGCAAGATCTAGCCAGCCTCCCCTCCCATAAGGGGCAAGATCAGTGAGTTCTCAGAAGAGGACAAGAACTAGTGAGCCTCCACCTCATGGCAAGATATGGTGAGCCTTGACGGGCAAGAACTGGTGAGCCATGGGGACGTCCAAAAGCAGGTGGTCGGCAACATAGTTCCTTTCCTGATGTTCCAGACGATACCTAATTGGACTTTGCCAAAGTATAAAGGGAAAGATAAAAAAGAAAATGATTAAATATAATTTGAGAATTCTACAGCAATTTGTTGTATGTCTGTTTTGTGTTTGTGTCTGTTCCTGTGTGTGTACTGGAAAGGGACTTTAATCAAAGTCCATCAGAGGGATAAGCAGGTAGAAGGAAGGCAGGAAAGTTTATGAGAGTAAAAGATTTGGAAACTTTTGGAAAAAATCTCTCTCTCTCTCTTTCTACATTCTAACTGTGGCCAAGTTTTGAATGTGGAGGGAAAGAAAGAAAAAGAAAAGGGGAACCTTTTTTCCCCTCAGATGAAAAAGAAAGGCAGATTGAGCAGCACCTAATCTTTTCTGCCTCACATAAAAGAGAAAAGTTTTTGTGTACCAGAACACAACCAAAAGGTAATTTAATTCATTCTGGTAATATTTTAAATGAAATGTGATGTTACACTATTTGGCACTAAGGTAAATTGGGGAAATATATGGATCTGAAATGTGTTATGATTGGAATGTGCCTAACATAATGCCTAGCAGAGGGCAGACACTGAAAATGTTAACTATTATTATTAATTCCTTAATTAGATGTGAACAATTGGAAACACAGTAGCAAATCGGTAAACTTTTGTATTATTATGTCAAGTAGCTTTTCATAATTTGCATGTTATTAAAGTGAACTGAAAGAAACTAAAGGGCAGTGGGAAAATTGTGTAAAAATTGTGTAAAACCAGTTATATTGTTCTGTCAGCCCTGCTAACCCTGTAAAACCAGGTATTTCCACCTTTACCTGTAATTAAAGAAGGGCTGATAGTTAAAACAATTTGAAAGCTATAAGATTGTTAACTAAGTTATTTGAAGTTACTGTTTTAATGTTAAAACCTAGAATTGTTCATTGTTTACTGTGTGAAAAGGAGTAACTGCCCATTCAAAACAGTTCTCCTTGAGATATGGGGGTCAGCAGGCAAGGACACCAAGATTAGCTCCTCCCTGGGAGGACCTGATTGATCTGAGGGAAGCCGCAGCACCACATGCCCCTCTCCATTGAGAACTAAAGTAGTTACCCAAAGACCAAGAGAACTTTCCATTACCTATTTCTAGTACCACCAGGGAGTTCCCATCTCATTAAAAGAGATTCCTTTAACTCAGGGAGGAATTGGGTATGTGAGTGCTCCCCTCAATAGTTCAGAGATTAGGAATTTTAAGAAGAATATGAAGAAGCTAATTGAGGACCCCTCGGGGGTCGCTGATAAGGTCAATCAGTTTTAAGGACCTAATTTGTATATTTGGGGAGAAAATGGTAGCAATATTAGATATCTTATTCACAGGGGAAGAACAAGATCAGATTCGGAGGGTGGCGATGAAGGCCTGGGATGCTGGCCACCTAAAAGCACAAGGGGAACCGAGGGGAGAAGAGAAGTTTCCCCTTGTAGATCCAAATTGGGACCATAACAACCTCACCCATAGAAAGAACATGAGGAAGTTTTGGGGGTTAGAATTTGATGAGTATATTTTGTAACTAACTCCTGGCCAAATATTAATAAAAGGTTGCAAAAGTTAGAGAATTGGCAGAACAGGCCTTTAGATGAGCTGCTAGAAACAGCCCAAAAAGTGTACGTGGCCAGGGTAGAGGAAAGTAAGAAGGAACAGACAAAGCAGAGTTCATCTGCCCTGAGGAAAGAATTTGCAGTTCCTAAACAATGAACTTGGTATGCTGAGGAGTTGCAAGTTTATGTACAAGTTTAAATTTGAGAAGGAGAGATGTTAAGTGAAATCTCTTATGTATGTGAGTCCTGGTAAATTTTTATTGATTATTGCAACTCCATGTAACTGTATCTGGCTTTAAGTCGTAATTAGTGAAATTTGCTGTTTGAGGTAAAAGGCTCTTGGGACTATAACTAATTTTGTTCTGAGTTTGAATTTAGGTATAGTTGTCTGCATTAAATCAGTATCTGAGAGAAATGCCCAGAGGGAATGTGATCCTGTACTGTTAAACTGGTGGAGGTCTGCATCTGGGAAAAAGCCACCAGGACAATCTGAGCCTCAATCTAGGATGAGATCCTCCAGGCTCAGTGTTCCCATTGTGTTCCTTTGAGAAGGAATGTTTCCCATCTAACTATTCCTGAGTCTGGCTGTGATATGGAATTGATATTGCATGATTGGAGAACTGTGACTCTTATCTGAATTCAAACAGAGCTAAGGATGTTCTATCTTGTCATATTTGGCACGTCACATGTCCCTGCCTTTTCCTTTTATATTAGATTTTTCTGATCAGAGCAAGTGGTCAGTAAAAGACATGAGCACAATCAATGTTAGGTATGTGAGATCTTGCTGTTTTGATCTGAATTTGTAGTCATCTCATGGCCTAAGTATCTACCCAGTTGTGAGGTTAAAGCCTGAGATGGGAAGTATGAATCTGCTATTCTCATGCATCTCACAGTGTGAGCATCTCAGTAGGTTGTACCTCTTTTGTTTAAGACAGTTTTTGCAAGAAACTCCCTCTCTAATGTAACCACCTTGTGTATTGAAGTTTGTTATTAATTCCTAGAGCATCAAGTTATCTGCTTTCTCTACAGAAGAAAGGAATCATTGCTCAAACTACTAAAGAGAAAGACTGGACTCATGTTAAAATGCGGAATTATTATTATTTAATGTAATTGTTAAAGGTACCATAGGAGTGATAAATTCTATATGTGATAATATGGAAATGCAATTGATGTTATCTGAAGTTTATTGTTTGTGTTACAAAAGTTATCACTGTTTCTAAATTGTATTGTATTTCTAAAACTCTTAGACTGTAAAATTTGAGGGAAATTGTTATTATCCTACTCCCAGTGTGTCTCCCCTGTATGCAAGACTCCTTGTCCCGCTTGGTTAAGATAGAAGGGAAAGGAGAAATCAAGCTGATGGTTCTGAAGGGTCAAGGTTGGGTGCCAGTCCAAGACCACCCTGATGGTTATTAAGATTTAGTGGGTGTGAGGAGGCTTCAAATTGCAAGAAATGAGAGGGGGAATTGTGAGAGATGATCTCTCAGAAGTGAAGCCTCCTCAAAGGGTCATTAGGTCTTGTTAATGGTTCTTGTATTGTTGTTTTCAAAACACTCCCCCGCTCAGACCCTGTTTTTAAGTACTTAGCAGAAAGAATAGCCCTACCCCCAACCTGAACTGTTTGCCCTTGCAAAACTTCCCACCTTTTCTTGTCTCTGGGCAAACTTGTGTCCCCATGAAAAGATTGTACCCCCTGAAAGCCCAGCCAATGGGATAAGGGGAAGGGGGTTAGGGAGGAGGAGCTCGCCTTGATTTCTGTAATGAACTCATACTCTCCTGGCCAGCAATGGCGACTAGGGGTGGTACCCTTTCTCATGAGAAAGCAATAAACTCCTTTCTACTTTAAAGGTATCTAAGTCTGTGTTTTTATTTTTGAGTAAGTGATCTCTGTCTCACACACATCTGTTCTGGAAAGGCAGATGAATCCCCCTAACTATATTCTCTCCCCCTATTACCAGGTGAGTTTCATTAGTAGTAGGATTCTTCTTTCTTTCTTTTATTCCCAGCACTTAGTTTATATTCCCAGGGCTTTGTGCAAAGTGTACAAAGCACAGAGTAAGTACTGAATAAATGCTTTTTCATTCATCCATTCAAGTCAAGTCAATGAGCTTTCATTCAGTGGACAAAAGCCTAAGGGATATACATAAAAGTGAGCACCACCCCAACAGATTTTGTTTGTTTAAAAGCCTGTGAAATACCATGAGAGCATTTGGGGAGAACAGGGAGTATATGGTTCTTGCCATGTTTTGTGTCAGTGGTGAAACAATCTCCCACCTTCTTTAACATCTATAGTCTTCCAACAATATAGTATGACTACATGTCATGGAACATAATCTCTTAAGTTCTATTGGCTGTCACCCAAAGATCAATGAAGAGGTACATTGTGGAAATAATATATTGCCAACCAAGAACTGGACAAGAGAAGCCTTGCAAATAATGTCATCAGAGATATGTACAATTGGAAAAGAAAGTGGGCCAGTAATATGGCAAGAGTGAGGATTTCACAATGGACAGTCCATGTATTCCATTGATATCTAGGGAAAGTCAAGAGATCTAGAAAAGGGGATAGATAAGAGTAGTGCATTTGATAAAAGAACATCGAATGGATGGTCATCATGGCTAGAAAGAGTACTAGACCTACAGATGAAGGAAGATCATCTGTCCCATTGAAGTATCAGTGGTGTAAAGATAAGGAATTGAGTGCAGATATTCTAAACCCAAACAGATATTCTAAACAGAAGAAAGGGATAAAATGTGTTCAAAAGTCTGCTTGTCTCAACCCTACAGAATTCATTGGCCAAGAGATGGCATTTAAAATTTTTACCTCTTTTTACAGAGTCCACCTGATGTTTGCCTTCACCCTACACTGAGCATGGGTGAGATAAAACTATCAGCCCAGAAAAGTGCCAACTGTCCAAAGGAAAAAATGGATGTGTGGCAACCTTGGTTAATTGATGCAACATGCATGTATGCACTTTAGTACGACTGCTCTCTCTCAGGCATATTCTATCCTTGCCCCCAAAATAATAATATTCCTTCTGCACAGTCCCAACTGATTCTTTCTGCACTCTATTATTAGTTTGTTGTTAGATTATTTAGTTTTGATTATTCCAGCTTTGATTAAGATTCAAACTTTCATCCTCAAAAGGACAGACTACAGATAAGTTTCATAGTGGCTTTGGTGACTTGCAGAATACTCAGAACAACTGTATATTCCCAACACAGGCAGTTCCCACTTTTAAATACTTTACATATCGACATTCAGCTCATTCAACATAATCTAATTAATATTTATACTTCACTTCTTAAAGCTTTTACCCAGTAATAAATATATCCATTTCTGCAGCAGGGCCCCATGTGGGCAATGACTGAGGGTGGGAGCAGAATGGAGGAAAAGGACTTAGCTTTACCAGCAACTGGTGCAAAAGTAGAGACCGCTATACATAAAAGGTGCCCCTAACCACCCCTACCATCACAAAGCAAAGGCATTTCTGCCTCTCCCTTCACTGTTTCACACATATCCTTGTTTTAGAAGCAGGTGGGGCTGCTACCCTTTTTCTACATTCTTAAATAATTAACCATTGATGTTTGGAGGAGGGAAGGAGATAAAAATGAGAGAAGAAAGCAACTTTTTTAAAAAAAGGAACAGACCGTCTTGCTCTCCAAAACCTCATAACCAAAGTCACCAGGATTATCATATATTTAAATGTTGCATTCTGTATAAGAAAAATGACCCAGTGGTAGGTGATGGTGATTGCCCCTACTGATCATAGGAAATTTGTCAATAGAAAAAGAAAGTACCTGATCGAACTTCCTTAGATAGTTCAGAGTTCGTTTGTTTTTTTAAGGAAACTAGGTCATCCAAATCATTCTGCAAAGACCAAATAAATTGTAAGAAAAGGCCTTGAGAAATGAGGAATATGAGGAATTCAAAGAAACATGAGAAGATATGTATGAATTAATGTACGGCAAAGGAAACAAAACCAGGAAAACAATATATGCTGTCATGCTAATGGCGCAAACAGAAATAATGCCAAAGAGCATGGGAGCTCAGATTCACTGCTATGAACAAACAGTTACAAAAAACATAGGATGAAACATGTCTTTCCTCTCACCTGAGACTGTAAGCTTGCACAGCACAGAGTATGCACCTAGGGAATCTTATTTTTTAGGATGGATGTTTATTGAATATCCAATCATCATAGGCATTAATTTTATTTATCAAACTAAAGAAACACAACCGAAATTAAGCATAATACAATAATCCATATTTTCAAACTAAAAATATATCATGCAATTAAATAAAAATAGAAAACCACTTTTTTTAGATATTAGGGTGTGTCTGGATGCACCCAGTACACCCTGTATGCACACCTATGTGGAAGATTTTGGGTGTAGATGCTGTATACTCTGTCTAATATGATCACTTGGCAGTCAGTTTTGCATTTTTTAGAATGGGTGAACAAGTTGTGATATATGATCATGATAGAATACTATTGTGCTATAATAAAAGATGAGCTTGATGATCTAAGAAAGACTTGCATGAAATAATAAAGAGCAAAATAAACAGAACCAAGAGAACATGGTATACAGTAACAGGAATATTATTTTAAAAACAACTTTGAGCAAATAAGTCATTTTGACTATCATAAATGCCCAAATTAACGAGATATGAAGAAAGAAGCTATATGCATCCAAAGAAAGAACTGATAAATGGAAGTATGCATACAATGATTTTCCACATACACACATAAATACACAATATCTATCCCTAATGATGGCCCTTTCTAGGGTTAGGGGGAGGGGAAGAAAGGGGAAAAAGAATTCACATGATAACTTTAAAGGAATAGCAAGTTGGACATAATAAATTTGCAGTTTCGTGTGTAACCATTTTTATTATACCATGTTACGGAAATGCTTGTTTTATCCCATAAATTGAAAATAAAATAAATTTAAATTAAAAAACAAAGAAGGAAGTGTTCGATAGGTGAAAAGACACTAGGAAATAACAGTGCTATTTTTTAAAAAAGCATTTTAAAATACCCTGAAATAAATTTGTAAGGCAAGCACAATTGTTCATTAGTCAGTCAACAAGAATTTATTAAACTCCCACTATATGCCAGTCACTACTAAGCACTGAGGATACAAAGAAAGGCAAAAGACAGCACTTGTCCTCAGGGAGTTCACAATCTAATTAACGCCTGTTAGAGACAGAACATATTCATTTTAGGTCAAATTCACAATACGGTACAATTGTAATTTTAATGTGCTTTATACACAGTGAGTAACACAGCACCTTACACAAAATAGGTCCTTAGTAAATGCCATTTGAATTGAATTGAATTTCAAATCCTCTTTAGACCTCAGTTTCTAGGAATCTGCCTTGGCCAAAAGTGTCCCCTACTTACACTATATGAGCTGTTTCCAAAGATATGGGTAATTGATGTCAGGTTGGTTTTCCATTCTCCTCAGCCCTCCAGGGCTGATGGCCTCTCCCAGCTATCCCAAGCCAGTAAGGTCACACACCACAAGAGTTTATTTAGCAATCTGTTTCCTGTGCTCTCCCCATCTTCTTCAGTTTTCCTTTTGAATGCTAAATCCCATACTTCAAGTATAGCATTTTTTATTAGGTGTCATAGAGCTATGTGCTTTGGGGCTTCCTTACCAGTTCCTTATCCTCACCTTTTATTTAATATTATGCTGATTATAGAGCACAATCAATTTGCAGCAGCAGGAGTGTAATTAAAAATAATAGCCCCAGCAGCTGGAATGAAAAATCAGTCATTCGTTTCCATCCCTTCCCCTCCCCCTCCAACAGATAGCCTGAATCTAATTCATCTCCAAGACCTCTTTTCAAAACCTGCTAAGAAATACGATTTAGACTCTCTTCCTTTGGAAGATGCTAAAAAATGAAAAGAGCTCCTCTTCTTTTGTTTGTTGGGTGTCAAAGACTGTATAAAAAACAAGTGATTTATATCTAGGAATCCTAAAACCTCTGAAATAGGAAAAGCCTTATATGAAGGTCTTAAGAACAAAGAACAGAATTATTATGCAGGGTCAGACATCTGGAGGAATGATATTTCTCATATTCTGGTAGTCTTATTAACTGCAGGATGAATAGTATAAAATTGATAGATTTCTAAACCAGCCATTCTCAAACTTTTTAGTTTCAGGACCTCTTTGTACTCTTAAAAAATTACTGAAGACCCCACCAAAGTGCTTTTGTTCCTATGAGTTATATCTACCAGTATTCACCATATTAGAAATTTAAACATTTTAATATTATTATGAAAATCATTTTGACCTCATTAACCACCCTAACAAAAGTTTTTGAGGACCTTCTGGGGTCTTTGATCCAAATTTTGAGAACTACTACTCCAGACCAATGGCCTCCAGGCTTTAACTTTGCAACTCCATGCATAAAGAAAATTTGAGCAGGCACTATACATATATACATATATATATATATATTTTTACATATATATATAAACATGAATTACTGTTCTCATATATGGGTATTGTACGAGATATACAAAAGTAGGAATTTAAAAGGATAAAATGCAGATGAAATAAGCAATGTTTCATTTAACTTACTTTATTCATCATAGTATTAAAAACCTCCTTACATTCACTTAAAATACTATTATTCCCAATAACCATATCTTCAGTGAGAACAATGGGAGTGAATATGCTTCATTGTTTTTGAAAATCTTGGTTTAACACTTTGTGATGCAAGGGCTAGTCATTCTATCTGACAGATGATGAAACAGAGAAATCTCTAAATGACTCTAAGGTCTAGTTCCAAGACCAATTTATTTGGATCCTTGCTTTTAACAACTATCATATAGCCAAAATGAGAAGAATTCACAGACCATAACCGCCCAAACTCATGAAATATTATTTTTTAAAAGGGGGTGGAGGGTTGGTTGTAAAGGGGTAGATAGGTTAAAAAGGTATTGTTTTACTCTCCTCATTATACACATCAGTTTTCCTCCTTAACTCTGAATAAAACTTGTAACAAATAAAAAATCCTTTGTTCTTATAAGTGCCACCTACCCAAGGACACCTTTTCCAATTCCCTAAGTGGGCTATGGTCAGTCTCCAGCTTCCATATCCCTACCCCACACACAAATTAGTTTGTAGTTACTTTCAATGCATTTCTTATGTACTCAGGAATAGTTTAGAAGAATGTCAACTCTTTTAGGGAAGGCACCCTAGGTTTCTTATTATATTAACAGTGCCTGGTATATAGTAGTTGTTTAATAAATAGTTTTTGGATTGAAGTCTTTATCTTCTTTACACCCCTTTGTGTATTATGCAGAGTTTCTACCTGAATTTATAAATGAGAAGAGAAGAAACATTTATTAAGCACCTATTATATACCAGGCACTGTGCTAAATTCTTTACAAATGTCTCATTTGGTCCTCACAACAATCCTGTAAAGTAGTTAATATTATTATCCTCATTTTATGGTTGAAAAAACTGAGGCAGATAGAAATTAAGTAATTTGCCTAAGGTCACACAGCTAGTAAGCATCTGAGGCCAAATTTGAACTCAGCTCTTCCTGGATCAAGGCCTAGTGCTCTATCCACTGTGCCACCTAGATGCCTTGAGAATAAATGACTGTGAAGGTATGCCCAGTTTCCACCCTGTTTGTAAAAGACAAGCCTGTGAGAGATCACATCAACAGGGCTAAATGAGCAAAAACACATCTCAGTCTGAACTCTGCTCTGAACACTTTCTGCTTCCTGAATTTTACACCTTTCAGTCTACTAGTGTTAATACCTATTCTAACTCCCATTCCCCACCTCCTAAATGCACCCTTCCAGTTCCCACTAAGACCTGAAAATGACTATATTTTGCAGCCACTCTAGGCTTCCCTCCCCTGTTACCAGAATTATCAGGCCCAAATTTCTTAACAGATAAAGTTCTGTAAAGTGAGTAAAGGGGAAAAGAATGAATAAGCAGGAGAAGGAGAGGCCTTAGTGACCAAAGGGAAGGAGAAACCAGAGGAAACAATCAAGGATGTCACATTTCAGTTCATTTCTAGAACTTCCACTAAGCCTTCCTTCTTCCCCTAAATAAGACAATTATTTTTTAGCATTTTACTGCTTCAAATCAACCTCATGTCTATACTTCCAGGCTAAATGATTAACTGCACATAACTAACAGGGGCTGTGTCCAGACCTGAGTGCATGGAGCAGAGCCAGCCCAGCTCAGTCTTGACCCAACCAGCCTGGCCCTGGCCAAGGCGCCGTACAGACCTAGCTCTCTACACCTGAGCCCTGCAATGGGGAAACAGAGATGGCAATGAGAATGAAAAGAAAGGAGCCAACCAGTGGTAGGTAAGAACATTAACCTCTTGTTTATTAAGGGGTTAGAGAAATAGGGCTAAATTACCTGAGACATCTAAAGGGCTGGCTGCCAAGTGGTTAGGGCTTCTGGATAGAACAAAAGACTTCCTACTTATTGTCAGTCCAAACGTATCCCACCTTCTAAGCATGTTCATCTCCTATATAAATTACTGAGGAGCCAAGAGATAAGGAAGGCTAACTAACAAGGCAGAAGGGACTTAGGGAGACTGTCAGTCTGAATGGAAGATATCAGAAAAGCTTAATTTTCTTTGTTTTTAGATCAAAATGTGTATTGTAGTTTTATTTATGTGCTTTGCTTTTATGTTACAAATACTTATAGATTACCCCCACTCTTATGAGAGCTCTCTTATAACAAAGTAGATTAAGAAATATTACAACACAGTGCCCTCCCTACCACCTTCCCCTTTTCCTTCCCTTTCCAGCAAACCTATGAGGAGAAACTGTCTTTGGGATAGGAAGAGGAAGAAGCCTGTGCCTTAGCTGGGTCTCCTTCCCCTTCCCACCCCACTTGGCCAGAGGAGTACCTTGCAAGTTAAGAGGGTAATGTATTGGACTTCCTATGTTCCCATCTGTATCTTAGCATCTTCCCCCACCCCAAACTCAGCTGGTGACAGCATCTCCTTCAGGAAGCAAAGATAGACTGTACCTTGTGTTCCAGAAGGAGCCCAGCAAAGAAACTACAATATACCTAAGGGAAACTTCTTGAGCACTCCATAGAGAGGAGAGATGGACTTGAGTGATGCCTTTGCCATAGATATTCTCTAAGCTTGAGCCTACTTTCCCCTGGACTCTATCTGTACTTGTGCGAGAGCATGTCATGGACATTTAGGGGAATGTTTTGTACTAACTGTTTTTATTGGACCACCTTAGTAAATATCCCTTTCTAAAAGTCTCTAAAGGCTGGCTGACTAAACTGATTCTCAACCGATAATCTTGGAGGGAAGCACACAAGTGGGAGCTTAAGCCAGTGGCACTAAAGAAGCCCCCTAGCATACTGCATACCCCTGCAGCCCTGGAGGGAAGATGTACCCAGTCTGGTTCTGGTAACTGTACTCATTTGTCAAAGTGGGAGATGGGATGAGGGACTTCAGAGCCAACACGGGCTGCACAAGTTTTGGATAAGACATGGCCCCTGCCCTTATGGAACTCAACGTCTGATAGAATGAAAGACACATACCCAGATAACCACACTTCATTGGAACTGTCATTTCATTGGTGTGGTGGGTGCAGATCAGGGCCCCATTATACCTTTACATCGTATATGATTCCCATCAATGTCCTCCTACAATTCCTCCCTAGGGAATCTACCCAACATAGCAGGGACCTTCTTCTGGGCCTTTTAATATATTTTACCTGCCAGCACAGAATTTTTCCAGCTTTCAATACATCACAGACCCATCTCCTCTCCCAGTTCTGCATGGTATGATGTATACCTTCAATATCATTTTTAAAACCATGCCATTGTTCATAATGGACATTAGGCTGCTTCTACACCCCTGCCCCAATATATCTTTCCATTGTCCTTTAAATCACCTGTGATTGTGATTCTTCAGAGATCATGATGGTCCATGGTTCACAATGATTTAAGATCACTATGAAAATATTAGTGTTAAAAAGATGGGCTTTGTTAGCAGAAAGTAGCTTTAAACTAAGAGCTATGAAACTTCCCAAATGTGAATCAGTCTGCTCTTGGTCTGTTATATATTTCTGGTCCCAGTTCATGGTCTATCACTACCGTCTGTCCAAGGCAGTAGTTCTCAGACTTTTTTTGCTCACATTACAGCACCATTCTTTGTCATGAGTAATCACAGAGCCTTATACCAGCTAGGTGTCACAGTGAATAGAGTGGCAGGCTTGAAGTCAGGAAGACTCATCTTCCTGAATTAAAATATGGCCTTAGACATTTACTAGCTGTGTGTCCCTGGGCAAGTTACTCAACCCTGATTGCCTCAGGTCCTCATCTGTAAAGTGAACTGGAGAAGGAAATGGCAAACTACTCCAGCATTTTTGCCAAGAAAATCCCAAACAGGGTCATGGAGAATTAGCCACTACTGAAACAACTGAACAACAACAATGTAGCAGAGTAAGGAGAGTTGGCCCTATCACTGCAATTATAAATTTTATGCAGTTCGCAACCCACCTAGGGAAACTCCTGACACCCTTTGAGAACCACTGTCTACTGATCTATGTACTGAAGGACTAATTCATTTGCAAATAATTATTGTATATAATGATACATACACATATCAAAGAGGAACAACCAAAATGCTATGTGAAGGTGAGGGAAAGCTTTCATGGAGAAGTTGATATCTGATTTGAGCTGTAAGAGGTGAGTAGGAAAAAAAAAGAGATGAGTAGGAATCCAATAAGTGAAGAAGGAAAAGAAGACTATTCCAGACATAGTGAACAGTGTGTGCCAAGATCTGGATACAGGGCAGAGAGCAGTCTCTCGTTTGACTGTAGTGTGATGGGGGAAATATAGGATATCTATGTAGGATGGAGGTAATATAGGATAAGACTAGAAAAACAGGATGGCCCCCAGATTATGAAAGACCTTGAACACCAGGCAACCAAGCTGACATTTTGCCCAATTTAAATTTAAACTAAGTTAAGTACTAAGGAGCTCCTGAAGGCTTTTGAGTAGAGTGGCATGACCAGATCTATGCCTAAGTCATTTCAAAGGAAGCATTTATCAAAGGATATTACTCTGAGCCCAGAGCTTTATTAGTTTGGAATTTTTTAATATGTGTGTATGTACATGTATTTGTATATGTGTATGTAGATGTGTTTATTTAAAATAATAATAGCAATATCCCTCATTCATGTTTTAGTCCGTCAGTACAATATAAGCTCCTTGAGGACCAAGCATGTAATTTTATTTCTGTCTCCCCACAGCTGAACACAGAACTTTGCATATAGTAGGCACTTAATATTAGTGTACTTGGAAGAACAAGGTACCGAGAACAGTTCTTCTTATTCCAAGTCCAGGACTCTTTCTGGTACATAATGCTGAAATCTTTCAATAGATACTTGCAATAAATTGATTTAACCCTGTCTGAGCCTCGTTAGGGTTGTCCCAAGGGCAGAGATCTGAGCTACTAAATGTGGTGTATCATTGGTTAGCCACTGACATATATTTCATGGACCATATTGGAAATTGGGCTCTTGCAGATTTCTCTGCAAGAGAGACCTCACGCAGCCTTTGTAGCCTCTCTCCATTTTTACATGTACAACTTGATGAATTTTTAAATGGGGCATTTGAAAAGAACTCAAAAAATATTTCATTCCTTAACCAAAATCAAATCCTAATTAACATGAAATTGTATAGCTGTAAGTAGCACGGAACAATAAATAGCATTCTGGACTTGGAGTAAGGAAGACCTAGCTTCAAATCCTCCCTCTGAAATTTACTAGTCATCTGATCACAAGCAAGTCATTTAACTTCTCCTGGACTCAGTGAACTCTCCAAATCTAGCAGCGAGTTATAGGCTGGTTGTTTCTACACTGGCAGAAGAAGTTTCCAGACCAATGAAATTAGACATCATTGACATAATTATATAACTAGTGTTTAATAAATATAATTGCCAGGTAATTATTCAGGGCAATTTATTTTTATTTAAACAACCTGCTGAACAAAAACAGGTATCTCAAATCTCTCTAAGCATTCTCTTCTATTTACTCAGAAACAGAGATAAGGTTAGAGACTGGACCAGTGATGTCACTGGTATAGAGAAAGCCCTAGAGAGGAATCTCTCCCAACCAATTCAATAACTACCTTCTCCTCTATTCATAGTCACAGAGAGTTAAAGAGAGCACTAAGAGGTTAGATGATTTGCCTAAGGTCATGTAGCCATTATAGGTCAGAAATCACACTTGAACCTGGGCCTTCCTGGCTCTAAGACCAGTTCCCTACCCACTATGGCATATTGCCTCTCATTACTCAAAAATAGCTACAAACAGATAACCAGAAAGAGATATAAATATCTATTAGATATTTAAGCACTTGGGATTACTGCAGGCCACTTGCCTGACTCTGTTCAATAATAAGAACAAAATACTATGAGGAAGTTAATTCACTGAAAACCCCATACTGTATTCCAATCAGTATCATCAATTTGATATAATTATAAGTTCTGTATATTTAGCCCCAGAGCTGTGAGCTGCAGATGGTAAAATCACTTGCGTAATCATGGGAACATGGGAAGCTGGCTGGAGGCCGTCTACTCTTGTTTTCCCCTGTCGTGGTGACCAAGCCCAGTGTGGCAGGGGTGACTCAACTACATGGAAAGTCCCCAAAAATTATTTTTGTGTCTCCAGACCATTCTCTCTTGTCCAACATGAGCAGGTACCCACCTTGTGACCACTTTACAACTATCTAGTGAGTGGATATATTCTTTGCTTTGCCCAATTCGTGACCCTGCTAATATATTGTTTTGCTTATTCTAGCCTATCCATCATATGTCAACCAAAGGAATTATTTTATATCTGGTATAGCTGCTCCTGAATGTTTACATATCAAACCCTATAAAAATAGGAACTTGGAAGGAGGGAGCATCTCAGATCATGAAGAAGATCTGAGGTCCACTTCATTAGTGGGAACCATGGACCCTTTAATAAAGTGCTATTGGCTCAGAGCTCTGCCTCAGTTTCTCTTATTGTAAATTGGATAACTTTTATCCCCATAATTGTTAATCTCTGGGCAATGAGGTGGTGCAGTAGATAGAATGTTGGGCCTATAGTAAGGAAGACATCTTCCTAAGCTCAAATCTGGCCTCAGACACTTATTAGCTATGTGACCCTGATCAAGTCACTTAACCCTGTTTGCCTTGGTGTCCTCATCTGTAAAATGAGCTGGAGAAGGAAATGGCAAACCACTCCAGTATCTTTGCCAAGAAAACCCCAGATGAGGTCAGCAAGAGTTGGACCACTGAACAACAACAAATTGCTAGTCCCATGCTAATTAAGTGTTCCACCAACTACCAGAGGGCATTCCATGGAAAAACCAAGCTCTCTGTGATTCTCTGAGAGCTGGTTACTCCCGTCCCCTACCTCTCTACCACTTCTCTAGTGCTAGTCGCATTTTCCTAGTGCTGTGATAGCTTTGTAGAGCCTTGGCTCAGTCCCCACACACCAGAAAAATTCTACCCATTTACCTTTCTGCTATGTTTCCATAGCATAATGGAGTTGATTGCATTAACATGGTTTAATTGTATTTTATAAGTATATTGTATAAGTTATATATTGTATAAGTTCTTTACTTATATCCATACAAGCAAAAAGAGAGACAAACTTAAAATAATTACCACTCATATTATGTAATGGTGCCCACTCCTAGACCCACTGAAATGACTAGATGGCACAGTACGTAGAGTGCTGGGTTTGGCATCAGGAAGACCTGACATCAAATCCTTCCTCAGACACTTACTAGCTGTATGACACTGGACCGAGTCACTCAACTCTCCCTGTCTCCCTTCCTCAACTGTAAAATGAGGATAACAATAGCTCCTATATTATGGAGTTGTAAGGTCTAAATGAGATACTGTCTGTAAAACGCTTGGCACAGTGCCAGGCACACAGTAGATACAAGATGATGATGATGATGATGATGATGATGATGATGATGATTGTGAGGGACAGCTATCTTTATTTCCCAAACTAAACTCAGAGGCTTCTCAAGGTAGAAAGCAGGAAGGAATTTATTACTTTCTCATGAGAAAGGGTACCGCCCCTAGTCGCCATTGTGGCCAGGAGAGTTTGAGTTGGCAGCTGCACCCTTGGCTTTTTATCCCCTAATGCGATGCCCCCTCCCACTCTCTTACCCCTTTCTCCTTTGACTGGGTACTCAGGACGTACATTCTAAACATAGCAGCTAATACCCAATAGAAGTAAACATGCCCGTGTTTGGACTAGATGCATATGTGTACTAGGAAGTAGGAGCGACCAGGCAACCCATGCTGACGTGGTGCTGGAGAAATAAAAACTTATTGGGGAAAATGGAAGCTTAAATTCAAGGCTTTCTGGAGGAATGAAACTTAGGCCTGTGGGAACTGCACTGCAGGCCATCTCTCACACTGAGGCAGAGGGCAGGAGAGAGACAGGAGCGTAGCAGGGAGGTAAGAGTGTAGCAGGGAGATACTAATGAGGGAACTTCACTGTGAGCCATCCCTCACGAAGATGATGATGATGATGATGATGCCCCAAACCTGAAAGTCCCAGAAACACAGCTCAAGTACTTAGACTCAGGCCTCCATATCAGCAACTCCCAACAGAAACTAACGAGTGCCCCCAATACTTTTTCATTCAGGTTGTGTGGTTGTGGTTGTGTTGTGGTTGTGGTTGTGTGTGTGGTTTCTTCTTTGTTCTCAAGGGAGAGGATGACATGACTTGCAAGTGACTTTGATTTGAATGAAGGAGGGCTGTGCAAAGTCACCAGCCCCACTTTCTCCTCCAGAGCCATATGGGTCCAGATATCAATCAGGATGACTGGAGATAGCTCAGGATACAGTGGGAGACCTTGGCCCTTTTAAGCTAAGGTCTTTCCAGGTTATCACCTTGAGTGAGGCAATGCCCATTCACTGAATAGGCCTCTTTAAGAAGTGAGTCAAGGGATGGTCCCTTCAATAAGAAGAAGAAGCAGCAAACTGGGAGGAGAAGATCCTCAGGGTTACTAGCCAAAAGAGAAACAGTTACTATTTACATTCACTCTGAGCCAGGAGGGCCAAACCATTAAGTGGTCCTTGGGCAGGGACCTATTGTTGTCCAATCCATGAGATCCAGAGTGAATTGGGTTTAAGGCTTGGTCTTTGAGGAAGAAATCCAGCCAATAAACACCAATTTAACTAGGTAGCTTTTGGCCATCAAAATTTACCCTCCTTTGGGCAGAACACCTCAGGTAAGGTCAGAGGAGGAAAGGAGAGGAGCCTACTGGAAGTCCAATCTTCAGACAGTTGAAAGGACCTGGGATTCAGGCCACTGAGATCTCTAATGACTTTTCCTTACTCACCACTCTATCACTGGCAGACCTCCAATTCCACCCTCTAACTGGTTCATAAAAAAGCCTGTATTGGAGTACAATCCCTCCTTAAAATGAGTTCATTACTGGTAGATGAAGTGAGCTCAAGGGAAATCTCACCATGGAGGATTCTTCCTTTCAACTCTTTCTAAACCTTCCACCCATATTCTATGTCATTTCATTTCTATTCTACACTTATCAAGCTGAAGAACATTTACTTAGTAGATATAATGGACACAAAGTGAATGGCTCCTTTGCCCATTTTCCTATTCCCTCTGACTTTGTTCTCCTTGAGGTATGGTCTCAGTAGTTGTATTGCTGGGTCAAAGGGTATGCATAATTTAGTGACCTTTTGATCATAATTAAAATTTGCTTTCAGGAATGGTCTCAGTAGTTGTATTGCTGGGTCAAAGGGCATGCATAATTTAGTGACCTTTTGATCATAATTAAAATTTGCCTTCAGGAATGGCTGGATCAATTCATAGCTCCACCAATAATGCATTAGTGTACCTACCTTCCCATATCCCCTTTATAATAACTATCATTTTTTCATTTCTGTCATCTTTGCTAACATGATGGGTATGAAAGTTGTTCTAACAGACAGATATCAGCTATCTAGATAGCTTATGTCCTCCCCCATCACTACTATATGATGTCTCCATAACAGTTTTATAGTCTTTCAGAAGCCTTTACCCATACCCTCTTTCTGCCAGGACAGTATGTAATAGTTTCTTATCACATTATTTCTGTTTCTCCCTTTACCTAAGCTCATCCAAAAATTCTCTACCATGCTTACCCTTTCCAGCTCATCACATGTTTATCTTATTGATGTCCATTGTTACTCTACACCCCACCCCTGCCCCCGCAGCTAATCATAACCTTTGGAAAAGGGATTCTCTTCCATTGCCATACTAATCATACATTTCACCCCAATAAGTGTCCGTGGTTATGGTGAAGTCAAACTGCTCTCCTTGTGTTAAAATACTTGTGTTGAGTTACTTGATTTATTTCCCCTACTCTGAACATTTCTGCAAAAACATCTAAGGACATAATTATTGTTCCTGCCATTCTTCCTGGATAATGCTTCCTACAAGTTATTAGTCTTTCTCCATTCTTCTTCCTTTCTCAGAGCTACTATGCTCTCTGATATCTAGTTCATAGGCAGTTTTTCCCCTTTTACTCAATTTTAAATTTAAAGTCCTCTTGATCAGATCATTAAATCTCTTGGCCAGTACATTTTTCCAGTCCCTCACTGGATACTCTCTATTCTGATCAAAAGCTTATCATTCAATATCCTTAAGCCCTGGTGCAGAAATCCAAATATAATTCTATGATGACATTTTTTTCTTTTTTTTAAATTATTTTGATTTATCAACAATCACTTCCATAAGCTTTTGAGTTTTAAATTTTTCTCCCCCTCCCTCCCCAAGACAGCATTCGATCTGATATAGGCTATGCATATACATTCCTATTAAACATATTTTCACATTAGTAGTGTTGTAAAGAAGAATTAGAACCAATCAGAGGAACCATAAGAAAGAGGAAACAAAACAAAACAGAAGAAAAAATGGCAAATGGTATGCTTCAATCTGCATTCAAACTCCATAGTTCTTTCTTTGGATGCTGATAGCATTTTCCATCATGAGACCTTTGGAGATGTCTTAGATCCTTGAGTTGCCGAGAAGGGCTAAGTCTATCAACATTAGTTACGATGACATTTTCTTAACCAGAGGTTCATTTCCCAAACCCATTGTTCTCTTATGAAGGCTGTATCTTGAATCAACAGCAATGGTTTTTGGGTTTTTTTTAACAGCACCCAAGTTCCTACCCAAGAAATCCTAATCCCTAGAAATGTTTTCAAGGATGACACTGAGAAAAAAATGGAAGCAAAGGAGGAGAGAATATGAGACAATGTAATTTTTATTTGCATGTAGAGAGTATACAGTGGGGCTAGGGTCTTGTTTTTGTTTTTTTTTTTTGCTCATATAGGTTATGTGTGTCCACATGGGTCTGTCTAGATGTGGTTCATAGGAAAGCAAGAACTGATCCCACTTCTTCCTACCTTTCCCCAAGTAAAACTTTGATTGCTACCATGAAGAGAAGTAAAGGTTGAGGCCAGAGGCTAACCATTCTGCTCTCCTCAAAGAGAGGGGCCCCAGGCTAGATTTATATGTGTGTTTGTGTGTGTGTGTGTGTGTGTGTGTGTGTGTATGTGTGCATACTGCTCCCTTAAATATTCTTAGTCTAGGGGAAATAATTTTTAGGTTCAAGCTGCGCTTCTGATCACTATTCTTTAATAAGAAAGAAGAGTTCCAAGCTATATATTCAAGGCTTGACTCTCTTCCCAGCAAATGCCATTTCTACAATGAACACACACAACAAATAAACCCATTTATCCAAGTCAATAACAAAACAGAAATCAAATAAAGTATGTACATAGGAGAATATATACCAGATAACACCAAGTGAATGAGCTCTCCCTTTGAGACAGTCTCAGATCTCACTCAAGGGGAAATGCCCTGAAGTCTCTAGTGTAGTTAGCTGAGGATAGGGATATGACAGATACTACCAGCTCCTCTGTATGTTGGCTTCTGGGTTCCACAGTCTTTCTCTCTTTAAGAAGCTGGAAAGAGGCTAAAACAGCTTGTTTTCTCCTGAAGTTAGAAGTCACAAGAGACTGAATCTCTCTTCTCTCTAGCTCTCACCAACTCTGTCCAAGCCTCATGCAATTACAGGGCATTTGATAATCAGCCTCTACCAATGAAGAGAGCATCCCATGCAATAGACTTTTTGAACCAAGGGTTATATAGAGAGCAGGGGTGAAGAGGATGGACTCTATTTTCTCCATAAAGTAGGAAGTGGGTGGAGGGAGGGGGTGGGAGGATGGGGAAGAATGATATAGTGAGATTGTGAAGAAAAGATTTAGACTATTCACTTCAGGAATTGTGATCAATCTGGGAAGAATAAAAGGACTTCCTTACGGCACTGAGGACCCAATTGAGATTAGAGAAAATAAATATGTAGTGGATCCAGTCTGCATAGTTGTAGGACTTCTTCCAGAAGCATTCTGCAGCATTCAAATAGGAGCAGAGAAGGAGGTTGTGGAGGGTAACCCAGGGTTGTGATCTAACAAGGTATGAGTGAAAATAAAATAAAAGTGTAAGGAACTCAAGAACAGTTGATAAGTTTATAGCTGAACTGCTCAACCATAGATCAGGACTGTTGTATCATAAGTTACAGAACTATTCTCTGAAGGTTGAGTCTTCAAAGGACGGCTACTACTTGTGCCCTCAGGGTTCTAGGAGTAAATAGTGGAGGACTGGATGGATGTGTCTTTCTGATGCTATGGTTCATAAGTCCCACAGATGAAGTTTCCCATTGATTATTGATCTATATCAGTTAGCCAGCCAGACTAAATTAGCTTTTATAATTAGGTATTTATTAATGTGGCATAATGAGAGCAGTTAGTACAAATACCCCCCCAAACTGGGGACATAGTAGAGATTCATGGTTTCACATGCAATCATTATTTTCTGTTCATTATACAGTATACGGATCAGTTTGTGGGATTTTTTTTTTTGGTGTTTGTCAATAAAAACTTTTTAAAAAGAATAATAATCGATAACACACAAGGAACTTTAAGATTTGCAAAGCACTTAGGATGTGTTATTTCTTTCGATCCTCACATTTCTCTAAGATAAATGCTATTATTATCCAAATTTTACAGATGAGGAAACTGAGACTGGTAGAGTTTAAATGACTTACCCAGGGTCACACAGCTACACTAGTGTCTATGGCAGGGTTTGAGCTCAGGTATTCCTGACTGTACATCCAGCCTTCTTTCCACTATGCCCCCTAGCTGCCTTCAAAGGAATGGGTTTCAGAGAAGTGATGAATAGGGAAGATAGAAGACTAGAATCAGGAATTTCAGTGCTCAAAGATATGGAAACAGCAGTTACAAATGATGCTGAGATTTAAGATGCAATCATCCTTGAAGATGACTGAAGCAGAGTAAAGATATAGATTATGGTAGTTGAGGTTCATAAGCTGTGCCAGGGTGATCAAGGAGTTATCAACATATATAATACAGTACCTAAGTATAAGAACAGGCATTTATTGGAGTTGAAAAAAAGACCATGAGGCAAATACTGAACTCCTTGAGAAAAGAGCCAGAAAGAAGTGGAGGATGGCAGATGACCTCTGCATGAGAAGCAGCTGGTGGTACAGAGGACAGAGCTGCGGAAGGCCTGAGTTCAAATCCAGACTCAGACATTTACTAGCATTATGACCTCTGTTTGCCTAAGTTTCCTTCAATTGTAAAATAGGAATAATAATAGCACCTGCCTCGCTGGGTTATTATGAAGATCAAATGAGTTAATATTTGTAAAAAGGACTTAGATAAGCTATTAGATATAAATGTTTATTCCTTTTTCTACCGGGATATAGACAAATACAGTATACCTCAAGGAAAGAAAGGTTGATGAATTATGCTGGCAACGTGAATGAATGAATGAATGATAAAAGCATTTCTCTAGTAGTTAATTCTGTGCCAGGTACCGTGCTAAGCGCTAGAGATCCAAATATAAGCAAGATAAACAGTCTTTGTCCTTGAGGCACTGACTTATATTAGCTTCTTCCTGTTGTTGTTATTCAGTCATATCTGACTCTTCGTGACCCCATTGATGTTTTCTTGGCTGAGAAATAGAGTGCTTTGCCATTTCCTTCTCCAGCTCATTTTACAGATGAGGAAATTGAGGCAAAGAGGGTTAAGTGTCTTACCCAGGGCCACACAGCTAGTAAGTGTCTGAATGGGATTTGAACTCGTCTTCCTGATGTCAGACCCAGCATTCTATCTATTGTGCCAACTCACTGCCCAGAACACAATAAATAATAAGGAGCTGGGAAGCATAGGAGGGGGAGCAAGAAGAGGATTGCCAGAGTGCAAGTGGCATGATTTGGAAACAGCCAGGAAGTAAGGTAGAAGCCTGGTTCTGGGCAAGATGAAGTGAAAACTTATCTACCAGAGTCCAGCATTCCAGAAGCAGAGTCTCAGTTTCTATGCAGAGTGGAATGAGAAGATGACTGAAGACAGTCTAGACATTGGAATGAGAAGCCAACGAGTATGCATACTCCTAGCCCAGTATGTCAGAGGGCATGAGAAAAAGAACATCCTATACTTAAGGAGGTGGCCAGGGAAGCAGTATCTTCCAAAGAGAGCCAGCTCTTGGTGGATACCAGATGGAAGGTTGTGAGTTCAAGAGCTCTGGGATTATGGGGAGCTGGTTAATACACAAGAAAAGTGAAGAGGGAAAACAATGAAACAGGAAGACAGATAAGGGATTCCTATCCCATCCAGAGCTCAAGGGGAAGGAGTAAAGGAGCAAAATTTTCACCTCTACAATCACTCTAAGTCACAGGGATAAGGGAGGCAGGAGGGGAGAGCTTCCCAGTGAGGATGAGGATAGAATCAATTAATCAGGGCCCCTTCTCTCTAATACTGTGCAATGACTGAACATATAATGCTATAATGGATAGACTGTTAACCCTGGAATCAAAAAGGCTTGCATGGTAATCTACCCCTGACACTTACTAGCTATGTAACCATGGACAAATCATTTATTTAACCTCTCTCGGAGCTTCAGGTAACTCTACAAGCCTCTAAATTATAGATGGGTTATGACCTGGCCAATGAACATAATGTCCAATTGAATTCAACAAATGGAGATGAGAAGAGTAAGCATTCCAGATATTAAAGTTTGGTTTACACAAGAGTACAAAGGCAGGAGAGTGCAAGACAAGACTGAACAACAGGTTGAGCTCAGATGGGTTATAGAATGCATAAGGGACAGTAGCATGAAATAGGGCTGGAAGATAAAGATGGAGTCAGACTATGAAGGGCTTCATGTACCAGGCTAAGTGGTTTCTATGTTATCCTATGGGTGGTGGGGAATGACTGAAAGGTTTGAGGAAGAGGACTGAAACAGCTACATCTTTACATTAAGAAGATTTGGTTGGTATCTGTGTAAAGAATAGGTTGAAGGGGGGAGAAACTGAAATAAAGGAGACCATGTAGAAGGCCATTACAATAGTCTAGGCAAGAAGTGGTAAGAGTTGAAAGAGAACCTTAGGAGTTGAGGGGAAAGGGGCACACAAATACAAAGAATGATCATGTCTGTAGACTCAATCGGCCTTGACAATAGATTGGACGTAGAGGGATAAAAGAGGAGAAGAAAGAGGCAGAGAACTGATCTTTCAAGCCTGGCTGCCTAGACAGATGTTGGTGCCATCAGCTAAAATAGGGAAGTTGGAAGGAGGAACAGATGGGGAGTGGAGAAGGTCAAATGACGAGCTGGATACTCTCCCTCCGACTGGATGGCATCAGAGTTCAGAGTTCCAAAACCAGCTAGAAATGAATCAAATCTGTCAGTCTCTGTCTTGCTCAGTCATAGGCCAGGCAGACAAGGATAAGTTTTAGCCACCATTAGTGTGCTTTCCCGCTATGGCCACTAAAAGATGTTTGTAGCTGACAAGTGGTCTGGTTTTCTGGCCCAGATTTAAAAAAAAAAATGTTTCTTAAACTCCAGCCCCACAGTTTCCCCAATAATCAAGCAAAAAAAAAAAAAGGTTAATAATGATGGGTGATTCCTTTTATGAAATAGGAGAGCCCCCTGCTGGTTAACTTAGAGAAGTGTGCCCCAGAGAGAGATTAGAAGTTTTGATTCAGTGGACGAAATGCCTGTTTGGGGCCAAGGACAGGAATCAATTTTTTTTTTTTGCTATTCCTGTACTTCCCAGACAATAAGTGTGGGTCTCACTTGAAATAAAACTACATTAACGAGCTTGTTTTTCAAAGTCATTGTGAATATGGTTAAAGACCATAGAACATAGAATTACAGCGACCTCAGCGATCTAGTCTAATCTCCAACCAAACCATGAATCAATCCCATCTCTAATATTCCAGAAAAGTGGTCAAAGATCAGGGACTGTGTCAGTTTTTTATTTGTATTCCCAAGGCTTCACTCACATTCTGCACATCACAGGCACTTAATAACTGCCTGTTTATTGATTGGTTGGTCAATGACTCTATCCTCTGAATGAAAGCGTCCAGCTATAGGATAACTTAATATCTATTCCACTTTTGGACAATTTTTGTTACTAGGACATTTTTCTTTATATCAAACTGAAATCTGCTTCCCTGTAACATCCACTCGTTGGTTCTAGTTTTGCCATATGGAGCCAACCAGAATGTATCTGATCCCTATCATGGTTCTGTTACAGATGCCTTCAGGCTGATCATTTGCCACATTCCCTGAATAGAAAAGATCCAAGGGAGGTATGAATTCCATGGCCATCACACATTCAACCCTCTTACCACAGCTCAAGGTATTTGAAACAAGACTACTCTTCTGTACAAAGCTGGAACAGTCCTAATCTGCAGCCTCAAACTGAAAGGTACCTGTAAACCTAAAAGAAGTTACCTTTCAAATAAATACCTCCCTGTTTCTGTTATTAAGATGCTCTACTGTCTGAGCCTCAAACTTACTCTACTTGGAATGAACAGGGAGAGAAATAGACCTTGGGAATTTCTCCTCTCTGCTAGAAGCAGGAGCCTAGGAAGGGATGCACTGCCTCTTCATCTCACCCTAGCCAGAATCTTCATCTGGAGCACACTTCCTAATATTCTAAATGAATTCATGAACTGATTACATCCCTATGCATATTGATTCAACAAAGTCTCCACGCTGATCACTAACTCTGAAGCAACCTTTGAGGACCTTGCCCGCTTATACCCCACAAACTTTGGGAGGACTTCCATGACCAACTCAAAGCCTTATGAATATAGAGGGAAAAGTGTAAGTAATAGTCTTGCTTGACCCTTTGAAATGAACAAAGTAGCTAGAAAAAAGACTATGCCTCTACCACGGGCAGGATGGTCACTAGTAGACTAGATGTTCCACTCAGGGAAAACCCTAGAACCTGTGATGATGAGACTAGCTTTCTTCTTCCTCTTCTCCCTAAAAAATGGGCTAAAATTCAAGCTCTCCAGTCCCTAAATCATCAGAAAACCGGCATAGCAATCTCAGGGGTCTCTAGTCACTTTTTAGATCATGGGTTGGTCCAATGGAAGGGAATTCCCAAACAATAAGGACTTCTCATGGTAATTTGTAATGGACATCTCCTTTCCCAGACCCAATCACTGATTAAATCCATATGTTATAGGCCTGAGTCATTGGGAAACCATCATAAGCCTCGCCAGCTTTTCTTTTTCCTAGAGGCACTAGGGACATAGTGGCTGACCTTACATAGCCCATGAGCTTCTCAATATGAATTATTACACAAGCATTTAAGGGCAATCTGAAACCCTGGTCCAACCTAAGAAATTTAAAAGCAGACTGAGCCAGGTCACCATATTGGTTGGGGATCTAAGTAATTCAACATATTACTCAAATAGATGATCATCCCAAAGTCCAGCAGAATTTTAAAAATGAAGTTAAAGAATTATAAAACTGTAGGAGCTTTGCACTTTACAGAGCTTTAGGGGTATGAAATAGTATTCATATTGACCAAAGCATAACTGCAAGGTCATCCCCCACTCATTATATTTTTTTTTTGGTAAGGCAATTGGGGTTAAGTGACTTCCCCAGGATTACGCAGCTAGTAAGTGTTAAGTGTCTGAGGCTGGATTTGAACTCAGGTCCTCCTGACTCCAAGGCCAGAGCTCTATTCACCACACCACCTAGCTGCCCCCACTCATTACTTCTTCAGATATAGATGTGCTAATCACTCCCCCACTATTTCTAACTTTCTAACCAGTTGTCCAGCTTGATAAAGATCACTACCTAGTTTAGTTGATACAGCTGGTTTGGAATTAGTGACAAGGAACACTGTTACTGATCATTTAAAATTCAGTGATAAAGACATAACCTTAACTCCCTAATTTGAAAAACAAATGGACCAGGCCCTTATAGGTGAAATGGAAGGGTGGACTAATTTCTTGCAGAAGTTTCTTATGGAGGAACTCTAAAGAACATAGCAGTCTCAGGTCAAGTTACAGAATATAACCAGCTATTCACAAGAAATACTGGGAATCAAGTGTTCCCCAATGATGCAAAGGCCTGAAATCAGTGAGAGGGAGGAGCTATGAGTCATGAATGGTGATCACCTTAAGGGTTCTGAAGGGACAGTTCCAAAAGGTTAAGTGGTCATAATTAAGCCCAGCTCCCTTTCACAGAAGGAAAAGGAGAAGGAGAAGGAGAAGGAGAAGAGGAAGAGGAAGAAGAAGTGGAGGAGGAGATGAAGTAGAAGGAGAAGATGGAGGAAAATATGGAGGAGAAGATGGAGAAGGAGATGGAGAAGGAGGAGGAGGAAGAGAAGAAGAAGATGGGGAAGGAGAAGGAGAAGAAGAAATAATCAGGGGAAATAACCTCATGAAAATTTTTTTAAATTTGAAATTTTAATAAGCCAAAAAGAGTCTCAATAAAATAAATAAATATCATGTAGTAAAAGAAAATGAGAACCTACATCTGGAAAGAATATTAGAACAAGAATAACTTAACACACATGAATAAGAATGACTCTGCCGTATTAATCTTTAGTGTGATTAATAAGTTCTGACTTCTACAAAAATAGATATGAAATCAATGAAAGAAAACCCCCCCAAAAAAACTACCAAAATGTGACTTGGTACCTTGAAAAATGTTTTATAAGTGTAAGGTATATTACAGTATGTGCTCCTTTCATATATAGGGTGGACTAGATGGCCTGAAGTCCCTTACGACTCTGAAATCTTTGATGCTGTGAAGACAAAAGTCTGAGCTGCCAGAGTAAATCACAAAACAAAATTTTAAAAGCAGCTTGATTGGAAAAGATTTTAAGTAGCTAAAATAAAATTAATGAAGCCAAAGAATAGATCTGGCAAGATACACTAAGAATCTTTGGCCTCCCAGAAAAATAAAAAGAAACATCGATTATACATAAACTATACTGTTTCGCAAAATATCCTTGAAGTATTGAATATAGAGGGAAAAGTGTAAGTAATGGAATACACAAGAATTCATCAGGTAAGAACTTCACATTTTACTCACAAAGAAATATGGCTGTCAAACTGTAAAGCTTCAATGACAAATAAAAGACCTTAAATATAATTTGGAAAAAGTAAATAACATTTTAAAAACCCATTTCAAATCATGCAACACTTCTGATTCATGAGTAGAAATGCAAGAATCACTAATAAAAGGTGAAGAATTCAACTTTGTGAATTAAAGTTCTAATTAAGTTACATTAGATTAAAAACTCCTTAAGAGAAAAGTCTTGTCTTTTGCCTCTTATATGCCCAGCACTTATCATAGCACCTCACATACAGTAGGTACTTGATAAATGTTTATTGATTAATTGGGTTTTTTCCCACTTGCTCTAAGAAATAGAACTCAGTTTAGATTAATCAGCAACTGAAAATTCATTAAAAGGATTATGATTATGTTGGTATCTACATTTAATCTTTAAACCTCACTCCAAGATTTTCATTATTTGAAATTAAAAATTAATTTATCTGTGATTTTTTTTAAAAAAACAATCTTGTTTTATGGAAAGAGCAGAAATATTTCTTTCTTTATGTTACTTGTGACTATGGCAAGCTGTCATTTATGCCAAAAAGTCATAAATAGGCACAAATATCCAACTGCTGGCAGTTTTCTAGAATGTAGGTAGAGTGTCTAGCACAAGAATGTCAGATGCTGGAATGATCCAACTCTACTATTTTTACTGGTCTGAGCCTCAGCTTCTTTATTTAAGATAAAGCTATTGGACTAGATGACCTCTAAGGTTTCCTCCCACTCTAAGTTAATGATCCTGTAACTAACAAAATGTTCTTGAGTCCCATCAAACAGCCACCTGGGGAAGGGAAAATACTACAAAGCATTTTTTCCTTCTTATGACCTGGTGATCCCTAGCATATTTAAGAGAATAGAAAGGGACTCAGTGTTGCCACAGAGACTGCTGATTGCTGAACTTGTGGTACTGGAATACTATCCCCAAAACCCATTAATGTTTTGGACACCTGAAACCTTGGGGAGCCTAAGGTCACACTTAATCATAATTACAACTAAGGTTACCTGAGTCACAGTCCATTGTCTGGAGCTAGTAGCAATGGGTCAGATTGATAGGAAAATAGACTTTGACTCGATGTGAGAAAAACCTTCCTAACAAATAGTTGTCCAAAAGTAGTCTGAGCTACCTCAACAGGCAGATGGCTCCCCACCATTGGAGATCTCCAAGTAGGAGCTTGATGACTACGTGTACCAGGAATTTTTGGTCAGAAGACCAACTGGCTTCTAAGGGTCCCTTCCAACTCTGTGCTTTTATGATGCTTTTATCAGAAAAATACTTAAATCTTGAGTTACTTACCTCTGGTCACCATGCCTGCTGAGAAGATCTCTACACATAGCTTTACCACATTGTTTCATGTATTTTAATGATATCCAAAGTGTATAAATACATAAACAAAGAGCAGTTGGCTTAATATCTCTCCCCTTTGCAAAGGCTATGGTAGCATGCTGAAATAACTCATCATTTAGATGGCTAATCCATAATAAGCCATGCTAAATTATATCTAAATGCTTAATGGCACTGCCACTGAGAAACCTTACCACATCTTGTGGCAGTAGGATAAATGAATTTAATTAGTATCATTTTATGCCAAGATGTCAAGTTAAAATTGCTAGAACCTAAACAAGCTTCAGAATCAGAATTTCCTCTGCTCGTTTTCCAATAGATCATAAAGGGGAAAAATTGTTAAGAATAAGTGGGAAAATGCTATGTGAAGAAAAACACTCAGATAAATAAGTTTTTCTAACCAATCCTGAATCCTTGGCTGAGCTCCTAAGAAATAAACATGTTAGCTGATAATTTTGGAGAAAAGAAAACAGCATTTTAAAATGGAATTAAATTGTCCCATCCACATTTATTCCTCCCTAGCTATTTCTATACATGTGAAATATGTGGACAATTATTGACGTTATCTAGGTAGTTTGGGGCAACACAATGCTTTTCATTGAAATAGTCTAAGAACTAAAGGAAGGCTGAATATTGTTTGAATTACCCAGATAATTGCCATAATTATCTCAGCACAACATTTTATTTTGCATATGTATATACACACCTCATATTATGTACCTCATAAAGTTGTCATGAGGAAAACACCTAGCAAAACTGCTGTAAGATACTACTAATGTGCAAGTTATTCCTATAAGCCGGTTATATTTGTGTAAGGGAGATGTCCATGAGCGTAGGGTTTTTGCCAAGTCTGCCAGGTCCACAACAATTTCCGCTTGGCTTCATTGCCAACACAGCCCAGATTTCTTGGTTTGAGGACACGTCAGCCACTGAAGCAATGAGTGGCATTTTGAAGGACAGAGTTAGAAGTGATGATAGAAATCACTGTAGAAGTCAAAACTATCTCTTCCTCTCACCCAGATGGACATAAAAAGTTAATAATTTCTCTTCCTCTCTCATATCCACAAGTTGCCACAACAGCAGAAAGGCATTTAAACCAGAATAAGCAAGACACTACTTTTCTGCTGTTCTACCAAGCCAGAATAATAATTCACCGAACTATAAGACCATGGTAATACATACACACACTCACACACACACACACACACACACACACACACACACACACACACATACACACACCCCTCAGTGTCCATGGAAGCAGCAACAACTCGAGTGGAGAAACCTAGCACCCAGCCAAGTACCTTATCCACTGACATAGTTATCTCTGATCAGCCCTTGTGTGGAAACAAATTCCAACCTAAGAACATTTCCTCAAGGTCAGAACGGGAAACGTCTTGAATTGTCACACTTTATGATAAAAATGATTAGGGTTTTCTTGATCTTTACTCTGCTTTCATCTAATCTAAGTAAATTATTTAACCATGACCTAATGTTAAGGTTTGAAGACAGAAGAAACAGTGGTTATATAAGAAATGGGAGGGCAAGTGAAGTCTGAACCAGTGGTTGAGAAGTATTCCTAGTCAAAAGAACCTAGGATGAAGCAGTAAGGGGCAGAGTGCCAGATGACTGTGCCCTATACCCCTGACTGCTGATAGGACTAACCTGTACCATTTGTATAAAATTAATAAATAGATTTAGAATTCTTATATTCTATATATTTCTTATCAATCACTCTGTTTCTTTAGAAGTAAAATTTACATAGTATCCCATTCCATCAACCTGGATTTGAATGAGGAAGGTTTAATTACTAGTCTATACCTGACAGTCACAAGCAATTGGTTTTTTTAATAGAGTTCTTTTAATAGAGTTTTTTAGTAGAGTTTAATAGGTTCTGGGCAGAAGCTGACCCAGAGAGTCAAATCTGAGTTAATTTCCATGAACAGGGAGACTTCCACAGGGATTAGGATGAGTCTGAAGCATCAGGGAAAACTGTGATCCAAACATCCAGGAAGTCAAAATGAAAGACAGGAGCTGAGGCTTGTCAATGAAGCATTTTGCACATACTTCCACAAGTTGGCATCTCTGCTTCCAAAAGGGTCTGATCAACTGTCTGAACAATTGGAAGCAAAAACAAAGCCCATTGCTATGAGTTCTTTATTTTTCTTTTGCTTCTTAAAACTTCTTTGCAGATCAAAGTTTCTCATCTCCTAGCAAATTTATGGTAGCAGCATTTCATGGCCAACAATTTATGTTTTGTTATAAAGTATACTGATTCCTTTAGTAAGCAAAGTATAGCAAATATTACCAGACATTTTAAGAACTGAACAGTGGCTATACAGATGAGGTGAAGTAGAAAATCTAGACAATTAGCTCTCTCATTAAGCCTCCCAGCAAAATCACTATAGCCTCCATTTTCTGGGTATTGGCGGGGGGGAGGGAAGGAGAATTTTAAAGGGTGTAGTCTGATAATTGTTCCAATTCTTTCATTATATATATTCAGACACAGCCTTAAAGGAGCCATGACATTGCTAAAGTTAGTCATGTATCACAACTCATTTTCACATAACCTCTGTAATGTAGAATCTTTCAGCTTCAGACCATAGCCTAATTGTGATTCATCCAAAATGGTAACATACTCTGAGTGCCATTGATTAAGATATTAAGGAAGGCTTCTCAGTAACTACTGAACCGAAACTTGTTCATTGTTTGGAATTACCTAATACAGTGAAATCATTTCATAGCGTTTAGAAATCAACATAACAGAAATAATCACTTGGCTCTTTAAGAGAATAGATTTTTAAAATATTCCTTGACTGAAGAATTTAATCATGACAAATTATAAGGTTTTCATGCATAGACATTTAGATATAAAGGTATTTAGTGTCAGAGAGGGGACTAATAAGCTAAACTCTGATTTATGTTCATATTAATCCCCATGTCACATTGCATAGACACCATCTAAGCTACTGTCATTAATTACTTTGGTATTCTAAATTCCTACAAATCACACAGTACAGTTTATACTCCACCTAAGGCAGCAGGAGGTAATTGATTCTTTTCAGTCCATAAAAAAAGGCTGCTGCTTCCTTTGCTTAGGAAAAAAAATCCATCTCATACAATTCTTGTTCATATCCTCCTAAAGTCCTCCATAGAGGCGCCACTCAATAGGTGGGGGAGGGGCTTCCTATAGGTCAGGAGTTCTTCAGTTGGGGACCATGAGCTCTCAACATGTCAGTCTATAGATAAAATTCAGAGTCTATGAATTTTTTTTTGTAATTTTGATAACTATTTCAATATAACGTTTTTATATTTCTATATATTTTACTTGGTGTATTTTTTAAAATATATTCTCAGAAGGAATACAGATGGTTTACCAGACTGCTAAAAGGGTCCATGACAGAAAAAAGGTTAAGAATACCTACTCTAGATAAATGAATGAAAAAGCACTTATCGTGTTCTAAACACTATGCTAAATGCTAGGGATACAAATAGAAAAGTGACCGTCTCTGCTGTTAAGGAATTCAGACTCTAACTGAAAAAGACAACACACAAAAGAGAAATCAATGGCAAGAAAGGCCCAGTGGTCCTTAGGGTTCAAGAGCAAGACAGATGTAAAATCGTAGGGGTCCATAGGGAGCAGGAACAGAGCAGGTGGCAATGCTAGTGGGGCTGTGTCTCTTGACATTACCTCCTTACCAGTGCACCCACAGGTCATCTCTTTATCATTCTTCATTCATGAGACTAACTAACTCATCCTCTTTCCCAGTCTTATAACTTTGATAATACCTTATGCTGCACTTGTGTACTCAATAATTGTTGGTAATATGCTACAGCCCGTGTATGCACACTAGAAAAGTCTCCATTGCTTGAGTGATCCACAATTTCGATTCCTCAGAAATTATAGTATTCCATGACTCACAACTGTATAGCATCAGAGGAACAATGCTGATATTAAAAAACATAAAACTGTTTTAAGGAGAAATTTGCAAAGTTCCCAAAAGTGATCCAACCTGCTTTCCCTCCCATCAACTCTGGACTCAGTTCATTGTCTGTCCACAGTATCTGTCAAGATATATCAAGATACATGCCCTGATAGACCAGCTCAATCCAACTACATACCGTTATCTGGAGAAAAGATCTTCTTCATCCACTTGCATTTCCCTAAGTGAATAGTTAAGCTAAATTATCAAATGCTTTGAAATACCATTTTAAATGTTCTGCAGTATTCTAGGGTTCGGTGTAAACAGCCCATTGTCATCTACAAATGGGAGAATATGGAGAAACTTGCCATCTGTATTGAATCTCCCTTCCATTTGGCATCTGCTTAGGATGTTTTCCATGATGATGCAAACACCTTTGTTAAGTATATGTCTCTCTAGTTTACGCCTTTCTTGTTATTAATAACCAAAGGATCATCAAAGTTATCTCTATTATTCTGTTCATCGAGGAATTGTGTCTGATCTTAACATGGGCCCAGGGGACATCTTGTTGCAGGACAGATTATCAGGCAGCATTTTGTTCCACCGAATCAACAAAGAATTGAGGCATGAACCATAGACACCAAAGAAAAAGCATAGTAGGATCCTATGTTCACTATATCTTCCAATCAGTTGTGTAAGTGTGACTGTGAAGATTTGATCTGAACATTATTGATGAAAACTCTCTTTTCTCTACTTGTATTGTCATCAAAGATGCCATCGATGCATGTGCAAACTGTTCTAATAAGGTATTAGTCCTACAGAGCTGAGGCTTAAGGGTCAAGAAGTTCCCACTGACATCATCTAATGGCAAAATAGGAAGAAAGCAGTGCTAGCAGCCCTGGCTGGGGAAACAGAGCCAACCTCAAAAAGAACTATAAATTTAAGTGAGAATAACAGGATTGAATTATAGAATGTAAATTAGGAAAGTTTTTTAACACACACCCCAAAAAAAGTGAAAAGAGCAAATGATAAATTTGTCTTTTCTACCCTTACTCCAAAAGGATATAGTCTCTCAATGCTTAAATGTAATTGTCTTCATAATTAAGGTTAGAGCAAAGATTCTAGTTCAAGGATTAACCAAAAATTGGTGCTCAGAAAGGTCACGCAAGTATGATTGTTATTATTATGAAGCACAGGAAGCAAGCAAAAAACAAAAGTACACACACTCATACTCATACTACAGAACAGACGCAAAACAGATGAAGATCTTGCTTGCCACGCAGGGCTAGAGAGACACGTGCAGTAGCAAGATCTATACTGTCAGAATTGGGTCTGAGCAGGGAAGTTTTATACCTTAAACATGGGCTTGGTAATTGATGAGAACTGGTAATTGATGTCAGATACGGAAGGGAGCATTCCTCATCAGACCCAAATGTAATGGGGAAGTTCCCAGAGTCATTTGTTGATACCAAACTTAGGTGAGGGAGTTTCTTATTTGGGATCAGAAAATGACAGAGGGCCCAAATCCTCATGAGGGATCCCAGAAATGGGTGTCAAAGTTCAGCCAATGCAGTCAGCTGGAAGCCTCATCCAGTCAGGAGCCATCCATCCATGTTTGATATAGGGTCAGAATGAGATAGGACAATGGAAAAGTACAGGCTGTCTGCTATGGCTATATGTTTATGATAATTAGGACTATTCAGCCTAAGTGACTCCATATTGGAATCCTATCACACTGCGACATCAAAAAATGTAGTTCAAAAATCACAGTTATCATAATATAACAGGCTTTTTAGCTAACCTACCTATAGCAATCCCATGAATGAGGGTGTGGGTGTGTGTTACAAAATTAAAACAAAACCTCTAAGGTACTCTCAGAGACCAACACCAAACCCCAAGCCTTCAGCCTGTTATTGGTTCATTATCTTATTAATTGCCTCACCAGGTATAGAGGTTCTAGTAGATATAAACAGGAATAACCATATAAAATATGTAAAATTCAAAATCTCTCCCATTAATTAGGACCAAATGCTCATCCAAATAGACCAAGAAAACTTCTTTTCTCCCATAAGCTTTCCCATACTGGCTTTATAATTTAACAGTAACGAATAATACAAAGGCATAGATAAATACTTCAACAGTGTGTCAGTTTTGAGAAAAGGCACAGCCAAAGTCATTTCTAGAGGCTGTTGGTGCCACGGTGTTGGGCCTGTAGTCCAGAAGTAATTGTTGTTCAATAGTTTCAGTCATGTCTGACTCTTTGTGACCCCATTTGGAGTTTTCTTGGCAAAGATACTAGAATAGTTTGCTATTTTCTTCTCCAACTCATTTTACAGAGAAGGAAACTGAGGCAAACAGGGTGAAAGGACACACCCAGGGTCACATAACTAGTAAGTGTCTGCGGCCAGAATTGAACTGAGGAAGACCTGTGCTCTAATTCAGCCTACGACACTAACTAGCTGAGTGATACTTGGCAAGTAAATTAACCTGTTTGCCTCCATTTCCTCAACTATAAAATGAGCATAATAATGGCACCTTCCCCTCAGAGTTGTTATATCAAGTGAGATAATACTCGTAAAAAGCACTTAACACAGTTTCTGCCACATAATAGGGACAACATAAATGTTTATTCCTTCCCTTCCTCTGTACTCTTGAAAATCAGGAGAAGGAAGGGGAAGTAGTTGTCACCTAGAATTCTGTCACCAATGGCCAAAAGTGCTGACTCCTCTAAAATGGCGGTACCACAATCCAATAATCCAATTCTCTCAGAACGTCAATTAAAGTCTCTCAGGAATTCTCTTCAGAATGCCTTCTCCTCCAAATACGAGTTAAATTGAGTTGTTTCAAAATGTACCTCCAGACTCTCTCAAAGATGGCAGTTAACTCTCCAAGTCCCTTACTGACATGTGTTCTCTCATAGCAGTTAACTAGTATCTGGTAGAGTCTTTCCCAAGCAATCACTAAATCAGACAACTCATATTCATTAAGTACCTACTATGTGCTAGGCACTGTGGTATGTGCTGAGATACCTCTGTATCTGTATGTAGTGAAACAATCTCTATTCAAAAAGAGCTCTTGTTCTAACGACTCTATCTACTTCAGGACCATTAACACTCCAGATCTAGAAAAGCGGTTCTATTAGTCCCCTGTGCCTCACCCAGATTTGCTCAAAGATGGCTTGAACTGTCCCAACTCCACAATTCTATTCCCTTTCTCTTAATCGTACAATAGTGATAACACAAGTCTCTGTGAGAGGAGGCATTAAAGCTATGGCTACATGAGTTATTACAGCTGCATTTTGATAAGAGTGAGTTTGCATAAGGGGAAAGGGGAGGAGGAATAAGCATTTATATGGTGCCTACTATGTGCCAGGCACCATGCTAAGCTCGTTTACAGATATTATTTCATTTGATCCTCATGACAACCTTATTATTATCCCCATTTTGCAGTTGTAGAAATTGAGGCAAACAGAGGTTAAGTAACTTGCCCAGTAAATATCTAAAGCCAGCTTTGAACTCAGGACTTCCCAACTCCTGGGCCTCAGCACTCTATCCACTGCCACCACTAGCTGCTTTTCTATTTATAAACCCATTAGAAATGCATTAAAACCTACCTGACCCTTATGATATTGAATTCTAAAAATCCCTGCCTATTAAGTGCATTTCAGGTCCAAGGCCACTAAAATAATAAAGAATACCCTATATCAACAACTTCTTCAAGCAATGGTTACATGGTCCAGGACCCTGAATCTCAGATATGCTTCCAAGTAATAATAAAGGCTTGCATGTATATCATGCTTTCCTGTTTACGAAGGGCTTTACATCTGTGACTTCACTGACTTCTCATAACAATCCTCCTAGGTAGGGAATGCAAGTATTTTTATTCTCATTTAGAGACGAGGGAACTGAGACTCAGAGAGAAGTAGCCTGCAGGTCACATAGCTCTTAATTAGTTGAGCCCATGTCTTCCAATTCCCAATCCAGTGTTCTTTCCAGCACTTCACAATTAAACTAATACATAAAATGGTGCCCGTGAAGGACTGTCCAGGAGATTTGAACCTTCCCAATCCTCCATGATAATTATCGTGAGTTGCTCAGTTGGCTTAGGTTCAAGGTGAATGTGAACTATCTGTTCAGCAGTCCTACAGGGAGTCTTTACCTGCAGGAAGGAGTGGAATGAATATTATGGTCTGTGTAAATGTTTTATGTTTCTTATATTTGTTCACGCTTGTCTTTGCATCTTTTTTGTCTTGTGCAATTTCTGGAGTGAAGGAAATAAAATTTGTTTCATACCTGATTTTTTTAATGATGGCAGATGTCACAATGGACAAGCCGAAATGCTCAAATTTAATTTTGATAAGCTAATTTCGATCAGAAGTAACAAAAAGGGGGAAGTAGCAAAAAAAAACCCTTCAATATATGGTCTAAGTAAGAGAGGCAAAGAGAATTGGGTTGCCCATTTAATTCCAACTGATGGTTCTGTAATGACAGTGGGTACCATCAACAAATAAAGTAGGTAAAGCAAAAAGTTAAGGAATTTTCTTTGATAACATATCATTAAGGCTATAACACAACATTTCTTCATTTACAATTACACCTGTGAATGACAGTAAATTTGGAGAGAAAAAATTAGTAGAATTCAGATAAACATCTGACTGTGGCTGACAACAGCTTTCAAATAGCTATTTTCTAAATTGGATTTCCTGAATTTTGGTGGTATGGTTTTTTAAATAGTTTTTGGCATGGTTTGTAGCAGGGTGGAGAACCTGCAGCCTTGAGGCCACACATGGTCCTTGGGTGTGGCCTTTTGACTGAGTCCAAGTTTTACAGAACAAATCCTTTTATTAAGAGGATTTGTTCTATAAAGTTCGTATTCAGTCAAAGGGCCGTACTTGAAGACCTAGAGGGCTGTATATGGCCTCGAGGCCACAGGATCCCCACCCCTGCTTTATAGTTTGCTGTCAGTGACTCCAGGATGCTCCATTACAAAAAAAAAAAAATAGAAAAACATCCTTTTAATACAACATTCACCTGGCAATGCCCTAAGGAGCCAAGTCACAGAACACTTGTCTCTTCAAAGACCCATAATTGCAGGTGACCCAAAGAGCAAAGGACAGATGCACAGTAGGGCCAAGTTGACTATAGCAAATTACTAGGAATTGTTGGTGCAAATAAAGAGATGTAAAGGATATAGCCCAAGAAATGTATAAGCTGAAAATAAGACGATGTCCATTAGAATGGGAGCTCCTCGAGAGCAGGAACTAGTTTTTGCCTTTTTTTGAATCCCCAGTGCTTAGCACAGTACATTGCATGTAGTAGGTGCTTAATAAATGCTCTGTTGAGATAAGCAGAAAAGTAGCAAAAGCCAGGGATGGGTGGCCCAGCTGCTGCACTGGTTCCCACAAAATATTTAAAGGCCTAAAGGTTATCTTGTCTAACCTGAAGCATGAATCCTTGCTACAGTATGCCTGACAAGTGGACATCAGGAAAAGTTAAAAATTAACCCCTCCCTTGCACCCCTTACTTGACTCTCTAAAGGATTAATAGGAGGTCATGGATGAGAATTATGAGGCAGCTAGTTGTTACACTGGAAGGAGTACTGGCCTTGAAGTAAGTTCAGATCCAACCTCAAAAGTTTACTAGCTGCATGCCTCTGGGCAGTCATTTAACCTCTCTCTGCCTCTGTGAAAACAGAAATAATAGCAGCGCCTACTTCCCAAAATTGTTGTGAGGATCAAATAAGATAAAAGCATTTTGCAAACCTTAAAGCACCATAAAAATGCTAGTTAGGGGGCAGCTAGGTGGTGCAGTGGTTAGAGCACTGGTCCTGAAGTCAGGGGGACCTGAGTTCAAATTCGGCCTCACACCAAACACTTGACGCTTACCAGCTGTGTGACCCTGGGCAAGTCACTTAACCCCAACTGCCTAACCCAAAAAAAATATATTTTTGAAATGCTAATTAAAAAGAAAAAGAATCTCAGAATAAAAATGAGTGAACAGGTTGTGATCCACATTACTGGAGGAAGAACCCAAACTGAAGAGCTCTTGGATTCCTCAAAGTATTGGGAAAACTATGGGAGAGGAAGTCAAAATAGTCACTTGTTTCATTGAATTGAATCACTTTCTTTTTTTCAGGCAATTGGGGTTAAGTGACTTGTCCAGAGTCACACAGCTAGTAAATGTCAAGTGTTTGGTCTGAGGTAGGATTTGAACTCAGGTCCTCCTGACTTCAGGGCCAGTGCTCTATCCACTGCGCCACCTAGCTGCCCCTGAATCACTTTCTTTTAAGTTTATGTGTAGATACCTTCCAATTGTCTCCAAGGTTTGCTATGTTAATATGGGTAACATTTGCCATTTTTAACTTTTCCAGGTGTCCATTTGTCAGACATTCTGTGGCAGGGATTCATGTTTCAGGTTAGGCAAGATAACCTCTAAACATGCAAACCAAGATGTGATTCATTCTCTCTAGAGCTGAGAGGCATCTGTCTCTCTGGCATCACTAATACCCTCAGGCAAGATTATTTCAGAAGGAAGCCAAGACCCCCAAGTCTAGTTAAAGGCCAATGTGATTCAAAGAAGAAACTAATGTTGTAGATAATGCAAAACGCTGTCATTTTTCCCCTTCAATGTTGCCCAGGAAATGAATAAACGTCAGAAATGACATACAATTCCATGCTGTCAAGTTGGAATCAATAAATTAGAACTCAGGCCCCGAGCATCTAAACCAGGAGTGGGGAACCTGTGGCCTTGAGGCCACACCCCTGATCTAAACCAATAGGAATCTAGCCAATATGCATTTCTATATATGCAAAGCTAAGGCTACTGCAGCTGCCAGACACTTTTAAAAGCTAGACCCTGGATAACAGGAGGCTACAAAATTGAGCTTGTCGCAACCTTTGTACATGCTGCTAGAATCGATTTTCTCTGACTAAATTCTTAGCACTTTGAACTGCCAACTAAATTCTTTGATTTTGGGTCCTTTGATCCTTTCTCTGGCCACACCATCTCATCCTTTCTCAGTGCCCCAGACAATACCCACTTTAAACTAGACCACAAACCTCTGTTTCCAGGCAATCTCATCCATTACTCCATCTACGACCACTAGTATCACCACAGCCTGGCCCCAGCCAGTGTCTGACATTGCAATAACCTGGAGTGGGTCCAACAGAGAGGGGCCAGCGTGGTGAGATGATCAGAGACTGTGCTATACAGATGGATTTAAGGAATTAGGGATTAAGGCATTAAGCCTGAAGAAAGGAAGATTTATGGGGGTTACGAAAGTTGTCTTCCAATATCCAAATGGCAGGCGTAGCAAGGGGAGTGGGCTTCTTCTGATTGGCCTCAGAGGGCAGAACTGAGAACAATGTACTTGTGGGAGTTACAGAGAAACAGACTTAGGTTTGATGTCAGGGGAAAACTCCCCAAACCATTAGAGCCATTCTCATCACCGCCAAAAGAAAAAGGATGGAATGTCTTAAGAAGTCATGGGCTCTCCTTCATTGGAGGATTTCAAAGACTGGATAACTATTTGTCAGAGATGTTGTAGAGGTCATGTTAGTCAGGTACAGGTTGGACCAAGCGGTCTTTGAGGCCCCTTTCAATTCTAAAGACCTGTGATTTTGTGGAAAAACAGTGAGTTTCTCACTGAAAGATTTTGATTTTATTTCATTGCTAAATCATGTGGTTAAGTGCATGTGATACTCCATTATAGGCAGCCTACAGGTTCATTCTAAAGGGATTTTCAAGGAAGAACATTCCTAGAAGCTTATTTCCTTCCTCAAAGTCATCCATTTTTCAAGGGACTGGTTGCTTGATGTGGATAAACACCTGTGTCTCTCACCAAATGAAGCATGCTTTTGAAAAAGCAAAGAATTGTCACACTTTTCTGAGAAGAAAGGCCTTTCCCTTTGAACAGAGAAACTCCCATTACACCGTCCATACTGCCTGCGGATGTTTTTAGTTTTGAGTACAAACGTATTCTCGTTTCTTCTCTTTACTCTCTGGAAATTACGTATCTGCCAAAACGCGTTTTTCAGTTTCTTAAAGTTACTCATCGTTTCCAAAATTGACTTCTGGCTCCGTTGCCATGCAGCTGATTGAGAAGTCTATAAAACGCAACTACTTTATTCTCTGAGACTGACTAATAGGTTGTCTGCTCCAGAAGTTTCAGAGTGCCATTGGAGACAGCCTCAAAGGACTGTGACATTATGAAAAATCAATACCACCTCCCATTTGTGAGACGTGGGCATTGTGCAGGGAAGGCAGATGCAGCAGTAACCCAGGAAATGGATTTCAAAGAAAATAGATGGGAAACCAATTTGTCCAAGGCACAAGAAAACTTTTATAGTAAGGTAAAGACAAGTCTGAGATTCTAAAGGAGAATGGGCCTGTACTTCAGGTATAATCTCCTATTATTAGATTGCTTTTATTCCTTGTCTCTCTTGAAAGTAAAATAACATCAACAAGATAACATACTCACACTTTCTAGTCATTCCTTGCAGTCCATAAGGCTTAGGACAGTATAATAACCTTTTTTTTTTCTTCCTCTTCTACATTCCATGCCAGGATGGATTTCATCCATGTGTAGGGAACTTCCAGTGTGAAAACCCCCTCTGCTAATTCAGATCGGCAAATTGTAACTTTTAGTCTCAGAGTCCTGTAGAACACTAAGAGGTTAAGTGATTTGCCCATACCAAACAGCTAGCATGAGGAACTGAACCCATATCTTAACTCCCGGGCAAGCCTTCTATCCATTACATGCGTAGAGCAGTAGAGACTTAGGAAAGCATGTGCCCCAGGCAATTCTAGCACTGTATGGCCCTAATGTCCTTTCTACTGAACTGCTGTCCCTGGACACAGCATCTCTATCGGGCAGAACCGTCAGCTGGGCCCTGGCCTCTCCCAGACTGCCAGGGCTAACTCTCCTAGTTCACAAGTTACTCAGTCCTGAAGCAGTAGCCCTGCTCCCTGCTCTGCGTGATTAATTAATTAATCTCCTGCTGGGTGATTAACAGAGCTGCTTAGAAGAAGCAATTGCCTCTTGTTCCTATTATTCTATACTTGGTGGGGAAGAGAAGCATTTACATAGCAGCTACTAAGTGCCAAGCACTATGCTAAGCACTTTCAATATGCCATCCCATTTGATCCTCATCACAACTCTGCAAAATAAGTATTATTACTGTCCTTATTTGACAGTTGAGGAAACTGAGGCAAACAGGGATTAAGTAACTTGCCCAGAGTTACACAGCTGGTTAGTGTCTGAGACTGCATTTCAACTCAGATCTCTCTGACTCCAGGCCCAGGGTTTTAATCGCTACCCCACCAACTGCCTCAGCAGCAAGTATCATGAATCACTCATACCCCAGGAATTTTTTTAAATAGTCCCTAAAATAAAAACTTATTCAAAGACTTTCCCCTTTATGTAAAAGCATCTCCCAAAGTGGCTAAAAAGCAGGTCACAATAAGCTAAAAACATGTAAGCCCCTAGCAAAGGAGTCGAAAGCAATGAACAAGGAAGTTCTCTGAGTAAGAGCTCTCTGCCAGAGTCTTAAAGCTGATTTTAGATTCTGACAAAAGGCACCACAGTACCCGATACTTCCACCAGGGGGCAAAATTAACTCCAACTGCTGCAGGTGGGCATCACAACCTCTTCACCCATACAATACCTGGTGTGGTAGGGGTGCGGGTAGTTAAGTCAAGCCTCTCCAGGTTCACCAGTATCCTGGCCCACCACACCTCTTAAGAGTTTAGTGCTTCCGTATCAGACTGTCTTCTGGACTTCCAGAGTTCATGCCCTTGGAAGTGGTCTCTTGCTTCCCCGTTTGCTTTTTCTATGTCCACCAGGGGCGTAGATGATCCTTTGGCCTCTGAGATTCCTTCTGGTTCTAAATCTATGATGCTCTGATTCCTTTCACATGCTCTACTCTAGGTAGACTTGTAAGTCAGGCCATGAGACAGTGCAAACATAAACTGGGCAATTCCTTTATGAAATCATATACAAACACTCAAATGGATCTATGACCTCATAGACTTGAACATTCCCTCCAACGATGCAGATTGCAACCCATTCATGCCTGCCTGCTCTGTGTACTCCTTGTCAGTGTCCTCCAATAGGTCCACACCGAGGAGCCACCCCACATGTTAGAGGCCTTCCGCACTTTCTCCTGACATACCAAGGATACACTGGCTGTTTGCCTCAACCCTTCTTCACCTTGTTTCTAGGTCACCTTCTTTTGCTATCCCACACTTCCCTAGGGACATCTATTACTCCTGTTGTTCTCTGGAACATCGCGTTAGTTTTACAAGACAGCCTTCTCACTGAACAGGTTGTGAAAATGGAAACAGTCAAATCTGACTCTTCCTCTGTGAAATAAGTCTGGTTGCCTTTGCCTCAGTTAGAAGCAGGATTCCAGGACAGGCTCCTGATGCCTCCCAGCTACAATTCACAGCCATGGTTAGCAATCTTACAAAAACAGGGCAGAGGAAACATTCTCTGCTCTAGGATCTGAATTCAGTAATTGCATTAATGCTGCTTCTGCTGAGCCTTAAATATACTGTACCCATAATTGGGCCAACTAGGTGGCACAATGGATAGAGTGCTGGCCTGGAGTTCCTGAGTTCAAATCTGGCCTCAGACACTTACTTGCTGTGTGACCGTGGGCAAGTCACTTAACACTGTTTGCCTCAGTTTTCTCATCTGTAAAATGAACTGGAAAAGGAAACTGTGCAGTGTCTTTGCCAAGAAAATGCCAGATCAGATCACAAAGAGTTGAACATGGCTGAAAAAGACTGAACAATAATATGGAACCTGTCTGTTCTCCTCTGCCTTACCCAGCCTCCCTGGACCTCACCCTTTCCACAGAATCTACCAGACTCCTTCTGGACAGCCTTGGCTCCTCTGGGCTTGGTCCCTTCCAGGCAGCTCTGTCATAATGCTACCACTATCCCAGAGTTGACATGCTCCAAGGAAGGGGAGAATTGGATCCACCTTTTTTCAAACATAACCAAAACCTTTCCAGATCTTATTTGCAGGGTGGTAGAAACTTCAATGTTTGCACTGTTGAATAATTCCAAAGCCCCATGATCTAGTTGATTGAGTAAGAAAGTCCCTCATGCACTGTGTACATTCCTCAGCGATTTCTTCCTTGCAGGTAGTAAAGGAACCACATTTCCCCTTCTCTTTCTCATGGTTTATAGTTTCAATCCTTAATTCCCAAAGAAATAAGGAAACCTGAATAATACTGAAAATAATCACTTCATCTTGTCCAGTAAGCCATGTCATGTTAGTATACATAGGGTTAAAAAAAATGGGGGAATTAACAAGCAGTAACCAAAGTAATGATGATATAATACTTGGATTAGATTCCTTTTTTCTTCATTTAAAGTTTAACTGTGTAGTCTTGATTAAGAAAATTAAAAAATACTAGTCAAAAGTGAATATCATACAGTCAGTTCTATTATGATGCTTGTTTTGAAAATGTGAATTTGTTCCAGTGAATTGGTATATTAACTGACGATGTGAGCATAATGCAGATTTTTAGTTTTCCTATACGTGATTCTATCCTCAAGAAACACTAGGGAAATACAGAAAACTGCTCCCAGCTACACCAAGCCATGTAAAAATAGACAAAGTGCACACACATAACACATCTCAAACATCTACCAGCTACATCAGCTCATTGTGTGTGTTATCCCACTAGCTTCTGTTTCCATATTCTTTTGCAATTGTGAACTTTTCTATACTTAAAAAAATAATTATTCAACATCCCAAACATGTCTAAGAGTCCTAATTCAAAAAAACATCAAGCAAAAAGCTTTAAGTATTAAGGAGAAACTTGAAAGAATAAAACATTTTGAAAGAAACTAAAGAATATGTGCTATCTCCCAAGTGACAGGCATAAAGGAATCCACATTGTGGACCATCCAAGACAATACCACAAAAATAAAAGAAATAGCTATGGCTAAAAGTGTAAAATAGGGCAGGTAGGTGGTACAAGGGATAAAGCACTATACCTGGGGTCAGAAAGACCTGAGTTCAATCCAGCCTCAGAGACTTACTAGCTATGTGACCCTGGGCAAGTCACTTATCCCTGTTTGCCTCAGTTTCCTCTTCTATAAAATGAGCTGGAGAAGAAAATGGCAAACTGCCCCAGTACCTTTGCCAAGAAAACTCAAAACAAGGTCATGAAGAGTCAGACATGATGGAAACAACTGAACAATGGCAACAACAAAAGAAGTGTGGTGCCCCAACCCCATTTACCTCATTAGCCCTGTGGTTTTCGTTGCACAATTTTGCCATAGTGCAATGGTTTTTAAGAACTTGTATGTTAAATTATAGTAGAACTAACTACCATTGCTTTTAGAAATTATCAGCAGTGGTACGGTAGTCAATGTTTAACAGCTAGCTGGAATGGGGAAGCGACAATTACCTTTGACACTTTTTTAAGTGTAATCTGCATTATTAATATTTTTTCTATCACATTCTTAAGTGTAGACAGTCAATAAAACAATAGATCAGTCCCTCATTTGTAGCCTTTGCCATATCTGAAGTATAAACACTCACACTGAAAATTTTAAAATCTGTTCTCTGGAGCCAGTCTGAGCTGGCTCCAGCACATGCTTGATTATGGGTCAATATTTCAATGGATCGATGATCTCCCTCCAATTCTGCAGATTCCAAGCTATCTATGCCTGCCCATCCCTCAGACAGCTTGTCAATGACCTCCCATATATCCTCCGTATAGGGTTCACCCAACGCGCTCTCCACTGGGCCTTTCTCTAGATCTCTTAACATTTCGTGGATTTTTTTTTTTAATCAGGGACACCTAGGTGGTATGGTGGATAGAGCACAGGCCCTGAAGTCAAGAAGACGTGAGTTCAAATCCAGCCTCAGGCACTTACTAGCTGTGTGACCCTGGGCACATCACTTATCCTTGATTGTCTCAAAAAAAAATCATATGGACTGTCTATCCATTAGCTTGTCCTTGCTCTTGCTTTGTGATTTTTCCATTTTTTTCCTGCAAAGGCAGCTGGAGTCAAAGGACTTGAATTCAGATCCTGACTTTACTTCTTGGCACCTGCAAGACTTTGGGTCAGTCATTTCCCTTCTCTAGGCCTGTTTCCTCACTCCAAGAAGATGTGCTAAATGATCTTGATGTCTTCTTCCAGTTCTCTCACCATCCTTTACATCAGTTCTCCTACTAAATTCACATTGGTAATATGTGGCAGGCTCTCCAAACCCATGATGGACCTCTCCTTTGCTCTTTGCATGACCCTCAACCTTAATCCTTCAGAAACAATGGCGTTTCCTAACCACAAGAGCCATAGATGAAAAACAAATAATGCTGACATTTTTGCTTTTTAGCCAAACACCGCTGTATTGACGGGCAAATCTTATGTCACTGTGCAGGTCTGGAAGAATAAGGTAGCAAAATAAAAGCTCTAGTCAAAACACAAAATCATAAGCAGACACTGGGTAGACTTCAGTATTTACCAATCTGAAATATAAAGTCCCCTCCTAGCAACAGACTTCCCTGGGGCCTGTTCTATTGCTCTCTGAAATTATTTCTCCTTGGTTCCCACCATGTGGTGGACTCATTTATATTCCAGCAGACAGCTGGGAAAGTTGTTGGGCTTTTCAAAGGGACTGTGGGTAATAAGGCCTTTCCCAGTTCCATTCTCCCCTCTCTACCCCCCCACTCCTAGTCCAGGAGTGGAGAACATGTGGCGTCGAAGCCACATGTGGCCCTCGAGGCTAAAGTTTGGATTCAGTCAAATGGCGGCACTTAAGGACTAGAGGACCACACATAACCTCAAGGCCACAGGTTCTCCACCTGTGGCCTAGTCCCCTCCTCTCTAATATTGCCTTTTATCTACCCTATATGTATATTGTACCTACTGATATGTGTAGTTTTGTCTCCCCCATTAGAACATAAGCTTCTTGAGGACAGGGACTATTTTTGCTTTGTCTTTGTATTTCCAGTGGTTAGTACAGTATCTGGCACATAGTAAATCTTTTTTTGCTTGCTAAATTACACTAGGCCAATACCCTTCACCAGCTACACAGCCTTCAGCACCATGTCTGCACTAGGGTGTATAGTCACTATAGGTTTCCATGAATCCCTTTCCAAAACCCAGATGCTTAAGCCACTGACAATTTTTTAGATTATTCAGGTATTTCTAATCAGTCATTTGAAAAGAGCCAAACTTTATATTATCTATAGTAATAACAATAGTGGTAAAAGCTTCAGAGTTCCAACCTACCCCAAGCCAGCTGAATGGAATGAAGAGGGGAAGGGGGGAACTAGATTTTTCCCCTGTGATTTGCTTTGTTGTAGGAAGCAAGGGGCAGATGATATCGATAATGTTAACCTTTCCAGAAGCAAACTTTTTTTTTCCTTTTCATTGAATTAAAAGGGCCAATTGTCCTGGAAGATGATTAGCATGGTCCTGATGGCCCTCAAAAGGCTGACTTCACCAGCTCTGAAATCAGTCTAGAAGGCCATTTGTTAAGGAAGAACCCAGACCTTGAGAGGAAATCACTCTTCCCCGCTTAGATGGGGGAGAGGGGTTGAGGAAAGCAATGGAAGGAGGGACAAGGAGATTTTTTCCTCTCCTCTGCCATTGGTTATGGCATCTAGCAGTGAAGCTACTTATCCAAAAATAAGAACTAGCATTTATATAGCACCTATCATGTGCCAGTCGCTATGCTAAGCACTTTACATGCGATCATCACAACAACCCTTGGAGGGCCATGCTATTATTATCCCCATTTTACAGATGAGGAAACTGAGGCAAACAGCAACTAAATTACTTTCCCAGGGTCACATAACTAATAAGTATCTGAAGATAGATTTGAACTCAGATCTTCCTGACTCTAGGCTCAGTGATTTATTCACCCAGCATCTAGTCGCCCAAGTAAAAGAGTTCAAAAGTTCAAGAGTGTTTCAGCTTGAGAGAGTCCAAGGCACGGTGGAGAGAACAGAGATGAACATTAGCCAGTCAGAAACAAATATGGAGTCAGTGACTCAAGGAGGAAACAATCTCAAGGATTGTGACCCATGACAATAGAAAAGAGAGTCAAGCTACAGGGAATGACAGACCCCAGGATCTTAGCTACTAGCTGTCCTGCCTAAAATGACTTCAAAGGATTGCACTGACATAAAGATTTATGTGGAAACTTATTCTATCACATATATTTTGCTATAACTTTTTCAGATGTTAGCTTTTAAAAAGTTCTTTCCTCCCATAAAAAGATGTCTTTCCCTTTGCATCCTAGAGCAAATAATAGGCACTAAAAATGACTTAGATCAAAAGCACTTCCACAGAGATTGACACCAAATAAAGAAATGAAAATCACTTCTCTTGGCTTGATGCTACTGCAAGTTAGAAAGGAGAAATGTTGAAATAGACACCATTGATTTCAGTCACAATTGAATGATGAGCAAATCTTGCCAGCCAAGAGTAACAAGGGAAATTTCATCTGACAATGATAATTGATCATCTCACCAGAGGATGTTCAATCGTCTGCAACATAAAATTATTTGCAAAGCTGATATTTTGCAGAAAGAGCCATCCCTTCTGTTCTTTATTGATTGTGTACCACTTTGTTGGGGGAGTGGTCTATGAAATAGAGAAAGTATGTCTTTGGTTGACCTCCCTACCTCTTTTCTGTACCCTTTCTCCTCATTTACACACTCTTTAGTGCTTAATGCTTTTCTTCCGACCAAGAGCTTTCTGTTGTGTTAATAATTATACACTATAAGCTTCATGACAGCATGGATTGTGACTTATCTAAACTTTTCATCTTCCTAACACCCAGCATGTGATGGATGCTTAAAATATTTTGGGGACATTCTAAAATATCTACTATGTGCATAAGTACTAGCATTAGTCCCTGGGGATAAAAAGACAAAAACCAAACGGTCCTTGCCTTCAAGTGCTTACCTTCTAATAAGAGGGTTCTAGCATATACACAAAGAGGTCATTTAATACTGGGGACTATTCCATTTTTGTCTTTGTAGCCCTACTACCTGTGGCAGTAGTATGTGTTAGAGATACCTAGCACTTAGTAGGCACCTATTAAAGTTTGCTCTTGTCACTGTTAAGCATAGAATACATGAAAGGAAGTAGTATGACATGAGACATGGAAAGGCAAGTTGGAGTCAATATCAGGCTAAGGAATTGGGGATTTTATCCTTTCATGAATAAAAACCCACTCAAGGGTTTTGAGCAGTACATCAGGTAAACTATTCTGCCAGCTTTGTGAAAGATGAACACTTAAGACAGGGAGACCAGTTTGAAGGCTAAGGCAACAATCCCAATGAGGATTGGTAAAGGCTTTAACTTGGGTTACAGTTAACAAAGAGAAGGGGCCAGATGTAAGAGCTGTTACAGAGGTAGAATCAACAAGAGTTGGCCAGTGATTCAATATGAGCTGGGGAAGAAAAGGAAAAATCCAAGGCAGATTTTGAGATTTTGAGCTTGAGTGACAGGTCAAATGAGAATTCCATCAATAGAGATTGCAATGTTGGGATAAGGTTTAGGAAGAAGAGGAAGAATTCTGTTTTGGATACACTGAGCTAGAAGTGGAAGCTCAGAGGAAACATTAAGGCTGGATAAACATTTGACAGCTACCTAGAGAGAAGTATAATTGAAGTTAAGGAATAGATGAGATTGCCAAAGAGAAGAGCAAAAAGGAAAGAAGACAAGAGGGCTGATCCTTGGAGGATGCTGCATCTTAGTAGGTGGGAGAATATTGATGAATCAGAGAAGAAGACAGCTAGGGAGTGACCAGATAGGTCAAAGGAAAAACAAGAAGGTCTCAGACAAGAATGTCAACTGCTATAGAAAGGTTAAGGAAAATGAGGGCTGAGAAAAGGCAACTGGATCTGGTAATTAAGTAATCATAGAAGACCTTGGAAAGAGCAGATTCTGTAGAGTGATGGGTTTAGAAGTCTAATCACAGTGGCCCAAGACTGCTACTTCTGGAAATTTAGCAGTGAATAAAAAGAGCTATAGGCCAATAGCTTCAAAGGTCAAAGGAAGGTATTATGAGGATGGGGAAAACTTACATAAGATGTATGTACACATGTAAGAAAGAAAGAAAGAAAGAAAAAAGAAAGAAAGAAAGAAAGAAAGAAAGAAAGAAAGAAAGAAAGAAGAGAGAGAGAGAGAGAGAAAGAGAGAGAGAGAGAGAGAGAGAGAGAGAGAGAAAGAAAGAAAGATAGACAGACAGACATCCACATGAGTTGTCTAAATGTATTGGCACATAGCTCATAGATGGCATGGACAGATATGTCTATAATCTGGCCAACCCCTCTCTAAGGAGGCTGGAACTTCTGCCTTGGAGGTGCAGTAGAAGAGCCATGACTGGGTATTTGTTCCTTCCCTTGCTTATCTCCAAGAGGAATATCAGGCTGGATTTATATCTATCTGAATGATCTCTGGTCTAGGGGCATGATTATTAGGGGTTCAGAACACAGTCAGTACCTTGGTCATTTTCAATAGAGAGAATACCCCTTGGCTTACATTTTCCACCTTAGCCCCTTTCCACCAAACACCTTACATAAAATACCATCACAAATAGCAAATAGAAAGGCAATCCATTTATTCAAGCAAAATAGCAAAGACAGTTTTACATATTATACAGAAAATACCCAAGAATGAATTAGTTCTTTGCTCCGAGTAAGATGAAATATTATCTCAAACCAAGAAGGAGGCTCTGATCTCACCAAAGGAGAAAGTCTACAAAGTCTCTGGTTGGGGGGGGGCAGGGAGGCTAAAAATCAGGGACCTATTAAAGAGCTGGTTTCCCCTAAATGCCTGAAGTCTTTTCCCAGAGTCCATGAAACCACATTTGTATCTCTTCCCAAAAAGCTCTGACATCAACTCCACCCCTTACCCAGGTACTCAGCATCACATCATGCTAAGCTTTCCCTCCACCAGTTAGGAATCATGTCTCCTGCAAGCAGAAGAGCGTGCAAAATGCCCAGACCTGATTGGAAGGCCCGCTATACCTGAATTTTGTTTTACTCAAAGGATAAAGATGGTGACTTTTCTGTGGCCTTTCCCCTCATTTCATCCCTCTTCCTCCTCCCTCAGTGCTCTTTCCCTTGTTTCCCAAATCCCTCCTCTCACAGAGAAGAAAATGGCCAACTCTTTCACTCTAAAGTTCTAGGGACTCCTTTTAAGAGTATTTGCCTTTTCAAATGGGGCTACAAAAGAGAAGATAATGCTTAGTAATACAGAAATGATTATCAATCAATCAAAAGTATTTAAGTGCTCTCTATGTACCGGCTCTCTACAAAGTGTTGAAGATACAAAGAATGGTAAAAAAAACGAAGAAACAAACACAGTCCCTGACTTCAAGAAGCTCACAGTTTAATGGGGGACACAACATGTAAGTAACCACACAGCAGCAAAATATAAACAGAGTAGATGGGAGGTTGATCCAGATGGGAAGGCATTAGCAGCTGGAATTACAGGCAACAGGAAGAAACCTATGGAGGAAGGTATTATGCCTGCCAGGGTTTTCAAGATGCCAACTTTGCCAGTGTCATTGTTTACTGAATCTTGCGTATGTGACCTTAGGCAAGTCACTTATGCTTTCTAAACATCATTTTCTATATTCAATAATTGTGTAGGAAAAGCTAAGAGGTTTTTTATTCTTCCATTCCCCTCTGGGCCCCACTCCTGACTCACTGAGCTTCTTGATGAATCAAATCCCATCAGCTTTCTCACCCTGAAAGCTGCCTTCACCACCATGTTCCAGAAGTCTTCTCATTGGGAGCAGCTAGGTGGCGCAGTGGATAGAGCATTGGCCCTGAAGTCAGGAGGACCTGAGTTCAAATCCATCCTCAGACCAAACACTTGACACTAGCTGTGTGACCCTGGGCAAGTCACTTAACCCCAATTGCCTAAAAAAAAAAAAAGTAGCCTTCTCACCATTGAAGCTACCTTCGCCACCTTTACTCTGTAGTGCCTAGAGTTAGAAAGATGAGTTCACATCCCTTACTAGCTGGGCAAGTCACTTAACCTCTATCTGGCTCAGTTTCCTCAACTGTAAAATAGGAATAATAATAGCACATACATCCCAGAGTTGTTATAAGGAGGAAATGAGATAATATTTGTAAAGCACTTAGTATAGTGCCTGGCACATAAGTGCTTAACAAATGCTTATTCACTTCCCTCCCTCCTCTGCAACTCCTTCCTTTTATCATTTCCTCCCAGCATCTCCATTTTAAGGAAGACTTTTCAGGAAGCTGCATTCATTCTTTCATTCCTCTCTGGGCTTCATTCCTGACCCTCCAGACTTCTTTCTCCACCATCCCCCAAAATGAGTATCTTCCCTTCCTAGCTTTCAGCTTTTTATGTGTTGTCTTTCCCATTAGAATATAAGCTTCTCAAGGACCAGAAAGGTCGTTTCTTTTTGTTTCTATTTGTGTCCTCCATGTTTAGCACAATACCTGGTATACAATAAGCACTTAATAAATACTTCTTGACTTGTTGACTGTTAACACTCCTTGACCAGAATAAGACTGATAATTAGAGGCCTTTGCTGTGGACATATGTTATAAAAGTAGAATTACGGGGAAAGAGGGTGGAAGGAAATTACCTTGCCTTCTTCCCTCGGCTATGTTATTATCCAACCTCATTTTCATATTCCAGCCAGGAGGGATCTTGGGAATAAAGTAGGCTTTGTAGCTCTAGCCTCTACACAGGCTTTTTTTGGGGTGGGAGGAATTCATCAAATTAGGTTTTGGGGGCACAAGCTCCCCATAAGGGACTAAGGGGTAGTTATAATTAATTTCTAATCATGGACTGGAAAGCAGAAGTATTAATTGCATATTTATTTATAAGTCAGATAATCTATGGCCATGGACTTCAATCAGCAACAGACATTGGTTAGCCAAAAAGATTAATTTAATCTTACTATGGGACACTCGGTTGGCTTTTCTTGGTTGGCTTAGCTAAGAACTCATAGGCTTTCTAGTCTCTGCGCCTTAAGAAAGCAATGTGAAGTCATTGCTAGATAACATTATCAGCCCTCAATACCAGAGGTTGAGTTCCCTTGCTCATCTAAGTGCCCTAGTCACACACATCCTATGCATGTGTCCCTTCTACATATGATCTAGACACATGGGATTCTGGAAGGTGTCCCTTCACAAAAGGGACCTATGTGTTTCCTATATAAGTGCCCTGTGGTCATATTGATCACATCTTCTCTGTGTGTATAGGGGGAAGGGGATTATCCCCCCTGTTGGTGATGTGGTAACCTGTGAGAGAATATCACACATGTATATTTGGGGACTTTTTATTATCACTTTATTTTCCAAACCATCTTATTAAAGGTCTTTCGTTTTGAACTAATAAGTTCTCTGGCTGGTAAGTTAAACCCATCAGTAGATGTTCATATAGTTTTGAGTTTTGGAAGCTTCAAACTTGAGGTTGCTTTGGAGGTGGGGGTAACTTTGTTTGCCCCAGTTATATTTGAATATATTATCATTTATCATAATTAGAGCACAGATCTACTGAATATTACATTTCACAATCACAGAATAGTTTCCATCTTTGCTCAAATAGTGGGATCGCTAGAATCATCCCATACAATTTTTGTCTTGAGTTTGATATGATGATTCACAATTAGTGATTTCACTGTTCCCACAACTCAAGTTTGTCAATCCTATTGAACATTCAAAGGGAGCAGTTTCCCAGCAGAAGCTAAACTTATCAAACCAGTAATCCCTATATTTTTTTTTCCATTCTAACACTGAAGTAATCAAGGTATAGGAGGAAAGACCAGGGGGGAAAGGCAATTCACCAACATGGCATGTTTTTCATAAAGGAGATCAGCTGTTTTGTTTCTCTGAAAAAAACCTATAATGGGATCACTGACATATATAAGGGATAATTACAGCAAATGGTGTTGCAAACCTTAATAATGATGTGCATCTGTCAGAAGACACCCTTTTGGGAAAACCCCTGCACTTCTTCCTCTGTGCCTGAATACTGAGACTGTGAGGTTGTACTGGTCTGAAAAATCCAGCTTTGAATTGACTCCATTTCCTTCAGCAAAAAAGTTTTCCTTAATTCAGGCATTTATAAGGAGTCCAATTTAGCACTGTGGCTCAGAAGAGCTGCTGGTTCTTTACCCATTTACTTTAATGAGGAGGGCTATTTCCCTCAAATGCAATTTTCATGGCTCCAGGAACTATGCTGACATTTCTCAACCTTGCTTAGCATGTAATCACTTTCCTTTCCAAGTAGTTCCTTCATTTGAAAGTAAAAGCAAGTGGTAAGTTTACATGACTTGCATAGCCAGGAAGCTACAAAAGGTGAGTGAGTGGCACATAGCAAGCACTAAGGATTTAAAAGATAATTGTTTGTGAAATTCATTAAAGAGAAGCCCTATTCCTAATGAAGCCATGACATTTTTGCTTCTTGGCCAACTTCTTTCATGGAGTAGCAGTAACAGTCTGTCCAAGAGCAGAACCATTTGCCTACCGTGATGGGTTGTTTGTGTTTATCTCTAGTGTGTCTTCCAGCAGTCTGGGTCAGTGAGTATTGTTGGGACTTTCTTCTAATACATTTCAAAAGGAAAGCCAAACTGCCAGATCAAATTGTATTCTGCAATGACACACCAAAAAAAAGATGCTCATGATCCTGTTAAAAGGTCATTTCTACCCCTTAATGAGGTTCAGCAAAGCAAAAACAAAATACAGGCATTCACCATCTTGAAAACCACAGGGGAAAGACAAAGACAACCCCAATGCAAATTAGATGCTCTAATAGGAGACATGCTTGTTTTCATTACTTTTTTGTACATTTGCAGATAGATTAAATCGTTTCTCTCTGTCATCTTGGAGAAACTTTACATGTTGTCAAATAAATGACTGAAGGAGAGCTGGAAAGGGATGACCTAACAGATATCTAATAAATAATAATTATTATCTTTCAAAGTACATTTATATTTATATTCTCTCTTAAAAGGCAGTGTAGTGTGGTAGATAGATGGCTGGTCTTGAAGTCAGGAAGAGCACATTTCAAGTCTTGCTTGTGAGAAACAAAAACTGGCATTTGTGTAGGACTTTTTAAAATTCTCAAAACATATTATGCATGTGATCTCACCTGAGCCTCAAAACAACCCTGTGAAGTTAAGTACTACAGATATTCTTACCCTCCTTCATTTGACAGATGAAGAAACTGAGTCTTAGAAAAATTAGGTCACTTGTTCAAGATTACACAATTAGCAAGTGTCAAAGGTCTTCCTCACTACAAATCCAGCACTCTGACTCTTCCACAAGTCTCTCATGATATAAGACTATAGACAAGTCATTTAACCTCTTATTGCCCCTAGGCAACTCTCTAAGACTAAAAGACACAAACAAATTGCTAACAGGATTGGGGGGTGGGGCTGCAAGCGACATTTTCGACATTGGGAGTTCCCAAATACCACTGAAATCACAGGTCTACTACTACTGCTATTACTACACACACACACACACACACACACACACACACACACACAGAGTTTACCTCCTAGATCCCCATCTAATACTAGGGACTCTTTCCAAAATTCAGCACCAACTGAAAACACAAGATGTTTGGACCTCCTGAACTCACAAAATCACCTCCAAGCCTGGATGTATGTATCTCAAAACAGGACTGAGCACCCAAAGGAGGGTGACTATGATGGTGAAAGGACTGCTGACCTTGCCACAGGAAGACTGATTGAAGGAACTGAGATTTTTAGCTTGGAGAAAAGAAGACTCTTCCAGGTTAAAGTGTTTGAAGGACTGACATTCTGCTGGACCTCAGAGGGTAAAACTAGGGAGAATGGGTGGAATTCACAGAAAGGCAAATTTTGACTCGATGAGAAGAAAAATTTCCTGATAGTGAGTGCTGTCCCCTTTGAAGGTAGTGAGTTCTCCGTCACTGGGGAGTCTTTAAGTAGAGGCTGATGACCATTTGCCAGGAATTTTTATAGGTACCTTATATATACACGGGGTTAAAGTGAGAAAAGCATTGACTCTGGGGTCAGAGGACCTAAGTTCAGATCCTTTTTCTGATACTACTTTACCTGTGTGACTTTGGGCAAGTCACTTAACCTTTCTAGGCCTCAGTTTCCTCACCTGTAAAATGAGAGGGTTGGACTAGATGGTCTCAGAGATTCTTTCAGTTCTTGACTGATAATCTTTTGACCCTTCTGAGTTCCCTTCCAATTCAGACTCATTAAAGGCACAGATCAACAATTCACTGTGTAAACCCAAACCCCAGCAATAGGATGAAATGCCCAAATACTATGGAATCACTTATTCATTTTCTGCTTGGTACTTTCAACTTGGTACTTTGCCCCAACGTTTTCACATCTATCTTTTATGTTCTCCCCCACAAGAACCCAGTGGGGCTGGGAAAAGATTTACTTAAGGGCACACTATGAATTAGTCCTAGAGTCATTCTCAGAGCACAGGGCTACTGACTTCAAGTCCAGTACTAGGATTTGCCATATAAACTGCAGGCTTCTATGTCATTGACTGGGCACTAAAATTGGCCTAACCTGATGTAAAAAGACTGCAGGATTTGGGGCCAGAGGATGTAGGGTTGAAACCAGCTTAAACCATTTATCTCGCCAACTTAGGCAAGTCACGTAACATCTTTTGCTCTCAGTTTCCTCAAATGTAAAATATGATGATTAGGAAAAATTACCTCTAAAGTCTCTTCAAGCCCCAAATCTATGAGTCTAATACTCTTAAGCCTTTTTCTACTTGCATAAGAAATTTAAGTGTTCTTTGTGTCTCTGTATGTTTTTTTTTCCTTTATGAACTGCTTATTATCCTAATAGTATTCCCATGACCTTCCAATCCACAGTAACTAATATCTATTAAAATGTTTTCTGAATCTGCCTGGGGAGCTCTAAATCAAGGAATGTTTGCAAGTGTCACTCAATGACAATGACTAATTATTCTCAATTTTGTTTTTCTTTCCCCAAAAGAACGTGTGTTTTATTATTTGTTCATACAGATACAGAGAGAGACAGAGAGAAAGAGGACACAGAGACTGAGAGATAGACAGGTAGACAGGGAGGGAGAGAAGTGGGGAAGAGAGGGAGGGAGGGAGGGGGAGAGAGACAGAGAGAGAGCTCAAAATGAGAGGAATGGAGAGGAGAGGAGAGGAGAGGAGAGGAGAGGAGAGGAGAGGAGAGGAGAGGAGAGGAGAGGAGAGAGAGAGGGAGAGGAGAGGAGAGGAGAGGAGAGGAGAGGAGAGGAGAGGAGAGGAGAGGAGAGGAGAGGAGAGGAGAGGAGAGGAGAGGAGAGGAGAGGAGAGGAGAGAAGAGGAGGAGGGAGAGGAGAGGAGAGGAGAGGAGAGGAGAGAGAGGAGAGGAGGAGAGGAGAGGAGAGGAGAGGAGAGGAGAGGAGAGGAGAGGAGAGGAGAGGAGAGGAGAGGAGAGGAGAGGAGAGGAGAGGAAAGGAGACGGAGAAAGACACAAAGAAAAGGGAGAGAGATTGGCTGCTTTTGCACTTAGCTAAAGGAATCTTCTTCCTCGTCTCCTTCACAAGCTGCTGCTGAAACAATTCCCCAGAGACTGCAGCTCCCCACTCTTTAAGAGATCCTTTTTTTGTTCTTTTCCATGGGGCAGAAATAGAAAGGGGAAAAAAAACCTTTATGCATAAAGATATTTAAGTTAAAAAGATATGCACAAAGTGACAATATTATTTTCCATTCATGTTTCCCATGTTGTTGTGAAATCCCATACAGTGCCTTATAAATAGACCAACTAAAGTTATTTCTTATATACTTTGTATCAGGATCTTAAATATTATATGGAAACTCATTGCAGTTGGAAAATAAGACTACTAGAAAACTGTTGACATTATACCAAATGCACAAGATGAATATTTCATGTTACTAGTTAAAAAAAATTTCACACATCAGAAAAATGAAAAGCATGCAGTTGTTCTGTTTCAAAGGCCAGAATAATTCATCTAGTAAACTGGTCAAGCAGCACTGTTGATCATTACATTTCATTTTCCTTTCCCCTAGGACTATAATGTTAAATGAAGGAAGACAATCCTTCATCCATCATCTATTTTCCTGCTATCACCAGAAATAATCTCATGCAAGTTACCTTTCAACTCCATGTCAACAACAAAGGTACAAAGGTAGATGAGTAAGGCTGAGGCATGAAAACATGTTGGCAAGGCTGGGAGAGGATATAGTCCTTCCCTTTAAGGTCATTATTGTCATCAGGTGCTGGGTTCATGGAAGGATCAGTAGTAGTATTTGCTAGTTTGATGGATATTTCTGTCTCTGATTTTTTTTCGTTCCCAATTTTCTTTCTACCTCCTCCATTTGTTTTATTTTTGCACATGTATATCTTATTTGAAGGTCAAAATAATATATTGTTATATTTACACATACATGAAGAAAGCTACGGTTTGGGAGTTTAATTTTCTATAATTCATTGACGTGAATTGATTATAAATCATTTGTGGTCAAGCAAATAAAATAGTGAAGAAAAAGACTCAGAAAAATGATGGCAGAGGAATTATGGGGGCTAGGTATAGGACATGAAAGAGAATAAGAAGAAATAAAATGGGAGACACCCTAAGGAAAAATCCCCAGGGCCAGATGCATTCACAAGTGAATTCTACCAAATATTTAAACAACCAATTACTATATTGTATTAACTATTTGGAAAAGAGGCAAAGAAAGAGTCCTCCCAACACAAATATGGTTCTGATATCTAAAACAGGAAGAGCAAAAGCAGAGAAAGAAAACTATAGATCAATTTCCCTAAGGAATATTGATGCAAAAAAAAATTTTGAAATAAAATACTAGCAAGGAGATTACAGCAATATATCACAAAGATCATATACTATGATCAGGTGGGATTTATACTGGGAATGCAGGACAGGTTCAATATTAGGAAAACTATCAACATAATTGACCATATCAGTAACAAAACCAACAGAAATCATATGGTTATCTCAATAGATGCAGAAACATCTTTTGGCAAAATAAAACACCAATTTCTATTTAAAACACTAGAAGCATAGGAATAGAGTTTTCCTTAAAATGATAAGTAGTATTATCTAAAACCATCAGCAAGCAATATCTGAAATAAGCCTTCCCAATAAGATCAGGGGAAGCAAGGATGCCCATTATGACCAGTATTATTCAAGTATTATACTGGAAATGCTAGCTATAGCAATAAGAGAAGAAAAAGAAATTGAAGGAATTAGAATAGGCAATGAAGAAACAAAACCATCACTTTTGTAGGTGATATGATGGTATTCTTAGAGAACCCTAGAGAATCAACTAAAAAACTAGCTGAAATAATTAACAGCTTTAGCAAACTTGCAGAATATAAAATAAGCCCACATAAATCATCAGCATTTCTATATATTACCAACAAAGTCCAGCAGCAAGGGACAGAAAGAGAAATTCCATTTAAAATAATTTATGACAATATAAAATACTTGGAAATCTACTTGCCAAGACAAACTCAGGAACTATATGAACACAATTACAAAACACTTTTCACACAAATAAAATCAGATTTAAACAATCAGGAAAAATATATTAATTGCTCATGGGTAGGCTGAGACAATATATTAAAAATGACAATTCTATCTAAATTAATTCACTTATTCAGTTCTATACCAATCAAACTACCAAAAATTGTTTTAGAAGGCCAGAAAAAATAATAACAAAATTCATCTGGAAGAGAAAAAGGTCAAGAGTATCAAGGGAATTGCAGGGGAAAAAATAACAAAATTCATATGTAAGAATAAAAGATCAAAAGTATCAAGGGAATTAATGGGGGGAAAAAGGTGAGGAAAGGGGGCCTAACCATACCAGATCTCAAACTGTATTGAAAAGCAGTAATCATCAAAACAATCTGGTACTGGCAAAGAAATAGAGTGGTGGATCAATGGAATAAATTACATACACAATACACAGCAGTAAATTACCGTAGTAATCTAGTGTTTGATAAACCCAAACTTTTAGGGCAAGAACTCACTATTGACAAAAGCTTCTGGGGAAATTGGAAAGCAGTTTGGCAGAAACTAGGTACAGACCACCATTTCACACCATATACCAAGGTAATGCCAAACTAGGTCCATGATTTAGACATAAAAGGTGATACCATAAACAAATTAAAGGAGCAAAGAATAGTTTACCTGTCAGACCTATGGAGAAGGGAAGAACTTATGACCAAACAAGAGACAGAGAACATTACAAAATACAAAATGGATAATTTTGATTATATTAAACTAAAAAGGATTTGCACAAACAAAACCAATGCAACCAAGATTAGAAGGAAAGCAGAAAGCTGAGGAATGGGGGAGAATTACGGCAAATGTCTCTGATAAAGGCCTCATTTCCCAAATATGTAGAGAACTGACTCAAATTTATAAGAATGCAAGTCATTTCCCAATTGATAAATCATCAAAGGATATGAACAGGCAGTTTTCAGACAAAGAAATCAAAGTTATCTATAGTCATATATGAAAAAATGTTCTAAACCACTACTGATCAGAGAAATGCAAATTAAAACAGCTCTGAGGTACCACCTCACACCTTTCAGATTGGCTAATATGAGAGAAAAAATGATAAATGTTGGAGGGGATGTGGGAAAACTAGGACACTAGTACACTATTGGTGGAGTTGTGAACTTATCTAACAATTCTGGAAATAATTTGGAACTATGCCCAAAGAGCTATAAATCTATGTGTAAACTTTCACCCAGCAAGACCTCTACTGTGTCTGTTTCCCAAAGAGGTTTTTAATAAAAGGCGCGAGGACCTATTTGTACAAAGATATTTATAGCAACTCTTTTTGTGATGGCAAAGATTGGAAATTGAGGGAATATACATAAATTGGGGAATCACTGAACAAGCTATGGCATATGATTGAAATGGAATGCTATTGTGCTATAACAAATGATGAACAGGATGCTTTTGGAAAAAGCTGGAAAGACTTACATGAACTAATGCAAAGTGAAGTGAGCAGAACCAAGAGAACATTATACACAGTAACAGCAATATTATATGATGATCAACTGTGAATGAATTCTCAGCAATACAATGATCCTAAGGACTCATGATGAAAGATATTATCCACCTCCAGAGAGAGAACTGAAGGAGTCTGAATGCAGATCTAAGCATACTATTTTTCATTTTTTTGTGGGAGAGTTTTTTGGCCTGTGTTTTCTTTCACAACATGTATGGAAATATGTTTTGCATGATTGCACATGTATAATCTATATCAAATTGCTGGCCATCTCAGGGAGAAGGAGGGAAGAATGGCAGGGAGAGAATCTGGAACTCAAATTTTTTTTAAAATGAAGGTTAAAAATTGTTTTACATGTAATTAAGGAAAAATAAAATATCATTTTTAAATGGGAGGCAGTGTAGTGCAGTGGATAGAGAATTGTACTGGAAGTAAAAAGATGTGTGTTTGAATCTCAACTCTGCCATTTCCTGTGTGACCTGAGGGAAGTAACTCCCCTCAGCCTCAGATTCCTCATCTGTCAATCTGTGATACCCTGATCATAATATCTCACATTTATATAGTGCTATAAAATTTAAAAAGCACCTTACATACATTGTGTAACTTGATCCTCAGAAATCTTGTGATGTAGGTACTATTATTATCCACATTTTACAGGTGAGGAAATACAGTCTCAGAGAGATGAAGTGATTTGCCCAGAGTCACAGAGCTATTAAGTGTCTGAAGCAAGAGACAACTTTCTATTGCTGTAATTAAAGGTTGCACTTAGAGCATCTTTACCAGTCTAACATTCCAGTGAAATACCTCTCTCTCACAGGATAATACACATTTCTTTCCAGAACTTTAATATCATTTTAATGTTTAGATTCCTAATGAAAGATAAAAATAGCTTGGGGCTTCTGAACAAGCAATCCCTTTCCACCAGAACAAGTAACTCTCTAGATTTGCTCTCCAATTAAGATGCTGCGCAGGAACTCTCTTGAGTGTCCTCTTCTTTCTCCTAGAAGCTGATCATATCAGGAAATCTTTCTCTAGAAAGCCCAGCATGTGAACTCTTAAACTTAGTTACCCTCAAACTTGGAGTACCCACAAGGCAATTTCTAATGCTGGGACTCTCTTCAAGGGCTGAGTGTGAACAGACACAACTCTTTCTATCATATGCTTCTGCAGGAAACCTTTCACTACAACCCCATGTTAAGCTGAGAAAGCTGACCCTCAGAATCTTTCCTCTTGGGTCATGTGCAAGCTCATGTCTACCGTGGCTGCGCACTTCTGCTGAAGGTTGCCAATAACCATTAACTACATAAGGCAGGGAAAAGATAAATTCTCTTCCTGTCCCTTGCAATACATCAAAGATACAAGCAGAGGCAGAGGGGAAAATGAAATACTAAAGAGACAGAAAGAAACAGCTGCTGATTTCTAGTTAGCCAATAATCATTAGCTCCAAATCTGAAACCCAATAAGTATTGGGAAAGTGGGTATGCTCACATTCCATGAAAGGGAGAGTGACCCCTCAATTTCCTTCAAATAATAGCTCATGCCCTGTATTTTCATCAAGTTGAACAAACTTGGATTGATGGGTAACTCCCCTGCTCATTTCCCCTTACAATACTGTTGACACTATGAGAATCTCCACGGAGACATAAAGAAAAACACTCACCGAATTTAATTCACCAAACATTTATTAAGTAGTCTGTGTTCAAAGAACTAATGTTAAGCACTGGGGATACAAAAACAATATAAAAATAACCCCTCACTTCATGGAACATACACTTTCGAGTGGAGGGAGATATGACATGCACATGGATCAATAGATTATACAAGGTAATTTGAGGAGGGACAGTATATTAATAATGAAGTCAATTGTGGAGGGCTCCCAAGATAGGTGTCACCAGGGTAGAGCCTTAAACAAAGATTAAGATGCTAGAAGTCGGGGATAAGGAAGCAGTTTGTTACAGGAATAGGGGAAGCAGGGTTTGAGCAAAAGTAGGAGAAAAGGGATAGGATGGCTAGATCACGGAACAGCTCAAAGTGAAGTCTAACTGAAATATAGGCTGCTTGAAGAGGAGAAATAAGTCTGGAAAGGTCAGCTGGAGTTAACCATAGATTTTAAACACGAGAATAAGGAAACTGAATCTGAGAGAAGGTAAGTAACTTGTTCAGGGTTATTCACCTAGTAAATGTCTAAGGGAGGGATTTGAACTCAATTCCTTCTGATTCTGAGGTCAGCACCTAACTACCAAGAAAACTGATTAGAAACTACCCTAGTCACATCCCTTTCACCAGTATGGCCCCTGAGGTTCCTTTCAGCTCTACGTACGGTCCTAGGCATGACAAACACAGGAAAAAAGGCGCATTAAGCCAGTAATGAAATCTAGTATTCCTTAAGCAGGTCCTATTAGCGTATAGAAGCAGCATTGCCTGGGGCATTTAAGGAGTCTTCTCTTACCAATTTTCAATAGAAATTGAGGGTAGCTAAAAGATTGTGACCCTTAGCTAGTTTAGGTCATTCACCAGGAGTCAGATCTGGGTAAAGCTTTAGGGTTGAAAAGGTGTAGTTGTCTATGTCCCCAGGAAGCACCCCTAAAATGAGTATGTCTTTCATTGCTTTTGAATTGTGCTGACTGGTATCAAGTCAGCCAAGGAAGATGTGAGTCCATGGGTCCTCCCTAAGTCCTGTGGCAGGACTTAGTACTTCCCCCATTTGGCATATGGGAGTATAAGGAAGGAACAAGTTTCCAGGGGAGTTTCCTAATAAAGTTCCCAGAACCTGAGACCTAAGTCTTCTATAAGACAACTAAGATTCTCCCCCATAATCCTTGGGGCATGAGTGAGAGCAAACCACTTGTGGCTGTGACCTTTGCAACCATAAGGTCAACTCCACATTGAGAAAAGGAATTCGAATAGGGTTTTGTTGGAGGAAGGTAGGAAGTGGTCTTGCTAAAGGATTCATTTTGCAAAGAGGCCAAAGCAAACAGGAACTATCCCCATGTAGCCCTCAGTCCTCCGGTCTCATGATTCATACTTGTATCAATTACTTTGTGCTTAGAAGAACCTCAGAGGTGAAGGAAATTATTTTCCAAACCATGATGAAAAGAAGCAGGAATTCCACAGCAATCTTCTCAAATCATTTGTCTTGCATTCTCTGTGTCATTTATGATATATCTTCATTTATGACAGAAGCCAGTTCTGACTGTCAAATCACCTGGAGCTGAAATTATTTTTGAAAATGTGTTGGAGTCCCCATTCTAGAGAATTCACATGCCAAATCACTCATTCTGCATACAAGCAAATATTTAGATTGGCTGAAGATCATCCAATGATCACCTAATTATTCTGGTCCCCAATCTGACTTTACTGCAGCAAAGGAGAATGACAGAAATGCAAAGAAAAGGTTTAGCCAGAGAAACACAGGGTTCTCTGAATGAGAGCCAGGCAGAATGAAAAGGGTTTTGTCTCTCAGTACTGAAATATAGAGGGCAGTTGGAGCACTTGCAGTTCCCCAGCAGCGTAGAAACAACTGGGATGAACAAACACAATTCCTTAATGCAATGAACAAGTTTAGCCCTGGAGAACTAATAAGGAAACACACTGTCCACTCAATAAAGAGGTAGGAATTAATGGGTGGGAAATGTGGTTCATATAGCAGAGGTGCGTACTGCAGTGGTTGGCTTTGCATAAATTATTTTTTGTTGTTATTCAGTTGGGGAGAAATAAGGTTAAGGGTAATGGAACATGGCATAAAAACAAAGGGAAAACTGTTTTTTCAGAAAAAAAGATGGATAAATTATAAAAATCAGCACGGATCTGTAACTTACATAGTCTCAGAGGTATCTGAGGCAATGAAAGGTTAAGTAACTCACCCATCATCACAAAATTTGCATGTGTCACAGGCAGTCATTGAATCCCTGTCTTCTTACCTGCAAGGCCAACAGGAAACTCTAGGGGCTTCTTCTACCTTATGGCTACACCCTAGTGGGCTTCACCCTGGCCCAAGTCTACCCTGTCCCATCCATCTCCTTCCCAGATGACCTCACCAGGATCAATCTCCTCAGAAAAAGCTCATCTTATGCTAGGATAAGATCTCCCAGTAATGAGTTCCCCTTCCCACTCCATTATTTATTTTGGGGGAAGGAGGGGAGGCAATCTGAGTTAAGTGACTTTTCTCAGGGTCACACAGCTGTAAGTGTCTGAGGCCATATTTGAACTCAGGCCTTCCCGACTCCAGGGCTAATGCCCTATTCACTGTGCCACCTCACTGCCCCCCCCTACCCTTTTTGTACTTATTGCCTTGGACATAAAAGCTGCTACTTACAATACTGCTCTAAGCTAAGACAGCAAATTAAACTTCTTTTTCAACCTTTGTTCCCATTTTGTTCTTTCTAAAGGGCAAACTTGTGGCTGCTTTGAAAAAAAATCTCTTGAAAAATATATTATCCTCCACTTTTTCCCCCAAAGTAGACTCATTCATTTTGGATGGAAGTATGAACTAGACATTTGGATATGGTACTAAATTACCTCTGAGATCTTCTCTAACTCTAAAAGTCTAGTATCTAAGCTATTGCCTCTTATTAGAGTGAGCAGCTAGATGGTGTAGTGGATACAGTGCTGGGCCTGGGGTTCAAATCTGGCCTCAGACACTTACTAGCTCTGTGTGACCCTGGACAAGTCACTTAACTTTGTTTGCCTCTGTTTTTTCAGCTGTAAAATGAGCTGCAGAAGGAAATGGCAAACCACTCCAATATCTTTGCCAAGAAAACCCCAAATGAGGTTACGAAGAGTCAGACACAACCGAAACAACTAAACAACAACGACAGAGAGAGTGAGCTGATATCAGAGGTTGAAAGACCTAGATAGAGTTCAAATATTAATACTTCAGCTGTTGGGATATAAGACCCAGGATTCAGGAAGATACTAATCCCCTACCACCAGCATTTAAATGATTGATAATTATCAAATTCAAGTAAACAACTGAATATTAATGTTAAGTGGATTGTTTTCATATTTTACCAATAATTGTCTGATAGAGGATCCTCTGATTAACCACAAGTCTATCTTCTTTTTGTCTCAGCCTGATAAATCTGAAAAGATTAAAGCATAAGACCTTTATCTGCAACTTTCATTACATTTCCTCATGGAAGGAGATTGATTGATACTCCATTGAGACAACTGACATCTTAGCATCATGGGTCTAGAAGACCTAGAAGAAAATTTAAAGGTCATCTAGCCTATCTCCCTCATTTTATAAGTGAAAAAAAAAACATTAAGGTTAAACAATTAACCCAAGGTCACACAAGCAAGAAGTAGCTAATCTGAGATTCCAGCTTGACTCCAAATCCTACACTCTTCCCACTTCACTTCCAAGCCTTGATGAGGATGGGGAATACCTTGAGTCTGAGTGCTTGTTGGAGATGAACAACACCTCACTGAAACAGTGATTGAAGGATGATTTGATTGATTCAAGACTATTGGATGAAGCATAGTTTAGATTTGGTGCCGGTAGAAGGGTACAGACAAATCAGACCAGAGGTCTTAGATCTGGGGAGAACTAAGCTCAGGTATGTACAAGACATTAGCTCTGTACTGCTAGGGAAGGAAAATCCACTTATCCTTTGACCCTGCCCTAGAGAACCCCTTCAATCATCCAGGTAGCTATAAAATATGTGGTTCTCTCTCTCAGAGGTCCTTAGAGAAGGATCCCTCTGACCAAAGAAATGTAGGGGAGTGACCATGTGGTTCCAAGAGTCATCAGCTATCAAAGCCCAGTGGTGGAATGTTGAATGCTTCTGGATCTAGGCTCCAGTAAAAGCGGCTGGAGCTCCCAGGCTCAGTTTTGTAAAGAGAGAAGAAGGGAATTCATAAAGTTGATCTAACTCTCCTGGTCACGTTTTCCATATGTTTATAATCCTGCTATCTTTGCTAATCTAACTTTGCTAAGTCTATAAATGACAAGCAACAGAGAATAATAGAGAAATGAACCAACCAAAACTAGCACCATTTTTTGTTCTTAATTTACAAATTTTTGCCAGTTTTTTTTAAATGATCATAATATCATAGATTTGGACCTAAATGGAACTTTAGGGACCATTGAGTTCAACCCTCTCTTTTTACAGAAGAAAAGGCTGAGATACAGAGAAATCAAGTGACTTGCCCAGGGTCACACAGTGTCTGAGGCAGGATTTGAACCTTGGTCTTAGGGCTGTAGGCTCAATGCTCTATCCATTGCACCATGTTGCCTCTCAAGTCAAAACACTAGTGATGCCATTTTACATGTGGAATAACATTTTTTTCATTCACCTATTCATTTTACTAAACAAATATCCATTGACAGGCTACTCTATTTTCAGGCTGGGTAAAGGAACCAAGGCTAAGATTCACATTCATTGGTGAACAATAGCCAACCATACCCTGACTGCTTTATTGTCTTCCTGAAGATTGAAAAAGTAATTCATCTAATTTTTGCAGTCTGGTTGTCAGCCTCTTTACTATCCTTTCCAGAAAAACAATGTGGGCTATGAGGAATGTACATCTTTGGTAAGGCAAGTAAGAGCTTATGCTACCTGTCTTCTCAAATATGCATTAGCCACCACCAAATTTATGGTGAAACACAAAAACAAGGCCACAAATCACTCTTAACTACCCACGGGAAGTGCTCCTGACCTACTCAGGTCTATCAGATACACAACATCTTAGAAAACATATGAAAACTTTAAAACTTCTATGCCGAGAAGATAAAGCAGGAGAAAACATGGCCTGTCTTTAAAGTGGCAAAGGGCTATCTATCAAGTAAGAGAGAGAAAGCTCCTAGGCAGAGTCAAAGAGCTAGAGCTGGGAGAACGCCAGAGGTTATCTAGCCCAACCCTGACATTTTACCCAGGAGAAAAATGAGGCTCTGGACATGAAAGGAGCTGTCCAAGATCCCACAGGTAGGAAGCATCAGAAATGCAATTTCAATCAATCATCCAGTATTTATAAAGCACCTACTATGTGCCAGGCACTGTGGTGGGCACTAGGGATACAAGTAAAAAAGAAACAAGTCCTATTTGCAAGAAATTCACATTCTAAAGGGGGAAACAAACACATGCAAAAATGCACACATCACAAATATATATATGTACACCTACATATATATACATACACAACATAGTTAAATACAAAGTACTTATGGGTGGGAAGCAAGGGTATGCTGATAAATGTTTAACAACCTGTTAGTATGGGGGGGGGGGTTGAAGGGGATATTTTCAGACTATATTATTAAATTTGTCCTGAGGAGAACATAATAATAATAATTGCATTATCAACATTTTTTCCACCACTTCCTTAAATCTAGGCAATCATCAAAACAATAAATCAAGCCTAATTTGTAGCATTTGACAATTTTCAAGGTGTAAATGCTCAAATTCAACAATTAACTCTCCTGACTTCAGGCTGCTTATAGCACACCTCTGAAGGAAGGGCACTAGAAATCTGGGAGACTGGGGAAAGCTCCATGCATAAAACAATGCATAAACTGCATTTCAAAGGAAAAGACTGTGTAGCACTATCTTTCAAGCATTTGAAGGAGAGGCAACTAGGTGGAGCCATAGATAAAGCACTGGCCAGGAAGTCCGAAAGACCTGAGTTCAGATTCTGCCTCAGACACTTAACTGTGTGACCCTTGGCAAGTCATGTCATCTCTGTCTGTCTCAGTTTTTTCAACTATAAAATGGGAATGCACCCACCTCCCAGGTGCTAGAGCTAGAAGGATGCCAGAGGTTATTTAGCCCAACGCTGTCATTACACACCTACCTCCCAGAGTTGTTACGAGGATCAAATGAAATGTTACATATAAAATACCTAGCATGGTGTCTGGAATGTAATAAGTGCTTAATAAATGCTTGCTTCCTTCCTTACCCTCATTCACTCCACCCTGTAGTCAAATATTTGGAAGGGCTGCCCTGTAAAAGAAGAAATAGATTTACTCTATTTTTTATTTTAACCAGAACTAGCTGTAGCACTGAGAAAGGACCTAAGCAGTGACATGCCAGGGAGTCAACCCACAGTCCTGTACAAAATATGGACCCAATGAGAGTTAAGAATATAATTAGGGGCAGTTAAGTGATGCAGTGTATAGAGCACTGGACCTGGAGTCAGGAAGACCTGGGTTCAAATCTGGTCTCAGACATCTAGTACCTGTGTGAGGCTGGGTAAGTCACTTAACTCCAATTTCCTCCAAAAAAAAATGAGTCAAATTAAAGAAAATGGAATGCTAACAATGGTACTTCAGAAAGAAGTCTACTTTGGGCTACTAGAAGCAAGAACAGAGCTGCAAGCTTAGCTCTTCCTCTAGACATTGACTATCTGTGTGGGTCTGAGAACCTTGTTTATCAATTCTGTCTCCTTGGGTCAGTAAGATGGAGATAAGAACACCCCCACCAAAGACACATAGGTACCACAAGATAGATGAAATATAATCAGTTACATAGAATACAACAGAAAGTCAAGGTATCTTCAAAGTGTCTAGTGCAACCCAACATACTGCCTATGGATCAGATACTGTGTGCTAAGCCACATTTTGTCACACAAAGACAAAATGAAAAATAATACCTACCCTCAGAGCACTTACCGACATAGAAACTCCCTTTACCAACACAGATTGGCAAGGGGCTCTATAACATAATCTTAGAGGGGTGTCTGGAACAGTGACTTACTAGCCCATAGTCATGCAGCTAGCATGAGCCAGAACTCGGGTCTTCCAATTTCTAAGGATAGTACCCTATATACTATATTATGCTACCTCTGAAGCAGATAACTATATACAGGATAATTTGGTGAATAAGAGAGCAGTAATAACAACGGAGTTCATGAAAGGGTTCTCACAGGAGGTGGCACAAGAACTGAGCATTGAATGAAGCTAGAGTTGCTAAGAGATAATTGTAACATGTTTCTTATTCTAATATGTTGCTATTTACAAAATTCTATGGAGTTAATGAAAAGAGTTATCTGGAAGCCAATAGATTGCAGAGACATGACTTGGATCTCAAAATTAAATCAGATGAGAACTAATTCAATCAATCAGCAAGCATTATCAAATGCTTTAATGCATTAATAAAAAGACCTACTATGTGCCAGGCACCATGCAAGGCATTAAAGATACAAAGACAAAAATTAAAACAGTTCCTGCCTTCAAGATGCTAGCATTCTATCAGGGAAAACAACACATACATACGTAAACAAATATAAAATATATACAAAGAAAATACAAATGCAGGGCATACCAAAAGTCTTAGTGTAGTTTTCAGCTTTTGAAAGCTAAAATCCCTTCTTTCATCTCTGAAGGGCTCCCCATTCCAATCCACACAGCAGTTGTAAATGATCCCATCTTTCAGAAAGCCTTCCCTTGTCTTTTTCTAGCCTGGAAGGCTAGGTCCAAAATGAGTGGATCCCAGCAATCTCTCTCTGTTCTTCTACCAGGGTCATTAGATCATAGGTTTAGAGTTGGGAAGAAGTTTAGGCAATCTCTAATCCAATCCCCTCATTTTACACATGAAGTAATTGAGCCCTCCTGAGGCTGCTGGCTTCTGCCTCACTGCTCACAAACATCTTTAACCTTCCTGTTAAATAAAGGAAGGAAAAGGAAGAAAAAGCTGTTACACTGATCATTCAAAACCATATCCTGTTTGTGTCAAGCACTGGCCCACTGGGTTTTTATTCAGAATAGCCACTGTCAGATTATCTTCTCAAAAAGAAAAACAAACACACAGAAGTGAGAGATTGTAAAGCCTCCAGGGTCCCTCTGCGTTTGCTTATCTTCCAGCAAAAGCTGGTGAGGGTCTAATTCTTTCCTGATGGGTTTGATAGTTCCTGCAAACTCAAGAAGCCTGAGGTTATTGACCAATGAGTGTCTCTTGCCATTTCATGGCCTTTTATTGCAAACCTATTTCCCTTCCAACCCCACCCCTGCACCATTACATTGATTGAAGAACCTGGGGGTGTTGAGCCTGCAGAAAAAAGACTCAGGAGAAAGAAATATGATAGCTGCATGTAAGTATTCGAAGAATTGTTTTATAGAAGTCAAATAGTTGTTTGGGGCCAGACTTTGAGTCAGCACCAGAATAAAAATGATCAGAAGAATTTTTGCCGATTGAAAAAAATAAAATACAATTTTATAAATAAAATATTCACTCAATTTTAGCCTTTAGTTACTGTTGGCTTTTATAAGTAGCCTGGCTAGATGTGATACCTTAGGCTATATACTAAAACAGCTTTACCCCTCCCTCATCAGGGAGAGACTTACTAGTTACTCTACTCCAATGGGCAGGAACAAAGCATTTGATGGTCCAGAGAAAGCTAGATAGCTGAAAGCCAGCAGATGGTAAGAGAACAGCTTGGAGTCCACAAGATCGGTAGAGATGTTCAAGAGAAAACAGACATGACGCAATGAATAGATGACTCAGCAGAGAGCAGGGACTCAGTACTCAGTAGAAATGATATGATGCTCGGCAGAGAGTGAAAGCGTGGTACCCAGCAGAATGCAGAACAATGACATCAACAGAGGACCTTGGCAGCTCTGCTATATGAAAGACGTAAGGTGACCTGGCTCCATGTGCTCCCTCCCTATATTCCCTCCCCATGTGCTCTCTGGTAACAAATATTCTTTGTGGGTGCATTTCCCCAGTGCTGATATGGTAACCTATGGGGAAAATGTATCCCATGTGTTAATGGTGGAGGGGACACTTTCTTTTCACTTAATTTGCTATATAGTCTTTTGCTTATAAACTCTGTTTGGCCTTTATCATTTCACAATCTGGCCCCTTTCTACCATTTAAGGGAGTGTCCAGGCTATGTATGTTCACTTCTCTTCTGGCTCTGCTAATGGCTCTTATCTCTCTGGACTATTCTACCTCTTCCCTTCTTACCCTAGAGAGGTTTCCACTCTTTTTTTTTTGTGAGGCAATCAGGGTTAAGTGACTTGCCCAGGGTCCCACAGCTAGTGAGTATCATGTGTCTGAGGCTGGATTTGAACTTAGGTCCTCCTGACTCCAGGGCCTGTGCTCTATCCACCGAGCCCCTAGATGCCCCCAAGGTTTCCACTCTTATAGCTTCCTCCTCTGCTTGGGGAGTTCTGGCCCAGAACCACCATATGAGAGGGTGTCCAGGCCATCCATATTCACTTCTCCCCTTGCTCTTCTCCCGCCTCTCTGCTCCTCCCTCTTTGCTCCCCCTACACACCTTTCCAGCTCTCTTTTATGTGTTGTCTTCCCCCCATTAGAATATGAGTTCCTTGAGAGTAGAGATTGTCTTTTTTTAATTTGTATTTGTATTCCCAGCACTTAAGAGAGTGCCTGGAGATACATGAGAAGTACTTAATAAATTCTTTCTCTATCTATCTACCTATCTCTCTATTCTTTACAGGCATTATTCCCTTCCAGGCACTCTACAATCCAGCGGTAACAGCCTACCTATTGGTCCTCACACCCAATGCTCCAATACCTGTCTCCCATGCCTAGAATTGTTGCCCTCCCTCGGCCTCTACCTCTTAGAATCCCAGCCTCCTTCAAGACAGCTCAAATGCAACCTTTTTTCCTGTCCCTCGTGCTGCTAATGCCTTCCCCTCTAAGGTTACCATGCATCTAGGCCACTCTATGTTAAGCAGCTTAGTGTAAGGGAAAGAGCCCTGGATGCAGGAGCCATCGAATCTTGACTTTGCCACTTATGACTTGGGAGACTTTATGCAAATTATTTTGACCTTTGGGAAGTCGTAAATTCTCTGGGCCTTGTCAAATGAGAGGGTTGTGCTGGATGCCCTCTGAGTTCCTTCCCAGCCCTGAAAGTCTATCATTCTATGAACTAAAACTAGACCTCAGTCTGGGCCAGCTTCCCATGAGGTGCTTCTCTCCCAGCCAATGAGTCTCATCAGCTGCTCTGCTTCTATCCCTGATTTTGGCTGTCCCCTAGTGGCCTCTTGCGACACTGCCCCAATCTGGTTAACACTTGATATGAAGGAAGCTATTCAGAAAATCGTTGAATGTTAGAGCTGAAAAGCACCTCACAAGTCATTAAATCTAAACCCTTCATTTTACAAACAAGGACATTGAGATACAAAGTTGTACCCAATGATACTGCGAGCTCCTTGAGGACAGAGACTATCTTTTGCCTCTTTTAGTATCCTCAGTGCTTACCATAGTGCCTGGCACATAGTAAGCACTTAAGAAAAGTCTATTGATGGAATAATTGTACTGGAATTAAGCGGCAGAGCCAGGGATTAAATCCACATTCTCTGACTCCAGAATGAGCTCTTTTTTCCACTCTCTATCACTTCTACCAACATAAAATGAAAATATCATAGACTTTAGAGGCCTTTAGCCATTCTTAGGGATTTCCCCAAATAAGAGAAACTCCTAAGAATCTTGGAAACCACCTGCAGCTCACTGGGAGTATAGGAATATCAGGAGTTATTGTTTCCCCTTCTGCTATGGATTCCCTTCTGAGTTCTTTGGAACCTTCCCCCATCTACCAGAATTTCAGAAGATCATTTGCATTTCTGTAGCAGCTTTCAAATCCCTGAGTGAGAATATGCCTTTTATAGAAACTAAGTCTCTTCCAAAATCCCCACAAAGTCAGGAGACTACTCAAAACTAAAAGACTGCATCCTTTCCATCACTTTCTTCCCCCCCTCCTCCTCCTCCTGCATTCTCCTACATTCCCCTTCACTACTCATTTTCCCGCCCATTAGTAGCTTATTCTGTATTGCCAATCACAGCATGCCACTAGGGGCTAAACTACTGAGAAATTCTGCTGCTGTGTGCTTTCCTGTAATGATGAGAAACAAGTCTGATTGCTATTGTCTCATCACAAGGTGCACTGAAGAGGAAAAGCCAACACAGTAACTGAGCTGGAGTCCTGGTCCCAGAGAGATTCCGTGATTAAGGGGAAGATCCAGAAATTAATCAATGATGAGACCAGAAACATGAGCCGGTGCATGTCAATTTGTTTCAGGCTCATGTAGTTTGAGGCCAGTTGGAAAAATAACAATGACTGTAGCCAGTAATTGGCCATCTTTACATCCCTCTGTTTGTTTGCCTCACAAAGATGGGGCACTAATGATTCAGGCATCTCCACCAATTGATGACATTGAATGCCTGGGTGAGATTTTTCCAATTGCTGCTGAACTGGAATCTAGCCCCCAAATGGCCCTTCAGTTGTGAGCCAGTGAATACCCTAGATCATTGTTACCCTCAGCTGTGCCTATAGAAAGTTAGACCTCTCTGTTATTGTGTTTTCTGCTATCAGCTAAGGGTTTTCTCCTTCTATTGCAGAAATGACATTCCACATTCAGCCCATGATTTACAACTTACAAAGCACTTTTCTCATGGAGCCCCTGCAAGATAGGATGGCACAATTATTATTTTTACCCCATTTACCTAGGAGGAAAATGAGGCTAAGAACAAAGCAACTTCCCAGACTTCACATTGCTGGTAAATGGCACGAACTAAAATTTGAATCAGGCGTCTTTCTTCCAAGACCAGTGTTCACTTGGCTTTGCCAGATTACATCTTTCCTTTTGTTGTTGTGGTTGTTGTTTGTTTGTTTTTTTGACTAGGCAATGGGGTTAAGTGAATTGCCCAGGGTCACACAGCTAGTAAGTGTCAAGTGGCTGAGGCTGAATTTGAATTTGGGTCCTCCTGACTCCAGGGCTGATGCTCTATCCACTGTGCCACCTAGCTGCCCCCACATCTTTCCTATTTACACTCAGGACACCTGTTCTACACCAAAAGTCAACAACATAGTTCTACTTGAGTTATTTCATCGGCATTAAATTTTTTGTTGATGATCAATCATTTCAGTTATCGTTATCTGACTCTTTGTGACCCCATTTGGGGTTTTCTTGGCAGAGATACTGAAGTGGTTCACCATATCCTTCTTCAGCAAGGTTAAGTAACTTGCCCTGGGTCACGCAGCTAGTAAGTGTCTCTGGCCAGCTTTGAACTCAGGAAGATGAGTTTTCTTGACTTCAGGCCTGGCATCCTATCCACTGCACCACCTGGCTGCCCTTGACATTAAATAGAGTTCGTATTTCAGATATATTATAGAGCAGTGATGTCAAACTCAGCTTAACCATACACGAGTATCCCTGCAAACAACATATTGACTTAGAAAACTACATATTAAAATTATCTATGTTCCATATTATTTTATTTGTTTTAGTAAATAGTCCCCAATTATATTTTAATATGGTTCTGGCTACACTTAGGAATGGTCAGTTTTTGACTCTTCTATTGTAGAAGTAAGCAGAGGTATGCTGGTAAATGTTTAACAACCAGCTTTCTTTTAAAAATGTGCATAAAACATATTTTTAAATTTAATCTGCACTAATATTTTCTCCATCACTTTCCTAAGTCCAGACAATCAACAAGACAATAAATCAAATCCCAGTTTGTAGTGTTTGCCAATTTCCAAGATATAAATGTTCACAGTGAAAATTCAACCAGGCTCTCAATAAGAGTTGACTCCAATATACCCCTAGAAGTAGCTCACTAGTAGTCGCATAGGCCTTTAGCCCCATCCATTCAATATTTTTGAAGCATCCTCTCTTGGTTACCTCCCCAACTCAGCACTCACAGCTTCTCAATTTGACTCCCTAGAGAATGACCATTCCCAGGTTCGAGTTCAAAAGGTGCCCTACGGGTCCACACTTCAAAAACTATAGCTCATAAGCCTCCTCCAATGGGCTTACCTTTTATGGTCAGCCAGTGGATACAATTAGCTCAAAGTAAAGTCATTTACTAAGATGCCATAATAAGAAGAGTAGTTCCAAAACATTCCCTCTACCACTACCAAACATGAGCCTATATACATATAAAATTCCCATGGAAAGACTGTGCATGAACTTAGATTACAACAATAATAAAAGGCCAAGGCCACAAGTGTCCAAGGCAACTCATACCTCAATACTGTGCCCTTGACAGAAATAGGAAGTTAGGAAAACAGGTTTTGGAGGAAAGATAATGATTTCAGTTTTGGACATAATGAGATCAAGATACCTATAGATCGTGTCCTTAGAAGTGTCTGGCAGGCCATTGGTGACGTGGTAATGGAGCCATCTGAATAAAGGTAATAGTTGAAACCACGGGATCATTGACTTAGGTAAAGATGGCAGGCTTATCAATTATGTGAATGACAAAAAGCTGGAAAGAATAGATAAGAAACCTACAACACAATCAGTATCCAAAAAGATCTTGACAGCCTGAAGCAAGGAGTTTCATTTAATAACATGAAATTTATTAAATATGAAGCCTTCTACTTGGGTTTAAAAAAAAAGACAGCTATATGAGCAGCACAAGATGGAGGAGAAGTGGCTTATAAATGATGCTTCTGAATCCAGAAATGAGTTGATTCAATATGTGCCAATGGTGTAATGCATTAGTGAAGGTGGCTAAGGCAATCTTAGGGTGCATTAAAAAAAAAAGTATAGTGTCCAGATCAAGGAAGATGACTGTCCTACCATCCTGTGCACTGGTCAGATCTCATCTGGAATACTGTATTCAATCCTAGGCCTCATATTTTAAGAGGGCAACAAGGATTCTGACAAATTATAGCATACACAGAAGAAAATGACAAGAAAAGTAAAGCATATTGAATCCATGAGTTACAGTTAAGGGAATAGGAATATGAAGATTTAAGAGATATGTAAAAAGACACCTGAAAGACTTAGACAATTAGACAACCTATGGGGTTACAGAGGACAGAACCAGGACCAGAGGCAGGGATTGAAAGGAAGAAGTAATTGGAAGCCACTAGAGTTATTGATGTGGCTGGTTCATCTAGAAGTGACTCCCTTCCATTGTGTCCAGCTATAGTCCAGGCTAAGAATTTACTAAAATGAGGCACGTGGTGCATTTTTAAGGAGATGCCATTAAAATTCACTCCACGTAGGATTAACAAAAGGAATCTAGCAGATAGTACCTCTTCTTCCTAGTTTACAAACTAAAAAACCTAGAAGCCCAGATGCCACATCTCTGGACCTCCAGCAAAATAAGAGGTGATTTAATTATTTGATTATCTCAAATTACCTCTGCCCTCTACACAACGCTCTGATAATTTGAGTTAAAACTAACATATTGCATGTGATTTAAGGGCTACATCCCCTAAGTGAATTGGGGCATCAGAATCTTCTGGCAGCTGTATTTTAATTGGAAAGATCATCATTGGATGAGGAATCAGGAGACCTATGTTCCAGTCCTCATCCTATGCGATCTTGGGTGAGTCCCTTCCCCTCTCTAGATTTCAGTTTCCCTTTTCTGTAAAATGAGGTAGTTGGTTCAGGAGTGGAGAACCTGCAGCCTCAAGGCCACATGTGGTCCTCTAGGCCCTCAAGTGCAGCCCTTTGACTGAGTTCAAGTTTTACAGAACAAATCCTTTTATTAAGGGTTCCTCATCCCTGGTCACTAGATGATCTCTTACAGTTCTAATGATTCTATGAATTTCTATGACCACCTCTAATGATGCACCAGTATAATAATCATGATGAATATTTTCCAAATTATCTTTCTACCTCAAACCTAAACAGGAATCAATTCAATTTACTTCAAATCAACAGATTTTTATACAGGACCTACTATGTGCATGGCTCTGTATTAGGTGCTAGAAATACAAAGACAAAAAGGAAACAGTCTCTGCCTTCAATGAGCTTATAGTCTCCTGGGCAAATGCAATGCATGCACAAATGAATGCAGTCCTCAGAAAACTAAGAATGGAGAGATTGCTAACACCTGGGATACATAAGGAAGCTATAACGAAGGTCATGGTTTCTGAGCCCAGCCTTGAAGGAAGATAAGGATTCTAAAGGAGAGAGGTGAGTAGGATTGGCTTTTCTGAATGCACAGAGGCAGGAGGTCATGTCTGGGGAACAACTAAGCAGTTCCAGTTCAGCTGGAACATAGAGTTCAAGGAGAGCAGTGTGATATGAGGCAGCAAAAGAAGCTAGACTATGGAGGGACCAAAATGCCAGGCTAAGGAATTTGTATTTTATCTTATTGGGAGGAAAGGGAACCAACATTTATTGAGTGCCTACTATGTACCAGGGCAGCCAGGTGGCACAGTGGATAGAGTATCAGGCCTGGAGTCAGGAAGACTCATCTTCCTGAGTTCAAATCTGACCTCGGATACTTATTGACTGTGTGACCCTAAGCAGGTCACTTAACCCTGTTTGCCTCTATTTCCTCAACAGTAAAATGAGCTAGAGAAGGAAATGCAAACCATTCCAGTCTCTTTACCAAGAAAACCCCAAATGAGATCACGAAGAGTCAGACACAACCAAACAGAAATGATACAACAATGTACTAGACATTGTTCTGAGCACTTCTACAAATATTATCTCATTTGATCTTCACAACAACCTTGCAAGGTAGGTGGTATTATTATTATACCCACTTAACAACTGAGGAAACTGAGGCAGACAGAGGTGAAGTGACCCCCTCAGCTTCACCCAGCTAGTAAGTGTCTAAGGCCTATTTTGAACTCAGGTCTTCCTGACTCCAGGTCCGACAATTTATCCACTGAATCACCCTAGCTGCTTCTCTAGGCAATGAATAGTCACTGAGTTTTTGAGCAAGGGAGAAACAGAATGAGTCCTGCGCCTTAAAAAGCTTATTTTGGTAGTTATGTAGAGGACAGATTGGAGAGAAGAGACAAGAAACAGGAAGATCAATTAGAAGGCTATTATAGCAATCCAGGCAGAAAAGAAGGAAGAAGGCCTGACCTATAGTTTTGGCTGTGTTAGCAGAGAGTGAGACTGATACAACAGATGTTGTGAAAATTGAATACTCAGAACTTGGAAACTGATTGGATCTAGGGAGTTGAGGGGAGGAAAAGAGTCAGAGATAACTCTGAGGTTACAAACCTGGGGGTCTGAAAAATGGCAGTGTTCTCTATAGAAATTGACAAATTGGAAGAGGAACAAGGTTAATGAGGAAGTTCGTGAGCTTCATTGCGCACACATCAAGTTCCCTTACATCTCTGCTCCCCTTTCTGGTCCTTAATGTTTTCATGCCCCCTACCTAAACCTTCCCATCAAAACTTGCTCTGAAGAAATGTATTTTTAAGTCAGTCATTCACCTTGTTGTTGAAGAGGAACAAGATTCACTCCATCTTGGAGCCACAATAGAACCAACAGGACAAGTCCATCCTTATGAAATCACATGAACGATTGTAAAGCAAATTGGTTTAGAATATAAAACACTGACATCACAGAATTGGAATGAAAACATAGAAATCAAAAAATGTTTCAACAGCTTTGATATTTTTCTACTACTGCTTAATTTATCCTTTAAATTTAATTTTTAAAAATGTTAACTGTGTGTTATAAGATTAGAATGGTGCTCAGAGCAATCTGACTCCATGTCCCCTTGTTTGTCCAAATCCCTTGCCTTTTGTGACTGTCTCAGCCATGTTCTTAAACAGTGTGAAAACTGTTAAAGTCACTGGGTTATCACTCCCACAGGCATTTGCTTTTTTTTTCCTTAGTTTAGTTTTCAACATTCACTTTTATAAGATTCTGAGTTCTAAATTTCCCCCCCTTCCTCCTCTCCCCTCTCCCCAAGATGGCATGCAATGTGATATAGGCTACAGGCATTGGTTTTTTAAAATGCATTTCCAATTGTGGATTGAAACACTTTCCTTTTACTCTATATGAAGGACTTTCAGGCATCAGGAAACTGATAAGGAAAGTATATTTTAAGGCAGAGACTCCTGGCCCCAACTCCATCTAGGGGAAAGCAAACCCTGACTGCATCAAAGTGTTCAATACATTCTTATGGACTTAAACTGAATCTATGCAACTTACTCATTCAATTTCTAGGCTCTATCAGGTAAAGGCTATGTCATTTTTTAATTAACTGGTACATAATGGAAGCTGAAGCTAGCTCCTGAAATCAAGCCAATTATTAAATGTTCACTGTGAGCATTTACACTTCAGAAATCAGCAAATGCTACAAATCAAGGCTTGATTTATTGTTCCATTGATTTCCCAGACTTAAGAAAGTGGTGAAGAAAATGTTAACAGTACAGATTAAACTTTTAAGTGTGTCATAAGCACAATTTGTTTCCTTGTCAAGGAGCTGTTTGTTAAACATTTACAAGCACACCCCTGCCTGACCTCCAATAAAACCCAACTCCAATGCTTCATTAGAGTGAGAAGATTAACCCTGGGTTCTTGAAAGCTATGGCTATGGAATTCAAGTTCTGGCAGGTCTAGCCAAGGTGAAAAGGTTTTCAGTATGGACCCAGTGACAAACTGCATAGTCCAAGGGCCAGCCTCACTAAATTGGTAAATTCTCATCAGGAGGGTGGCTACAGGATGAAGAATGTTTCAGCCATAGCCACCCCCAAAGCTCCTCCACTAAGCTGTAGAAGAACTGAAGTCAGCATTGCTTGAAAGAGCAGACATTCATGAAATAACCAAGGTCCTGGAAGAATTGGCACAGGGCATTTTCTTCAACAGCAAGAGCCCCATGACATATTCTTCTATATCCATCATGTTTAGGATCATCCAGTCATCAATTTAGAGCTGGACATAACCTTAAAGTCCTCTAGTTCAACCTCATAACTTTAAAGATGAGAAAACTGAGGCCCATTGGGGTACAATGATTTGCCCAAGAAGTAGTAAATTCATAGAAATGATAGATGGCAGAGGCAGAATTTGAACCCAGGTCTTATGACTCCAAGTCCAGGGGTGTTTTTTTTTCCATAGACCATTCCATAACCAGTAAATTTTTCTGACTCCTTATTCTACTTAAAATCAAAAAGAGAAAATAAAATAAAACCTTTCTCTGGGAGTGGAAGCTACAGTGTTCCTATTTTTAAACTTGTGTCAATCACATTGCCACCTAATGTAATGACTCCCAAAATTCAATTTGCAACTGATACCCAGTAGCATTTGGAGAATTAATTTGACATAAATTAAATTACTACAATGTTATAAAGTAAGAGGATCTGTTAGAGTGATTCTTTGGGGTCCTCTTCAAAATTTGCCAAGAAAGAGGTTACAACTCTATGGAAGGTTCCTCTTCAACAGATGTGTATTTCCATTTGTTCAACCAAAAGGATTTCAACACTTCTAAGTCAATAAACTTTTGTTAAAGGCCAAAATTTTCAGGAACTTTTTCTCTTCATTTTAGACGAGATACTAGCTTTAACTTAAGGGAAGCAGCAATCCCCTGATACATTGGCAGAGACAGGAGGAGTAGGGTTTCCGTTCTGTTTGCATAATAACCCTTATCAAAAATGTATTGAGGCAGAGAAAAAGAATCCATTTTCCCTTTTTTAGAAAAGAAACATGTTCTCTCCCTTGGTATTCACAGGAGAGAAAATCCTAGGAAGAAATCTATGAAGAATCTGAAATCCCAAATCTAAAGCAAGGGAATTAAAAGAACATTGTCTTCCTGAGATAATAAGCTGTTCAGCATGATTCTAGCTGAGGTTTGTGAAGCTAATGAGTTATATTAAATCCAGTGATCATAAACATGCTTTGAAAAAAAATGTCCAACACACCGTGCAAGTCTGATCTTGGGTTAAAAGAAACCTCTGTGGAAAGGCAGATAAAATTCATAGTTTTGTCTGGCAGGAATGGGAGACACTCCTCGCAAGCATGAGCCAATTAGAGATATTTGAGGTGAAATATGGAACTTCAGACCACAGTTACAATCATCTTTCTTTAACCAGGTACAAATTTCTAAAAGAAAAGAAAATGTAGCTTTAGAGAATAGCCCAAAATATAATGTTGTGAATAGAATTCTTAAAGACATGGTAGTAAAACTGTTTTTAAAATAGCTTCAGATAATCTAATTGTCCAATCCTGCCTTCCCCTCCTCCCCACAAAAAATGTCACACAGTAAGTGTTTACAATAGTATTAATCTACTCCTCTATACCAGCATATAAAGTAGTCTGCTGTTCTTTAATTGAATAATTCAAAAAATCTATTTAACCAACATGTTAAGCACCAGGGTACAAAGATAAAAACAATACTCTCTCCATTCAAAAAGCATACATTCTACTGGAGAATATAACATAAACACAACAAATTAATATAAAATGTATACGAAGTAATGTTAATGGGGAGAGAATGCTAACTAGGGAAATCAGAAATTATGCCACCTGAGCAGAGCTTTAGATGAAGCTACAGGCTCTAAAAGGTGGAATAAAGAGCATTCCATCCATAAGGATGCCTGTAAGAAGACAAAAAGGTGAGAATGAAATGTTGTATATAAGCAGACTTTTCCATGAAAGCAAATTGAACCCATGTAAATGAAAAGCTACCAAAAACAAACAAACTTTCCTTCCAGTCTTCTTTAAAAAGGAAAGGGAAGAGATGTAAAAGATGACAAAAGAGGGAAATGACATATGTTGGAGAGACTGTAGAAAGGCAGGCACATTAATACACTGTGGGTGGAGCTGTCCATTGTGGAAGGCAATTTGAAACTGTGCCCCAAAAGTAACTGAACTGGGCATACCGTTAGACCCAGTGATACCTCCACTAACACAAAAATCTGTTTTTGAGATCATAGAAGGGAGCAAAGGACCCATATGCACAAAAATATTTACATTTATGCTCCTTTTATAATGGCAAAGAATTGGGGGGAAGGGGGCTACCCATCAATTGGAGAATAACTGCAGAATACCTTTGACAAGCCTGTGTCTCCCTGTTTTATGCCTCTTCTGATATTGATACTCAGATGGTCATTAAACAAAGTTCTCTCTGTTGTCATATTTTTCAAGGAATCTTCTACAATGTTCACATGTGAAAGAGAGGCCCTAAGGTGACATTCTGCTCTGTCAAATCAAATGCTTTTTTTTAATAGTCAGTTAACAACAGGGAGAGTGAGATTTTTGTCAGCATCCTCCCAGGGTCCAACACAGCTATTCCTCTACAGTGGACAGTTGATGGCAGATGCCTCACAAGCTGTTCTCAAGGTCAAGGCTTCTCCTGGTTGGGACACAAATTTGTCACAGCCAAATCTCCTGAAGAACTTTTAACTAGACACTAGAACCTCAACTGCCAATCGGGAGGTACTGGATTGGCAGGAGGAGGGATGCTGATGAGAAGATTAAGCCTTCCCTCATCCCCAAGGTATTAGTGCTCTCTCCTCAATTTGCCTTGCTGTATACCTGTGTGTCCTCTAAGTGTCTCTGAAATAAAATATAAGGTCCTTTAGAGCAGAGACTGGGGCAGCTAGGTGGCTGCACCAGGACTGAAATCAGGAAAACCTGAGTTCAAATCTGGTCTCAGACACTTGCTAGCTGTGTGACCATGGGCAAATCATTTAACTCTGTTTGTCTCAGTTTCCTCATCTGTAAAATGAGCTGGAGAAGGAAATGGCAAACCACTCATTATCTTTGTCAAGAAAACCTCAAATGACTCATGAAGAGTCAGGCATGACTGAAACAAATGAGCTACAAAATAGCAGAGACCATCACAGTTTAGTTTTTGTATCTCCAGTGCCTGGCACAGTATCATGCACACAGTAGGTGTTTATTATCTATTGAATTGAATTGAATTAATTTCTCATTCTTTCCCTCTATGAAATAAGAGATAAAATGCCTATTTTCTAACCCAGGGGGGAATGTTGATCTTAGGATTTGAAAATCAGAACTGGAAGGAACCTTAGAAACCATCTAGCCCAACCTTCTAATTGTACAGCTGAGGAAACTGAGGCCCAGAGATGTTAAGTGACTTGCCTACAGTCACACAGAAAATAAATGATAGAGCCAGAATTTGAACACAAAACTTTTTTTTATTCCAAAGCCAATATTCTTTCTATCCCACCACACAGAAGCAAGATGAGAGCCCCAGAACACAAAAGACTCAGAGAAAAGCTTTCTATGGATTGTACATTATTATCATATAATCATCATCAATGTTATGCTGCTTTCTGTAATTTAGAAAATATAGACTTTGGGGACTGTTTTAAATTATTAATAGCTTTTGTTTTTACATAACCTTGATTTCCAAATATATTCCTTCCCTTTTCCCAAGGAGCAAGCCACTCTTTGTAACAAATAATTTTTACAAGCTCCCAAAACATCAACAGTCTAACAGTAAGTGCAAAAGTTCAGATCCATAATGCCCCATCTCTGCAAAGGGAGGTACATTTTTTTCAGCTCTACTCTTAGGCTAAGTCTGACCATTATACTTACACAACATTTATAGTGTTATATTAATAATTTTGAATATTGCTAAATTCTGCTAAAATGTACTTTTAAAGTAATATTTCATATGGTATGCTCTGTTTCTAAATGCACTAGCTAAATTGTTATAGAGTACAATATAGGAAAAGAGGGAGCGGAAAACATGAAATGATTTTTCATTTACTGAAATATATTCTCTCAGGTCTATGCTCCTGTCCCTCATTCCTTTTGCACAGTCTTCAGAAATGAAAGGATAATATCAATATCATTTTATTTGTTGTTGTAAATATAATGGAACATTCACCATGTCAAAACCCCTACTGCTAATGTCTCCATATGCTGCTTGAGATGTGTAAGTCTGAAATTATATCTTCCCTTATTTGATTCCTTACATCAAAAATAAAAAGTCATTGTTCTCTAGGTAAGAGCTGTGAGGATTTACGCTAAACAAGTAGTTCGAGTTTCTAATGCATATTTTGTCCAAGGGAGTTGAGGGCCTAAAATCTGTAATGACATGATCTGATATACCAGAAGGCTGAAATGATACAATCCGTGTAGGGTCTTTCTATTGAGATGTTGCTGTGAGCAGATTTTGAAAAGCAGCACTCCAGGAGCTAAAATGTGAAACTCTATCTGACTGGTAAGACTCTGCCCCCTGAGAACATGGGCAGTCACTGATTTTTGAAAAATGTCAGGATTGTCGTTGTTCATTGACTATTAACACCTTCTAATTGTTCGTGGCTGGCAGTCAGGGCTGAGGCAGGGGTGGAGGAGGGGGCTAATTGTTATCTACTCCCCACACATTTTCTTTCCTCCATGGAATCACGAATAACAGAGGACTGGCCAAGCCCAATCTTTATGAGCATAGGCAGCTGACTGATTTTGAAGCATCAGCATTCTGTAACTGCTTCTAGTTCATTAACCATATGGTGAAAAGACAGCATTTGATTGGCTGCTAAGCCTGGGTAAGTCACTTCACCCTATTTGCCTCAGTTTCCTCATCTGTAAAATAAGCTGAAGAAGGAAATGGCAAACCACTCCAGTATCTTTGCCAAGAAAACCCTAAATGGGGTTATGGAGACTCCATCATGATTAAAATGACAGAGCACAACAAAAAAGCCTGAAATGGATTGCATTCCAAAGTCACCTACCAACACATGCAGATCTCTTCCTCTTTTCTGCCCAGCTGGTGTTTGAGCAAGGAGGACAAGGGCTGAGAACCACCAGGTCAGAGAGGGGTCTCTGGCCCTCTCTCACCTAACACCACCATGAATTCAAGAGCGAAAGGCTCGGCTATTACCTCTGTTTCTGTTGTGTCCCTTCTTTTCTGGTTTTAGGTGAAGAAATATTGGAGATGGACTCAACTTTGTAAGCTTAGAAAGGTCAGAAGTGCCAAAAGTCCAGGAGCTAGAATCCGTGCCAAGCCAGAGGGAAAGACTAAGTAACATAGTACCAGAGGCCCTGAAGAGCACTCTCATTTGCCAGGACAGTGGCAGCTAAAATGAATGCTTATTCAGAGGCTATACGGCATTTGGAAAAGAACTTGGTGGAACAAATGTTTTATAGAATCTACTTAATGTATGATCCCACTCTTTCCAGATACTGACATGATAGATAAGAAAACAGTGACTCCTCCAGTTGATGGGTGAAGGGGGTAAAAGGAGGAATGCTTTGTTACTTCTGTTCTTGCTGTATCTTCCAAGTAAATATCCCTTTGTGAAAGCTAACTGAAGTTAATAGGTTAAAGGAAACTGGGGTGCTAATCACTGGCAGTTAACATTGGGGAGAACACACTGGAATGGGAGCTTGAGCTAATGCCATCAGGAAAAGATAGCCCTAAACCCTCAGAGGGGTAGATGTGGCCAAGTCCCAGGGACTCGGCTTATCTACGAGAATAGGAGTTGGGGTAAGAGATCCCAGAAATTTTATATGGCCTGAAGAGGCAATAACCAAAGATATGTGAGAATGATGAGGCTATATCTGGAGAAATATGATTAGTTGTGGATACCTTGGAAGGATATTGAAAACTTTTCAGGAGAAAGTGACCAGCATGATGAGATCACTAAAAATCATACTGTTGGGGGTTTCCTGTCACTGGAGGTCTTTCAATGGAGGCTAAACGACCTTTAATCTTGTCAGAACTGTCTAGGTAACTCTACATGCTCCATCAGTAGCTGCGCCTGGTTTCAACTTTATCAAACATTATGCCCCTGAGGGGTACCCCCTGGTAACCTGTCCTCCTTTTACTCTCCCCACTTTTTTTAAGCAATTGGGGTTACAGCAGACACTCTATACAGCCCAGGGTCACACAGCTAGTAAGTGTCAAGTGTTTGGTCTGAAGCCAGATTTGAACTCAGGTCCTCCTGACTTCAGGACTGGTGCTATATCCACTGCACCACCTACCTGCCCCTGCTCCCCCCACTTTTTAGCTTCCTTTTGTGTGTTGTCTTCCTCCACTAAATTGTAAGCTCCTTGAGGGAAAGGACTGTCTTTCTTTTTCTTATTTTAGCACAGTACTATGTCCTACATAGTAGGCACTTCATAAATATTTATTGAATTGAAATGTAATTGAATTTTGCAGGGATTCCTCACAAGTACATGTTCGGTTAGATAACCTCTGAGGTTTATTCCAACCTGGATTCTGTGATTCTTTATTAATCAGCTTACCTCACAAAGTGGTTATAAGGAGCAAATGATTCACTATATGTCAGATGAGCTGCACATGGCATGGATATAAATGGCACTATTTTCTATTAAAAATCTATTATGGATACTAATAATGTTAGATCATATTGATTAGTATTGCTCTAAAAAACAATCAAATAAGTCAACTCGCTTTCCTTATTTGTTTTCTTACCTAGGCTATCTGCTTCTACTGGGGAGCACTGAACAACTGGTTTATTCTCCCTAGGTGGCACAGGGGATAGAGCACCGGCCCTGAAGTCAAGAGGACCTGAGTTCAAATCTGGCCTCAGACCAAACACTTGACACTTACTAGCTGTGTGACCCTGGGAAAGTCATTTAACCCCAATTGCCTAAAAATTTAAAAACAAAAAACAGAAAAATGTTTCCCATATAATGTTTTAAACATGAGTTCAGAGCTACCCACAGAACCATAGAATATCTGAGCCACTAGGAACTTAACAGGAGCATCTAGTCCAACTAGCACTTAAACAAGAATCCCATCTATAACTTTGTCAACAAGTAGTCATCCAGCTGTTGGAAGACTGCCAGTAATGGTGAATCCACTATTTGACAAGGTAACCCTTTCCACCTTTGGACAGCTCCAACTTTTAGGAAGTTTTTCCCTTATATTAAGCTTCAGTTTTCTTATTGTACCTTCTACCTGGGGACAAACTGATGAAGTCTAACTCCTCCTCCAAAGGACAGCCCTTCAAATACTTCAAGGCAGCCATCATTTGCCCTCTAAGTCTTTTCTTCTCCTGGCTAAACATCATTATTCCTTCTATTACCTCCTCTAGCAACCTAGTGTGCAAATCAAACTGCAGTCTACCTTTCTACAACTTAATAATAATAATAATAATAATAATAATAATATAGCACTTACATAGCACTTTTAGGTCTACAAAGCACTTTGCCTCTGTTATCTCATTCGAGCTTCACAACAGCCATAAGAGGTAGGTACTATTATTATCCCCATTTCATAGGTGAGAAAACTGAGACTGAGAGATTATGTGATTTGCCCAGGGTTACACAGATAGTAAGTGTCTGAAGCAGGATTTGAAAGCAAGTTTTCCTGGATCCAAGCCCAGCACTCTCTCCACTATGCTAACAAGTTGCTTCCTTCTATCTACCATGCTTTGCTGCAGTGGTCCTAAAGGGAATAAGTAAAATGTCTCCTTCTCGTGACCTTGGAGGCTATCTAGCAACTCACCCCGAACAGAAATTTCCTTTACAATATTTCTGATGTGTAGTGATCTGGTTTCCACTGAAAGAGCTCCAGCAATGGGAACTGACGGGAAAAGATTATTATGAAAATTTTCCTTATATCAAACTGAAATCTGTCTCTCTGGAACTTTCAACCCATTGCTCCTTGTTCTGTCCCCAGGGGCCAGACAGAAGAAGCTTTCCAGGGGCAGCTAGGTGGTGCAGTGGATAGAGCTCTGGCCTTGGAGTCAGGAAGACTCCAAGTTCAAATCCAGCCTCAGAGACTTGACACTAGCTGTATGACCATGGGCAAGTCACTTAACCCTGATTGCCTCACCAAAAGGGCAAAAAAAAAAATAGAACAAGTTTTCCATGTGACAACTCTTAAAATTCTTAGAGACAGCTATCATGCTATGTTTCTAGAATTCCCTTATTCTGATCTTTGGCCACCACTCCCCTTCGAAAATGCCCATAGCCTTTTGCTATAATAATGCATTCTAGAATTTACCAGGAATTAAGGTCAAGTTCATTGGCCTATAGCTTAAAGACTCCACCTTTTGATATGAAACATCTCCCCTTCTCCACAGTCTTTCAAAGACCACTGACAGTGGCTAACCCATCTCTTCTACCAATTCTCTCACTACCACACATGGTAACATGGGGTAAGGAACAGAACTCTGCACTCAGAGTCAGGAAAGATCTAAATTCAAATTCTACCCTTCACACATACTAGCTGTGTGATCGTGGACATATCACTTAATGTCTCTGAGCCTGTCTGTGCACTGTAATTCTTAGGATACACATCTCCCAAGCTTGTTGCAATTAACTCATTATCATTTTACCTCTGGACCAGTCAATAAGTATTTATTAAACAGGCAGACCAGAGTCCATGACTCACTCCCTGGGTGAATTAACCCACTCAGCTTTGCAAGCCATCTTGGAAGCCTCAGCTTCATTGGCAAGTGAATGAGAATAAACACATTAAACCAAATTAAATAATGACATAAAAGAAGAGGCATTAACATCTACTTTGCTACTTCATCCTAAGCCCAATAGGGTTTTTCCATCTGACTTACAGCTAAAACCTTCTATACATCCTGGCTCCCCCATAAGAATATGAGCACCTTGAAAGCCGAGATTATCTTACTTCCTCTGTTTCTATCACCATCTCTTAGCCCATTCTTTAGCACATAGTGAGCACTTAATAAATGCTTGTTTATTTCATTCATCCACTTAACCAACAATATCTAGCTGATACCTGACCATTACATACATCTTTCCCTGACTTCTTGGGTCATCTTGCCATTTACCCCACCACCACCATGCATTTAACTCTCTCACCCCTGTTCTACCTCTTGCTACCTGGGAGTTTAGGAGATTTTTGGGGGGAGGAGAAGCAATCAGGGTTAAGTGACTTGCCCAGGGTCACATAGCTAGTAAGTGTTAAGTGCCTGAGGCCTGATTTAAACTCAGATCCTCCTGACTCCAGGGCCAGTGCTCAGTCCACTGCATAAAACAGTAATCAAATCAATACTACCAGTACTTCTGGAAAAGAAATGACAACTCACTTGCCGATGGCTCCATTCACAATTCCTACAATTCCCTAGACACACTGCCTTACCCGGCTAACACTGCCCTATATGTGTTGTGCCTGCCCCCTTCCCATTAGAAAGTAAGCTCTGAGAATTCCAAGCTCAGCCCTCCTTCTACTACACCACAAGGCAATGACAAGTCCAAAGGCTTACTGGTCCCCTTCCCAGGTTTTCTTAAAGGATGTCCTACAGAAGGGGAAAACGTGACAAGTTCTATTCCTGAAATCACAGCTGACCTGCTCTCTTGGGCTCATTTCTTCATCTTTTCATGGATCAGCTCTCCCATGGATCGACTTCTGAGAGATTTTGTGAGGATTCTTGGGGTGATATCTACCAAGTTCTTGAAAACTCTTCTAAGAGACAGGCTATATAACTATAATTCATTATTATTCACAAAGATAAGAAGTGAATTAATGCTCTTTAAAAATTCTTTCATGGCTCAGGAGATAAAAGCAAAGGGGAAAGTGTTTGATTTCACAGTTAAATTACTGAGTCCCTATAAGCTACAGAGCCTTTGATAGTAGAATTAACAAGTGAAGATAGAAAAACTAAACTCAGTTTTTAGAAACATTGACTTTTCCTCAAGGTTTTCCCTAAAGAACCGTCACAGCTGAATCTTAAGGTCGAGAGTAGAAAAGGATGTGGAGCTCATTAGAGCCGCCTCCTGGCTGTAAATGAACCTTATCTTTAATTTGGAGAGAAACAGTTGAAGTCGATTTTTTTTAAATTACCTTCTCTGATGGAAAAAGGTAAACTGAGGTTATGTTACCAGCCCAACTTGTGAAAGGCCATTTAGACCATGATCAAGAAATCAATCAATAAGCATTTATTCGGTGCTTACTATGTGTCAGGCACTGTGCTAGATGCTGGGAACACCAATACAAAAATGACACAATGCTGCCCACAAGGGGCAAGGGAATACACCATATTCATAGAAAAATACAGGAATAAAATATGAAATAAATAAGAAGTGATTTTTTTGCAGGGGTGAGGCTACAGGAGGGAATATAGCACTAACCACCGGGAAACAGGACAGACCTCTTGAAGGAGGTAGCAATTGAGCTGAATCTTTAAGCAAAGGTGTTCCAAGAAGCAAAGGTGAGAGAGACAACATTCTTGACATGGGGAACGGGGACAGCCTTTGCAAAGCCATAGAGAGCAAGATAATTAAACTGTGGTGTCCAAAACCCAAAACCTGAGTCCTGCATCACCCTCCCCAACCTCATCTTTGAGCCCCACTTAGCTGGGATCCTGTGGACAAGGGCAGGGAAAGGAAAGGAGGGAAAAGCATTTATTAAGCACCTACAATGTGCCAAACATTAGGCTGAATGCTTTGTTGTCCCATTTGGGGGTGTTGGGTAGAAGCTGAGATGGAGTGAGTCCTGGAGCTTGTCCCTGGAGGCTTTGGAGGGACAAGGAGGTCTGGCAAAGGGCTTTGGCTGGAGGGGTGTCTGGGCAGCAGCCGCCTGGGAGCAAGGGTTGCCATGGCAACAGGAGAAGAAGAGCTCCATGCCAGTTGTAGGAGGAAGAGAGAAAAGAGGCCATTCACTATACTTATTATTCAAAAAAGTCAAGTATTCCAAAGTTAAAGGAGATCAGTAATTACTATAATTTTTAAAAAATGGAACAATTATGCCAATTGGCTTTTGTACAATGCAGAAGGTCATTGCTCTAGAGCTCAAGTTTGTCTAGTAATTCGATTCTATCCTTATATAGAGAAGGAAACTGAGACTCAGAACAGCTGAATAACCTCCTCAAGGTCTCACAGAGACTGTATTTGAACCCAGGGATTCTGACTCTAAATCCAGTATTTTTTTTTTGTGAGACAATTGGGGTTAAGTGACTTGCCCAGGGTCACACAGCTAGTGAATGTTATGTGTCTGAGGCCGGATTTGAACTCAGGTCCTCCTGACTCCAGGGTCAGTGCTCTATCCACTGCGCCACCTAGCTGCCCCTAAATCCAGTATTCTTTGCGATGATTATCAAAATATTTTCATTATTTAGTCCTTTTCATCCTAACTCCAACCAGTCTCTCTTCCTGAGTTCAAATCTAGCCTCAGACACTTACTAGCTGTGTGATCCTGGACAAGTCACATAACCCTATTTGACTCAGTTCTTCATCTGTAAAATGGCTGGAGAAGGAAATGGCAACCACTCCAGTATCTCTGCCAAGAAAACCCCAAATGGGGTCACACAGAGTCAAACACAACTGAAACAATTGAACAACAGCAACTCTTTCATTTACATCAGTCAAATTGGGCTCCATGCTGTTCCTCACTCAACACCCAGCCTCCTATCTCAATGCTCTTGCACTATCTCCCAAGCCTGAAATTCACTCACTCCTCACTCACCCCTTAGACTTCTTAGTTTCCTTCAAAATTCAAGGTCAGGTACTACCTCCTATAAAGAGTCTTCCTTGATCCCCCCAACTGCTAGTGTATTTATCCAAAAAAAATTACCATATATTTTCTTTTGCATATATTTGATGTATACTTATTTATTTATGTTATATCCCCTGATAAAAATATATGCTCCTTGAAGACAAGGACTTTTTATTTTTTTGTATCCCTGGGACCTAGCAAAGTACCTGAAACATGATAGGAACTTAATAAATGTTCACTGATTGATTGGTTGTGGATTGATACACTTTCCCTTTTTTCTTTCTCTCTTGTTTGCCTCAGTTTCCTCATCTGTAAATTGGGGATAATAACAGCACCTACCTTCCAGGGTCCTTGTGAGAATCAAATGAGATAACATCTGTGGACATGCTTAGCACAGTGCCTGGCACATAGTAGACACTACATAAATTCTTGTTCCCTCCCATTCCCCTTCTTACTTAAGCCTCCCAACAGCCCTATGAATGGGCAGGACAGAGACTCTTTTGACAGGCGAGGTAAGAGCCAGTTTCCACATCGCTCTAGTAAACTAGGAATTATTTCTATATCAGAGTACTGGGCAAAGCAAGTAAGGAGGGTAGGGGCATCCCCATGGGAATGGGAAGGGCACTTACCAGGTCAAATGCAATTGTAGAAAACACATAACTACCCAGCTGAGGGTGGGGAACCCTCCTTATGCTAATGTAACTGGGGAATGGAGAAGGCACCAGACCCCAAGTTTGCTCTAAGAGTGAAAAGAACCTCGTCCAACAGAAAATTCATTCAAAGTGAGCACCACAAGAGACTCATCAGCAAGGTAATGGTAAGGGGGAGAGATGAGGGCATCCCATATAATGATGCAATGGAAGAGGTGGAAAAATTGCGCAGACTTGGCAATGACTCAGCCATTTCCCTGGGACAGCTGCTCCCATTTCCTCCCCAATGCCAGTAAATGGAAGCAGAGCTATATAAGACACTGTTACAGCCTCCAAAATAAAAATCATCAACCATTTGCATAGTTCTTCATGGTTTGCAAATGACTGTACAAGATTATCTCATTTGGTCTTCACAACAACCCACTAAGGTAGATGCTACAGATAGTATTATCCCCATTTTACAGATGAAAAAACTGAGGCTTAGCAAGATTAACTTGCCAGGGTTAGAGCGTGTCAGAGGTGGGATTTGAACTCAGGTCTCTATTGTCTTCAAGTTCAGTGACTGGTGTTTTCTTCACTTCACTGATGATGCTCCCTGACTATTATTATTATTATTATTATTATTATTATTATTATTATTATTATTATTATGGCATTCATGTTCCTTTGTCATTTGCAGAGAACCAAGGAGTGGGGACATTGCAATCTTGTCCAGATATGAGGAGTTGACAGAAGATGGCCTTTTGGATCCAGTATAGACTATAGAAATGTTGGGTAGTATTGTCTGGATTGTGCAGTACTCCTGCAATATTTCAGAGGTTCATTAATTCAGTGTTTCTGGAATTACCACATCACAAGTATTCAAGCCTCTGGGACAAATGTGATCACGAAGATAATTTTGTTCAATGATCCACTGAGTATTAATGTCAAATGAGGTAAAAAATAGGGAGGTACAAGTTCACATAAGGTATCCAACAGTGTCTTGGACAAGAATGTCCTGAAGAGTCTAAACAGATGAAGAATTCATTTTCAATGTCAAGGTTCTCCAAATGCTCTGATTCACAAATTATATCGTACTAATGGCAATGAGCTCCACAACAGCCTCCTCAGTGAAATCTATAATTATTGGGGGAGGGAAGGAGAGAAGGAATCACATTAACCATCCATACTATAAAACAAAGTGGATGAAAAATGCACGTTGCCCAGATTTTGACCTGTAGCACATTAAGCTAATGCATCAACATCTATTTGGAAAGGCATTACAGATAGTCAATGAACTTGGCCCAGATTTGAACAGAAGAAAGAGAGAAACTTGAATCACATTTGAAAAATTGGTGGTGGCTTAGTGGTGCCACAAAAACACATCTCTTTAATACAGATATTCTCTCAGCAGTGCTGTATGGCAGTGAATCATGCAATGCCAAAATTTTAGAGGCATCATAATTCCTTGTGACCCAAAAGGAAATGTAAAAAATATTATCAAAAAGTTATGTATAAGACATGATTGAGGATATATAACATCAGAAAAGGAGGTGGGCTAATAATGTGGTCAGTCTAGGAGGCATCATGGTACAGTGAAAAGAATATTAGCTCTGCAATCTTAGGACCTAGATTCAAATTTTGTCTCTGATGTTTACTGCCTATGGGACTATAGGCAAGTCACTTAACCTCTGTGAGCCCCAATTTTCTCATCTGGAAAATAAGGGGGTTTGACCAGATGGCCTCTAAAATCCCCTCCAGCTCTAGAACTACAGGCCTATGAAAGACAAGGGGTGGATAGTCCCAGTACTGCCTTAAATTATAAAAAAATAATAATAACTTTAGATACAAAGATGTTAAACAAACTAGAGGAAGACTTTCATCACGTTTGATGTGCTGAGTCTTTATTGAAGCTTCATTGAATAACATGGAAGAGAATCAAGCACGACAAGGAGGAGAGAAGGGGTTGTGATTTTCACCAGTGAAGCAAGTGTGCACACCTAGAGTCAGTCAATAAACATTTATTAAGAGCCTACTCTGTGCCAGGCACTGGGCTAAGTACTTGTCGTTTGTCCTTCACGCTCAAAGAGGATAAAAATGACATCACAATGTTGGTGCCAACATATAATGTGTCCAGCTATGGCTGATCATACCAGGAGAAGCTCCAAAGACTCTACCACAGGTCAGGTACAAATAGTCCATATGACCATTTGGGAGGGAGATATCTCTAAATGTGTGCATCTCATGTTTTCTTTTGAGCTACCGAAATTCTGCTTTGCTCATAGTAACTGATAGTTACAATCCAAAATGTTTTATTTACAATGCCCTGAAGGCTATTTATGGATTAAAGACTTTTGGTGCATCTCAGCTACTCAGCACTGGTGGAGCCATACTAATCGGTGATAAGAATATGATCCTTGAGAGATGGGCTGAACACTTCTATACTGTTCTCAGCAGACTGTTATCAACCAATGCTGAAGCCATTGATGGTTAGCCTCAAATTGAAGTCAATTCCTCTCTAGCCACACCTCCAATTGAAGAAGAGGTTTTGAATGACATTAGGCTCTTCTTGTGTGGCAAAACACCTGCTACTGATTCTATTCCAGCTGAGATCTTACAAGGCACTGCTCATACAAAAGCTGACAGAAATTTTCTGGGTTATCTGGCAAGAGGAGGTTATCCCCCAGAACATCAATGATGCCTCCATTGTCCTTCTATATAAAGGAAAAGGAAACACGTTTTCTTATGACAACCACACAGGGGTCTCTTAGTCATTGCTGGCAAAGATTCTTGCCAGAATCTTTAATCAGCTGATCCTTCACCTGAAAGATGGTCATCTACTCGAGAACCAATGTGTCTTCAGAAAAGGATTAGTCAACATGGTGTTTGCTACTCAACAACTCCAGGAGAAATGCCAGGAGCAGAAGTCCTGTACACAACATTTGTTGATCTAATGAAAGCCTTTGATACCGTCAGTCATGAGGGCTTGTGGAAAATATGACCAAAATTTGATTGCCTGGAGAAGTTCATTAGTATTGTACATCAGTTCCACAACAGCATACTTGCATGGGTTCTGGATAATAGACAATGCTCTCTAGCTTTCTCAGTCTTCAATGGAGGGAAGCAGGACTGTGTGCTTGCTCCAGTGCTTTTTAGCATATGGTCTGCAACGTTATTAGACACCTTCAACGAGGGTGAAAATGGCATCAAGGTCAGCTATCACACTGATGGTAAGTTATTTAACCTGAAAAGGCTACAAGCCAACACTAAAGGAGAGGGAGAGTTGGTGCATGACTATTTAGATAGTTGTGTATTCAGTGCTGCCTCTGAAGCTGAGACGCAACAAAACATGGATCAATTCTGCTGCTTGTGTTAATTTTGGGTCTGACAATTAAAACCAAGAAAACAGAGGTTCTCCACCAGACAGAATCACACCATCCATACATGGAACCATTGAGTTACATAACATGGAGAAACTTTGAATACTGTGGGTAAGCTCACTTACCTTAGTAGTATATTTTCCAGGAATGTATACATAAATGATGAGGTTGATGCACACATTGCCAGAGCTACCTCAATATTTGGGAGGAGGCTCTGAAGAATGTATGGGAGAAAGGAGGTATTAGGCTGCCTACCAAACTGAAGGTTTACAGAGCCACTGTGCTGACTTCATTGTTATATGGCTGTGAAGATGCCTGTTATATGCCTGAACAGTCTACTAGTGCCACACCAGAAAATTAAATCACTTTCATTTGAATTGTCTTAGGAAGATTCTGAAGATCACCTGGCAAGATACTTTACCCAACACTGAGGTGCTCTCTCAAGCTGAACTGCCAAGCATTCAAACTCTACCGCGGAGAGTGCAACTCCAACAGGCTGTCCACATTGTTCGAATGCCAAACATACGTTTGTCTAAAAGACTTACAAAGAACTCACACAAGGCAGGCACTCACATGGTAGTCTGAAGAAGTGATACAAGGACATTCTGAAGGCCCTCTGAAGAACTTTGGAATCAATTGTGAGACATAGGAGACACTGGTATAGGACCACCCAAGATGGTATGCCCATGTTGAAGGCTAAGCACTACAGATACAAAGGAAGGCAAAAAACCAATCCCTGCTCACAAGGAGATTTCCATCTAACTGAGAAAACAACATGGAAACAACTATGTATGAACAAGTTCAATATAGGATGAATTGAAAATAATCGACAGAGGGAAAATACGAGGGATCAAGGAAGTCTTAAATCTTTCTTACAGAAAAACGGGATATTAGCCGGAACTTGAGGGAAGCCCAGGAAGCCAGCAGGCAAAGATAAGGAAAGCAAGGATTCCAGGCACAGTGGGGCAGGCAATGAAAATGCCCAGAGTAGACAGATAATGTATAGCTAAGTAACACATGCAACATCGCACATGGACTGGTAGTGATAGAAATGGAACTTCCTCTTTTATAGGAATAATTATAATACCTTGCATTTGTCTAGTGCTTTACAATTTTCAAGGAATTTGCCATACTTTATCTCATTTGATTTTCCAATTCAGCTTTTTACTACCAAAAATTGGCAAATCAACCACTAGGTGTCACTCTCGCTACATAAAATTACCCAGAAAGCCTCAAAAAGTTTGGTTTTTGAAGTACAGGGCATTGCCCCTGAATTTATTTCTTGGGCGAGGGCAGAAGGGGGGGTGGCGGGGTTAGAGGGAATAAGCATTTACAGTACTAAGCACCTAATTGGTGCCAGGCACTCTGATAACTCATTTGATCTTCACAACAACACTGAGATAAGTGCTATTGTGATCTCTATTTTCCAGTTGAGGCAATTGAGACAGACCACGGTTAAGTGACTTGCCCAGGGTCACACAAAATGTCTCAGGCCAGTTTTCAATTCAGGTCTTCCTAACTCCAGACCCGGCGCCTTTCCACTTCACCACCTAGCTCCTTCTATTGGAATTCCATCAGAATCATGGCACCTCTAAGTTAGAGGGATCCATCCATCCACAAGATGCCTGATGAGTGTCCGTCCCCCTGCCTTTGCCTGAAGAGCTCTCCTGCCTACTTTTGCAGAGCTCTGATTCATTAGGAAGGCTTTCCTTACATTAAACCTAAACCTACCTCTTCGCAGTTTCTAACCCCAGTTCTGCCTTCTAGGATCAACCAGAATAAGTCTTCTCCATCTCCCACATGAAAGCTTTTCAAATATTTGCATGCAGCTATTATGTTCTCCCTCAGTCTTCTCTTCTTCTGGCTGAACACTGCCACTATTTCTCCTATTGGTCTGCACATGCCATGATCTCAAAGCACTGGTTGCCTTCCTTGGGTTCTCTCTAGCTCATCTAGAATTGAGACAAAGCACGGGGAAACTATTCACTCCAACATGCTCTGTTAACACGCCCAGACAAGCATTTTTGGCTGCCATTATCACACCACAAACTCATATTGAGGTTGTGGTTCACTAAAACCCCAAGATCTTTTTCAAACAAATTGCTACAGGGACCATGCCTCCCCCATCTCTTACTGATGGAATCAATTTTTTTAACCCAAATGTAGGACTCGACATTTATTCCTATTAAATTATGCCTTTCTAGACTCAGACTAGTGTTCTAGGCTCTGGCAGCTAGATTCCTGGATGAATAGAGTGCTGGGCCTGAAGTTAGAAAGACCTGAGTTCAAATTCAGCCTCAGATACTTATTAGCAATATGTCTCTGGGCAAGTCGATTAACCTCTGTCTCCTTCCGTTTCCTCAACTGTAAAAGTGGGACAATAATAGCACTTCTCTGTCAGGGTTGTTGTAAGGACCAAAAGAGATAATATTTGTAAAGCAATTATCAGAGTGCCAGAAACATTGCTGTTGTTCAGGCGCATCCAACTCTGTGATTCCATTTGGAGTTTTCTTGGCAAAGATACTACAGTGGTTTGCCATTTCCTTCTCTAGCTCATTTTACAAATGAAGAAACTGAGGCAAATAGGGTTAAGTGACTTGTCCAGGATCTCACAGTTAGTAAGCGTCTGAGGCCAGATTTGAACTCATAAAGATGAATCTACCTGACTTCAGGCCCAGCACTCCATCCACTGCAACACCTAGCTTCCCTACCAGATCCATAGCAGGAGCTTAATAAATTCAGGTTTCCCTTCTCCTAAACTGTCCTTAAAAATCCTGATGCATGCACATTTTTTTCACTTTCACTATATTTTTTCACCCTCTTTTTCTTGGTTTTCCCCCCTGCAACATGGCTAATGTGGAAATATGTTTTGCATAACTTCATATGTATAATGAGTATCATGTTTCTTGCCTTCTGGATGGATGGGGGAGGAATGAAGGGAGGGAAAACATTTGGAGCTAAAAATAAAAATTAAAAGCTAGCATAAATCTAACTCATTATGCTATGAGTCCATAATCTGATCCTCAAAGGAACAGTGGAATAATTGCTTACAAGTCTTCTTGTAGCCTATTTCCAAAAAACCCATTTAACTTGTTAGGTACTCTTTGCTGTGCTTTAAAAAGTCTCCAGGCTTGGAATAGTCAGTTTCATCTTACTGCACTATCTGTAAAGAAACTCTTTACTTAACATTATTGCACAGTATGTCTTTCAGGCAAAGGAAAGCGATGACAACAGAGAAGCCCTGACCGTACCTCTTAAGGTTGCTGTGGAATCTTATGTGCTTTCATGTTCATTATCTTCACTAGCTAAAAAGAAAGAGAAGGGGATATTTATATCAAGACCTTCGAGGATCTAGTACAAAATCCTCTGTGTGCTGTTCAAAGTTCTTTATAACCTGTCACACACACACACACACACACACACACACACACACACACACACACACATACACACCCCTTTCCACTCTTCTTACCCCACCACCACTAAGGACAAACAATAACAACAGCCACAACCTCAAATACTCTGCAATCCAGTGACACTGGTCTCTTTGCTGTACCTCCAGATTCCAGGCATTTTCACTGGCCCTCTCCCAGGCCTGGATTCCTCTCCCTCCTCATTGCCTCCCAAGTCCCTGCTTCAATCCCTTCAAGTCCCTGCTAAAATCCCACCTTCTGCTGTGTGACCCTGGACAAGTCACTTAACCCCAGTTGCCTCACCCAAAAAAGCAAAAAAAAAAAATCACCTTCTCCAGAAAGACTCCTAATCCCTCTTCACTCTGTCTCCTTCTCTCTGTTCCAATATATGCTGTATATAGCTTGTTGGTATATGTTTGTCCGTGTGTTATCTCCCCCCCTACACTGTGAGCAGGGACCATTTTTTTTTGTCTTTGCTTGTATCTTCAGAGTTCAGCACAGTACTTGGCACATAGCAGATGCTTACTAAATGTTTATTGAATGACTGAGGTTTCAAGGGTTTCAAGGACAGGAGATGCAGTCACAGTTACACCCAGTTACACCTTAAGCTAACTATAGGATTTATCAAACAACGTAGAAACTACATTAATGTAGCCACCCATACAGAAGGGATACGAGGAGACAGACACATCTGCTTCTTTGCTGACCACTGAGTCCCTGTCTTTGTCTGGCTTAATGAAAGGAAGCTGCCCACATAACTGCTCCCAGGAAGTTAGCTCTATCCAGACAATAGCCCAACCACCAGCTGGCCCACAGATCCAAGGGACGTGAGATTTAATACTTCGGTAGACAAAGGGGAACTGGTGCCTCTTACAAATTCACCAATCTAGGGTAAGCAGATAAGATTAAACACCGGGGTTAGAGCAAGTCCTTTGGAGTCAGGAGCGGCACTCATGGATATTCATCATCCACTCTCGCTGTCTCTGTCTGCACTTTCCCTCTAACCCTTCTGGGTGAAAGGGCTCATCTAGCCAGACAGCCAGCATCAACTGACATCCATAAAATATTAAACAACCCAGAGGAAGCCCTCCAGGGCATTGCACAGATCCTTTATGAAGGATTTATGGAAGAATACAGACAAGAATCATGCCAGATCAGGAGACGCATAAATGGATTGGGATCTGCACTGAGGGAGAGACTACCCCTCCCCCCAGACTCCCCCCGTGAATTAGACCAAGAGTTCTTAAGCTTTTTGGAGTCATGAACCCCTTGGGCAGTCTGGTGAAGCTTATGGACCCCTTCTCTCAACAGGGTCTGTAAATAATTGAAGGAAATGGAGAATTTCAATTAGGAGTTAGTGGAAATAAAGGTGTAATTTTCTTCCCATCCAAATTCATAGACCTCCTGAAATCGAACTACCAACCACAGGTTAGGAACCCCTGAATTAGACAGTGTATCCATAGAAGAACACAAGTAAAAAGACAAAGAAATTACTAATCCCATAAAATCTCATTATTCAGGATATAGGCTGGGTTTAAATTCTACCTCTTTATTATCTATGAAAAACAGGTTTGCTGAGAGTATAGGGACACAACCCATGATTTCATGGATATAGACAATTCCCAGATTAGGAAACTCCCCCTCATGATGCAGGTCAGCACGTTCTCTGCAATTTATAATCTTAAAAGAACTGGCTGGAGCACAGAGAGATTAAGTGATTTGCCTGGGGTCACATGGCCAGAATTGGTCAGAGGAGGGCCTCGGATTGAGGTCTTGCTAGTGCCAAAGTGGCTCTCTCTCCACTACTCCACACTGCCCCTCAGAAGCTGATGAAGAGAACAGTTTTTAAGCACTTTAGATCCATCCAATTATGTAAAATCCAATACCGGTCTACTTATAAAAAAAAAAGTTCTTATTAAAATAGATGCCCAAAGTACAAGAGCTTGGCAAGACTTTATTAGCCTTATTTGTGTTACTATGGATCCTTGAAAGTCATAAAACTATATTAAATGGTCAGGCGAGATTTGGACCCTTCTCACAGAAAGAGGAGTGGGGTTACTCAACAGAGAGACTGATGGATCCATAGAGGTTATCGCTAATCACCAAGGAATAATAACCCAGAGTACATCCTTAACTAGCTTACTGTTAATTGGCTCATTCAGAGGTGCCTGGAGCTTATTTACCTTAAATTGCTACATTGGTAAAGCTCCAGCTTGCACTATCCTTCCGGGTATAAAACAGTTCAAACTCCAAAGTTCTGGGGCCACTCTACCTAGAATCCTAGCATATAGGATAACTTCCTTCTTGGACCTCATGCACACTATGACAGGTCCCAAATCAGGGCAAAAGGGACCCAGATGGCTATGTCACAGACTGGCCATCTGTTTTAATAACAATAAATTGTAACCAGGCAAGTCATAAGTGTGACATGTGTTTCTTGTCCCTTTACATATATTATCTCATTTTGATCCAGAAATGGATTACTATACTGTACTTGTTTTTAGATATTCTCTAATCCAGGCTTTTCACTTCATCTCTATTAATTTGATTGAGTATTTTTAACTAATTTATTTATTTTTAGTTTTCAATAATCACTTCCATAAGCTTTTGAGTGTTAAATTTTCTCCCCCTCCTTCTGTACTCCCCGCCCCAAAACGTCATGCAATCTGATATAGGCTGTACGTATACATTCTTATGAAACATATTTTCATGTTAGTCATACTGTAAAGAAAAGTTAGAAACAATAGGAGGAACCACAAGAAAGAAGAAATGAAACAAAACAGAAGAAAAAAAGCAAATAGTATGCTTCGATCTGCATTCAAACTCCATAGCTCTTTCTCTGAATGTGGATAGCATTTTCCATCATAAGACTTTTGGAGATGTCTTAGATCCTTGCATTGCTGAGAAGAGCTAAGTCTATCAAAGTTAGTCATCATGCAACGTGGCTGTTACTGTGTACAACATTCTCCTAATTCTGCTCACTTTACTCAGCATCAGTCCAAACAAGTCTTTCCAGGTTTTTCTAAAGTCTGCCTGCTCATCATTTCTTATGGCACAATAGTATTCCATTACATTCATATACAACTTGTTCAACCATTCCCCCAATTGATGGGCATCCCCTCAATTTCCAATTCTTTGCCACCACAGAAAGAGCTGCTATAATTATTTTTGTACATGTGGCTTTCCCATTTTTATGATTTCTTTGGGACACAGCCCTAGAAGACCTATTGCTGGGTCAAAGGGTATGCACATTTTTATAGCCCTTTGGGCATAGTTCCAAATTGCTCTCCAAAATGATTGGATTAGTTCACAACTCCACCAATAACACATTAATGTTCCAATTTTCCCATATCTTCTCCAACATTTATCATTTTCCTGTTTTGTCATGTTGGCCAATCTGATAGGTGTGATATGGTATCTCAGAGTTGTTTTGATTTGCATTTCTCTAATCAATAATAATTTAGAGCATTTTTTCATATCACTACAGATAGCTTTAATTTCTTCATCTGTTCATATCCTTTGACCATTTATCAATTGGGGAATGACTTGTATTCTCATAAATTTGATTCAGTTCTCTATGTATTTTAGAAATGAGGCCCTTGGGGCAGGTAGGTGGCCCAGTGGATAGAGCACCAGCCCTGAAGTCAAGAGGACCTGAGTTCAAATGCAGCCTCAGACCAAACACTTGACACTTACTAGCTGTGTGACCCTGGGCAAGTCACTTAACCCCAACTGCCTTAAAAAAAAGGGGGGGGAACCTAAAACAGAAATGAGGCCCTTATCAGAGACACTGGTGGTAAAAATTCTTTCTCAGTTTTCTGTTTCCCTTCTAATCTTGATTGCATTGGTTTTGTTTGTGCAAAAACTTTTCAATTTAATGTAATCAAAATTGTCCATTTTGCATTTCATAATGTTCTCTATCTCGTTTGGTCATAAATTCTTCTGTTCTCCATAAATCTGACAGGTAAACTGTTCCTTACTCTCCCAGTTTGCTTATATTATCAGCCTTTATATATAAATCATGTACCCATTTTGACTTTATTTTGGTATATAGTGTGAGATTTTGGTCTATGCCTAGTTTCTGCCATTCTCTTTTCCAGTTTTCCCAGCAATTTTTGTCAAATACTGAGTTCTTATCCCAGAAGCTAAGGTCTTTGGGTTTATCAAACAGTAGATTACTATAGTCATTGACTACTGTGTCTTGTGTACCTAACTTATTCCACTGATCCACCACTCTATTTCTTAGCCAGTACCAAGTAGTTTTGATGATTACTCCTTTATAATACAATTTAAGATCTGGTACAGCACTGAGTTAATAGTTTTAAAAACTAAAAACAAATTGCTTGACAACCAAGGTATATGCAATGACATTTTTTTTGGTCCAGCCCTTAACTAGATTAGGAAACTACCATAGAGAGACCTCCCTTTGCCAAAGCAAATGCACAGTTCTTATGCCACTTACAGTCATATTCAGTTGCCCAGTACACTGAGAGATTAAGTGACTGCCCAGAGTCACACAGTTAGGAAGTTTCAGAGGCAGGACTGGAACCCAGATCTTCCTGACTACACAGCTCACTTTCTATCTGCTGCCTTCCAAACATAGCTACGATGACAGAAATTAAAACAACATTAAAGGCAACAAAACTCAGACTAAATGCAATGATCAATCTTGATCCCTGAGAACCAGTGATGAAAATCACTTCTCTCATCATAGAGGTGGGGGACTTCACATGGGAAATGATTCCTATCCTAACAGACACCATCACACAGTTTTATCAGTTTTGCTTTATTGCAGGGGGTATGTTAGGAGGTGACTGTGGTGTTTCTCAGAAAGTATCAATACACCTATAAGTGATACATTCATTAAAGAAAATTACAGCTTGAAGAACTCCTGAGTCACAACTGTCTCAAATTAATAACTATAGAGTAGGAGAGGTAGGTTGTAGTCCCTTCTTCTTTATGTTTATATTTATCTCCCTTTTCCTCTTCACTGGCTACTACAAAGATGTAAAAATAAATCATATATCTGAAATTCTTATAATTTGGATGCTATATAATTTCATTAAACCACATGCTTGAATTACACCACCTATTAGAACCCTAAGGTCCATCTCATAAAAGTGAGGCTTCCCAGCAGAAGTGATCCATCCTCATCCCAGTACTAACAATGCTTTGCACACATGGCTGAGACGCACTTTTGACATTCTACCTTATAGCGATAGAGCCTGGACTTGCCATCCTAAGATGTATGTTATGTAGTATGGGAAACTTCCAGATGAGGAAACTCCCTCCCTGAATGCAAGACAGTGTCTTTACTGCAATTTACAGTAAGGTCCAATTAGTACAAATAATGAATCCTCTGAAATGATTGCATGTATTTGAATTTGCACTATACAAAGTTATAATTAGGTAAGTTATGGTGATTGGTTCTAACCCAGTGGAAACATGCAGTATAAATATCAGTGATGCAGCCACTTCAGAATATTCATTATTCAGCTAATGGAGACCAAGCCATATAGTCTTTGAGAGTTGCCCAGAGCACAAAGAGGCTAAATGTCTCAGTTCTACCTTGTATTCCAGTGTTTACATTTGTCATGTAACCTCCTTCTACCTGTGTTGTTATAAAGAAAAGTGCTTTATAAACTCCTCTTTGCACTATTGTTATCCTCTGTGGAGGTACAGGAAAAAGGACTTCATTTGGAGTCAAAAGACACAGGTTCAAATCCAGAGGACCTTTGCTATTTACTACCTGTATCACCCTGAGTAAGGGAAGATAGTGATCTTTGGCAGGAATGGTGTACAGAAAGCTCCTCTACAGCGGGTTTCCACTTCTTTCTCATCCCTCCCCCACCATTCTAAATCTCCAAAAGTACCTGGAATAATGCCAGTATAAAGCTGGTAACTGAGTAGTAGAGAGCCTCAAATCTCAGGTTCCCTGCCAGTAGCAAGAAGCATCCCCCTTCCTGGTTTCAGATACAGACAACCTGCAGCATGTATCATCCACATGAGAATTATCAGGGATAGACTTCACCACTAAAATTATTATTTACTATTCACTTTGTAAAATATACATATATACACACACACACACAAATATATTCATAAAATAGGAATAACAATAATAATAGCATGTACCTCCCCAGGTTGTCCTAAGAATCAAATGAGATATTTCTGAAGTGTTTTGCAAACCATAAAGTGATAGATATATAAATATAAAAAAATGGGCTTTTTCTGTCATTTTAGTCATGTCAGACTCTTCATAACACATTTTGGGGTTTACTTAGCAAAGATACTTGAATGGTCTGCCATTTCCTTCTCAAGTTCATTTTACAGATGAGGAAAGTGAGGCAAACCTGGTTAAGTGACTTGCCTAGGGTCACACAGCTAGTAAGTCTGAGACCACATTTGAACTCAGGAAGAGGAATTTTTCTGACTCCAAGTGCCACATACACACACACACACACACACACACACACACACACACACACACACACACACACACACACATTATAGAAGCCTCTTCTTCTCTCTCTCCAATTTATCCTCTATATAGCTACTAAAGTGACTTTCCTAAAGTTTGACCATGTCATTCTCACTCCAATGGTTCCCTGTTGCCTCAAGGATCAAATAGAAATTCCCCTTTTGGACCTTTATAGTCTCTTACCATATGATTCCAGCCCACTTTTCCAGTCTTATGATACATTGCTCCCCTTTACTCACTTTATGGTTTTCCTGCTGTCTCTCACACACAATACTCCATGTCCAGTCACTGGCCTTTGTCTTGGCTTCCTCCTATGTGTGGGAGACCCTGCCTCCTCACTCCTGCTTCTTAGAATGCCTAAGCTCAGCTGAAGTGTTCCCTCCTACACAAAGCCTTTCCTGGTCACATACCCTACCCCCAGGTGCTAGAGTCTTCTCCCAAAAAAATACCTTTGTATTGATATATGTACATTATGTCTCCCCTGTACATTATGTCTCCCCTGATACAATGTAAGTTCCTTGAGGGCAAAGATTATTTCATTTTTGTTTTGGTATCTTAGCCCAGTGTCAGTCACAAAGTGTTTAATAAACATTTTTGTTGATTAATTACAAATATATTTACATGTATCTGTGTATGTATACACATACAGAGGTATTTACATTAATACATGTAGCAACTAGGTGGTGCAGTAGATAGAGAACTGGGCTTGGAAACAGGAAGACTCATCTTCCTGAGTTCAAATCTGGCCTCAGGTACTTACTAGCTGTGTGACCTTAGGCAAGTCACTTAACCCTATTTGCCTCAGTTCCTCATCTGTAAAGTGAACTGGAGAAGGAAATGACAAACCACTCCAGTATCTTTGCTAAGAAAATCCCCAAAAAGGGGTCACTAAGAGTGAAACAGCTGAACAACTAGATGTGTATTCATAATATATGCACTTAAAAATATGTGTGTATACACATGTACATATGGATGTTTTAGGCCTGTGATTTCATTGTATAAGAAACACTCAACGTAGAAACAGCCTTCACCACTCCAGGCTGGCAACTAGCTGTCTGGATTGCTGATCAGCTAAATGACTTATCCATGGTCAGACACCAGAACATTTCAGAGGCAGGACTAGAACCCAGACCTCTGCTGACTCCAAGGATGGCCTTCTATTCCCTAAGCCAGGCTTGAGGAAGTCTCTCTATGAATTATTATATATCATAATTATTCATGCTCATATTATAATTCAGGTGACCCCTAAGGTCCCCTCCAGCTCAAAATTCTATGATTCTTCATGAATTCCTCTGCTGTGACAGCATCTTATGCCTTCCTTGGAATTTGTACCCTCTCTTCTGCCCATGGAGCCCTGGACAATGTTTGCTATATCCCGTACCTGGGATCATTTTCAATATTCAAGTTTTAACTAAATGCATTTGACTATATTACATACATGTTTATGTTATTGGCAGAGAAAAACCTGCCTGGGGCTATCTGTAAGAGGCAATTCTGACCTAAGTGACTACTTTTAGGTTGCCAGGGATACCTTTCCCAAGGTTGCTACAGATAAGTTTCTGCAAGGCTTTCATATCTGAGTTTGGCAGCCTGTGAGAGGTTGCGAACAATAACTCCAATCATTTTAACAAAAGCCATAGCACCACAAATGACTCTGCCCTCGCACACATGAACATACATGCAAGAGCACCATGTTTTTAAATGCTCACTATTCCCCTTATCCTTTACGGGAAACACTGACATTCATGGTTATCTTTATGAGCCTTTGGCTCGTTGGGAGATTCCTGGCACTGTACAATAGAGATAGAAATTAATCAGTTGTCAGGAAATGGAGATGCTACAGGGCTAGAAGGAACAGCAGGTGCTGAAGCTTGCTTGAGAGGATTCCCTCCTACCTCTCCCTGTTCCAGGGGCAGCTGGAAAGGGTAGATTACAGTTCTACCAGGAGCCTTTAGCAGCATCTGGAGATAGGCAGAGTGCTGGTGTATGTGACAAAGGGTGGTTGGAAGCTGGCTTGGAGGGAGTAAATACTAGGGAATGGAGGGAGAGACGACTGGGTGAGAGAGAGAGAGAGAGAGAGAGGTGTAAATTTTTTGTGTAAGAGCAATGAGAGAGTGCCTTTGAGTATGCAGACTTTGGGAGGTCACAATGATATATGATAATCATGTCTTTTGGTACAAGGACAAACAGTAAGTGAAGGCCAATGCAGAGACTGCAGTACATTTTGAGAGTTAATGCATTGTTCCTGGGGTGTGTGAAAGGCTGTGCACTGGATACAGATCTGTGGCTTGGTGTCTAATTTGGCAAAACACACACACACACACACACACACACACACACACACACACACAGAGAGAGCATAGGCCAGCGTCTAGGGTAGCTTATCTGAATCACAGACACCTGATCTTAATTATGGGTTTCTGTTTCTGAAGCAGATTGCAATCTAACAGTAAGGACATGTAGTTGAAGGAGCACTGGCCTGGACTAGAAGCAATAGATTAGGGTTTGAGTCCTGGCTATAAGTTTGTAGGCAAGTCTGAGCGTGTTTCCTGATCTGTAAAATGGTGCCAATAAAACTGTAGTGCCAATCTCAAAGTGTTATTGTGGAGAAAGTATTTTGTCAATCTTAAAACTCTATAGAAATGTGAAGAAATGTTGCAAAAGTTGTAGCCCTTAGCACACTTCAATGACTATTTTATTAGCAGCTATTGGTGTGGGAAAGTCAAACATTTCAAGGATCATTTAAGGCTACAAGGAAATAGAATAAGTCACACCAAAGCTCAAAAGAAAGTGTAGTCAAAAACAATGCCAAGAAATAATGAACTATTGCTACAAAACAGACTAATCTATCCCCAGAAAATAATTAAATACCTTCACAGAGAGCTGAAAGCCACAAGGGTTGCTAGTGATTCCTCCACAGAATAGCATAGGATTATTAAAGCTGAAAAAATATACAGAAAGCCAGCAATGAAACAGAAGCTAACCACTGAGATGATGAAGAAATACATAGATAAGACAATAAAAAGATTAGAGCACTGAAGATTGGAAAAAGGTAATTTTACTGGTGAAACTCACTTGAAATTCAAGGCCGTACCGAAATCATTGTCAGAAAAAGTATAGATGGGGGCAACTAGGTGGCACAGTGAATACAGCACTGGCCTGGAGTCAGGAGCACCTGAGTTCAAAACCGGCCTCAGACACTTGACATTTGACACTTACCAGCTGTGTGACCCTGGGCAGGTCACTTAACCCCATTGCCTAGCCAAGAAAAAACAAAAAACAAAAAATACAGATAAGTCTATAGTACCTGAGCAAAAATCCATATAACATCCACCTAAAAAAATGTTTCAGGAATTTTTGCTCAAGAATCTCTGTCTTGCATCTCCAAAAGTCTTATGACGGAAAGTGCTATCCACATCCAGAGAAAGAACTATGGAGTTTGAATGCAGATCAAAGCATACTATTTGCTCTTTTTTTTCTTCTGTTTTATTTCTTCTTTCTTGTGGTTTCTCCTGTTGGTTCTAATTCTTCTTTACAACTGATTAATATGAAAATACGTTTAATAGGAATGTATATGTACAGTCTATATCAGGTTGTGCACTGTCTTGGGTAGGGGGGAGAAGAAGGAGGGGGAGAAAATTTAAAACTCAAAATCTTATGGACGTGATTGTTAAAAACTAAAAATTAATTTTTTAAAGGGGGGGAAAAAAAGAATCTCTGTCTAGGAGCACTAAGAACCTAGACCTAGAACACCGAGAGGTTAAATAATTTGCCCGGAATCATATAGCTAGTATGTATCAGAGGTCAGACATGAACCTAGGTCTTCTTGGCTTTCTATCCACTATGATATACAGTCTCTCATTTATTAATATAGCAATGTATAAATGTTTGTATGCATATAGATACATTCTATTGCAAGTAATACTGACAGCACTTACAGTTGCAAAATTATAAGAAGCAAAACCAATGCTTACACAAATAATGACGTGTATAGCACTACAAAGATCAAGATGTTATGGAAAGAATTGTAAAACTTAAAGTTGTTGACTCTTTCACAAAAGGGGAGAGACTAGAGGGACAGAGTCCAACTAGGAAGCTATGCAATGGTATAGGCAAGACAGGGCCTGTAATAAGAAACTGAAACAGGATGGTGATTACGGAAGTGGGAGAGGAGAAAACCTATGTGGGACATGTTTCTGAGGGAGAATCAGTGAGATTTAACCACTATTGGACTAGATGACCTCCGAGGTCCCTACCCACTCTGAGATTCTGTGATTTATGCTTAGATATGGGTAGTGACTGAGAGCCAAGAATCAAAGATGAGTGTGAGGTAGCAAACCTGGATGACTCAAAGGATACTGGACCCTTGACAGAAATAGGGAAATGCAGAAGAGGGTCAGAAAGATGAGATGTTTTTAAAAGGTAAGTTGAGGTGCCTACAGGACAGAGGGTTGGAAATGTCCAATAAGCACTTTTTGATGCTGGACTGGCACTCAGGAGAGAGCCTAGGGAAGGCTCTATAGATCTGAGCAAGGTGGCACAGTGGATAGAGTACAAAGTCTGGAGTCAGGAACATTCATCTTCCAGAGTTCAAATCTAGCCTCAGACACTTATTGGCTGTGTGACCCCGGCAAGTCACTTAGCCCTGTTTACCTCAGTTTCCTCATCAGTAAAATGAAATGAGCCAGAGAAGGAAATGGCAAACCACTCCAGTATCTTTGCCAAGAAAACTCCAAAAGGGGTCCCAAAGAGTTGCACACAATTGAAAAGCAACTAAACAACATAAATAGATCTAAGAGTCATTTGCATAGATATGACCATATCTATTGGAGTTGATGTGAGAGAGAGAGAGAGAGAGAGAGAGAGAGAAGAAAAAAGGGAGACGAGCAGAGAAACCAGGATTTGGAGCACATCCACATTCCACAGAGCAGACATTGATCATAATTCTGCAATAGAGATTGAGAAGGGGTGGTCAGACAGCTAGAAGGAGAATCAAGAGGCAGTAGTGGAGCAGAAACCCTGAAAAGAGAGTATACTCCAAGGCTATTCAATTCCCAACCTCCCAGAAGGTCACTATTGAGTCACTTGGGGAAGCTGAGTACCCCACTTGTTCACCCCTGCGGACTAGCTATGACAATCAGGATGGATGCTGATTCTTCCTCCCATCTCCCCATCTTCCAGCTGCTCTGCTCTACTCACTCCTCTGGATCCCCCCGTGAGAGATGATCTCTCAGAAGTGAAGCCTCCTCAAAGGGTCATCAGTTCTTGTTAATGGTTCTGGTAGTGTTGCTTTTGAGTGGTACATGTGTACCAACACTAAGTGGAGACCCCTCAGAATACAAGACCCCCTCCCCTAGCCTTCTCCCTCCCCTGCTCTTAGATAGTGTTAGCAGAAAGTCCTGAGCCATAAGAGCATCCTGTCTATCTCATCCTCTAGCTGGTTGTATGACCTTGGGTAAAAGGCTGCTGAAACTGTGAGGCCCTGAAAAGGGGAACGTGCTAACATAGTTTCTATACCTCTTTGTTCTCTCTGTTGCTGGGGTAGTTTTTACACGAATAGATTGTATACTTGAGGCTCAGTCAATGAGCCTCCGGGAAAGGGGTTAGGGTGGGTTGCTACGTTGCGGTCTATGTAGTCTTGCCTTGAACAAAGAGCACTTGGAACTCTTGGGGCAGCTGAGACAGCATAGGGATGCACTTTCTCGAGAAAGTCAATGAAGAGATCTCTCCTTTTGCAAACTTTTGTCAAGACTCTGGTTTTTTCTAACTGAGTAAAACAATGTGAACAATGTGAGATCTCTCAGATGGACTGAGTGTAGCAATTTCTTAGACTGTTACAAACTCAAGGTTGGTTACACTAGCCTCAACAGGCCTAAGTTTCAGGTTCCTAGAAATCACATGACTTGTATTGTTACATCAGCATTAGGTAATGGCTAATTACTAAAAAGTAGCTAGGATTGGTAGTATTATAATGAGATTCCTTGTTTCCGGGGTAGATTTTCGCGTTTTAGATTGTAAGGCTGAAATTCCTGTCCAATGGGAATTCAAAGCCAGTGGTGGGTGGGTATCTCTGCGTTAGGGCTATATAACCTTTGTCCTGGCCTTTGTGCCTTGCCTCACTTCGCTCCGACTGCTGGAGGAAGCAGACACCTGCTTCTCGGGAGAAAGTAATAAATGTTCCACTTTATACCTAGAAAATCTCTGAGTGTTATTTTTGGGTAACTGTAGCACACACCCCTTTGCCATACAATTACTAATTTCCTCATGAGCCAGATAATTCCCAGGGGACATAGCCCCCTTAGCGTTGTCTTATAACAAGAAACCCATCAAGATGGGTTTTTTTCTCATTCAGTTTTCCTGCTGGCTGTGTTCAGGAACACTCCTGACCCAGGCTTATTCCCTATCTAATTCTTCATATTTTCCAGATTTAAAGAGGGGCAGTGTAAGTACAGTAGAAAAAAGCGTGAGATTTGGAGCTAAAGAATCATAGTTCAAATCCAGTCCCTATTACATATTGTAGGCATGACCTTGAACAAGTCACCTAAATCTAACTTCTCTGAACCTCAGTTTCTTCATCTGTAAAATGAATATAATAATGCTTAACAGTGTTTTACATGGTTGTTGTGAAGTACGTTTTTAAAGCATTTTGCAAACTTGAAAATACAATATAAACTCTACCGTTATTTTACCTATATGCTCTAAAGTATGAATCTCCTCTTTGAAATGCCAATACCCATTCAAGAAGGTCTTTGCTTACTTATTAAGTTCCGAGCTAAATCTGGAAATATGTTTTGCACGACTTCACATGTATAATCGATGTTATATTGCTTGCCTTCTCAAGGGATAGGGGAGAGGTAGGAGGAAGGGAGAGAATTTGGAACTCAACATTTTTTTAAATGAATATTAAAAAATTTTCAATGTACTTGGGAAATATACATATACATACACACATATGTGTGTGTTTGTATGTTCAGAGCTAGGGTTTCACACACTCAGAAATGACTGAATTTTTAACAGTGGGTTTTCTGCCCTAAGAATGGGAAATGAAAACTGCCATGGCCCTGCTTACAAGGAATGTAAACATCTTGTGCATTATTCTTCTGCCACAGAAAAGGTCGATCCATCTACCTGGGGAAAAGTGCCAGCCTCAAATCAACCTTTTACTGCAAAAGTCTCTTTATATATATAGCATGAACACCAGAAGCCCCAGTAACAGCAGCATCCAAGAGAAGCCTTGATGCAACCTTTCACAAAGTAGAACAATCACCTGCCTAAGGTACCCCTACTCCCCTGTTTGCTGACATTTAAGTAGCACTTTAAGGCTGAATAATAATAACAGCTAACATTTATATAGTGCTTTAAGGTTTTCAGAGTGCTTTACAAATATTATCTCATTTTATCTTCATGACAACCCTGGGAGGAAGGGGTTCTTATTGTCACCCAAATTTTACAGATGAGGAAACTAAGGCTGAAAGAGATTAAATGACTTGTCCAGGGTCACACAGCTAATAAGTGTCTGAGGCTGGATTTTAATTCAGTTCATTTGGACTTTTAAGTTTAACACTGTATCCACTGTGCAACCTAGGTTTACAAATCTTTACATACTTTATTTCACTTTGCATATACTTGATTTTCACAACTGTCCTGTGAGATAGGTACCTATTCTCCCATTTTACAGATTACAAAAACTGAGGTTCTGAGAGGTTAAATGTCACACAGCTAGGAAATGTCAGAGGAGGGATTCAAAACCATGTTTCTGCTGACTCCAAGTTCAACACTGCAATGTGTTTCACTCTATTATGTTGCTTCTCTAAGGGAGAGCTGGCTATTACTGAGTTTAAACCCCCAGGAGATAACAGTTAATTGGTTGTGGCATCCCTTTGTAGCCATTTGTGCTCAGGGTTTCTCCTTTCATTTTCCTAACATTCCTAGGTCATGGAGAGAAATGAAAATGCAAGACATCAGGAGCTGAATTGTCTGGGACATATTAGGTAAAGGGATCCCTGAGATCATGTAATGTTGTGCTAGAGCAGAACATGTAAAAGCCCTGAGAGTCGCCTGCTTCCCAAGAAACATGCTAAAAGGACATGGCCAATGTAGGAATTTGTTTTGCTTGACCATGCATATCTATTACCAGGGTTTTGGTTTGTTTTTTTCTTTTTCTTTTTCAAGGAGGGGAGAAAAACATTGATTTTTACTCATTGAAAAAAAAAAATTTCATTTAATCTAAACATTAAAAAAAAACATTCCAGAAGAAGTCAGAAAGGGACACAGGAAAATTGCCACATGTGGCCTTGAGGCTGCAGGTTCCCCACCCCTGCATCAGGTGGTCACTCAGTGCTATTGATAGGTGATCTCAGCCCTGAAAGCAGCACAGAGTGATGATGTAGAAGATAGCAAAGAGGCCCTCTGGTCACCTTCCTAGTTCATCACTGGTAGCAGAAAACTTTCACCTAAAAACTGATCAAAGAAACAAATGTCCTTCCAGGGCTCAGGGTGAAGGATGACATATAGTAAAATGGTTCTCCTTTCCCTCTTTATGACTTTGATATGGGAGAGGTGGGAGCCAGGGAGATGACTCTTAATGAAGTTGATGATAAACTCCAAGCCAAGATAACTCCCTAAACAGAAGCAGGCTCCCACATACCTACTCTAGCAAAAACCTGAAATTCACTTCAACCAAATAATGATCAAGAAATCCAATTAGAAACTACAGTAAGAGATTTCTTTCTCCCCAAAAATGCACACAAGGTCATCCAGAAGCCCATGAGCAATAGGAAAGGGAGTTGCCAAAATAGTCAACACCAGAACATGCAAACACACATGTGGTTCTTGGTCCAGAGAAAGCAGATCGAAAGGATCGCTTCTCTAGAAAACTACAGGAGGTTGGTAATCAGTGCGTGGAGACTAGAGAGCAGTATTGACCCATGGGGCATCACAACACAAAGACTGGGCCAACCAAGGAGCCCAAAGTTTCCCTGAGATACTATGTACAGCCCTGAAGATCAGTACTCTGAAACTCAAATATCCGGGTGGGAAGGGGGCGACCTCAGGAGGTAGAGATCACTGCTGGAGCCCCAGTAACCCAGAGTGAGTCCAAGCAGGGCCGACCACTTCACCCAAGAGCCCAGCCCAGACTGGAATCTGGCCCTGGCTCAAAGCCCCATTTCTGGAAACCAAAGAAGACACCAACCAGTATAAAAATTATAGATCTTGAGATGTCCAAAAATCCAGTCTAGAAGAAGAAAGTAACTCCATACCAACTGCGAGCTGAAAATACGAATTTTCCACGAAGACTACGTGAATACCTAAAAATCATTAAGCAAAGGTATAAAAAGGGATTCAGGCTGGTAGTTCAGGGCTTATATGCCACCTGGTGGCTTACTCAAAGATTGCATGGTGTTTGATTATTTCAGCACTGTCGCTAGTGCCCATACAGAACAGGTCTTACCAGATCAGAACAATCTGTGTCCTTTAAGACAAAAAGAAATACTCTATATGTGCCCAAATATTCACAATAGTATGATTCATAGTAACATAAAACTGGGAATAAATTCTGTGCCTAATGATTGGGAAATGACTGAACAGATTGGAATATATGTGTATAATAGTATTCCTGACTTCTGAGGAATTACAAATACGAAGAATTCAGAGAAACGTGGGAAGACTTGTATAGACTGACACAGAGCAGAAAAGGCAAACCCAAAAAAGACAACATTCAAAATGACAACAATAACGTAAATGGAAACACCACTAAAAGACCAGAGAATGCAGGTCAAATACAATGAACAATGGTGGTTTCAGATGACTGATGTTAAAACACATTTGATTTCTGTTCAGAAATAATAAACCATAAGAATAGAACAATACATGGACTCTTAATCATAACTATCATATAAGATGATTTTGTTTGATTTTTTTAAAAGGAAGATATTTGGGAGGGTGTTTATTGAAAAGCAATCAACATGTCCAATCAAAATATTACAAGAGAGATAAATAAGAGAGTGCTAGTTAAAGGACCATGGTAGCAACTGGGTGGCTCAGTAGATAGAATGCCAGGCCTAGAGTCAGGAAGATATCTTCCTGAGTTCAAACCCAGCCTCAGGCACTTACTAGCTGTGTGATCCTGGGAAAGTCACTTAACCCTGTTTGTCTCAGTTTCCTCATCTGTAAAATGAGCTAGAGAAGGAAGTAGCAAGCCAGTCTAGTATCTTTGCCAAGAAAATCCCAAATGGTGTCACAAAGAGTCAGACACAATTGAAAACTACTGAACAGAGTTAAAAGGCAATGATCCATGGTCAATGGTCTTTGACGAGCAGCATGATAGCAGAACACTAGACTAAGAATCAGGAAGACCTGACTTCAAATCCTGATACTTATGAACTGTGTGACCATGGGCAAATTACTTAACTTTTCTCAGCCTCAGTTTACTCCTCTGCAAAATGGAGATAATACCTGTAGTACTTACCTCACAGGGTTGTAAAGATAATATATGGAAAACACTTTGCAGACATTAAAATACTATAGAAATAATAGCTATTATTATTATTTGGTAAATATATGTATACTTTAGATTTCTATAATGTTTCTGACATGGGGTCTATAGGCTGCCATGGCCAAAAACATCCATTATATTGCAGAGTGTGGAATAAAAAATGGGTAGTCCAAGTACCATACTGGTAGCCTTGAAATATTAAAAGACCCACAGGAAGGTCTCTAGAATGTTGGATAAATTTTCTTTGGAGGATTTATAAAGCGTAAAGAAGAATCATGCAGAATGAGAAGACGTAGATGGGTTGTAATGTGAATCAGTGGAAGAAGTGTTCACACCAATGAGAACACGGGGCCATCAAAGAATCTGGCACGGTGCTGCTTCTTGAAACTGAGCATTTAATGTTTTTAATAGTTGTTTTTTAAAGATATCCATTATCACAGACTCTGAGCACTGTACAAACCCAGAAATTTCAAGGTGCTAATATTAGGCTAAAATATTAGAACCAATCAAACAACAAGCAATCATTAAGCACTTGCTATATGCCAAGTACTATACTAACTGCTGGGGATACAAAGAAAAAGCAAAAAAGCAGTTCTGGGCCACAGTGAGCTTACAATCTAACAGAGGCACCAACACGGATAAATATAGCTCTATACAAGCTACAAAGTAGATACAAGGTAACCCTAGAGGGAAAGACACTAGCTGGTACTCAGCCAATTCCTTAGAGACTTCTCCTGCCCTCTGTTCCCCAATCAACTCTCATCTCCCTTTTCTCCCTCTCCTCATCTTTTAGTTTTTCTTGACTCCCTTCTCTTTTCTTTACACTCTTCCCCTACTATGCTAAAGTGTTGAATACTATCAGAGTTGTGACCTGGGCCCTTGCAAGGCTGGTAAATGAAGGGACTGTCGTCTTAGCAGGAATGGAGCACCGACCATCAGCCCTGACTGCAGGGAGGGAGGAGAAAGAGACGGCGAAGAGGAAGGAGAGGAAAATTTTTTAAAAAGCATTTTTTAAGAATCCACTATGTACCAAGCACTTTTACAAAAATTACCTCTTTGATCCTCACAACAACCCTTTGAGGTAGGTCCTATTATTATCCACATTTTACAGTTAAGGAAACTGAGGCAGAAAGAGGTTAAGTCATTTGCCCAGGGTTACATAGCTATTAAGTGACTGAGGTCAAATTTGAACTCAGGTCTTCCTGACTCCAAAGTACAGCCCTCTATCCACATCACCACGCAGAGGCTTTATAAGTGCAAGGGCAAATACACAAGGCCGGGGTGTGGGCAGGGAGGCATGAAATGCATGTAGGAGATCCCAAAGGAATCCCTTGACATCATTCAATAGAGGGTTCTTTTCAGCACATTATGGCTACCCCAGAGCCAGCTTGTCCCACAAAATGGGATATTGCAAAGTTCACCTTGGCTCAGGCCAAAGAGAATTCCAAATTGCAGAGGTCCATGAAATATTTGCAATGGGCCTGGAATCCTAGCTGGTCCTCTGATGGCCTCATGGGAAGTCCCTGAGGTATGCCAGGCGCAGTCAGGGACCAGGGTCACTAATTCCAACTGCTCCCTCAGCCAGAAGTTTGCATCCCTCCAAATAGCAAATGTGCTTTACCAGGCAGAAAAATTCCTCAGAGGTCTGGGCCCACCGTCTGGGCAGCACTGGGGTCTTATGGAGGCCCCTGTGGAGGGTCTTCCAGTCCAGCAGTCAGCCTCTGCCATTGTCAGCTGCAGGACATACATTCATGGAGTCAAACAATAACTGTCACATCTCTAATTGTTATAAAGGGGATGGTGGGAGTTTGGGGGGTTGGGAAGGGACAGTGTTGCTGTGTGCCAGTAATTAGGGCAAGCACCAGGCCTGGGAAAGAACAATTGCCTCCCTCAGAAGAGGGCCAGGATCCAAGAAAGTTTCAATCAAAACAAAAAATAATTTTTAAAGCAAAATCAGGCTAAGAAAATATAAAGATGATACCTGTTTCCAAATATTTAAAGGCTTTTGTAGTAGAAGTAAACATGCTCTGTGCTGCTCTAGAAGGTAGATCTTAGGAACAATTGATGGCAATCATGAGATGCATTTTTCCCTTCAATAATAAAAAGAATATTCTGACAATTCTACCTAGCCAGCTATGAAATGAACTACTTTGTAAAGAGGTGAGCTCCTTGTTACTAGAGGTATTTGAGCAAAAGGCTAGCTAACCATCCCTTAGGGAAACTGCATCATACTGCAAAGGATGGGGCATGGGGTACTGAACTGGTAGATGGTCTTTAACCCTGAGATTTAAGATGGTATGATTTTACACAGAATTTAATTTGCCTAATAACTGGCTAATTTCTGATACAAATATACATTTTCCACTCCCACTAACGTATTATAACAATAGACCACCATACCTCCAAATACCCAGTATCACAAACTTCTTCCTTGTTTAGCTTCCTTTCCTGCCTCCTCTCCCTCTCCTCTGCAGGAAGAGATTGATTTGGAGACGCGGGGGGGAGGGGAGGAGGGAAGTGAGCTCCCCCAGAGTCCTCATAGAAAGCATTTGGAATGCATTTCAGTCCCGGATTTCAAGCATAGAGTCCTTTTGATCAGAGGCGAGGGTTTTTAAGGCTCAACTTCAATTGATCTGGCTCAGAGGCGAGATTCCTTTGGCCAGTATTGCTAAAGCCCAGATCATGAGACAAACCCAGATACAAGGGTAATGCCTGGGACTATTTTCAATTTTTCTTTTTGACATCGGTTTATTTGGGGCTTTGCCAGTATCAATAGACAAAAGTTTCCTACGTACTATTTGCTCAGAAAAATGCTTGGAGCTTTTCAACACTGACCAAAAAGTAACCCAGGGTTATTACTAGAACCTAATTTGTATATTCACCCAAGGAACTACAGGATACCCAGGGCTGTTCAAGGATCACAATTTACTTATGTGCCTCTGTGTCTGTGAAGAGGAATTTGAAGCTGTTGCCAAGTCCCTTAGATAACTAAGTTTGGACAACACCAGAGCTCTACGCTGAAATACCCTGGGAGAGAAACCCTTGGAAAACAAGAGAATTCACCCTGAATTAAAGAATTTGCTTGCAGGCCTGTGCCTGCTTCAATCTGCAATGAGTGATCTCCAACCCCATGACTATGTATGTGTGTACATGTGTGTGTATGTATGTGTATATACATGCATATGTATATGTGTGGATGGATAGACAGACAGATGGATAGATAGATATAGATAAGATAGATAAATAAGATAGAGGAAGTTGTGAGCATGACACCTGGCGGTATGTAACCCAATCTTGTTTCTTCACGTTGAACTTCTCAACTCATACGGATTACAGTCCTTCATTAGTAGCTGATCTTTGACGATCTTGATTATAAAGGGAAGGGTTTGCTTTTTTGTGTGTCTATTTGAATTCTTAGCTTTTTGAGATTAGGGAAACCCTGTATCTTGGTTTTCCTTGGAGAGGGTTAAACAGAAGAAAGAGGGAAAAAAGAGTCAGCTATGTATTAGGAAGTAATATAGGTGAAGCACCATAACCCCCACTCCACCAGCATCATCAAGAGACCATCCCATGGGCTGAAAATAAACCTGAGTTGGAAGAAATGACCTGAGATCCCAGGTGAAGGAATTCCAAGTTCAGCTTGGGCCTAATATTCTGAAGGGAAGATTCCATTCTCACCTCCTGTTAGAAAAGGAGCACACAGACAGGGGATGCAAGATCTGATGTAGAGAAGATTAGGCTTAGCCTGGGGAAATTCAGTTAAGGGCTATGTCAGAAAGGTTAAATGCCACTCAGTCTTGGTGAAAAATGCATACTTCTGATTGTCTTACTTAGATCTAGAGCCTACTTGGTATCACACATATTTGTGTGAATGTGTATCCTGCTTTATTAGATTATAAACTCCTTGAGGGCAGGGACAATATCATTTTTCACATTTGTATCTTCAGCACTCAGCACGGTACATTGGACATATTAGACATTAAATTTCCCTGGGACATCATTTCTGAATATGAATATTCCCATTTCCCTCATATGTTTGTCTGGACCTGTGATTTCATCAATAGAGGGAATTCCCAGTGTGAAAACTCCTTCCACGCATGCAGATATGCCCCACATCTGTAACTTATAGCATTAGAGTTGCCAGGGGCAATGAGAGATTAAGAAATGTGTCCACAATCACAGAACCAATGTATCAGAAGCAGATATGACTTGAATGGTAAGTCTTCTCTATTCCAAGGCTGGCCCCTCTACCCATGACACCATGCTGCCTCTCTTTCCTTCTACGTAAGTCCTATAAAATATGATTTAAGGAATTCTGTTTTACTACAATCTCGGGTCAAAGTCCAGATTTTGGACTTGCCCTACTTAATCCTGCTCAGGGGAAGTAACACCCGAAAAGATGTCCCCAAAAATTAAGAAGGTGACACATGAAAAGATATCCACAAAAATTACCCAAAGGCAATTAATTTGGGATACTAGAGAGCAATAGGTGTTGTTTCTTGTACTTCACCTTGATCTCTCCCCAAGCATGAGATCTACTGATCAGAGAATGGGGTGACTGCTGAAAAAGAGTGAGATCTAGTCCATGTGATTCATGGCCCCTTATAGTTGGGCCACCCTACAAGGACTTGGATCACTTTCTTGATAACAGAGCTTCCAAATTAATCAAAAATAAACCCAGTATTCAGTGAAGCTGCCCAAGAAGGCTATGGCCTCTAGAACTAGGTGTAAACAGTATTGTTGGTAGTTGCTGTTTTTAGAAAAAGATCTTTGCCAGCTGAATCTTGATCTAGTCATGAAATTATCAAGGATAGAATCAATCCCAGAAATCCAAGGATCTTCAGCCAACATCTTTACCACATAAAGAATTCCCTCAACAACACAAGTGGAAGAACAGTCATCTATCCTCTTAAGAGCTCCAGTGACAGGAGAAGGGGGGGGGGACCCATTACCTCCTCCAGGCAGGCCATTCTACTTTCAGATACCTCTAATTCTAAGGGAAGTTTTCCCTTCAAAGTTTGCCTCTACAGCTTCTGGCCACTGCTCCCAGTTCTGCCTTCTGAGTAAAGAACACACAAATTCAGAAATGAGGCCCTAGAGGATATCTTCTGGAGCCAAACAGAAGTAATCTAATCTCTCTTCCACCACCTCTCGTCTCTTCTCCATGCTACACATCCCCAGTTCCTTAGATGGCATAGATTCAACACTCTTCACCATTCTGGTTTGCCCTCCTTTGCACATTCTCCAGATTATCAAATATAGTGCCCAGAACTGAACACAGTGGTCTGGTGGTATGCTCTGACCAGGGCAGAATATGGTAGGACGATGACATTCTTATTTCTGAATAGTAACACCTCTCTTTAATCAGCTGGAGATCACGTTAGCTTCTTTTGGCCATCATATCACAGTTGGTTCACATTGAGCTTGCAGACCACCGGAACCCTCAGATCTTTTTCAGACAAACTCTAGAATGCTGGTTATAGCTCCTGTGGTAAGCTCATGGGACATCAGCACAAGTCATATATAATGGATGGTTTGTGATCTGAATGCTTAGAAAGAATTCACACCTTACCTAGTCAAAGAACCATTTGAATTTTTATATATCTAAGGATCATAGATTTAGAATTGGAGAGATCCTTAAAGTCATGTAATCCAATCTCTTCCTTTTTCAGGAGAACCTAAGAGCCCAGAGAGGTTGAGTGATTTACCCAAGGTCATATAGGTATCAAGGGGCAAAGTCAGGATTCAAACCCAGACCTTCAGACTTTAAATCCACCGCACTCTACCTGACCACACTGCTCCATGACATTTGGTTTGAAAAACCAACTGTACAAGTACAGAACGAGGCAGAAATAATGGGCTGCAATTTTTTCATGTGAAAATGATCTGGTGGGCAGCTAGATGGCGTAGTGGATAGAGCACTGGCCTTGGAGTCAGGAGGACCTGAGTTCAAATCAGGCCTCAGACCAAACACTTGACACTTACTAGCTGTGTGACCCTGGGCAAGTCACTTAACCCCAATCGCCTTGTTAAAAAAAAATGATCTGGGTGTTTTGTTGTTCAGTCATTTCAGTCATGTCCAACTCTTTGTGACCCCATTTGGGGTTTTCTTGGCAAAGATACTGGAGTGGTTCGCCACTTCCTTCTCCAGTTCATTTTACAGACAAAGAAACTGAGGCAAACAGGGTTAAGTGACTTGTCCAGGGTCACACAGCTAGTGAGTGTCTGAAGCTGGACTTGAACTCAGGAAGAGGAGGCTGCCCGACTCCAGGCCTGGCACTCTATCCACTCTACTAACTAGCCACCTCCAAATTACCAAGGGGATTTTAGCACACTGAAAATTCAACAGGTATCAACAGTGAGCCATGACAGCCCCATAAATGCAAATATGGTCTTAGATTACAATAACGAATGTCCAGCACCCAGAACTGGGGAGGTCGTAGGATCATGGATACAATGATGGGAGGCACGTTAAGACTGTCTAGTCTAACCCCTTCATTCTACAAATAAGGAAACTGAGGCCCAGAAAGGTGAAGCGACTAGCTCAAAGCCACGTGAGTGGGAAACAGAAGCAGGATTTGAACCCAGGCCTTCTACTTCCAGAGTCAGTGCTCTTTCCGCTGTACCTACCACACCACCTCCAAGGGCATAGTCCCACCCCTACTCTGCCCTAATTGGACCACCGCTGAAATACCGTGTCCAATTCTAAATGCCACATTTTAGGGAAGACACTGGTAAGCTGGGAGGACACCTACAAGGGTCACCAGGATGAGTGAAGGCCCTCGAGGTCACTCCATAATGATTGGATTTTTTAAACTAGGGCTATTTCACCAGATTTGGACAGGGGAAGAGGCAGGATGAGAAAGAACATCTGAAAGGTGAAGGGGGCAGGGAGGACACACAGTAGCTTTTTGGCCTTCCTGCTCTGAATCTATAATTCTATGATATGATCACTGCTCTATGGAAAAGATCAGGAGGAGAATTCTAGATTTGCAGCTACAAGGTCACCTCGCCTAACATGTTTATTTTACAAATGAGGAAACTGAGGCCCATGAGGTTAAACGATTTGCACAAGGTCATTTAACAGGAGTAAGCAGTAGAGTTGGGATTCAAACGCAGGTCCTCTGACACCAGATCCAGCCTTCTTTCCACTGTCCCCACCCCTGTTCTCCTTCCCCCCACTAGGACCAATGGGTGAAATTTACAGAGGCAGATTTAGGCCTGATGTAAGGAAAAACTTACTAACACATCTATCCCATGGTGGAATGGGCTGCCTCAGAAAATAATCATAGCTAACAGTGATTAAGCATCTGCCACGTACAAGGCATTGGGCTAAGCGTTTTACAATTATGTCATTTGATCCTCACAACAACCCTGGGTGGTAGGTGCTATTATCATACCCATTTTACAGATGAAGAAGCTGAGGCAACCAGAGGTTAAGAGACTTGCCTAGGATCACCACGGCTAGTAAATGTGCGAGGCTGTATTGAACTGAGGTCTCTCTGACTCCAGGCCCAGAGCTCTGTCCACACCACCACCTAGCTGCCCCCAAAAGCCTTATGAACGGTCACTGGTCAAGTATGTTGTATTCCTCTAACTCTGGGATTACAGGCTCACCTCCACCAATCTGGTGACTTCCAGATTAGACTCTCTCCCTTCCTGCCTCCTCCACAAATGCACTCATCTCCACCTAAACTCCCTCCACCAATGCACTAATTCTTCCAGTGGAAGTTTGGGTGAGCTTCAGGGGCTGAGGCCTTGGTTGTGGTCACAGCCAGGTTTGAACCATAAAAGGATTAGGCTGAGGCCAGCCAGAGCTATCCGAAATCTTGATCTCGGCTGCCTCACTGGTCTCTTCCTTTGCTTCCTGACTCAATGACTACAGGTGAATTACATTTTATATCCTTTTTATTCCTGTTTTGAAGTTTCACTCACTAGTTTTAATTGGATTTTGTGGTTCCCAAGTGCCTACTGCATATTTTTAAAAGAAGGGAAAAAACCTTTGAACCTGCTGGGCCAAGCCAAATTTGGACTTAGCTCCCAATACTTGCCCCTTGTTATCCCTACATTGTGCATCCCTTCCCTCTGTCTGCAGCAGTCCACTAACCTTTAGAATTCAGACTCCCTCCTACTTCACACCAACATGCTAACTCTAACTGATCTTCCTTCTCCTGAAGGAGCAGAAGACAGCAACGGGGTTTGGGGACAAGCTACCCTGTGGGGTCCCATGAGTCCCTCGAGATAACTACGCAGGGCAGGGAGGCATGCATGGCACGTCCTAGGGATGGATGTGAACATCTATCTCCCTGCGCCGCCCACTGAGGCTAGCTGGGGCCTCCAGAGGTTTGCTGCCCCCAGCAGGGACCAGGCCTGAAAAGCAAAGCCCAACTCCATGAGGTCAGTGTTATCCTTTAATGATCACCAGGTGTCAGTCAGGGCCACCACTACAGTTACATCACTAGGTCACAAGGTCAGAGCCTCATCAAGACTTTATACCAATTTTTCTTTTCAACAGAGGCAGGCTTTTATCACTGGAGAAGGGGTTATGAGGATGGGCAGGATGGGCACCTCTCCCCCATTCTCCACCCCCAGGATTGCTGCCCGAAGCAGCTAGACCTGACTAGGGATCAGTCTGTGGGGATCCTGGGAGAGGATTCAGAATCACAAAGGATGGGGACCCACAATCCAGCAGGGCTGATGGGGGAAGCTGGAGAAGGGGGATGGGACCACATCCCTGCTCCCTCGACTTTAGCCTTGAAGAGCAGAATGACAGGATCCAACAGGGCATCCTATGTGAGCTGCATCCTTTGTTCTCCCTGTCTATCCCCCAAGGGAAAACTGAACCCTGATTCTGTATCCACAGTCCAAGCAGGAACAGCTGAGAGGGCCAGCTCAGTACTGCACAGAGAAGGAAAATCCTCCAGGGCTAGTGAGCTCATGGAGAGGGGATCTCCACACGTGGCTTGAGGCCACTGCCATAGTGCTTGAGGGGCCTGTGGCCAGAGCTCCAGGAAGCCCAGACCCTGTTGCTCCCACTAAACTCTGCTTGGAAAATCAGTCACAAAAGAGCATTTCTTCCAGCACCAGGGCCCTCATCCTGTATGAGGCCACCCCGGTGGGGGGAGGTAGGAGGATCCACTTCCCAGGCTTTTGAGGCCATAGCAGGGTGTGTGTCCAGGCCATGGGGGTCAAAGGGAGAGGGCCTGTCAGGACCAGCTCGGTGAGGGGAGGTCACAAGTCAGTGACTTTGTTCTCTACAGCAGCAGCAATCTGTTGGAGCCGGTAACCCAGCTGCATCTTCTGGGCAGTGCCATCTTCCTCCAGGGCAGTGATGATCTGAAAGGCAGAGACTAAATCACACAGAGCCTTAACAGGGGAGAACAGAAGAGGCCTATCACTAAAAGCTTTGAGGCCTCAAAGAAGACATCCCTCAAGAATGGACTGGAGAACACGTAGGCCAAGGAGACATCACCCAGAGCCCTCAGGGAGGAATACAGACCCCAGACCTCTAGGGAATAAAAATGGGAAGAGGTTCAAGAAACCAAAATGTGTTGCTACCACTCCTATTTTTCCCCTGTCAGGTCTTTGTTAGAAAACCCTCTCTGATGCCTTAGCATTCCCACCATCTCTTACCTGGGCACACTCTCCCCAACCCTGTCCATAGACAAGTGCCAAGGACGTGGGAGTGCCACAAATACCCCCCACACACACACATAAGAGGTGATGCTCATTTTCTGTCAGGCAGTGCTTGGGACTCAGACATGGAAACAATGTGTCTGCAGTGACATCTAGGCAGGCAAGGAGACACTCCTAAAACTCTGTAGTGAGAGAAGGCATCTGCCCTACATCTGGCCTAAGGTTTAGGAAACATTCACAAAAGAAATGGGCTTCCCTGAAGTTAAGGCCAGGGGGGTGACACATGGGTGAGAGCCTGTGGGAGAAAATTTCCCAACAAAGGACCACAAGATAGGAAGGCCTACCTAAGGTATCTGATTCCTCGCAGGGAAATTCTATCCCAGTCCCACGGGGAGGGGACGACGAGGATTAGAGAGCAGGATCTGGGAATGAGGGAGTGACCCTTCCAAGGTGAAGTTTCCACATAGTGATGAGAGGAAGGGGGTGGTCAGCAGACCAGCCCAACCCCCAACATTCCCGCCAGGTCCCTAGGAAGCAATGGTCACATCCCCCCCTCTGCTGGGACAAGCACTAGGGTAGTGGGAGTACAGAATGCTAATCAGTGGGGGCCTCTGTGTAGGAGAAGCACTAGGGTAGTGGAAGAAGGGAATGATGGTAGGGGCCTTTGCTGGGAGATATGCTGGGTAGTGGGAGAAGAGAACACTAATCAGTGGGGGCTTCTGTGCATAAGACATAGGAAAGGTTGAGAGTGCCAGAGATCCCACCTAAGTCACATGAGGTCCAGGGCACCAAGAACCTCAGCTCCCTGTCCCCTTCTAGCCCTGCCCCTCAGTGCTTTACTAGGGGTCCCACGGACAAAATCCCTGCATTCCTGAGGATGACATACTCACCTGGTCATAGTATTTGTTGATATACTTGTAGAGTTCATGCAGTGCCACCAGGGCACTGAGGTCCCCAGAATAATTCTAAGAGAAAAGATCAGAACCTCAGGTTATACAGAGACAAGGCCAGAACAGGGAGCAGTTCTAGGGAGGAGGAGACACAATCACACAGGCCTCAAGAGCTTGCCTCATGTTGGCCAGTGACCATAGCAGGTTAGCCAGGTTGGCCTCAAGTGGCCAGAAGCTCCTAGGACAGCCCCCTCTTTGTGAAGGAAGCTAGCTGAGGTAGCCAAGTTCCAGTTTTTGCTGGAGTACAAATGGTTTTCATTTCAGCCCTTGATATTCCCAAAGATCCGCCATAAGTACGATACAGATATGTTTGACCACAAGGGGAAGGGAATAAGCATTTATATAGTGCCTAGATGTGCCAGGCACTGTGCTAAGCACTTTTTACAAATATTATCTCATTGGATCCTCACAACAACCTTGAGAGGTAGATGCTATTATTATCCTTATTTAACAGTTGAGGAAACTGAGGGAGAGTTTAAACAAAGACTTGCCCAAGGTCACACAGCTACTAAGTATCTAAGGCCAGGTTTGAACTCAGGTACTGGCTGCCCCATGACAAGGTGGGGAGCACATGAAGGGAGCCTAAAAAGGACCACTGGCCCGTAAAATGAAAGAGATATGGGGGCCTGGATTAAATGGAAAAAAGTGTTGGACTGGAAGTCAGGAGATATGGGTTCTAGTCCCTGTTCTGTCATGGCTAGGTAACTTTGGGCGAGTCACAGCCTTGTTTTTCTAACTGTGAATGAGATGGGCTAGAACACCCAATGAAAAGCACTGCAAAAAAAATTGAAAAAAAATTAATGAAGTCAGAAGTCCAAAACACACCACTTACTAATTGGTGAACTTGGGCAAGCCACAATCTCACTGAGCCTCAGTTTCCTCGTTTGTAAAAAGGGAGAAATAATCTGCTTTAATGGATGTGAACATTGTCTATGAACCGTCAAAGGCTACACACATGCACACAAGATAAGAAAAGGGAAAGAGAGTTTAGTTCTATGGTGCTTTTTGCCTCTAAAATTCAGCAGACAGCCCAGCAGAGCTCAAGCCAAGCTTCCCTTGTACCATGAGTAGAAGGGAGAACTTTGGAGATCTCTTGTTTTGTAGCTTTCTTCACATATGTGACTTTTAGACCCACACTGACAAGCAGCAAAAATGTTTGCAAACTCAGAAAAGGGCTGCATGCTTGATTCAGGAACAAAAGGAAATGGGAGACACCAGGAGACTATATTCCGTTTTTCAGTAGACCCTGAAGGAAGGAAACCCCAAATACAAACAACTAGTAGTAGAATGGAGCAGGTGGGCCAATTCCCAAAGTCCATAAAAAAGAAGGAAGTGTTCCTTGGAGATGTGCCTGGAGGTCCATACCAGCAAAGGGCTAGAGCCCTACCACCAGAGCAGGGATGAACAAAACCCACCCCCCACAAGAGTCAAACATTTTCCTTACCCTGGACAGCTCAGCTAGGGCTGAATTCATCTCCTGATCGCTGGCTGAGATGGTTTGCCTAATGTCTGCATAATACCTGCCCAGAGACCACAGCCACAGAGGTGATTTAGTGAACTGGCCACCCCTAGGGTCCCTCTTTGTTCCATTCCCTACCCCTATACTTCCAGTGTCTGCTCTCCAGAATGTTTCTCCACTTCATGCCCATCCCTACCCTCCCAACTGGTAGGTTCACTTCCAGTTCCTCTAACCCCCAATCCTCATAGTGGTACCTCTCCACCATCTGCTTGTAGCGTGGGATGTCTCGGGCATAGAGCAGCTTGTTGATGGGTGAGTCCTGGACGTCAGGAGCAAAGAAAATAAAAACGAGTTACTCTTCTCTTCATTGCTGAATGCCAATGGAAAGGGTCATGTCCAGCACCCATTCTCTCCTTGCCCTCCTGCAATCTGACTCTTGTCCTATTTTTCACTCAAATTGCTTTACCTGAAGCTACTGATGACCTTCTCCTATACACATCCAATAATCTCTTCTCAGCCTCCAATTCATCCCCACTACATTTGGACACTTCAGGAAGATGGCTAGTTCAGAGCCCCAGCCTGTGACCTTGGAATAGGAGTTTGGTAACCAAGATTCCCCCTTCTGATGTTTTCCTCCCTTCAATAATTTCACTTGGGAGAAAGAGGCGAGCACAGCCCAACAGGCAAGCATGACTGAAGCAATCCCAGTCAAACATGGTACCAACTTTGCCCTGTGTTTGATGACTTCCTAACACCTACATCCCAGTGCAACAGGAGCCAACACACAGGCTGAACCCAATGACCAACGCACACGGTCTGCTTCTGCCCTGCTTCCGCCCTGCTCAAACTGGGACACTCATTTCATAGTCTATCTGACCCCTTCAAGCTCTAGTAATCAGGCCTTGCACCTTAAGTAATTTTCCTTCAGTTACTGGCACGCTTGTCCCTTCATTCATTCATAAATTCATTCAACCAACAGTCCTGAGAGCCTATGACCACGAAAGGCAGCCTAGTAAGAGGAGAAAAGCTCTGGGCTTGGAGTTAGCAGAAACCTGGGCTAAAATTCTTCCTCCCACACGAGAGGATGTGACCGTGGAGAAGCCACTTCATCTGCTTCTCAGCTTCTCTACTTGCAAAATGGGCCCAACAATTACCACCTGTAACATCATCACAGGGCCAGTGTGAGGAGAGAATAAGCTCTGCAAACCTCAGAGCACTATAAGAGCATCGGTTATTATTTTATTTGGTTTCTCTCCCCAGGAGGCTCCCCCATCACACTCCCACTCCAACTCTCCAGCCTGGTTCTGAGGCTGCCATCCCAAGAATGGGGCAAGCTTCCAGCCATAGTCCTCTCTGTTCCTTTCTGATCTTCTTCTGGGCTAAGGAGTCATTTGACCCCCATATTCTTAAGGTGTTGGTTTATTTAATTCAATTAATAAAACATTTATTGAGTACCTACAATGTGCAAAACACTAGAAATACAATGATGGAAACTTATGTAATCCCTGCCCTTAAGTAAAATAGGGGGAGGAGTGTTTCCAAGAGATATGTACATAAATAACCATATTCTAATTTTGATTACAATGCAAAGGCCCAATAAGTATAATGGATCACATCTGGTGGAGACAAAGGGTGGCAGATTAGAGAAAGCTTTCATGAGTGAAAGAAAAAAAAGCATTTATTAATGTTTATCATTATATGCCATATGCTATGCTAAGCACTGCGAATGGAGATACAAATAGAAATGCAATACAGTTCCTGCCCTCAGGGAGGTCGCATTCTAACCAGAGAAGACAACATATAAAAACTAATTCAGCTGTCAGCCAGATGGAAGGACCCCAGGTCCTAAGGACTCAGGTGTAGGTAAGATGGCAAGGTCTCAGAGGTCATTAGGTTGCACTAGCAGGTCAAGACTGTAATGCCTGGGGCCGTAGAGAACATCATGGAAGGATAGATGGCAAGGCCCAGTAAGACCTCCATTGTCTGGGATGAATTGTAGTTGCTAACTCCATGCTCATCCTGGTAGCCATGCCCAGTAGGTAAGGGGGTAGGGTAGGGATAGTAGTAAGGTCCTGCCTACCATCACTGGGAAGTGGGGAGAGGGTTTGAGGACTAGAATAGAGTGGGAACTTTGGGTTCCCTCTAGGAGGGAAAGGTCAGAAAATAAAAGGTCAGCAGAAAGACCAGAGAGGCAAGAGAAAAGAAGACAGTGGCAAGGGAGGTGGGGGGAAGGTGTCTGATACTGCCAGATAGGATCTAGGCCAGATAGGAAATCAGTTTGGGGTGGAGGAAAGCAAGGCTATTTATTCCTCATGGAGATGACATCTGAGCTGAGCCTTGAGGCCAAAGAAGGATTTCAAGGGCAGAGGATGGAAGGAAAGTCCATTCTAGGCACAGTACATGGAGGGGAGATAGAAGAAGGTAGAACAAGATCAAGTAATAGCTAAGGAGGCCATTGATAAAAAAAGAAAGTCCCCATATACCTCAAAATATTTATAGCAGCACTGTTTGTGATAACAAAGAATTAGAAAAAAAAAAGTAGATGCCCTAGATTGGGAAATGGCTAAACAAAGTGTGATACAAGATACAGAATATTAATGTGCTATAAACAAATGTGATGAATACAGAGAAGCATGGAAAGATCTGCATGAGCTGATACAGAATGAAGGAAGCAGAGCCAAGAAAACAATATGCACAATGACTACAACAAAGTAAATGGAAAGACCACAAACGATCCAAAATAAATATTGCAAAATTATAAAAAACAAGCATGTCTTGAAATAAGAAATATGAGAAAAATATCTTCTTCTCTTTGCAGAAGTGGGGGATCCACAAACATTACACACTGTATATGTTTTCAGACTCTTTTTGATGTGTCGATCAGTTATGTTGATTTTTGCTTTTTTTTCTTTATAAAAGTACTATTTGTCATATAGGATGACTCAAGGAGGAGGAAGAGGAGGAGGAACACCATAGGGAACTAGGGTGATGGAAAAAAACAAAAAATTAAAATTAAAACTTTTTTTAAAATATCAAATAACCGTTTTAATTTGATTTAACTCGAATATAAAGTACATGAAGAGGAAGGAATTCAGGTAGTGATGTAAAGAAGATTAGAGAAAGAAGAGCCTGGTGACAGAGACCTGTTAGGAGACTAATATAATAATCTGTTCAATAAGTAAAAAGGCCTAAATGAGGATGGTGACAATGGGAGAAGAAAGAAGGAGATGAATGAGATATATAACAGAGAATCAACATGACTACTTGAAAATTGATTCAAAGTGATGAACGAGGGATCGGGAAAAGTCAAAGACGACCCTCACGTTTTGAGTCTGGACAACTGAGAGAACTGTGGTGCCATCATCAAAAACAGAAGATCTAGGAGAAGAGCCAGGTCTAGGAGGAAGAGAAATACAACTTAAGACATAAAGAGTTTGAAGTCCCAGTGAGGCATCAAGGGAGGGAAGTCATTAGGCAAGCTGGAAATGTGAGACTGGAGCTCCCAGGAAAGGGGGAAGACAAAAATACTAACTTGGGAGTCTAGAAGGTGATGATGTTAATAATAGCTAGCATTTGTATAGCACCTACTATGTGCCAGGGCAGCTAGGTGGTACAGTAGATAGAGCACCAGCCCTGGGAGTCAGGAAGACTCATCTTCCTGAATTCAATTCTGGTCTCAGACACTTACTAACTGTGTGACCCTGGGCAAGTCACTTAATCCTATTTGCTTCAGTTTCCTCCTCTGTAAAAGGAGCTGGAGAAGGAAATGGCAAACCACCCCAGTATCTTTGCCAAGAAAACCCCAAATGGGATCATGAAAAGTCAGACACTACTGAAAACAACTGAACAACAACTATGTGCCAGGAGCTTTGCAAATATTACCATATTTGATCCTCACAGCAACCCTAGAACATAGGTGCTATTACCATTTCCATTTTACAGTTAAAGAAACTGAGGCAAACAGAGGTCAAGTGACTTGCCTAAGGTCACACAGCTAGTATGTGTCTAAGTCCATATTTGAATTCAAGTCTTCCTGACTCCAGACCCAAAGCTCCATCCATTGTGCCACCTACCTGCCTCGAAGGTGATATTAAATCTACTCTAAAGCCTCAGTTTTCAGCATGACAACAATGAAAGGATAAGGAGTCCTGGGATCCAAGAACTAACAGTACATAATTGAAATGATTGACTAGAATAGGAACAATGAAATAGGAGAACAGAGATAATCCAAGGCACTTACAGGGCAAGAGAAGGGAAAAGAACAGATTGGGGAAGGATTGTGGGGTGGGAGAGATGGAGGGACAGGAGATTATGGTCAGAGAGAATTCCAAATAATGGTAAATTCACATTCATCTAGAGCTTTAAGCTTCATAGATTGCTCCTCAGAACAATCCTGTGAGGTGGGAAGAGAATTCAATATCATCCACATTTTACAGATGAGGAAACTGAGGCTCAGAGAAGTTAACTGACTTGCTAGTGTGGTGACCCGGCTAGCAATTGTCAGCATCAAGATCACATGTGTCCTGAGTAGGAGCACAATGTCATTCTACCTCTAAGAATAGTGGAGAATACAGGGCGACCTCCTTAGTGATAACAGAACACACGGACGCCGAGGGCTCCGGAAATGAGACCAAGATGTCAGAAAGGTCACCGAGGTGAATATTAGAAATCACAAGCGGTGATCAGAAATAGAACATGGAAACTCTTTATAGTCTCCAACATGTATTTATGAGACAACAACAAAAGGGATGTCTGGCCCTGTTTCATCACACTTCCTCTCCCTGTTTGGCTTCCAGGATATTTTACTCTCCTGGCATTCTTCCTGAATTTCTGGGAGTTCTTTCTCAATTTCCTTCACTGTCTCCTCATCTTCCTCCAGCTCTTTTAACCCTGGGAATTCCCCATGGCTTATTCTTGGCCTTTAGCTCTTCTCCCTCATTGATTCATCCCTAAGGCAGCCACCACCGTCAGACTTTGAACCCTGGGAATTCCCCAAAGCTTATTTCTCGGTCTTTACCTCTTCTCTCTTCTTAATTCCTCCCTGAGAGAGCTCAGCCACAGTCAGAGTTTGAACTAACACACACAGACTGGTTCCCAAACCTGTGACCTTGCACATGCTAAGAATATCTCATAAGATGAAAGGCTGAAATGGTCAGAAATTTACAGTTGGAAAAGGTCTTTGGCAATAACACTACCAGGCCTTTGTCCCAAAAGAGATCAAAGAAAGAGGAAACGGCCCCATATGGACAAAAATATTTACAGCAGCTCTTTTAGTGGTACAAAGAACTGGAAACTGGGGGTGGAGTGGCCATCAACTGGGGAACAGCTGAACGGATTATAGTACGTGGATATGATGGAATATCCTTTTGCTATAAGAAATTGCAAAATGAACTGTTTCAAAGGAAGCTAGAAAGACCTCTATGAACCAAGGCAGAATGAAGTGAGCAGAACTAGGAGAATAATTTATACAAAGACAATAACATTATAGAGAAAAACAACTTTGAAAGTCTATAGAATACTGCTCAGGGCAATGAAAAACCATGATTCCAGAGGAATGAAGATGAAGCATGCTACTACTCTTTACAGAGAGATGTTGATCTCAAAATGCAGAATAAGGTACACATTGTTGGACATGGCAAAAGTGGGAATTTTTTTTTCTGGGTTATGAATATTTATTATGAGGGTTTTCTTTTTATTTCTTTGTCTGTTTTTCACTTGGGGTGGGAAGGAGTGGAAGGGGGGAGGGAGGAGAGAGAGATAGAGACAGAGAGACAGAGACAGAGAGGGAGAAAGGGAGGAAAGGAGCAAAGAAAGAAGGAAGGAAAGAAGGAAGGAAGAGACATCTTTGATTTCTCTCCATTTCAGTCTCTTAACTCTGGGCAATTCAGTCTCCTTACCCATCTCTGCACAATCTACTCTTTCCCAGCATAGTACCTTTGCTTACCTACTCCCATCTCCAAAAAAACAAAACCATCTCTTCCTCCAAGAAGTGACTCCAAGTTCACTTCCCCTCAAGGAGCCTTCCTTTTGTCTGCGTTTTCACATGGCGTTCTATACCAGACTACCCAACATCTTATTTCACTGCTTTAGAATTGCCCTTCATTTGGTTCCTGTGTCCCGTGAATACTCCATACCTCACTGTGGCATTGAGATGAGCTTAGGTTATTGAAAGCATGCCAGTAGAAGACATCCCCAGCAAGCTTTACCCAAGCTGGGACTACTTCCAGTAGGAGCCCGTGGCTGCTGCCCAAAGAGCAATCTAGGTTAAGTGCATAAAGACTCAACCAGCAGATTGGCCACTAAGTGATGAATTTTTTGGCCATGGTGACCCGTGAAATTTAAGATTCCCAGAGACAATGGCTGAATGGTGAAAGGGGAGAGGAGAGGGGACTAAGAATCAGGGTTTTTTCTTTAGGCTGTCAACAAACATGACCAAATATTTGTCCATAGACACTGTCAGTACTTTAATCGTGAGATTCTCATCCAGAGACCAATGAGCTGGATACACTGTTGTAGGAACCAAACCACAGCCATGTTGACATTCTCCCTAGAAACAAAACTAAGAGAAAGAACTTGCTGCCAATGAAAGGATGGCTCGTGGTTTCTCCTTAAAGAAACAACTAAAGGAATTAGTGGAGTTAGTTTCACCAGGTGCCCAAATATCACTTCATGAAATCCTTGCTCATCTCACCTTGAAATGCTTATGATGAGCATCAGCAAAAAGGCCACCATGAAGATAATTACAGGTTGCGCCAACCTTGGTTGTAAAGGATAAACAAGCAGAGAAATTCCAGGAAGAACTTTGCAAGATCCTCTGAATTAAATCAACATATGCCCTGCTATTAGGTAACTTCAGTGTGAAGGCAGAAACAGGGAGGACAGAAGAAATATTGGAAAATATGGTTTGGGATTAAGAAATGAAAAAGGCCAAAAGCTTATGGATTACTCAAAAGCCTCAAGCCTACATATCACAAACACTTTATTTAAGAAGTGTGTCAGAAGGGCCTGGTCATGTTAAGCACTGAACAATATCTCAAAACTTTCAATTTACTATATAATAACAAGAGCTAACATTTATAAAGCACTTCAAAGTTTGCAAAGACCTTTACCTATGTTGTCTAATTTGTATCTTAATGGACAGGGAAATAACAGGTTACCTATAATGGGAATCAGAGCTGAATCAGCTCACTGAACAAAGTCAGATCATTAACAAGTTAGAACAAAGGTCAAAATCATCACTAGATTAGAAGAAAGGATACAGATAAGAAAATACAGTGTGCACTTACAGCAGTTGCAACCTGACCTATTTGGTTCTCAAAAACGGGAAATGGATGAAAGACACTGACTCTGACTAGCACAATTTCTTAGAAAGGCTTAATGAATGTAAAAGAGTCACAATAACGATGCGGCCAAAAGGCCCACAGATTGCCTTAATCAAGTGAATACTTGATCTCAATGCCAAGTAGATACGTGACACCAAAAACAATTCCAGTTTAGAAAGCAAGCCCAACTATAACACATGAAACACATGAAAAAGGATGACAGAAGATCACAAGTAGTATTGGCCCCACAAAAGAGTGAAAAGCAAGGAAAGGAATATGCGATTAGTATGAGAATTAACTAAACCAGATCATCCTGTGACCATTTATAGATGAAACTAGAAGGGTAATAAATAGTCATATATTGGAACAGATCTGTTCACAATTCTTTGGAGTCTATTCTCATCATTGATGGATGGAACCACCACATTTGGACTCTACCACCTTGGTATCTGATGTTCTATAATGAAGAAGTAGAAATATCACTTAAAAAGATGAATTCAGGAAGAGCAGCTGGTCCTAAACAACTACATATGAAAAAAGTGCATGCTGAATTTGTCACAATATTTAGTCACTTATACATCCATTTTCAAGCTATCTCAAAGTGGGAAAGAATTCAAAAGAATGAGAAAAGATTATGGACAGTAGTATCACACCAAAGGAAAGGGGACCAAGAAGACATTAGCAACTGATGATCCACATTTGTACTTTCCCATCTTTATGAAAATTGAGTATGTTCATATCATGGTTATTTGAGATGTAAATATGAGAAGGAAACAGGTTTCCACAGATGATTTTCTACTTCAGACTCTATCTTTAAATAAGGTACTATGTATTTGGTATACATTGTTCTGGATTATGATCTGCCATTGAGTGGGCAGCCCATCTTTACTGATGCCTTGGACAAGCAGTGAAGATGGGTGATGAACTGGGCTCAAAATCAAACAGGCTAAGGAGAGCAAACACTATAAAGACAGTTGTCCTCTTTATGATCCCAAAAGTCTCCCTAAAGATGCTTTTTTATCAGCAATATTTCCTCAGTGATGCTATAAGGTTTTAAACATAGAACAACATGACATCAGAAGAATCACAACTGCAGGTGACCTAAAGCTCAATGGAAAGATGTACAGGTGGTCTAAGTAGGCAATAGCATATTACCAAGGATATATGGGAGGTGGCATAAAAGGCATCACCAAGGACAGATATGGCCAGAAAAGAAAGGAAGTGGGCTTGTCATGTAGTCCACAAAATGGACAATGAGACCCAAGGAAGGCCCCCTGCGTGTCACACAGATACTCGATGATTTATAGAAAAACATGGAGAAGATGAAACATATGAGCACTTAATGGTCAGTTCTGCTGTTTGCTCCCTTTGTGAACTGGGACAAGTCATCTAACTTCTCTCCAGGCTTCAGTTTCCTCATCTGGAAAATTAGAGAATTAGAACGGATGATCCCTAATGTCTCATCTCTAAGTCTCTAAATCCTATGATCTCCATTTTTTATTTGAAAGATATGATCTGGGCAGTTTGGTGGCACAGTGGATAGAGCTCTGGCCTTAGGAGTCAGAAGGACCTGAGTTCAAATCTGGCCTCAGACACTTGACACTTACTAGCTCTGTGACCCTGGCAAGTCACTTAATCCTGACTGACTCACCAAAAAAAAAAAAAAGATATGATCAACATAGTTCTACCCCATGCCAAACCCTCATTTCCCCCTCCCCACCCACACCACATACTTCATTCCTTCCCATAACACATTTTTTTTAGAGAGGAGGGGGGCATGCCAGTTGGAGCTTGTGATTTTTATCAGTATAGAGAACTCCCAGTGTGAAAATTCCCTAAACCTATTCATATGAGGAACTCCTTGGTAACAAAGCCTGAAAGAGTTCCTTTGAACAATATGAGATTAAGTTATTTCCCAAGTTCACACAGCTAATACATATCAGAGACAGGATTTGAACCTAGGTCTTTCTGACTCTAAGGCCTTTATCTATATGCCATACTACCTCCTTTCTTTTTCTTATTACCAACCCCAAATCCATGCTACTTCTCCATTCTTTATGACACCTCTTCCTCTGATGCCATACCTCCTTCTCCCACACACCAACTCCACCCCACCCACCCCAAGATTCTCTCTCTCTCTCCATCTACCCCAGTGCTACAACAGCCTGACGTGTACCCCTGCCTCATACCTCTGATCCCCATACCTTGGGCCACCCTCAGCCCTTGGCTCACCCGACCCAACTTGTGGTCTGCAAGAGTGCAGGCATCCATGAAGGTTTGGGCGATGACTAAGAGCACAGCATCCATGTTGTCTGACGTCTGGACATCAAAAACAAACTGAGGGTTCTTGATGATGTTGATCCAGAACCTCAGGGGCAGACTGTGGACAGGGCAGACCAAGGAAGGGTGTGAGAATGGCAAGTTGTGGGTAGCTGGGCCCCACCCTGCAGGGCCTCCACGTCCTCTCCCTCCCAAGCACAGGCCAAAGCCTCTAGCCAGAACTTCTTCTCACTGTAACGGATGGCGTGGAATGATGCTCGTCCACCACATAGCCCCCCATAACCTCAGGGAAAGACCTGCAGACAGGGCAGGCAAGAAGACAGTCATGGCCACTACCCCTTCAGTCCAGCTGGCACCCTGACCTGTTGGTCTTCCAGATGTGGATGGTGTCCTGGTCTGAGATACCATGCTGCTGGGCCTGATCATCCAGCAAGTCAAAGAAATACTTGATGGCCAGGGGCACTGGGCGGCTGGTACTCAGGATCACCTGGAATAAGTCATCCACGAACGTCTGCAGGGTGCCCTGCAAAGGGATCATGGGAGAAGAAAAGAACAAATCCTGGACTGACACTGAGACCTCAGCAAGTATCCAGCCTGGGGCTGAAGACAGCAATTCTACCCAACCTGTGCCCAATCCACTTCCCGGACAGCTCTAATTAGTAGAAAGTTTTCCCTTGCATAAACAGAAATCTGCTTTGCTCCTTAACAACTTTCATCCAGTACTTCCAGTTCTGGCCAAGCAAAACAAATCTAATCCTTTTAAATGACACCCCTCTGTATCTTTGAAGAAAGTTATCATGTCATCCAAGTCCTCCCTTCTCCAGGCGAAAACTCCCTGGTGCTTCCAGCTGATCCTCCGAAGGCCTAATCTGCAGTCCTCCCACCTTTCCATTTGCCCTCCTCGGGACTCACTTTGGTCTGTCAATGGCCTCCCTTAAAACGTGACACCCAGAACCGAACACAATACTCTGCATGTGGTCTGATCAGGGTAAAGAACCATGCAGGAGTGTGCTGCTAAATATTTAACAACCAAGTGTGGGTGGAGGGAGAGGAATGTATGCTTGGCACACTTTTAAGTTTAATCTGCATTATTAATATTTTCTCCACCACTATCTTAAGTCTAGGCCACCAACAAAACAACAAACCAAGCCCTGATTTGTAGCATTTGTTGATTACTAAGGCATAAATGCTCACACTGAAATTTAACAATCAGCTCTCGTGAGCCAGTACAAGGCAGCTCCAGCACACCACTGAAAAATGAGACAACTGGCTCCCTTGTCTGGGACACTTCAATAACCTGTGATTTTGCCAGTGTAGGGTCCCTCCACTGATTCAGATCACGACCCCCCTACCCCCACCCCAGATGGTCTTTAAGAACTGCGGGAGCCAAAAAATTCATCCCTTATAAGACTTATTAACTGGGCTGGCTTTCAGACAACAGATACATATGCTATCACAGAGATCACATTCAAGGCTTTCAACCTTGACTGGCTCTCCCAAAGCTTAGACTTGACTGACACAGCCTTCAAGAACCTAGGGTTCCCTTCAGTCCATAACAAGGCACCAGAGTGGACTTTATTTAGCACTGTGTCCCCTTACCCTTGTCCTACACGATCTCTGACCAAGCCCTAGACTTGCCCATGCCATCTGTCCCTGAATGACACCCCCATTGTAACTGCTACCTTCATGGACAACAGACGAGTCAAGTAGATCTCAGGGATGGCTTTGGCTCTTTCCCGATCTCCACCCCGAAGGCTTCCCCTCCTTTGCCTGGGTGGTTCTGGCTCCTCGCTCGGCTTCACTAGATGCCAGGGACGGATGCCTCCCTCATCCATGTCTTCCAACATTGGGGTTTCTGCATTAAGGACCCCATATCTGGATCAGCCTATGGTCCCACAAGGGATCCTCCCAACCTCCATGGTGAAGTGACCTCCATGTGGGCAGGGGTTAAAGGGAGGTGATATCTAGGATCGTACTTGGAGATCTCCTTGGGACAAGGAAGGATTTGGGGAGATGCCCATGCTACCTAGTGTAAGAAGAAGAGAGGTACTCACTCTCTCCAGGGACATAATCCTGGTTTTCCCGGGGAATGTGCTTGCTGAAGCGGGGAACCAGGGCCACAGTTGCTCCATCAGGAACCTGTTGACAGGGCTAGTGATTCCTCTACCCCCCAATAACCCCAGCACCCTCCCCTCCAGCCTTCACCTTTGTTCTCTAACCCCTGTCCCTTCCCACCTTATAATGCTGCAAGGTGTTCAGCCGCCTCCATGCGCCTTGGACCACAGAGGTGACATCCTCATCAGACAGGATGAGGTGACCAGCCACCCCTGACCGCCATTCTACGAGGGGAGTGGAAAGGGACAGGCTTCAGTCTCCCCCTGTCATCAGACAGAGCTCCCATGCTGCTGTCCAGGGAGAAGGGCTCAGGTCAGCTTGAGCCTCAAACTCATCATCTAGGGATGAGGGCAACTTTGGGGGAGACCCTGGTCCCTACAGCAGGAGAGCAATGCAATCCAATTCATCCCTCCCTGTCCCTGCATCCACCCCTCCAGCCACCTCACCAACATCCAGGGCACCAGGGTCTGGCCGCTGGGCAAGGGGCACTCCCTTGTATAGCTGGTCCAGAATCTTCTCCTTGGCCTGGGAAATGGTGTCACAGTCTAGGACCTTCACAGGGACGCCTGGAGACTCTGCCAACCCGACCCCTGGCACTGTTACTGCATTTAATGTCTGTACAGGACATATAAAGGGGTGATCACGAGCAGTCCCTTCACAAAGGCTCCAGGGGACTGGCACGGGGTGATAAAGAAGAAACAGGAGTCAGTCTGTGAAGGGATCGACATGACCAGCTGACTGCATCGCTAACAGAGGGTCCACCAGGACCACTGGCTCTCCTCAGCAAGAGAGGGGCCTTCCTGCCACCACCACCCCCAGCTCCTGGGGGCTGACCATTTCCCTTACCTAGTCTGTGTACAATTGGCTACTAAGTTTCACTAAGAAAAGGATGGGGGATTTCCATAATGAATCTTTTGTTAGGAAAGAAACTACAGGAAGAGAAAAGAAACACCTGAACCCCCAGAAAAGCACAGGTTTCCACAGTGTGGTGCTAGATTTGGATCAGAAGGCCTGGGTCCACACCCTGGCTTAGATGTTCACTTTGGAGCAGATCTCTAAGGTCCCCTTCCAGCTCAAAATCTATGTTCCTAGAATGCCACCATGAGCATCTAGCCATCATGGGATGGCCAGGTACTGCTCCCCTTCCCTCCTGTCTAAGCTAGGCACCAGAGAATGGAGATTAAGCAAAGATCCAGACTTCTTGCTGGAGAGGCGGTGGGCTAGCACTGCTGCCCAGGCTGATGGATCCCCAGTCTCTCCCCTATGATTCCAGGCTCCTCCCTAAGCTGTCTGACCCCTCTGCCCGGAAGTAGCCTAGGTGGAACCTTTGATTTGCTGCTACTCTGACCCTCACAGGTCCTCGTTTTCCCCAACTATAAAAAGTGCTTAGCAAATCCTCACTCCCTCCTTTTTTTCCTTTCTTTTCTTCTTTCCTTTACTTCCTTCCTTCTTTCCTTTCTTTCTCTAACTTCCTTTCTTCCTTGCTTCCTTCCTCCCTTCCCTCCCTGGCTCCTCAGTGAGGAAGAATCTTTCTGTTCTTGTTCCACAGATTCCTCTCCCAAGGCTTCCAATCACTTTGCTTTGACATCACAAGCCCCTGATCTTCAATTTCCTATAAGTTCCTGTGACTCTAGTCCAGGGAATCCTTCCCTTTTCCTAGAAAGACGCCTGCAATCTCTTTGCCTAAAGTTCATGCACCAGCTCTCTCAATTATGGCTTGACATTAGAAGCTGGGTCCAGTGTCTAAACCACGTAACCTCGAGGGCAGAAACATTTTACCAGGATCCTGTCTACGGTATGTCGGCTCCCTCCACTGGCCAGAAACAGACCCCTTATCCCTTGTGTTAAAGGTCTTACTCCCCTTTTGACCCACCTACCAAATTTCTTGCCTGATGGACAGCTAGATAGCACAGTGAATAGTGCACTAGGCCTCAAGTCAGAAAGACGAGTTCAAACCCTGCCTCAGACACTTACTGGCTTTGTGACCCTGGACAAGTCACTTAACCTCTGTCTGCCTCAGTTTCCTCAACTGTAAAACAGGGATAATAACAGGGCCTACTTCTCTAGATTACCATGAGGATCAAATGAAATGTTTGTAAAGCACTTAGCACGGTGCCTGGTATACAGAAGGTGTTACAGAAATTATTATGCATTCCCTCTCCCCTTCCCCTTTTCTTCTCTTGCTCTCAGCTCACAGGCAAAGCAGGACTGACTAACATTCTGAGCCCAGTGACTATTAAGGCCTTTCTTAGTTCAAGGTCCCAGCTCTGCCCATTTCCCCGGTTTCCTTCTGATGACTCACTTGAGTGCCCCTCACAAGAGAAAAGGGCCTTCCAGAATCCTATGATTACAGCTTCACAACATCCCAATCATCTCCCAAAAGCAGATAAAATGAGAACTAGGCAGGGCATTCCCTCACCAGAGGACGGTATTCCAGGTCCTCTCGAAGCAGACGGTTGTCATTCAATGTGTACTTGGCCTTGCCAGTCACACTGTCCACAGGCCCCTTGTCCACCTGGTGCTTGATCCCTCGGAAGAGCATGTAGAGGGGTTCACCCACCGAGTCCTATCGGAGGAGATCAGAATGTTACGCAGGCTAATGGGAGTGGTACATGAAGACACAGAGGGCAGAGGGGACTTCACTGCAATGGCAGTGTCCACATAGAAGGAGCAGCCACCTTTCACAGAGACTAAATGAGTACCCTTGCTGGGGACACAGAAAAATCCAGCTCCAAAGCCTAGTTTAAGGTACACTGCCCCTTTTTTTCCTGCATTTTTCCTGTCCTATGTGAAATGGGCCTACACTATCATAAAATCATAGGCTTAGAGCTGAAAATGATCTAAAAGACCATCTAATCCAAACTGTTTCATTTTTTAAAGAAGGAAATTGAGGTCCAAAGATGTCATAGAGGTCATGACAATGGCAAGATTTGAACCATGTTCTCCATCTCCAAACCCAGCGCTCTTACCAATGTGGAGTTTCTCATCTAATCAACTACAAGCTTGCTCTGACCAAGGGAGAAGGAAGAAGGGAAGCAGGGGACCTGGGATGCTGGTCACCAACAAGGAGATATGGGGGAGCATGTGTCTATAATCACAAAGATGAAGACGACCTTCACAATTCATCCCTTCTTAATCCTTCTGGGCCATACACCAAGCTCATTTTAAAAACCAAACCCAACTCTCTACATCATTTTGTCTGATATTCTAACTCAAACTTCAGGGAATGGGGCAGGAGAGAAGCCCTTGATACATCACCTTGGTAACAGGCCCTCAATAATCACAGGGTTAATCACAGACCCTCAGATCGCAGGGTTAGTCTGAAGACACTATGTCTTACACATAAGATGTGCTTAATCAATGTTGATTGAATTTAGCTGAATGGCCCAGGCCAAGAAACAAAGGATTCTCACCCGTACAAAGGTGTAGAGGCAAATAGACATCCAATTGGTGAGCAACTTTTCCACCACAGTCTCAGTCCTGGATGAAAGCAAAAAGGAAAGAGGCTTGATGTGACTAGAATGCAGCCTTTGGGGTAGGGAAGGGAACACCTGCACAGGACGGGTGCCTTGGGAGGAGGAAGTAGGGTAACACGGTCAACACAATCAACACCAAAGGCCTCAAGGTCACCTGTGCAGACCCAAGCAGCACACATAGTGGTCTGGTCTTTGTGAAATTTACAGCAAACTCTTGTCAAAACAGATTGTTCTAAGGACAAAAACTCAAAAACTAAAGAGTTGAAAAGAGAGCTTAATGTCTGAAAAATAAACTCTACATACATCAATGAGAATATCAGAGTTCATCACTTTGACTTCCTGTAAGAGGAGACCTGAAAGCTACTGGATGTCATACATGACAGCCCCCTCCCATTACATTCCCTGCAGTCCTGCCACACACACATGCCAGTCCAACAGCCTTTCACACATTCTAGGTTATTGTGGTTGTTTTATGACAGTATCAAACAGAAGCTGGGTTCAGTAATCAGGGTTCAATGGACTCCAAGAACTACTGCCCTTTCTTGACCCTCCATCCCCTAATCCTTCCTACCTCCTGCAAGGCACTAATCCATCAGTCCCACCCTCCCCCTGGCATCTTTAATATTTCCCTTTCCCCAGGGCCTTCCCATCTGCTTACAAAAATGCCCAAGGGCCTTCTAAAAGAAAAGGCCTTCCTTTTATCCTTCTACCCTATTCAATCCCTCTCCCATCTTCCTCCCACTGAGGACTTGGACAAGTCATTTCATCCCTAAGGGCCTTGGTTCCCTCCAGATGGAAATGAATGAGTGGGACAAGATGACCTCTAAGGCCTCTCCTTTGGAGCTTGATCCTATGACCTTGCAAACATTTCCTTCCCATCCTCATGACCTTATCCCTCCTTAGCCCCTTGCAAGGAGGATTCTTCTGCCCCATCACTTTGCGAAAATTGCTCTCTCTGAGGTCACCAATGACCTCCTAACAGACAAACACAATTTTCCCTCAGTTTTCCCATATACACACCACTACTCCTTATGGCAGGGAGCTGAGGAGCCCCAGCTGTTACTATTATCTGAATCAGTTCCCATCAGGAACCCTGCCAGCCCTCAGGGTTCTTAAAGCTAAAAAATGCTAATATTAAGAAGCCTCTTAAAAGTCCAGGGCATGTAGGCATAAGTGAGATCACCAGATACCCACTGCCTCTTCTTACCTTTTGTTCCTCCCTCTCTATCCCTATAGCAACATGTTTGCCCCTCTTATTGTTCTGCCTTTCAATGCCCTTATAGTAAATGGCACGATCCTGCACACAAACCTCATTGACTCATGTCCAACTTTTGGAAGCCACTTGTCCTTGTCATCAGGCTTAACTCCTGAAACCCACTCATCAGTCTTCCCAATCCCCAGCTCCTGCCTCATCTCTGACCCCAGCCTCCACCCCCACTTCCCTTCCCAACACAGACCCTTTACAGTCCCAGATCTCCATCAGAAACACTGACCTCCGTAGCATGAGCTTAGGGTTCTTGGCCACATACTGGGCCACCAGGTCACTGAGTAATGTCCGGAGAATGTCAGTGAAATACTCCAGCTTCCCGTGCAATGCCACAGTGAGTAGGGACGCCACGTAAGCACGGTCTCGGGGTGAGAAAGTGCGCTGACTCTCCAGTGTGTGGATGAACTGGGGATCAAGGAAAGGAATCGTCAAGTCACACAAGTCCGGAGTTGGAAGGGCCCCAAGAGGTCACCTGGTCCAACTCATACCTGAGCAGGAATTCTACAATATTTTTAAGTAGCTGTGACCTCTGCTGGAAAATCATCACTGATGAGAAACCATCACCTTCTGAAGCAGCTCATTCTATTTATGGACAGTAGCCCTCATTGTCAAGAAGATTCTCCTTACTTAAATTAAGCTCATATCTGCAGATTCTACCTCCTCCTCCTAACTTTTCCCTCTCTAATGCCTCTTCTACACATCAGACTTCCAAATACTTAGAGACAGCTATCATGTCTCCCCACCCCCAAATATTCTCTTCTCTTGGCTTAACATGCCCATTTCCTTCAAGTGATCCTGGAATGACATGGTTTCTAAGTCCCCTCCCTCTCCTGGTTTCCCTCTTCTGAACATCCTTCTACTTGTCAATGGTGTTCCTATTATATGGTACCCAGACCCGAATACAGCACAGGCATCCCTTCCACACTGCATGGGTTAGGGGTGTGGTTCCCTTGCAATCCAGAAAATCCATATAAATTTTTTTGGTCCTCCCTTCATACCAGAAAAGAAGTCTGAATTATTATGGTATTAAAAGATAAAATATGTTGATATTATACAGTACTATGCATATATTTTATGCATTTCCGAGTTGCTAAACTTTTTTTGCATTATCTGCTGGCCTTGTCACATGTCATCTGCAGCTTCCACAAAACTCCTAAAAAATTTCCATTTAATTTCTAATGCTGACCCAAGATATATCAAAACAACAATGGGGAAAGTCATGATGTAGAGGGGATAACTGTACTTTATATGCAATCTGGCCTGACCTGAGGACCAGAGTATCAGCTCCTTCCTTCTGTACTTATATAGTGCAGCCTAAGATCACATTAGCTCTTCTGGCAGACCCTTGATTCATACTGAGCTCTCAATTCACTAAAATCCCCGAATCTTGTGCATCTAAATTATCTGTTGTCTAGCTATACTCTGTTCTTTACCCTGTATCTATAAAATTGATTTTTTGAGCCTAAATGTAGGATTTATATTTATTGGAAGGGAGGAGAGTACAAAGGGAAGAAGGAAATGGAGTAGAGGGAAGGGGAGCAAAAGGAAGAGAAGGGAACTGAAGGAAGACTTGGAAAGGGGAACACATAGAAAGTAGGCGATTGTACCTTGGTGAGAAAGAGTTTGCTGTTCAGTAGATTGGACAGCTGCCCCAGCCCCTGCTCCACTGTGGGCCTTCGACTCTCGGGTACCCCCAAGTCTCTGTGTAGGGGTGACTGCCGGTGACCAGGGAAGAAGACACGCTCTGCATATGACTTGTAGTCCAGAAATGGGATCCCACTGCCCACCAAGTCACTGGTAAGATCTGTCATCTCTGTCATCAAGTCTGTGGAAAAGGAAGATACATGGCGCTGGAGGGCTGAGTGGGATGAGGAGTCGGGAAAGAGAACCAGGGCTCAGGTGACAAAGAGGTGCAGTCAAGAGAGGTGGAATGTAGCAAGAAAGTCACCTGTAAACTCTTTCTTGCAGCGATCTCGAACACTGGTTTCCAGATTCTCCAACTGGATTTGCACTTTCTTATAGTCCCTCAGGGCCTGTTTGCTCTTCCTCCTAGGAGCCCCAATGTAAGCAGGAGAGAGAAAAAGAAGAGAGGAGAGACAAGGAGGGAGAAGGGGGGTTGGAGCAAAGTGGAGAAAAAGAATGGGGGATGGAGGTGGGAAGGAAAGGGAAGAGAAAGTGTGGGAAGGGTAGGGAAGGGAAGTTTGTGTGTGTGCATGTGAGACAGAAAGAGATAGAGACAGAGAGAGACAGAGAGAGAGAGAAAATATAAACGTACAATGAGTACCACAATAGAGGAAATTAGGGACCATGTAGTGGGGAGAGGAATAGAGACCATGTATAGGAAAGAAGACGAACATCATGTGGGCAGATATGAAGTGGGTAGAAGGAGAGAGAGAACATGTGGTGGGAAGAAGAGCGCTCAGAGGGGGAAAGAAAGAACATGAGTAACATGTCACTGGAGGGTGAAGGAGACTATAGACCTCCCTGATCCCCTATGCCCCCTCTCCTTCCCTTTCCCTCGTCCCCTTTCTAAGATGTATCCCACCTATAGATGAAGACGATGATGAGGACACCAAGTGCAAGGAGAGAGGCACCCACACCCAGTCCAACCTGGGCTCCTACAGGGAAGGCAAGGGGACTCTCGATGTCATATTGTACTCGGCCAAGGGTAAAGTTCAGGTTGCCCATCTGCACCTGCACCAGGAACAGAATCACCAAGTCCAGGCAGCTGTTGACTATACCCACCCAAGTCTCAAAGCTTTTCATGCTCCACTTACTGTGAACTCAGGGAGGGAGTTCAACCCTTCCCGGTGCCTAGGAGGGGGCTGCTCTGCAGGGGGTTCACAATACAAGTGGTTCCGTGTCAGGGTCTTCACTAGGCAAGTACCATCACCAATCATGGCAACCACTTCATCCTTAGAGATTGCTAGATCCAGATTCTCCCCCTGGGATAGAGAAAATGGGTCACTCAAGATGCCCGAATCCCCCCAAGTAAGAGCAATATGGGGTCATTCTGACCTGCCTCCCCCTAAGACATAGGAATACTGGGTCAAAATCAGTACTCCCCCTCTCCCTGGGATAGAGAGCAAATAAATAATCCCCTCCTCTCACTAGGATGCGAGGACAATGGTTCCATCAGATCCCTTTCCCTGAGATGGAGGGAAAGTGAGTCCCTCAAACCACCCTTCTCCTGGAACACGGGACTCCTTCTCCATGCAACAGAGGGAGAATGAGTCACTCAGCTCCACCTCCCTCCTCCTGGAATAGAAGGTCAATGGGCATCTCAAACTTTTAGACCTCACAAAAGGGTCCCCGCCCCCTCCTTGCATATTCAGTCTCTCCCTCCTATTCCTGTATTCCTCTCTCGCCATGATTCTCTCTTACCCTACCACACCGTAACTCTTCACAACCTTGCCTCCACCCTCTATGCTCCTGGAATCCTTCAGCTCCTACAACCCTCCCACAATGACCAGCCTTCAAGTCTCTGCTTTGTCCTTCTATCTCCCACAACTCAGCAAAGCCAGCGAGGCAGTAGGCTCACATGGCTAGGGCCAATGCACTCTTTTTACTGAACAAGCAGTGAAGCAGAGATGCCTGGGAAAAAAAGAATCACAGACCCAGCAGGAGGCAAGAAGAGTGAGGAACAGGATCTCTGCTATGACCTCCCTGGAAGCCACAGTGCTGTGAGGGAAGGATAGATACCTCCACAGAAAGCACGCTCCCAGGCTTGTGTCGGAACGGCGAGGAGGGGTCCTCCACGTTGAGGGGCCTCAGGATGGGGTTGGCCTCATAGGAGAAGCGTGTGGGATGCAGGGTAGCAAAGTCAAAGAGCAGATTGTCGAGGACAAACTCCAGCTGGACCCATGTACCACCTGAGATCCCAGGGATGGCTGGGGTACGGCACACAAGCAGGTGGGAGGAGTTGATATGGCATGGCTCCTCAAACTGAGAGAAAGGGAAAAGAGGCTAATGAGGAGAGGGACACAGCAGGACTATATCTGCCTCAGCTACTCAGTCCCAGTACCTCCAAGCTAGCACGCCAAGCCCACACACTGAATACCTGCTATGTGTGGGGGCCCCCACACCCAACTGGGTGCTGAGGGAATACAGAAAAAGATGTGCTCCCTGCCCTGGGGAAGCTCCTCATCTAATAAGGCAGTCATGACTCCTCTCTTAGTGCCATCAATCCCCTCAGGAAGCTCCAGCTACACAGGAAAATCAAGATAGAACCTAACAGAGCAAAATCTAGAGTTTGTCCAGATCACATGATAAACATACAGACCAAAATTCTCTCCTCCCTCACACAATCTTCACTGTGAACATTTAACATGCACAAATGTCACTCCCCAACAGATAAGTAGTGAAAGGATATAGACAAACAGAAACAGAATTGGAAAAAAAAAACCAACAACCACGTGAAAGAATACTCCAAACTGCTAATAGCAGGAGAAAGGTAAATCAAAACCACCCTGGGGATTCACCTCACACCCTACAAATTGACGAAGTTGACAAAAGAGAGCAATAGTCAATGTTGGAAGGGTTGTGGGAAGATAGGCACACTGGTGCATTGCTGCTAGAACTGTGAATTGGTACAATCATTTTTTGAAAACAATTTGGAATTATGCAAATAAGGTGATTAAAATGTCCATACATTTTGGCCTACAGATCCCATTACTGGGCTGATACCTTAGGCGGCCATTGATAAGAAGAAAGTCCCCATATACACCCAATATTTATATCAGCACTTTTTGTGATAGCAAAGAATTAGAAACAAAGTAGATAACCATCAACTGGGGAATGGCTAAACCAAAGTACGTGAATATAATGGAATATCACTGCGCTATAAGAAATGATGTATGATGCATACAGAGAAGCATGTGAAGATCTACATGAATTGATGCAGAGTGAAGGTAGCAGAACCAAGAAAATAATATACAGAGTGACCACAATGATGTGAATCAAAATAACAATCTCACACACATACAAAAATCAAGTGATTGTTACAAAATTATAAAGAACAAACATGGCTTGAAAGAAGAGATGTGAGAAGACACTCCTAGCCCACCCTTTTGCAAAGGGGGAGGTCTACAAGTGTTGCGTACTGCACATATTTTCAGACTTTTTCAATGTATTGATCAATTATATGGATTTTGTCCTCTTTTTCTTTTTTTGTCTTAGAAAAAATACTGTTATACCTTCCCAGTAAGATCAGGGGTGAAGCAAGGATGCCCATTATCACCACTATTATTCAACATAGTACTAGAAATGTTAGCTATGGCAAGAAAAGAAAAAGAAATCAAAGGAATTAGAATAGGCAATGAGGAAACAAAACTATCACTCTTTGCAGATGATATGATGGTATACTTAGAGAACCCTAGAGAATCAACTAAAAAACTACTTGAAATAATTAACGACTTTAGCAAGGTTGCAAGATATAAGATAAACTCACATAAATCATTAGCATTTCTTCATATGACCAACAAAGCCCAGAAGCAAAAGACAGAAAGAGAAACTCCATTTAAAATAACTACAAACAGGGGCAGCTAGGTGGCATAGTAGAAAGAGCTCTGGCCTTGAAGTCAGAAGGACCTGAGTTCAGAATCTGAGTTCAAATCTGGCCTCAGACACTTGTCACTTACTAGATGTATGACCCTGGGCAAGTCACTTAACCCTGATTGCCTCACTAAATAAATAAAAATAACTATAAACAATATAAAATACTTGGGAGTCTACCTGCCAAGATAAACCAAGAAACTATATGAACACAACTACAAAATGCTTTTCACACAAATAAAGTTAAATCTAAACAACTGGAAAAATATCATTGCTCATGGGTAGGCCAAGCCAATATAATAAAAATGACAATTCTGGGGCAGCTAGGTGGCACAGTGGATAGAGCACTGACCCTGGAGTTAGGAGGACCTGAGTTCAGAACCTGAGTTCAAATCTGACCTCAGACACTTGACACTTACTAGCTGTTTGACCAAGAGCAAGTCACTTAACCCCATTTACCTAGCAAAAAAAAAAAAAGACAATTCTGCCTAAATTAATTTACTTATTCAGTGTCATACCAATCAAACTACCAAAAAAGTATTTCATAGACTTAGAAAAAAATAACAACAAAATTCATCTGGAAGAATTAAAGGTCAAGAATATCAAGGGAATTAATGAAAAAAAACATACAAAGAAAGGTGGCCTAGCAATACCAGATCTCAAACTATATTATAAAGCAGTAATCATCAAAACTATCTGGTATTGGCTAAGAAATTGAGTGGTGGATCAGTGGAATAGATTAGGTATACAAAACACAGTAGTCAATGTGCATAGTAACCTAGTGTTTGATAAGCCCAAGAACCCTAGCCTTTGGGATAAGAACTCACTATTTGACAAAAAAAGTTGGGAAAATTAGAAAACAATAGGACACAAACTAAGCATAGACCAGCATCTCACACTGCATACCAAGATATGTCAAAATGGGTACGTGATTTTAGACACAAAGGATGACACCATAAGCAAATTACAAGAACAAGGAATAGTCTACCTGTCATATCTATGGGGAGGGGAAGAATTCATGACCAAACAACAGATAGAGAATTATGAAATGTAAAATAAATAATTTTGATTACATTAAAATAAGAAGCTTTTGTACAAACAAAACCAATGCAACCAAGATTAGAGGGGAAACAGAAAGCTGGGAAACATCTTCATAGCAAGCATGCCTGATAAAGGCCTCATTTCTCAACTACACAGGTACACAGAGAACTGACTCAAATTTATAAGAATACAAGCTATTCCCCAACTGATAAATGGTCAAAGCATATGAACAGGCAGTTTTCAGATGAAGAAATCAAGGCTATCTATAGGCATATGAAGAAGTGCTCTAAATAATTTTTTATTACAGAAATGCAAATTAAAACAATTCTGAGGTACCACCTCATACCTATCATACTGGCTAAGATGGGAAAAAAAAGGAAAATGATAAATGTCGGAGAGGATGTGGGAAAATTGGGAATTGTGGAAAAAATGTGGGGAAATGCACTGTTGGTGGAGAGCATTCTGGAGAGCAATTTGGAACTATGCCCAAAGGGTAACCTAACCGTGCATACCCTCGGATCCAGCAATATCACTACTAGATCTGTATCCCAAAGAGATCACAAAAAAGGGAAAAGGACCTACATGTGCATTACAGCAGTCCTTTTCGCGGTGGCAAAATATTAGAAACTGAGGGGAGGCCCACCAATTGGGGAATGGCTGAACAAGCTATGGTACATGAATATAATGGAATACTATTGTGCAATAAAAAAATTATTAACAGGCAGATTTCAGAAAAACCTGGAAAGACTTACATGAACTAATGCAAAGTGAAATGAGCAGAACCAGGAAAACATTGTACACAGTATAGGCAACACTGTGCGATGATCAACTATGAATGACTCAGCTCTTCTCAGCAACACAATGATTGAAGACAGGCACAAAAGACTCACAAAGGAAAATGCTATCCACATCCAGATAAAGAACTGAAGGACTCTGAATGCAGATTGAAGCATATTTTTTTAACTCACTTTATTCTTTTGCATGTTTTTTCTCTTTTGATCTTTTTCTTCTTTCACAGCTGTGACTAATACAGAAATATGATTTACCTGATAGCACATATAAAAATTTGGAACTCAAAATCTTGTAAAAATGAATGCTAAAAATTTTCTTGACATGTAATTGGAAAAAAAAAAGATACTATATAAAAAAAAATACTGTTACAATACTGGCTCTTTGGCAAGGAAACACTGGGGAAAACTATGGTGATGTAAAGGGGCAGCTAGGTGGTGCAGTACATAGAGCACTGGTCCTGGATTCAGGAGGACCTGAGTTCAAATCTGGCCTCAGACACATAACACTAGCTGGGTGATCCTGGGCAAGTCACTTAACCCCACTGCTTAGCTAAAGAAAAAAAAAAGAAAGGAAGAAAACTATGGTGATGTAAAAAAAGCAAAAGACATCAATAAAAATTTATATTAAAAAATACATGAATCTTGAAAAATTTATTGAGGCAGACTGAGGTGCTGGCAGCTGGGAAGAGAATGAAGTGTTAGAGGAAGGGGTTTAGAGGTACATAGTCCTAGTTAGCTAGGGACAGAAAGAGGTGTTCGGGAGGCTGGAGACAGACTGATCCTGTGTAAAGTCTCCAAGACAGATAGGGGAGACCACATGTCATGCAAGGCACTGTGTTAGGATGAGTTTCTGGGACAAGAAGATATAACAGATACAGTCACATCAATGCAACAGGACACAGTGAGAACCTGGGTAGCCAAGAGATGACCTACGTGTCGTGTGCTGCATGGAGTATCCTGCGAACATTCGGGCCCAGTCTCTGGGACGATCCGGCGTCTTCGGCCCAGCCCCCGTCGCTGACGCAGATGCTGCTCCTGAGTTGATATCGTGACCCGGATTCTTGGCGTCTGCACCACATCCAAGTTCTGCCCATGGACCCAGATCACACGCCCTCCACTGCAACACAGCCATGTGAGCCACGGCCCCACTGCAACATAGCCATGTGAGCCATGGCCCCATGGACACCAAGCCACAAGAGCTTCCCAGCCCTCTCCCCCACAGCCGCACACACCCACATACCACCACCATCCAGCCAAGAGCCCTGCCTCCCAACCACGCCCGGCACCTGATGAAGCTCTTGGCTGGGCCAGCAGAGGTTATGTTAGGGTCCGGTGTGTACTGGAAGAGGCCCTGCTGCAGCTGCCTCTCCACACCCCCAAACCACACAGCCACCTGCAGTGCCGCAGACACAGGACTCGGACTCGTCTGACACTGCAGCTGTTCCATCTGGGCCACTGAGAAACTGAGAGCCAATGGGAAAGAAAGAGAACCTGGGTCAGGTTTAAGGAAGGTAACGAGAGCCTGATCCCATGGCAGGCTCTGAAGGAGAAAGATTCTATAAATCTGCTAAACTAAGGGAAGGGGACAAGGAAACAGTGACAGAGGTAGAGGAGTGCAGGAGAGAAAGGGGGATGGGGAGGAAGAGGAGAAAAGAGGAAAGAGTAAGAATTATAGCCTCTGTAATGGGAAAACCCAGAACAGGAGTGCCCCGCCAGGCCATGGTTGGGATCTCTGGAGTCATTATCCAGGTTCAGGACACATACAAGTATCTAAGATTCCCTCAGTAACATAGTATGGCTGTATCATCCAGGGGTTTAATCAAACTTTTTTTAATTAGTTATGTTTCCCAAGTTGGAAACATGGATAGAATGATAGTCTTAGAGTCAAAAAGATCTGCCTCTAACATATTGGTTGTGTGATCATAGGCAAGTCATTTAACTACCTCAGATAACTCTACATCCAAAAGTAACAAATGAATGTCAGATTTCCATTGGTGGAAGCAGTTTCTACACCAGGAGCTCCTTTTTTGCTGTTGTTCAGTCATTTTCAGTCATGTCCAACTCTTCATGACCTCATTTGGGGTTTTTTTGGCAAAGATAATGGAGTGGTTTGCCATTTCCCTCTCCAGTTCATTTGACAGATGAGGAAACTGAGGCAAATGGGGTTAAGTGACTAGCCCAGGTCACATAACTAGCAAGTGTCTGAGGCTAGACTTGAACTCATAAAGATGAGTGTTCCTGACTCCAAGCTTAGCACTCTATCCACTACACCACCTAGCTGCCCTTAAAGAGAAGCTCCTTAACAGTCACTGAAATTACAGGTCCAAACAAAAATAAAAAATATTTCCAGTTTAACTGCATTTTGAGATTGCAAATTCCATAAATGTATTCCTCATTGTGTAAAATCTATTTCTTTGTCCTAAACTTACATCTTTCAGGCTTCAAAGGAGACTCTATTAATCCAAGATTAGGTAAACAAGTCCTTTGCTGATCCCTTCATATAATCATAATATTTCATGCTTAGGGGGAACTCAAGAGGTCTTCTAGTCCTCCCATTCCACCCAAATCAAGAAATCCTGCCTTCACCATTCCCTTGAGGGCACACATGTCAGAGAACTCAAGACCTCAGGAGGCAGCTCCAAACATCAGCAAGTTTTTCTTACCTACAGCTGAAATCTGCCTCTCAGTAACTCCCACCCATTGCTCCTAATTCGTCCCTCTGGAGCCAAGAAAAATAAACCTAATCTCTCTTTCACATAAAAGCCCTTCCCTTCAAATATCGGAAGGCAGTTATCAAGTCCTGTTTAGGCCTTTTCTTCCTAAACCAGTTATTCAACTAGTTCTGAACTCACCTAAACATGCTAACAGCTAGTCCAAGCCTCACCATCTTGCCTATAGGGAAGAAAATGAAAAAAGCATGGACAAAACCAAGAATTCAGAATGACGCATGTATTTTTGGACATGGCTAATGCAAGAATTTGTTTTGTTTGACTCATATTTGTTACAAGGGTTTTGTTTTTCTATTTTGGGGAGGGAGAGAAAGTAGACTTTTGTTCATTGAAAAACATTAAATTTAAGTTTTTATAAAGCATGGCTAAAATTAAATGTTTTGCTGAAATTCAGATATGTTACATCTATAGCATTCATCTGAGCCTAGTAGCCATATCTCCCTTCATATTATCTACAAATTATGAAACATGTCATCTATGCCTTCATCCAAGTCACTGATGTATACCTGAAACTAAATTTATCTGGGACCAAAAGAATGGCCTGTTATCTTGAAATGACTAATTCATAGAGAACTATTTTGGCTTCTGTTAAATAAAGCCAAATTAGCTCAAGCCAAAGGACTGTGAATAAGCAGAGCTAAACTAAGTAGAAAAGCATTGTTTCAAATGTGTATTGTGATTGGTCCAAACAGAACTCGATGATTTTATGAAACTTGGAGAGGGTGTGAAGAAGGGTGCTTCAGTGCAGAGATGGCTAGAATTAGGGTCAAATGAGCAACTAGTGAAGGGAAGCCAGTGTTCCCTCAAAGAATAAATTCTTTGAAGGGGAAAAAAAGACAGAAAGGAAATCCTAGCCTGTGTCCAGAGTAGAAGACTATGACACAAAGGATAACTTTGGAGCTATGCAATAGATATATGTCTTCCTAAAGGGATCCAGCTAGACCTCTGAAGGAAGAGGAAGCTTCCAGTGCTCCAAGGAATGAAGATATGGCTCCACAGGCGCCTGAAGTATAGAAGGAACCCAACAAGAGTCAGAAGAAGAGACAACTCATGATACCTGGTGACTCTCTGCAGAGGACAGAGGTAGCCCCGTTAGCCAGACACAAACAGCAGAAGAGTCTCTTATCTTATCAGGGTCTCTGTATTCTGAATATGACAAAAGTGTGTCCTAAGGCTTGTCAAACCTGATGACCACTTCCCACTGCCTGGTGATTCACTTGTTACAGACAAGTAACACAATCAGAAGGAACCTGGGAAGCATCACTAGGGCTTAGGAAGTCTTCAGCAAGAGTGAAGTGAACAGAACCAAGAGAACATTGTACACAGTAACAGCCATACTGTGCAATGACCAACTACGACTGACTTAGCTCTTCTCAGCAATACAAAGATCCAAGACAATTCCAAAAGACTCATGATGGAAAATGCTGTCCACATCCAGAGAAAGAACTATGGAGTCTGAATGCAGATCAAAACATGCTATTTTCTCTTTTGTTTGTTTGTTTTCTTTTTCTAATGATTTTCCCCTTTCATTCTGATTCTTCTTTCACAACATGACTAATGTGGAAATACGTTTAGGATAACTGTACATGTATAACCTATATCAGACTGTTTGTTCTCTTGGGGAGGGAAGAGTGGAGGGAGGGAGAAAAAAATTTGGAATTCAAAGTCTTATAAAAGTGAATGCTGAAAACTATCTTTACATGTAATCAGAAAAAAAATAAAATACCATTAAGTGGAAAAAAATAAGGAAGTCTCAGCAAGCAAGCAAAGGTCTTTAGCAATATGGCTGGGGTTTCCAGCACTGCTGCCAATGAACAGGCTAAAGAAAAGCAAAACTGAACCCAGCAAAAATGAGCATGATCTTTCAGGGGAGGAGATGGATATTCAATGAAATAGGGGACTTCCATACCTTCCTGATAAAAAGACCAGAGCTCAACAATAAATTTGATCTTCAAATACAAGACTCAAGAGAGGCATAAAAAGGCAAATGGGACAGAAAGATACATGTTGTTAATAAGGGCAAACTGTTTACATCCCTACAAGGGAAGATGACACTTGTAACTCTTGAGAACTGTACTGTTATTACACCATGCCAAAGGGGTATACATAAAGGGGTTGGGTATAAATTGACTTTGATGTAATGATGAAAAAAATCTAATCAGGTGGGTTAAATGGATCCAAGAAAGTGAATTAATCTGATCTAACTAAGAAAATGTACTGAGAGAAAAGGAAAGGAGGAGGCAGACAAGGGTAAATTACATCACAGGAAAAGGCACAAAATCCTATTACAGCAGAGGGAAAGAAGGAAGGGAGATGATCATTGTTTGAACTTCACTCTCATCAGATTTGGCTCAAGAAGGGAATAATATAATCACTTAGGCATAGAAATCTAACATGTTCTATAGGCAGTAGGAGGGAAAAGGGGAAAGAAAATGGAGGGGGTTAATAGAAGGGAAGTAGGACTGAGGGAGGCTGTGGTCAAAAGCAAAACATTAGTGAGGAGGGAAAAGGAGAAAGGAGAAAGAAAAGCAAAAACGGGGGGAAAAAGAATGGAGAGAAAGACAAGAATAGTAATCATAATTGTGAGTGTGATATATGAATGTAATGGAATACTATTGTGCTGTAAGGAAGGATGAACAAGCAGACTTCAGATAAACCTGGAAAGACTTGCATGTTTTGATGCTGAGTGAAGTAGAACCAGGAGAATGTTGTACACAGAAACAGCCACACTGAGTGAAGACTGACTTTGACAGACTTAACCTCTCTCAGCAATACAAGGATCTAAGACATCTCCAAAAGCCTCATGACAGAAAATGCTATCCACATCCAAAGAAAGAACTATGGAGTCTGAATGCAGATCAAAGCATGCTATTTGCTATTTTTTTCTTCTGTTGTTGTGTTTTGTTTCCTCTTTCTGATGGTTCCTCCTATTAGTTCTAATTCTTACTTATAACATCACTAATGTGAAAATATGTTTAATAGGAATGTATGTGTATAGCCTATATTAGATTGCGCGCCATCTTGGGGAGGGAAGTAGGGAGGGAGGAGGAGAAAAATTTAAAACTCAAAAGCTTATGGAAGTGATTGTTGATAAATTAAAATGAATTAATTTTAAAAAATTTTTTTTGAAAAAGCAGAATTGAAAAGTGAACAACTGGCTAATAAATTAGTGGACTTGGGGACAATGACTTAAATATGGGAATTATGGATTCTTGGTCAAGGACGGAAAATACCCAATAAAGGCTGTAAGTTCCTTGAGGGATGGGACTGTTTCATTCTTGTCTTTGTCTTCCCAGTGCTGAGCACAGTTCCTAGAACTGTTATTAAATGCTTACTGATTAACTGATTTAAAAATATATATATGTTTGCCTAGAGTATTTTAAACTGATTAAGAGGGCTCCAAACTGAAAAAAGTAGGGGAAGGAATTCAAAGTGGTACTTTTTATGGTAGCAAAGAACTGGAAATAAAGTAGATGCCCATTGACTGGGAAACAGCTAAACAAACTATGGTACATGAATGAAAAGGAACATTATTGTGCTGTAAGAAATGACAAATGTAATGAATAAAGAGAAGCATGGAAAGGTCCACATGAACTGATGAAGAGTGAAGGGAGCAGAGCCCAGAAAACAATTTACACAGTGACCGCAACAATGTAAGTGGAAAGAATGATCACCAAAAAAAAAATCAAAAGTGAATATTACACTATTATGAAGATCAAACACGAGCCAAAAGAGAACCCAGCCCTTTTCAGAGGCGGGAGGTTCCACAACTGGCGAACTATTTGTACCTGACCAGTGGTAGAGCCTTCCAAGCCCATATTGGTCTCATCACCTATAACTGGACATCCTGTACCTTGACCCCTACATGGTGATGTTATTTTGGTCCTCTTCAAGAACAAAGGACAACAACCAATCAATATTGTACATATTTTCTGACTTTTCTGATGTATTGATCAGTTACACTGTGTTTTTTTCCTTCTTTTTCCTTCTTTTGTCTTTAAAAAATACTATTTGTTATCCAGGAATTTGCTTTGTTTAACTTACATTTTGTAACAGGAAATTTTTGGATTTTTGCTTTCTCGATAGGGAAAAGAGTTAGGAAGAGAGGGCAGATCTTCATTTTAAAAGATAAAATATAGCCACATAGGATGGCTCTCTGGAAGGGCAATGATTCTGGCAGAAATTATGGTAATGTTAAAAAACAAAAGCCATCAACAAAAATTTATTTTTTAAAACATGGAGGAAGGCAAACAAAACTACCCACAAAAATCTGCCAAACTAGATACAATGGAGAGTTGAAGGAAGGACATAGGAAGAAGAATGCCAGCAATTCATTAAAAAAAAAATACTCCCAAAAAAAAGGAAACAATAAAAGCCAGGGCCTCAGATCTATAAATGCACAAATTGTGGGCAATAAACTATAATGAACACGGAAAACTAAAGAGCTTAAAGTACAAAGAGGTAAATCCAACCTTCTAGATATCCCAAAACCTTGATGAAATGGCTCATGATTAAAATATGGCTAGGAAAGGGCACACTTTCCTAGACAGGAACAGAGAAGATAAGTGGGATAGAGTAACATTGTACATAAAGAAGAAATATTTATATAAGGAAATACAGGATGGAGTAGGGGCTAGATGTGAAAAGGATCTAGGAATTTTAGCCAATTGTAAACTCAACACAAACTAATCATGTGACCCAGAATAACTGAGGCTTGGGGCAGCTAGCTGGTGTAGTGGATAGAGCACTGGCCCTGCAGTCAGAAGGACCCAAGTTCAAATCTTGGCCTCAGATACTTACTAGCTGTGTAACCCTGGGCAAGTCACTTAATCCTGATTGCCTCTCCCCAATAAAAAAAATTGAACAACTGAGGCTAAATAAACTGAGGCACGGTGCCAAGAACAAGAGAAGAGATGGACTGTCTACTCCACCACATCCAGAGCATTTTGTTCAGTTCTGGGTGCCATAGTTCATGGAGGACATTGACAAACTGGAGCAGATCCAGAGGAAGATGACAAAGACAATTAGAGATCTGGAGGCCATGCCATCTGGGCATCAACCGTGGGTACCAAAGAGGTTCAGCACGGAGAAGAAAAAACTTAACAAAGAACATGATAGCTGTCTTCAAGGAGCTGAAGAACTGTAATGTAGCAAGGATCAGGCTCATTTTAATTGTCCTCAGAGGGCAGAAGTAGGAGTAATGGGTAAGGCTGAAGAAGAGCACATTTCAATTCAATGTCAGGAAAAACTTCCCAACAACAGGACAAAATGAGTTGCCTCTAAGGTCTTTAGGCATAAGCTTTACTGACTGAGCAACCACCTGTCAGGAACTCTGAAGAGAGGATTCCCATTCAAGTACAAGTTACAGTATATGACTTCTAAAGGTCCTTCCAACTCTGAATTTCTGTGACTTTGTATAGAAAGAGGGGGGAAAGGAAGCTGGAGAATTAGGAAGATGGAAGTGATGGAAGGAAATGAGAGGTTTAAAAAAAAAAGTATCGAAACAGCCCTTACAGTTGACAGGGATGGTCACCAACCAACACTCGAATGTCCTCCAATCGTCCAGTTAGCAGCTTGGAACCCTGAAGGGTCAGATACGTACCCCCAGCCTTGGGACCTCGGATAGGAAAGATAGACTTCACCTCGGGATCCTGAGGAAAACAGAAAACAATGAATATGGGGGAAGAGAGATGTGGAAGAGAGAGGCACACAGGGAGGGAGAGCCAGAAAACAGATAGGCTTAACAGAGAGAAGGAAAGACAGGAATCTCTCTCTCTCTCTCCACAATAGGAGAAGAAAGGAAAAAATACAGGTAAAGAAACAAAAAGACATTAAACATAACAGGAAATGGAAAAAAAGTAGATGGACAAAACAAGACAGAAACATACATGGAGCCAGGAAGAGAAGAGAAGAAAGACAAAGACAGAAAAACAGATACAGAAACAAGAGGAAAAAGGAAGAGAAACATGGGGAGACGAGAAGAAGGGAGGAGGGTATAAGAATCATAATAATAGTTTATAATATTATGTGTTTATTAATAATAATATGTTCACATAACAGTATAATGATAAGAATATTAATTAATAATATAATAGCATTTATATAGTGCTCTAAGGTTTGCAAGGCACAGTACATATGTTATCTCATTTGGTTCTCATAACAATCCTGTGCGGTAGGTGCTATTATTATTCCCATCTTACAGATGAGGAAACTGAGAATAAGAGGGGTTAAATGATTAGAGACTAAAGGACTTGACCAGGATCACACAGCTAGGAAGCATCTGAGGTAGGATTTAACTTGGGTCGTTCCTAACTCTAGATACAGTGCTCTTATCCACTGTACCACCTAGCTGCCTCAAAGACAGACAGGACAGAGACAGACAGAGAGGCAGAGGTGGATAGACAGAGACAGAGAGACAGAGACCAAAGAAGACAGAGTCAGGCAAAGGAGTAAGGGAAGAGTAAAGGAGTGAGACACACATAATCAAAGGGGGTCAGACAGTGACGAAGACAGGATAGGGAGGAGCACAGGCCCCCACCAGAATAAGGGGCCTGGGAGGGAGGCCTGAGAGGCTCACAAGAAGGGTGGAAGAGAAATGCAGTAGTTCGGGCGAGCAGGGAGAGGGTCACTCTACCTGATAGGCAAATTTGTGGTCAGAGATGCCATGTCCTCCACCAGGAACTTCCACAGTCACATGACCCACTTTCTCCTCCCCACTGGCACCAGTGACACACACAATGCTGTGGAAGACAAGCAGTCCACTCAGTCCTCTCTCCATTCACCAGACCATTCACGTCACCTCCCTCTTGCCCCTGCTGACCTCGTGCAGGGCTCCAACAGGAGTTCCCAGGAATTAGCGCTCAAAGGAGAAGTTCCTTCCCTTCTCCCACAAGCAAAGTATACTGAAAGAACCCTGGGAGAATCATTTGCCTCATGTTTCCTTGTATGATTTAAAGATTTTTCATTGTAATCATGAAGATGACCACTGATCTGAGCAGACTAAGTGTTACAATGGAATGGGATAGTCACAGACAGCATTGTGAGGCAGGCAGTGGTTAAGTGACTTGCCCAGGGTCACACAGCTAGTACTTCTCTGAGGCTGAATTTGAACTCAGGTCTTGGTGCTCTAGCTTTATTATCTATCTTTATTAAGTACCTACTACATGCACTGGGGGTTCAAAAATGAAAACCAACAGAACAGCCCTTAGCCTATACTCAAGCCACAGAAAGCCGAGACAGAAGAGAAAAAAGGACTTTTCTGAGGTCAGGGTTCAGAGAAATCTCTAAGCAAATGGATAAAGGTCAATGTGGGTTGGCCTGAAGCCAGGGCTTCCAAAAAGAAAGAATCTCTCTCTTTAGCACTCAGGACAGAGGCCAAGGTGAAGACGGAGCAAAGGTGTGGCATGGCCTGGGCAGTCAGGACCAACCAGGCAGAGATACTGAGGAGATGCTGACAGAGTGGTGCCAAGCCTAACACAGAGGTAAGAATCAAGGGCTGGTCATCGTCATCCTTGTGATGAGGAGGGTCCAGCGAGGACTAGGCTGCAGGGCCCCAAAGCAAGAAGGGATTACAACCCACAAAAAGGAAGCCAGGAGGAGCACGTGAAGGCAGAGCCGCAGAGCCTGGGGTCCCTGCCTTGCTTTTAGCTCATCAGCAGGCACTGGTGCCCTCTCTTCCCTGTGACAGTTCCCTACAAAAGGATACCTGCTTGAGACCTCATACTCCCGGGCATCCACAACACAAGGCACTCCAGCCACGGCGACTGTCTCTGCAATGTCTTGATGCTTCTGGCCCAGGTTGGATCCGCGGATGGTAATGCGGGTGCCCCCATCCACGGGCCCAGTCAGTGGCTCCACCTGTCCAGTTACACCACAGTCACTAGGAGAGCGACACCCTGCGCTCCATCTTTCCTCCCCCCTGGCTTCCCTGAGGTGTGGATTAAGAGTCTGTCCCCAAGCCTGAAGGCCCCTCTACCCTACTCCAAACCCTCCCGAGGCTCTTTCCCTGTGCATCCAGTTACCCACATACCGTGTGGATGAGGGGAGCAGGACACAGAGCTGCCTCAGCCTCAGCACAGGCCTCACGGGCTGCACACTGGGGATGGTCGCCATCACACCACACACAACTGTAGCGAGGGTCCGCCGTACGGCAGAGGCTGCAGTCTGGGCGTCCCACAGAGCAGTCGTACAGTGTCACTGAGAGAGAAGAGAATTATAGCCACAGTGAATGGAGCACAGAGACACTAGTCCCCCGTCTTCTCCATCCTGTCCTCCTCCAGGTCTTCCTTCCTCTCCCCTGAACTGGAGGATCCCCTGTTCCAGAGATGTCAGACACACAAATGGCCTGAACTGGATCAAAACATAATTGGAAAATATTTAACAAAATAAATAAAAGTACAACAGAACATGAGATAATGTTAACTTGGGGTTTTCTAAATCAATTTGTGGCTCCTGGGGATCCTTACGGGCGGCTTAGTGGCTACCATTTCTATTTGAATTTGACACCACCTGCTCTACTTCCCTCCTATGACACATCCTCCCCCCACCCTTCAAGTATTCACCATGAAGCCCCTCTGCACTGTCCATTCGAAGCCTTCCCGACTTCCGCAAGAACATAGGCACGTGGAACTCGGGCTGTGGGGCTGCATAGCTAAGCTGAAGGGGGGAGAAAAGGTGGGAGAGAAGGGGTTAAGGCAGGAAAGGAATGACAGCAGCTTGGAGTAGGAGAAGTCACCCAGAGGAGGATCAGAACAAGGAGTATTAGCTTCCAAATGTTCAAAGAGCAGCAACCATGTTTTCTGACTCCCAAGATCAAAGGTCCTGTGTCCTTCTCAGACTTGGGGGGCTCTCTAATGTCACAGACCATATCCTCCCTCAGACTGAGGGTCTCTCCAAGGTCAACAGGCCAGGTCTCCTTCAGACATGGAGGCTCTCTAAGGCCAAAAAAACCCTGAAGAAATGAGGGGGGGGGTACAGAGAGAAGAGACTCTCTGAGAGCAGTAGCTGTCTCTCTCTCTCTTCAGACGGAGGCCCCCTTGTTATGGAGATCAGTGTATTAGAATAACCAGCTGCCTGAGGTTGGTGACAAACACACCCCACCTCGGGATCCCCAATTCCTTTACCTGGTGCAACTGGCAGATGATGCGACAGAGAGCACCTGTGACCCCATCACACTCCACTCTGGCTTCTGTCACTTCCATATGACCCTCCAGCTCCAGCACACATTCATAGTCCCCTAGCCCATCCTGGGGAAGAAAAAAAAAATTGAGGCACATAACTATTGAAGATTACTCACCCTGTGGGTGCTTAATAAACATTTGCTCAACTACTTTATAAATTAAGAGAGCTGGAGGGTCTTAAGGTAGCATGAGGACATCTCTGTGGTGTCTATAAGGCCACGAACACAACATAAGAATTTTAGGGACAACTCTAGGAATGTAGAAGCTTCTTCAGGACTAGAGAGTTGAATCTCTAAGACAGTTCAGATAGCTCTGGGATCTTAGGTGTGTCTCAGAGGCTTCCAAACAATTTCTCTAGGACTGACCTACAGGCCATGTCTAGGACCTCTGGGACATCTCTGGAGCCTTAAGGACACCTTTGGGACTTTGGGAACATTGCTAGGGCCTCAGAGACATCTCTGGGATATCTTAAGAACATTTCTGGGGCTATGGCAATGTGGTTGGAGCACTGCCATACTTAGGAGACAGACTTAGACCAAACTGTAAGAGATCTAAATGGTGGTTGCCTCTGGTCCTGACACTATTCCAGTTCCCCAAATTGAGGATGATATCAGTAAACAGTAGATGCAGAGGGTGCCAAATTTTCCTTCTAACCAATGCCCAGAACCTGAAGGGCCCAGTACACAAGGAATAAAGGTTTCCTAGGGAAACCTAGCTTCCTAGCTTCAGGAATAGGAAGAGCCAGTGAATGGGCCCAAAGACTCACTTGGTACAAATGGAAATTCCTTCCTAGAAGGGTCAGTTCATGTTCTATCTGGACAGGCAGCAAGGAAGAGCCCTCAATACCCTCCACACAAGGACACGCAGCTGGACCCTGATTCACTGCTTCTTCCTATAGAAACCCAGAGAAAGAAGGAAGGTGTGGGGCTGCATTCTCTCTCCCTGCCCTCCCACCCATTCCTTTCTTCCCTCCGCCCACAGAAACCCCAGACACTGAAGGAAGCCATCAGGCCATCTCCTCTCCTCCCACAGAAACCCCAGATGACAAGAGGGAGGGAAGGAATAGGGCAGCATCCTCTCCCTTCGCCCCTGGCCCACCCCCTTGTCCTGCCTCCCTCTCTTCCTGCCCCAAAGACCTTGCTCTTTCTCCCTCCTGGCTCTCAGCCTCACCAGCTCCCAGAGCCCGGGGGAGTCATACTGGTAGTCGAGGTCAGGGAGGAGGATGTGGGGGGCGTTGGGGCCCTCGAATTCCGATGAGTCTCCGTCACCTGAGAGGAGGGTGGAAGTGGAGAAGGGCGATGCGTCACTCCCTGTCCACTCGTCCGCCTCCGGCAGTTCATCCTCTCTGAGCAGCCAGTCAGGGGCATGCTCCTCGGAGCCAGCAACCCCTGGGAAAGTGGTGGAGGGGCCAGTGCTGGGAGCATGATCCCAGGGAGGAGAGGAGGAAAGGGCCAGGGTACCAAGGTCCCAAGATGAAGAGGTCAGAACCGTTGTATCGGAGGGCTGCCCTCCTAGTGGAGATGGCGAAGGGGCCGGGGGCAAAATGTCCTCAAGTTTGGTCACTGCTCCAGGGGCATCCACTATGGTGACAGTGTCACCTACACCCTCCATGATCCCAGGATCCACAGAGATGCTGGGGAGATGGCTAGGCTCCTCCGTCAGAGAGGTCTCCAGGGCTGGACCAAGAGTCACCTCTGACCCAACAGTGCTAGGTATAAAGGCAAAGGCCTCTGTCGTTGGAGGGGCCGTGGAGGCAGGCATGGGGACTGTGAGGGGAGGCCCAGGCTTTGGGGGAGGTGTCCTAGGTGTCTGTTCTGTTGGGGGAGGCATGGGATCTGTGGAGGGGGAAGTGGACTCCACAAGGAGAGTGCCAGGCTCTGTTGGGGGAAGTTTAGGAACAGGAGTAACAGGAGCTTTGGGGGCACAGAAAGGGTAAAAGTGTGAACATCCCCTGTGGGAGCCACCGAAGAGAGGAGTGGCCAGGAGGCTGACAAAGGCAGCTGGGGATTGGAAGCAGAGAAGGAAGGGGGGAGGGAGACACACTCAAAGGACACGATCGGGAAAAGAGAAGGCCAAGAGGTGTAGGTAGGTTTATGTTGCAGAGAAAAGATAAGGAGACCAAAGAAAAGAGAAACATACAAAAAAATCTAGTTAATTCTCTAAGGGAGGACACAATCCCAGGAACATCAGTGACTAAGGGAGGGGCCCCAGGAAAGTGTCACAAAAGGAAGGCAACCAGAGGGCTTGGTGGACATGTTCAACCTACCTACTTCAGAACACACACAGACACAAATCAAATCAGTAAACCCAAGTGGAACCACCATAGGAAAAAACATGCATAAAACACGTATCGCCTCATACACAGTGAGGAGCGGAGTCCCAATTCTATATACTGTCACACAAGCGTGAGCAGAATGAAACTGCATTAACAGATAGACAGTCACACACAGGCAGCAACACTAACACATTCTCATGCACAAGATCACAGGCAGTCACATGGACAAAGAGGTAAGCCTCTTTGGTGGTCACATACAGAAGGGTCATAGTCATTCACACGTACAAAGCACAGACACAAGGATTCAGGGAATTGTTCCCCCAACCCTCCCGTCCAGGACACTTGCAGAGCACAAGAGCTGGGGCTGAGACCAAGGGCGTGGGCATGGGCATGCCATGGAATGGAGAGGATAAAGGTTTGGGAAATGCTGGCGAGGGCCCTGAGGAGTTGCTGAAACATGTTATTCTCCCTGCCACTGGGATTCAGGAACAAGGGTTCACTCTCTCCCTCCCACATCCAACCCTAGAGCCCTTCCCTCCCAGGAACATCTACTCTTTAAGAAATCTCCTGTCCCATTCCTAAAACACACATGCAGGCATGCACGCACGCACGCACCTTTTCTGTGCTCATACCTCCTGCGTCATACTCACCCTCTGGCTGTGCACAATAGGCCCTGCTTCACAGGCTGTCTTGTGGGTACACAGATGCTGCCACACACACCAGCTGCACCCCCAGGTGCTCTGCACACAGGCCTGGCATCTAGGACAAGGCAAATTATACTGAGGGAGGAGAGGAGCACATGAAGGGTGATGATGATAGGGCTGATGTGGAGGCTGGTAGGAAGCCAGGTCAAGGGTAGGTACTGCCAGAGACAGCAGACTCGTGGTCACAAAGCACTTCACATATATTTGAAATCAGGGAAACAGGACTGTTAGGACGATCCCTGTTTTGTCAATGAGAAAGCAGGGAGTCAGAGAGAAGTGACATGTCCAACGTCATACAGCTGGTCACACACAGAAGGAGGACCTAAAATCAGGTATCTCAACTCCCAGCCCAGGAATCTTTCTACCGCACCCAACAGCTTGTCAAGATTAGGGACCAGTGTCAGGAAAATCAGTCAACTGGAAACTGGGTTTGGGGGTCAGAGATAAGGAGGTCTCTGGTCAGGGGAAGGGATCAAGGGGGTGGGTCAAGATCAGGGATAGGAGAAGATGAGTCAAGGTTAGGGATAGAGGAATAGATCAGGGTCAGGGATGGGAAAGGGATGGTGGGGAATGGAAAGATAGGTCAAGGTCAGGGACTGGTGGGGGGTAGGCACCATGCTAAGCACTAGGGATGTATAAGGAGGCAAAAGACAGTTCCTATCCTCAAACGACTTACAATATAATGGGTGATGTTGGCGGGAAGGACCAGGGTAGAGAAATGTGGCAAGGTTAAAAAGCCTGGACATCAGGGCAGGTGAACTTACGGTGTAGACAGATGAAGCACAGCCACAGCAGCACAGTCATAGAAGGAGAACTCAGTGGATGCAATTACTACTTCCCCAAACTTCAGCAATAAAGGCACTAAGACATGATCTGTGAGGGGTTGGGAGGGAGCTCTAGTCAGGGCCTGGGACTCACACTCATACACACCCACAGGTTCTGCTGCAACAGAGAACCAAAGACCCAAGGCACAGGGAGAAAGGAGGGAAGGAGATGGAGGAAAAACGAGCCATAGACCCAGCCCCCTTCCAGGGCTACCCGCTTCTCCCATCCTTGGCCCTGCCACCCCCATCCCCAAGAGGGGAATCTTCCCTATCCTATTCCTGTCGCAACTTGCCCCTCTCCCCTACTGACCAGCACCCATCTGCAGGGCAGGGGTCCGACTGGGGTCCGGGGAGGGACACATCACGCCAGCATCAGTCCAAACCGCTGGACTCTCATACTCTTCAAAATAACATGAATATGACTCATCTGGTCGTAGGACAGGCAGATCTGAGATTGACAGGAATATCTGCCAATCAAAGGCAGGACAAGCACATCAGGCTATGCATATAGGAGGGAGGACCGCACCCTGTGCATGCACACACACACACACACACACACACACACAACACACAACACACACACAAACACACACCCCTATCCGAGAGACTCAAAGCTCCACACGTATTCTACTCCTCCAAGACTAGGGAGATACACAGAAGGAAGGGGCCTCATGAGCCCCACAAATGTCCTCCATGGTATTCCCACAATTACTCCCCAAGAAGCCTGTCACAAACAGCTCCTCATAAAACCCTCCCACAGACACTCCCCACACTTCCTCATGGAGTGTCCCCATACGTCACCAATGACCCGCCAGATATCCCTCCAGCAAGAGGTCTCCATCATCTCCTCCAAGAAAATCACCCAACTCCATGGAGTTCCCTATAAATACTCCCCACAGAGCCTCCTACATTTACCAACCCATAGAGTACTACCACAGACACCATCCATAGAGCTCCCCCTACCAGAATATGCCTCACCACAGGGTTCCCCAAGATACCTATCATGGAAGACCCTTCAACATATCCCACATGGAAAACACCACTTCACTCATCCTTATACCTCATGAAACTCCTCTAGCATAGTCCCCACATGATTATCCCCTGCAGAGCCTTCTACTATATGCCTCCCTCCAAAAGAGAAAATTATCCCAGAAAAGCCCTCATGGAATGCTCTGCAGACACTCCCTACCCCACCACAGAGCTCTCCAAAGAGACCCGGCCTATGGAGTCTCTCCCTCGGCCCCTCTCTTCATGGAGCCCTTCCCCTGTACACATCTTCTGGAGCCCTCAGAGACCACCCCCACCCGCGTCTCTTGAGGGCTTACATTTCTCTTCTCCTCCCTGCTAACGTTGGCAGGACTCACAGACTGGATTCGTAGACACTTAGGCTCAGGACTGAAGCTCCACAGCCAGGGCTCTGGGCCCCGGCCTCGGGAGCACTCAGAACGTCGGCTGCACCTAGACCAGACAGAGGAAGCACAGAGGGTCACAGAGCATCCACCAGCCAACAGGGGTCATGGAGAGGAAAGCAATCACTCCCTAAGTGCCTTCAGCTAGGGATAAGGATCACAAAGGGTCTCCAGAGGGCTCCAAAGGGCGAGGGGCCTCCAGGCATCACAGCAGTGAAAGGATCTCCTCCAGCTGACCCCACAAGGACTTGACTGTCCGAGGCACATTTCTACCTCAGCCTCCTGGGGATGGGGCCTCGGGTGTTTGAGCACATGTCCCAAACCCACATATTAGGGCATCTCTAGCATCGGCAGAGTAATCTTCAGGGGCCATAGAAAGGTATCTATCTGAGCATCATCAGAGGGATCCCTGGAGTTCACAGAAGAACTTCCAAGGGTCAGGGACCCTTAGTGTCTGAGAGGGACTTCCCCCATCCCACTCCCATACACATTAGCAATCCACAAGGGTCAGAGGGCCAAGGCACTGACCGTCCAAGAAGAACACACCACCCACAGTAGGGGTCCTTGGGGGCCAGACACGATGTGCAGTTCAAATGCTGAGAGCAGGAGGCCACTGGGACCCTCACTACCTGCAGAAACAAGGTGGTCACCACAAAGGAGCTCAGACACCCCAGGGAAATTCACTTTTAAGGGCCCAAATTAGCTGGAACTCTTCTTCACCCCACCCCACCCCCTATTTCAAACCCTATTCTAATAAGCCATGTTCAGGGACATAACGATTTCCATTTCAATAGCACTTAAAGGTTTAAAAAAAATGTTGCCCACTGGGCCTCCTCCCCTTCTCCATTTTATGCTCCCCACACCCAGCATCATCTTCATTATGAGTCATTCAAATCATGATCTAAATAATCACAAAAACCACTATAGCATTTTAAGGTTTGCCAAGTACTTCCTCTACCACAAACCCTGTGATGGTGGTTGGATGTGGGATATTATCCCCATTTTACAGATGAAGGATTTGGAGCCCTGACTAGTAAAGCGACTTGCCTGGAGTGGCCCAGTAAGCATCAGAGTCTGGATTCAAACTGAAGTGTCCTGACTCCAAGTCTGATGCTCTTTCCGCTACACCATATCTACTCCTTACATAAAGAAGGTCCAGTTCTACCCCCAGCCCTAGTCCCATCACTCACTGTGTTCTGAGTCATGACATACAGATGTTCCAGGGCCCAGTCAAAGATTAGGTCACTGCTCACTGCTGAGTCACTCTGGATGAGCTGAGTTGCATAAGGACGATGGTCACCTTCTGGGCCCAAGTAAACCTGGATAATCAGGGATAGCGAACAGGGTAAGGACTGTAAAGGGGTAAGCCCCAAACCCAGAGATCAGAGATCAAAGACCACCGGGGTCCAGTCTTGGGATCAGAGGTTACATGGCCCGTCCCAGGGATCAGAGCTAGTATACCCTGCCTCAGAAGCTTATAAGAATATGGGCTTGGTCCCAGGATCAGAAATCACACATTCCAGAATAGGCTCCCCAGAAAAGTACTATAGCCAAAAAAAAAAAGAGGGAGAGGGATCAGGAAACCCAAGATTTTCTTCTTTCACACAGCAATATACCCTTACTCTCCCATGGGTGTCCCCAGTCCCTGACCTCACCTTGTGCAGCTGCCCTTGGCTATCTCCCAGGAAGGCAATGGTGTGTCCATCTTCCACACTGACTGCCACAGCTGTTAACTGGACATCTGCCCACTCCACCAGGGGTATAGCCTTTAAGGGAACTCGGCTGGCCATTGGGCTGGGCGTGTGGTCTGACCCACAGGGGTAGGCATCCAGTGTATCCTTAGCAGGAGGAAGAAAGTTAGGATGGGGTCACAACTCCTACCACACTCTAGCCCAGGACCCCCAGGTGGCTCCTTCCACATGCCGGAGACAGCCTTAAACATCCCTGGGAGTGGGTAGAGTTGTTGAGGATACTAAGTATCTATAGGATGACATAACCATATTTTCTGAACCTAAAATAAAGGTATTGGTCAAACCAAAAAAATTTATATGTCCTTTATGCAAAGCTTCATGAAAAAGTGTATTTTCTCTTCTTAAAGTTGGCTCTTCTTGGAAAATCTAGGATATTGTGGTCACTGGAGCTAAAGGTTCCCACCACCACAGCCATCCCCTCAAAAACAATCCTCACCACCTCCACCCTCAACATAGTCCCCAAGTGGAAAGGAAAAGGAAAGAGAGATATTAGGACTTGAGAATGAAGAAAGAATCTCAGGGTTCCCTACCACTATCCCTGCCCCACCCCAATCTCCCACAACACAGTGAAGGTGGTACACATTACCATGGAACTCCCATGCTGCCATACTTGAGCTGGCCCCACTTTCTCCCCTAGAGACTTTGGTCCCTCCTAAGGCTCTCACTCTCACCTCTGTGCTGACATCTTCCAAATCTACATCTCCAGATCCCCCAAAAACTATCACTGAAGTTCTAGTCCCTTATTTCCAGCTAGTCACAGGCCAACATCACCTCAGACTCAAGCATGTCAAAAACCAAACTCCATCTTCCCTACCAAAACAAATCTCCCCAACTCCCTTGTCTAACCACCATTCCCTCAGTCTCAAAGACCTAAAGCTGATTTTGACTCTTCTCTTTTTCTTTATCTCCTTTATACTTCCCATTCTTCCTCCAAATGTCTCTCAGATTAGTCTCCTCCTCTCCATTTCCAAGGCCACAACCCCAGTAGAGAAAAAGGAATGTGGCATAATGACCAACCACAATTCCAGAGGACTCCTGATGAGGCATGCTGCCCACCTCCTGATAGAGAGGTAATGGACTCAGAGTGCAGAATAAGACATTTTTTAAATACGGCCAATGACAGAATTTGTTTTGCTTGACTGCATGTGTTTGTAATGGCCTTTATTTTTCTTGCTTTCTCAATGGAGAGGGGAAAGAAGATGGGGAGAGAAAGAAAGTAGACCTGAAAATAAGATAAAATTTAAATTTTTTTTTGAAAAAAAGGAAAGATGATTGTCAAGAGGAAAGGGCTTTGCCAACTGTTAACTGCCATAAAAATGATAGTTATCATCATCCTCATTATTATTATTATTATTAGTCCAGCTTCTTGACTAGTGGCTGGATTACTACGATAGCCTTCTAATTGATCTCCTTGACCTCTGGTCTCCTCCTCTCCAATCTGTCCTACTCACAGTACCAAATAAATCTTCCCTAAAACACTACTTTCCTTGCATTACTCTCCTACTCCAAAACCTATGATGGCTCCCCAGTGCCTACAGGCCCAGATTTAAACTCTTCAGTCCAATGTTCATGATCTTCCATGCTACAGTCCATACTACAGTGCTACCTAGGCCTAACCTCTCTTTCCAACACAAACACTCTTCAACCAGCTAAGTTGTTCCCCTAACCCCAACTATCCCCCTAATAGATACACCAGGCTTGTTTCTCCACATTCATTCTGTTCATGCTATTCCTATCCCCTCACCCTTGGAATGTGGAATACCGTCCCCACTCCTTTTCTACCTACACAAATCCAACACCTTCTTCAAGGTCCCAGTTCAAGCTCCACCTTCACAATGATATTTCCTCTGCCTATTCCAGCTCATACGAACATCATCCCTCTCTGAATTATTTCAGCACACATTATCGGTATCATACAACTCATCAGTTCATTATCAAGAATCTGATATCAGTCTCCATTTCAAGTGCATGTACTTTATCACCTCAGCTAGACAGTTTCTTTTGAGCAGAGACCATTTCTTTTGTACCTTCAGAACTTCTGGCACAGCACTGGGCACACAGGAAGCAATCAACAAATACATTCTCTGTTAAAACTCTCCCTCAATTCCCAACAACTTAGGAGGTCATGGGAACCTGTGATGAGTCTTAGAGACAGGAAATGGCCAGGGGATAGTAGAATCACCCATCAGAGGGGGAAAGGTACAGGGTCTGCAGGGTTACTTACAAGAGGCAGCTGGGCACAGTTGGAGTTGACATCATATTCGATGTAGGCAATCTCAGTTCCATCCTCTGCCCGTCCATCCCGTGTGTAGCAAGCATCTCGTGTTCGGTTGGCCAACTGGTCAACCTCATCTAATGGGAAAGCACAGAGTGCAGAGGCCCCAGAGACTCCAGCAGTAGGGGCACGACCAGCAGCAGAAGGGTTGACTGAAGAAAAAGCAGCAAACAGCACCTCTCTGCCATCTCCCTGGGACCCCATCCCAGGAACAGCCACAGCTGCCGCCTGGACCAGGCCATAGGGTGCCCCTCCACAAGACAGCGGAAGCTCCACATAGGAATAATAATGCTGATCACTCAGGCAGACTCGCGATAAGTAGGGACGGAAGGCTCGGGACTGGGCTTGCAGGTCTCGCCGCAAGAACAGGAAGTAGACGCTGGTTCGACGGGCAAAGGCAGCCACAAAATGGTGGCTATATTCAGACAGCCGGCCCACAGCTAGCTTGGCTGTCTCCTCATAGGAGAACGCAGCCTGTGGGTCAGAGGGACGCAGCGCCCGGGTTGTGATGGGAGGGATGCCCCCTCCGACACCCCGGCTGGTATAGCCCCGGCCTACAAACAACAGAGGCTCCCCAGCTGGACCTTGTCCCACCAGCCCCACTGTGCTGATGGCTGGATCATTGGCCGCCACATACTGAGTATCCCCTGGGCGCTCTGGACGAAGCAAGAGCTGCCCGATGTGGTCAAGGCGTCGCTGTTCACATACTCCCTGGTGTGCACTCCCACACACCACTAAGGCCCCTTCATCTCCACCAGGCCCACGGGGGCTCACCAGCAGCAGCTGGTTGGGGTTGTCCGTGGGTTGGGCCTGTGGGCACTCAAGAGGCAACACGGGGGGCAGACAGTCTCTGCTGTCCAGCACAGGCCCTGTGGACACCGTGGCCTCAAGCGTGAGCTCTGAATTCAGTTGGAACAAGAAGTTGGTGGCCCCCAAATAGAGGGTCCCTGAGCTTGGGTCCCTGACCAGATGCTGAAGGCGAGTGTTGTTGGGGATGAAAGAGATGAGAGTGGACTGTTGCATCACAGAGGCTGGAGCACACACAGCCCAGAGCAGCTGCAGAAGAGCTGAGCCAAGGATAAGCATGGTCACCTGAGAGGAGTAAAATATGAAAGACAGACAGACAGAGAAGAAGGAGAGAGGGGAGGCAGATAGGAAGAAGAAGAGAGAGAGATCAATTAGTCTGGATAAGGAGGCCTATGGGGAAAGGGCCTAGGTCTAAGCCCTCTACTTGGGCCCTGATTTCACCTTTCCCAGGTCTTTCTCACTGATCACACCCACTTATTCATTTTCAATCTCTCCCTAATCTCATTTCATTCCCTTCTGCCATCCTGAATCTCTCTTTCCTTTTACTAGCAAACCCCTACAAAGGGATATTTATAAGCACTGTTACCTCAGCTTTCTCCTCACCCTCTCCCTTCTCAGTGCCTTAAAATCTGGCTTCCAACCCCATCACTCTACTGAATCTGCTCTCTCAAAGAGATCTACTAACTGCTAAGTCCATTGGCCTTTTCTCAGTCCTCATCCTCTTCCATTTCTCTGCAGCTTTTCCAAGATACTCTCCCCTCCCTTAGCTTCTCTCTCTCCTGGTCCTCTTCCTAACTGTCTGACCACTTCTCAGTCTCCTTTACTGGACCATCAGCAATCTCCTTTCCCCTAAACATGTGTCTCTCAAAGCTCACTCCTGGACCCTTTTCTTTATACTCCCTTCCTTGGTGACCTCATCCACTTCCATGGATTCAATTATCATCTCTATGCAGATGCAATTATCCTCTCTAGGAGTCCATCTGTTGCTTAGAGACCTTCTCTAGCTTTTCAACCAGAATCTTTCATCACTGAGTCAAATCTATAAATCCAGCCTTCATTTCTCTCCTGAACTCCAGGCCTGCAAATTGCCTGCTGGACATTTCTACTTGGATCACTGACTGCCATCTCAAGTTGAACACAAACGAATGAATAAAAAGTATTTTTAAGCCCCTGCTATGTGCCAAGCAATGTGCTAAACCCTGGGGATACAAATACAAAAGCAAAGGCAGACCCTGCCCTCAAGGAGCTTATACTCTGATAGGAGAAACTGCACACATAGAAGAGTATAGTAGTCAAAGAGGAGCCACTACTGGTCTGGATACAGGGATGGTCATTGTGGCCATAGAGAAGTATGCTGACATACCCATCTAAAAACAATGGCAGAGTTGATCACACTTCATGGTGCCCTGAACACCCAAACCAAATTTCCTTATTTCTGCTGAGCACCACCATTCTTCCAGTCACCCAGCTTCATAACCTCATATTCTTCCTTAACTCTCTCCTCTCCTTTACCCCTAGACACAATCAACTGCCAAGTCCTATTGATTTTACCATGACTCTTATATACATTTCCTTTTTTCTCTATTCACATAGGCATCACCCTAATTCATATCCTCATCACTTCATGCCCAAGCTACCATCTCCGGTCCCTCCCTTCTCCAATCCATCCTTGACAAAAATCTTCTAAAGTCACCCAAAGGACCATTTTACTCCCCAATTCAAAAACCTCCAGTGGTTGCCTATGGCCCCTCTTAGAAAAAAATATGAATTCCTCTGCCTGGCTGCTAAATCTTGTCATTTCTACCTTCATAACATCTCTTACATACATCCCCTTCACACCATTCACAAAGCCTTGACTCTAGTTCAGGCCTTTATCACCTCTCATCAAGATTACTGCCTTAAGTCTCTCCCTACTCCAAGCCCTCCTCCACTCAACTGCCAAAGTGATTTTTTCTAAAGAGTAGGTCTGACCATGTCACCACCATCCCTGCACACAGGGCCCCAATGGCTTTTGCCTCCAGAAATAAATATAAACTCCTCGGTTTGGCATTTAAATTTCTTCATAACCAGGTCCCTTTCTGCCTTACCAGACGTCTTATGCCTTACTTCCCCTCCATGAATTTGATGACCCATCTATACTGAACTACTTACAATTCTTCCAACAGGACATTCCATCTCCCATATCCATGGCTTTTCACTGGCTGCCCCATGCCCATATTGCTCTGCCTCTGTGCCTTGACTTCCTTTGAGACTCGGCTCTAATTCCCCCGCTGTGTTGGGAGGCTTTCCTGGTTCCCCCAGCTGTTATTATCTTCTTTCAGATTACTTTCATATACAATGCATAACTTTTGTATGTACCTAGATACAGATAAGTTGTTTCACCCATTAAAATGAAGGCTCCTTGAGGGACAGGGGATTTTTGACCTTTCTTTGTTATCTCCAGTGCCTAGCACATAGTAAGTGGTTCATAAATGCTTGTGGTCCAACTGACTGGCTTAAGGCCCTCCAGAGATAGCTAGAACCTACCTTTCTATCCTCATATACTATTACTCTCCTTCATGCCCTTGATCAGTGGGGCTAGACTTTAAGCTGCTGCCCATCTCAACATTCCTGTGCTCTCGGGCAAGCTGTTCCCCATGCCTGGAATGGACTCCTCCCTCATCTCTACCCTTTGGCATCCATATCTTCCTTCCAAGCTTCAGTTAGGTACCATCACATCTGCGAAAGTCTTCCCAGTTGCTTGTGTTCTCAACACCTTCAGATTGCTTTGCCATGTACAGGTTGCTTCCCCCAAACACACAAAAACAAGCCGTAAACTTGAGGAGAGGCACTGTCTACTTTTTGTCTTAGAATATTCATGGCCTGCCTACCACAGTGGCATGATGTTATACATCTTGTCATTCCGTCATTTCAGTCATGTCTGATTCTTCATGACCCCATTTGGGGTTTTCCTGGCAAAGATACTGGAGTGGTTGGCCATTTCCTTCTCTTGTTCATGTATACAGATGAGGAAACTGAAGTAAACAAGGTTCAGTGACTTGCCTAGGATCACACAGCTGGTGTCCAAAGTCAGATTTGAATTTAGGAAAATGAGTCTTCCTGACTTGTGGCTTGACACTCTATCCATTGCACCACTAGCTGCCCCCTATACATCTAGCAGACCCTTAAAAAAGTTAATTGAATTGAATAAGTAAGTAAGAACAGGGGCAAGGCCATAGGGATGTACTCACTAGAGAAGAAGGAGAGAAAAAAAAATCAGGATCCTTGTGATCAGCTGTCTGGGTTTAGAATTAGATAAGTTAATAAGTCATGGCCAGAAGCCCAGGGTCTCCCCTGACATGTCCAAGTATATGGAGAATGAAAGGACACCCCAAAAGCAACGGAGAACTAGAGTTGGAGGTGGGAGGGAAGTTCAGAGTAGGTGTCAAATCATGGTCAGAAGCCTGAGACTTCCCAGAGCCCAAGAATGTGGAGAATTCAAGGACATCTAGAGAGGAAAGGAAGGCTGAAGAGTGGGAGATAAGAAGAGGGGAGGAGGGAAGAAGGAGGAAATGTTTTAGTCTGAGAAAAGTTAGAGATTATTGGAAGATTGTCTTCCTCTTGACAAGGGACTTAGAGAAGATGAATATTCTAACTCAGGTCAAAACAAGAAGAAAATGACATTAAGGTGATGTACTAAGATTCAGAATGAAACATGAACTTATAGACATGGCCAATGTGGGAATTTATTTTGCTTGACTATGCTTATTTGCTACAAGAGGTTTGGTTTGATGTCATTTCATCTTGTTTTCAGGGAAAGGGAGGTGAGAGGACTCAATACTAGGAATACTAATATTGGGATACAAGAATTCCTGAAAAAGTAGGAATTTAGGTTACACAGAAGGAAGAACTAGTGAGAGATAAGGGTAGCAAATGTTACTAAAAATAGGTAACCAAACCAAGCCCTTTATTGGAAACTTATCAAACCAAAGGGACTCCGCCACAAGTTTGTATGGTCATCCTGCCTGGAGGCAGAGGATGGAAAGATGACCCCAAGGAACTTCTACAATCAGAACCTTGGATCCTTACTCCCAGTACTGGCCTACCCCTTCCCTTCTCTAGGTTAGGAGGCAGGAGATGGGAGGCAGAGGAAGCCCTGACAGAAGCACCAGAGAAACACTTCACCCTCCTTCCCCCCGAAGGAGCAGGAAAGCAAACAACAAAAACAACCAGGACCCACATCAGGGCACCAGGAGGTGTGGAACAGGATAAAACGCATGAAGAGGCTCAGAGAAGAGGGCAGGGGAGGAGAGGGGAGGGAGAGGCATCCTACCCCCAGCCTTCCCACAACTTGACATGTTTCCTGGACAGAGGGACAAGGATGTGGACATGTTGTATCCGGCCCAGCTGTGGCAGAGGCTGAACAGGAGGGAGGGGGGAGGGAGGGGGACAGGCGGAGCTTAGTCTGGTTAACCATGACCAGTGACCCAGTGTGGGAAAGTAAATAATCACAGGTCCTGAAGACTATCAGTTGGATCAATGGATAGAGATTTGATCAAAGAGAACAATGCAGGCTTAGGGGTAGTAGGAATAGACCACTGTCAGATGGAGAGGGAAGCAGAAAAGAGGGAGAGCTGGCAAAGGAATGAACCTGCTGAGCTCAGGAAGGCAGGCCAATGATTTAGTGACAGATGATGGAACATTTGGGGGCCTAGAGCTTAGTAGTGCCAGAACTTTGGTGAAGTACATAAAGTCCCCATAAACACTGCCTCTCACTTTTCCCAGGAGACACGATTTCCCCTCTCCTCTGAGGAAAACCACAATCCTGACTCCCCCTCTGGCAATACCAGCTCCTAGCTCCCCCAGGGAACACCAGCTTCCCCAGAGAACACCAGCACCCAACTCCCCCAGTGAACAGCAGCTCCCACCAAGAATACTACTCTCCCTGTTCCCCCAAAGTATACTACTCTTCCTTTTCCCCCAGGTACACATTACCTTCTTCATCTCCCCCTTAGCTCCCAGTTCCCCTAGAGAACACTAAGACCAGCTCTCTAAGTGGAACACACACCCTCAGATCTCCCAGGGGACTGCTACCCTTCCAGCTCCCCTCAGGATACATGACCTCTGGCTCTCACAGCAGACAAATACAGGTCTAGGGAGTTCTGCCTCTGGGCTCCACTAACTCAGACCCTCTACATAAAGTCAAGTGCAGCCATGGGCTGGACTTACCTGGTACAGCAGGCAAAGCAAGCAAACAGCAGCATGGCCAGTATGGATCAGGTCACCTGGGCTGAAGAAAGAACACATAATGAGTCTGAAAAGCTGAGGTTACAACACCACTCCCTGCCAGTGTCAGCAAGGATGGAGAAGACGCTTGAAGGTTATCCCAACACCGCACATGGGAGGGAGGGAGCAGGGCCACCCCACCCCTAGTAAGGTCATTATGGTTCACAGGAGGCTGTGCTCAGGCCTTCCCCTCACTGTCCCCACAGAGGGCTGAGAGGCTGCGAAGTTAGCTTGGAGGACTGCCACTACACACATTCCAATGAGGTGGGGGTGGGGGAGGGGAGCAGGGTACTAGCATTCCAGAGTAGGCTACTGCAACCCTCCCAGGACTCCAGGACTGCCTCCCCTCTCCCCACACCTACCAGGCAAGAGAACCATGGAATTACAGAGTTCTCAATTTCCCTACACTCTCCTCCATTGCCCCCAAAGGAACCTTTACAGGGCCCTGGGGGCAGATACTTGGGGCATCTCTAGGGGAGAAAGCCCAAGGTAAATTAATCAAAAATAGAGAAGGAGGCAGGTTTCAACCCAGTATGGGTTCTGGGATTAAGAGATGCCCTAGTCCAGGAGCTCTTAACATTTTCTGTGCCCTGGACCCCTGACCTGGGTGAAGCCCTCCTCAGAATAATGTTTTTGCAAAAGTTAAAAAAAAAAACATTAAATTTCAGTTAGATGTTAATGAAAATAAAGATGTAAATTTTTTCCCCATCCAAGTTCAGACTATGGAGCCATGGTTAAGAATCCCAGCCCTAATAAGTCTAAGTCTGTGGTCTGGACTGTGGGGTGGAGAGAGGGGTGGAGGGGAAACTAAACCCCACAGAGAAGACAGAACCAGGAAATAGTTCTATAGCCTTGGCAAGCTATAAAAAGGGAAAGCAGGGAATTAGAACAGGTGATCAGAGAGAAGGAGTCTGGGAATAGGAACACCAGGAGGCTAGCTAGGGGCTTGGTATGCCAGCCCCATGCCATCAGGGTGAGCCCTCAGTTTTCAAGTCCCATGGCATCCCAACCATGGCTACAAGATACTGACAAGGGCAATGACCTTCGAGCTTCGAGCTAGCCTCCCTTCTCCCTAGTTTCTGCCTCCTACAATCTAGCCTGCATATCTGTGGCGGTTTCATTAATACTCCTAAAGTATCGCTTTCACCACACTATGTCTCAGACTCAAATGCCTTCAGCTGCTACCTGTTACCAATCATATCAAATCTAATTTCTTCTGCATGATTTTCACAGCCTCAACAGACTATACCCACGATCTCTCACCACTTCTTCTCCCCAGCCATGCTGTTCTTCTCATCTACCATTCAATACAGCACACTCATATGTAGCTTTTCTCTTCTCAGAATGCTTACTGCTTTAAAAGACTGAGCCATTCTAAGACTTTTATCTGTTCAACAAACATTTATTAAATGACTATTATGTGCAGAGACTTCTATTGGACCTTAGCTGAAACATAAAGCTTAGATAAGAGAGAATCCCTGTACTCCTAAATCCATCAATAAAGGACCCCAAGGGAATGGCTGAACAAGTTGTGGCAAATGATTGTGATGAAATACTATTGTGCTATAAGAATTGACAAGCAGGATGGTTTCAGAAAAACCTGGAAAAACTTAGATGAACTGATGCAAAGTGAAATGAACAGAACCAGGAGAACATTGAGCACAGTAACAGGAATATTGTGCAATGATCAGCTTGAATGACTTAGCTATTCTCAGCAATACAATGGTCCAAGACAATTCCAAAGGACTTATGAAAAATGTTATCCACCTCTAGAGAAAGAACTGATAAACTCTGAATGCAGATCAAAGCATACTGGGGGTAAAAAAAGAATACTGGGTTTTTTTTTTACTCTTATTTCTTGGTCTGGGAGGGAAGGGGTCTCTATTTTCTTTTATAATGTGGCTAAAAATGTTTTACATGACTGCACGTGTATAATCAATATCATATTGCCTGCCTTTTCAAGGAGGGAGGGAGAGAATTTGGAACTCAGAATTTTACAAAATGAATGTTTAAAAACTGTTTACTTGTAATTAGAAAAAATAAAACAAAGGACCCCAAGCAAAGTCTGGATAACAATCTGCCAAGGAAATCAAATAGGAGATTCCTTATCAGGTAGGATAGGGATTATGGATTAGATTATTTCTGTTTTCTCTTCCAACTTTGAGAATTTATGATTCTATGACAAAATATTTTATGAAAAGTATACTAGAAAGTTCAAAACCTAGCACTCTAATCATAGCTGACTTTAAAAAGGAATATGAATAAATGATTCTCAAAAGAATTTTGTATTATTAACAACCATTTGAAACACTGCTCCAAATCACTATTAAGAGAAATGCAAATCAAAACAACTCAGATTTCACTTCACAACCAACATATCAGCAAACACGACAAAAGATAGCAATAATCAAGATCGAAGGGTTGTGGAAAGACAGGCACACTGACATACTCTTGATAAAGCTGTGAATTGGTTCAACCATTCTAGGTAGCAATTTGGAATTATATGAATAAAAAAAAGTGATTAAATTATCTGTGCCCTCTGACCCAGAGGTCCTACTAAAAGGCATATGCCCCAGGAGGTCAAAGATAGAAAAAAAAATCCAATACACCAAAATAATTGTAGCAGTACTTTTGTATTAGCAAAGAACTGGAAACAAAGAGGTGTTTATCAATAAACTGTGGTACAGGAATGTAATGAAATATTACTGTGTGTGGGGGCAGCTAGAAGGCACAGTGGATAGAGCACCGGCCCTAGAGTCAGAAGAACCTGAGTTCAAATCTGGCCTCAGACACTTGACACTTACTAGCAGTGTGACCCTGGGCAAGTCACTTAACCCCAATTGCCTAGCCAAAAAAAAAAAAAAAAAGAAATATTACCATGCTAATGAAAACTACAAATATGAACACAGAAGAGCATAGAAAGATATATAAACTGAAAAGTGAATAAGCCGTGAAGTGAAGAAAGTGAAGAAAAACAATCCTACTACAATGTACATATAAGCAACAATAACAACAAAACTGAACACTGTGTAAGTATAAGACCAAGCCTGGCCCCTAAAGGAGATATAAGAATGCACTTTGCTCCATTCTTTGCATGAGTGGGAGTCTATGGTGGTAGAACACAGCATACTCTGACAGGCTTGACTTACATGCCAGTTAATACTGTTTAACTTCATGGTTCTCTTTTTAATTCTTTGTTCCAGAGATGCTTCTCCGGATTAGGGGAGAGTAGAAGAGTATGGGAAATGAAGGTGATATGAAAACAAACATTAACAATATTTTTAAATAGTAGTTTACATTAATAGAACACTTCAAAGTTTGCCAAATGCTTTGTCTCATTTGGTCCTCCTAACAATCCTGGGAGGTAAGTACTACGATATTATTATTCCCCATTCTAGACATGAGTACACTACAATTCTGAGAGGTTAAAAACCTAGAGTTGAGTCTACAGTCACCCAACTAGTAAGCATGATAGGCAAGATTCAAGCCCAGGCCTCTGTGACTCCTAAACCTGCAGCTTCTTCCCATTACACCACAATGCCTCTTAGGTATGCGATGCCCCAGGGGGAAGCTCATTGCCAGCAAGCAACAGGGAATGTTTCATTAAGCATCTGAGTTTGGCTTTGAAGACTGGGTAGAAATCTGGCAGGGGAACAGAGAGGATATTCTAGGCATGGGGAATGGTTTGAACAAAGGTACACAGGTAAGGAAGTAGAGGGTATGCTCAGAAGAAAGATACTGGCACAGTTGGTCTGAAGCAAAGAAGATACTGAGGCAAGAAATATATAAGATAAGGCTGGAAAAAGAGAGTGGCTCTAGGTTGTAGGTGGCCTTGAATGTCAGACAAGACTCTTGTGATTTACTTGGCAAGCCCCAAGAAGTCACTGAAGAGTTTTGAACAAAGGAAAGACATAACAGAACTTGGCACCTAGTAGGCACTTAATAAACTTTTGTTAAATTGAATTCAATGACCAGACCTATTCCAAAGGTAAGGCATTATGGTCATAGTGAGAAGGATGGATTGGAGGATGAAGGGAGAAGTGGGGAAGGGGCCCTTAGAAGGCATTTCAATGATCCAAACATTTTGGAGAACAATTTGGAACTACGCCCAAAGGGCTACAAAAATGTGCATACCCTTTGATCCGGCAATAGCACTTCTGGGGCTATATCCCAAAGAGATCAAACAAATGGGAAAAAGACCCACATGTACAAAAATATTCATAGCAGCTCTTTTTGTGGGGGCAAAGAATTGGAAATTGAGTGGATGCCCATCAATTGGGGAATGGCTGAGCAAGTTGTGGTATATGAATGTAATGGAATACTATTGTGCTATAAGAAATGATGAACAGGCTGACTTCAGAAAAACCTGGAAAGACTCATATGGTCTGATACTAAGTGAAGTGAGCAGAACCAAGAGGACTTTGTACACAATAACAGCCATGTTATGCAATGACTAATATTGTTAAACTGAACCCTTCTCAGCATTACAAGGATCTAAGACATCTCCAGAGGCCTCGGGATGGAAAATGCTGTCCACATCCAAAGAAAGAACTATGGAAGTCGAATTGCTATCACTTATTTTTACCTTCTGTTGAGTTTTGTTTCATCTTTCTGAGGGCTCCTCCTATTGGTTTTAATTTTTACTTACAATTTCACTAATGTGAAAATATGTTTAATGGGTATGTAAATGTAAAACCTATATCAGATTGTGTGCTGTCTTGCAGAGGGTGGGGGGAGGAAAGGGGAGAAAAATTTTCAACTCAAAAGCATATGGAAGTGATTGTTGATAAATCAAAATAGATTAATAAAATTTTTTTTAAAAAGAAGGCATTTCAAATACCATTCCTCAGCCTTTTCCCCCAAAAAAACCAAAGAAAGAGGAAAAGGATCCACATGTACAAAAATATTTATAGCGCTCTTTTTTTATGGTGGCAAAGAATTGGAAATTAAGGAGATGCCAATCAATTGAGTAATGGCTAAACAAATTATGGTATATACACATAATGGAAAACTATTTTGCTATAAGAAATGATGAAAAGGATAGATTCAGAGAAACCTTGGATACCTTGTATGGACTGATGTGAGCATAACCAGAACAATTTATACAATGACAACATCATAAAAACAAACAAACTTTTAAAAGACTTAAGAACTCTAATTAACACAGTGACTAATCACAATTCCAGAGGATCAATGATGAATCATACTACCTACCCCCTGATGGAGAGGTGATGAACTCAGGGTGCTAAATGAGACGCATATTTTTTGGACAAGGCCAATATAGGAATTTGTTTTTCTTAACTATGTATATTTGTTCCAAAGGTTTTGTTTTTCTTTTTTTTAAATAGAGTGAGAGAAAATGGATTTCTATTAATTAAAATAATTAAGTTAGAAAGAAGGTCCAGGTGGATAGTAATATGACCTGTACTAAGGTGATGGCAAAGCGAGAAGAGAGGATGGATGGAGGCAAGAGAATGTGTAAAACTGGGCTATACTCAACAGTACCCAATAGGAAATGAGAGGTGAGAGGGAACAGCTATGGTTTTGACTGAGTGAATGATCAGGCCACTCACAGAAACTGTTAAAACAAAAGGAGGAACAAAGTTAGTATGAAAGACAATAAGTTTGCTTTGGGACCTGTCAAGTTACAGGTTCATGTCATATTTCCAGGAGGAGGTGTCCCATAGGAAGTTAGAGATGTGGATCTGGAACACAGAATTGGAGAGTGAGAGAAATTCTGGGGTCATCTACATAAAGGTAATAGTTTTCTATAGTGATATATAGATATATAGTGAGATGCATATATGTATTTATGTGTGTGTATGTGTATGTATATATACATACATATATATACATATAAAAAACACAACAATGCCATACTTGTCTATGTCCCTTTCTGACCTGCCTTATGTTCTCTTCTTTGTATCTTTATCTCACTGATGCTCTTTTTTCTTTCTTTGCATCACTATCACAACCCTCCCCCCTCACAACTCTGCCCTGCCAAATAAAAACCTCCCTAATAATAAATAAAGTCAAGAAAAAGAATTTTGCATTGCATTGGGTCTGAAAATGCATGTCTTGCTTTGCATCTACAACCTGTCACATAAAAAAAAAAGAAGGAAGCACACTTTGTGCTCAGCCTTCTAGAGCAGAGATTGGTTCATTGATCAGTTGCTCATTTACTTGCCTTTATAATGTTGTGTTATTTTTATAAATCGTTCTCCTAGTTCTGCTTACTTCACTCTGCATCAGTTCATACAAGTCTCCCTTGGTTTCTCTGAAACTTTTCATCCCTCATGGCACAATAATTTGCTCTAACTCATTCAACCATTCCCCAGTGAGTTTTTATCCACTTTGTTTCCAGTTGTGTGCTGAAAAAAAAGGGTCACTATAAATACTTTTTGTGCACAGCGGTCTTTTCCCTCTGTCTTTGATCTCTCTAATGTTTATAGCTAATCATTGGGTGGCTAAGTGGTGCAAAAGTGCCAGGAAAGTCAGGAAGACTAGCCTTCTGAGTTCAAATCTGGCCTCAAACATTTACTAGCTGTGTGACCCTGCACAAATCATTTAACTCTGTTTGCCTCAGTTTCCTGGAGAAGAAAAAGGCAAGCCACTCCAGTATCTTTGCCAAGAAAACCCAAATGGGGTCACAAAGAGTCAGACACAACTGAAACAAGTGAACAACAGCAATCACTAGGTCAGAATATGAACAATTTAGTAACTTTTGGGTTATTGTTCCAAATTACTTTCCAGAATGGTTTTACCAGTTTACAGCTCCACCAACAGTACATTAATGGGCTTATCCTCCCAAAGCCTCTCTAACAATTGTTGTTTTCCTTTTGGTAATCATTCCCAAACTGATAGACATATGAAGTAGCACTTCAGTTTTAATTTGCAATTCTCTTATTATTAGTGATTTGAAGTATTTTTACATATGGTTATTGATAGCTTAGATTTCTCCTTTGAGAACTGCTTGCTCAAATCTTTTGGCCAATATATCCATTAAAGAATGGCAGGTAGATAGATAGATAGATAGATAGATAGATAGATAGATAGATAGATAGATAGATAGATCTTGGATATTAACCTTTACCAGAGAAATTTGGTGCAAACATTTTTTCAAGTTGTTTTTCTTCTAATTCTCACTGCACTGTTTTTGTCTGTGTACAAACTTTTCAATTTTATGGAAACAAAAACTGTACAGCTTATCTCCTTTCATCCTTGCTCTCTTGTTTGGTCAATTCTTCCTTATCCATAGTTGTGAAAAGCATCTCCTTCATTCTCATCTAATTTATTATATGACTCATACATGGGTCATGGAAGCCACTGAAAGCTTATTGTGGAATATGGCATCATATAGAAGCCTAATTTCGCCCATGCCTTCCAATTTTTTTAGCACTTTTTGTCAAATAATGAATTCTAACCTAGCAGTTTGTATCCCTGGGATTACCAAACACTATACTGTTGTGTTCAGTTGTTTCTGATCTTGTGTACCTAACCTGTTCCACTGATCAACTCTCTTTTTTAACCACCACAAAATCATTTTGCTGATTTACTGCTCTATAATTTACTTTGAGGTCTGGAACTGCTGGGCCTCCTTCCTTCCCACTTTCTTCATTATTTCCCTTAGAATTCTTGACCTTTTGTTCCTCCTTTTGTTGTAATTTTGTTTACTTCAATAAAGTAATCCTTGGGTAGTCTAATTGGTATGGCACTGAGTCAGTAAATTAATTTAGGTAGTATTGTCATTTTTATTACATAAGCAGTGCCCAACCATGAACAATTAATTCCTCTCCAATTATTTAAGTCTTCCTTTAGTTCTGTAAAGAGTGCTTTGTAGTTGTATTCCTATAATTCCTGTGCATAGAGGTGATAGGTGAAACTATAGAAATGAATGACATGGTCAGGGTAAAGAATATTGAAAGAAAGATGGTCAAGAACAAAATCTAGATGAGAATTAAGATGAGGCTAAGAAGAAGACAGAAGAAAAGATTAGAGAAATAGCAGCATTATGCTGGAGATTTAGGTGTCTTTCCAGCCAAGGGAGAAGAGTACCCATTAGGACAGTGTGGTTAACAATGCCAAAGGCTGAGAAAAGGCTTTTTATTTGATTTGGGAATTGGAAGCCATCGGTGACTTTAGAGAGGCAATTTCAGTAGTATGGTAGAAGTAGAAACCAGAGGAAGAGAGGGTGAACACTGGGCACAAAGTTTTTTAAGTTTCATAGTGAAGGGGAAAATAAGAGATAGGGCAGATAGTAGCTGAATGGCAGAAGAAACAAAAAGAATTTTTTTAAAGAATTGGGGAGATCTAGGCATGCCTGCAGATAGCTAGGAACCAGTAGAAAGGGAGAAACTGAAGATGGATAAAATAGAAGGGATGGCTACTACAACAAGATCCTAAGAGGTAGGTTGAAATGGGATTGGGGGTACAACCCTAACAAGAAATAGAGATACTTTTTCAGGGAAAGAGGAATGGATGATGATGTGGGAAAATGTTGAGAAATGGAAGAAGGAATCCAGTCTTCAGTAAACTTCTTAAGTAAACAGATATACCACTTGATATAAGGGGAGATGAGGAAGGTGAGTAGAGAAAAAATGGTCTGGAACCATCACTGAGGAAATGAGATAGGGCATTGAGTAGAAGGATCAACTTTTTCCAACCTGCCCATCCTCTCCCCCTCCCCTAAGCCACCTCCACATACACACATACCCAAGAGGAAATAGTTATTTAAATATTGGAGCTGGTCATGGGGCAGAACTACTCCCAATTGATGATTGGAAGGTGAGAATACTCAACCATGACTCACTACTCTATAAGCAGCTAAGACCCAGTCTCAGGCCCCTTTGACCACCAAGATCAAGCCCTACCCCTCCAATTCCCACTTTTCCCTTCTCTTTCAGGAAATGATACTCAAATTAACAGTACTATTGCCACTGGGAGTGATATGACTATCTCTTGCCCTATGGTTCCACTCAACATCCCCATAATTTAGTCATAGACTGCCTAGACAAAAGCATGCTTTCTCTACTACCATTTTCTGACCCCTCTTATGCAATCATGTTATTCCTATCCCTCCCTACCCCACTCCACCCTCCCCTTCCTTTCTTATTGAAACCCTTCCTCTCACACTCCTTCCACCCTCTTGCAATCAAGGAAACCTTGCTCCTTCCAAAAGACACTGCAATCCTGGCTAATGTGTCCAGTAGTATATGTTGCTTCACTCCTGCCCCACAAAACAGCCAAGAAGAGTAAGCAGAGTTCTCAGTCCTCATTGCCACTTCCAGACCGCCCCCTCCCTATTGCTCTGCCACCATCATTCAGCATCATCTCCTTTGAGGTTCACTACATCCAGATTTATCACCCTCTCCAGATCCTAGTGGATGTTCTGTAATGATTCCCAGATCATTCTCGCTCCTTTCTCAAGAAGTACACCTGGCTCACAGTCTTCTCTCCACCCCAACCCCTGCTTTTATAGCTAGCAACTTCAGTTTACATATTGCTGTCCCTTCACTGACTCTTGCTTCCCAGTTCTTCAACTCTTTATGTCCATTGGTCTGCACTTTTATTCTACTTAGCCACACACAGGGGACAAGTAGTCCACTTCCACTATGCATAGCCCTGAAATTATCTGAGCATAACCTCCAATCCTTCTGTCTCTCCCTATGCCTCACCCCTCACCCATGTTCTGTCCTCATCAGAACCTCCAGCTATTCCACTGTCCGCTGCTCTCCCAGTTCATTTTGTCTCCTCTGGCTTCACTTGTCTGCCTTCAAAATCTTAGCCCTATAGTTAACAAATTGAACTTTGCACCCTGACCTCTAGCCTTGAGTCCCTTGTCCTCTTGTCCTAGCAGTGTCCCCACATCCCTTTTCAGATTCCAACTCTGACTTACCCCCAATCCACCTTCTCCACTCCTACTTATGTGCTGTTGAATGATGAAACTGGTCATATTATTTTGCTGCCTCAGTCCATTGCTAATTTATGTTATATAATCTCAGCTGGACCCTCACTGCTGCATGACAAACTTTCACCTTTCCATGACTGACTTCCCACAGGGTGTGTTCTAAAACAGTGGTGTCAAACTTAGAAAATCACAAATTAACATTATCTATGTTGTATTGTATTTTTATTTGTTTGGTTAAACATTTCCCAATTATGTTTTAATTTGGTTTCAGTCTTACTAGGGAGTTTTGGGAGCAGGGAGTTTAACATCTCTATTCCAAACCTCTCAGAACTGTGCATTATACTTGACTGGAAAAACTGAGCTTCCTCTGGTCTTCAATTCTACACTTCATCACTCACTATATTAACGTAAACTCCAGGGACATCCTATTACGTTCAGAATCAAATATAAAATCCTGTTTGGCTTTTAAAGCCCTTCATAATCTGGTCCCTTCCTATTTTTCCAGTCTTCTTAGATCTTATTTCCTCCCACGCCCCTCCATACCCTGCGATCTAATGACATTGGCCTTCTTCCTGTTCCCTGAACTAGACACTCCATCTCCCTCCTCCAGGCATTTTCACTGGCTGTCCCCCATGTCTACAACTCTATCCTTCCTCTTCTTTACCTCTTGGCTTCCTTTGCATCTCATCTAAAGTCCATAGAAATAGATGTATATGTAGAAGAGAGAGGGAAGAAGAGAGAGAGAATATCTGTCTGTTCAAACAAGATATATGCATAGGTAGAGATATATCATTTGTACAGAGCTGTTGTTATATGGTCTCACCCATTGGATTGTGAGTTCCTTGAAAGCAGAGACTGTTTTTTGCTTTTCTTCATATCCCCAATACTTAGTACAGTGTCTGGTACATAGTAGGTTCTTAATAAATATTGACAGGCATAATCCTTCATTCCTCTATTGTTCATCCTCAAAGAAGAAATTGCCCTTCTGTTTACTAGGTTCTAGCTTTTCTATTTCTGCCCTTGATCCCATCCCATCAAGCAACTCGATCCTTCAATCATCTCCCCTCTCTCCCTAATTTTCAATCTCTCCTTATTCACTAGTTCCTTCCCTACTGTCTACAAACAGGCTCAATCTCCCAAAAACTTCACTGTTGTAGATCTCGTCACCCTTTCACAGCCAAACTCTTAGAAAAAAAATCTACGTAAATTTATTGTCTCCACTGTCTCACCTGCCACTCACTCACTCAACCTTTTTAATCTGGCTTCTGACCTCACCATTCAACTAAAACTGCTCTCTCCTATATGAACTAATGCAGAGTAAAGGAAGGAGAATGCGAAAAATTATATACACGATGACCATAATAATGTACTTGAAAAGAACAAAAAAAATTAAACCATACTTTATAATTATTATAAGCAAGCTTGACTCCAGAGAAGTGATTAAATATATATTATATATATTTTATATATATAAAACCTTCCTTCTTTGAAGACATGGGGGATTATGGGTGTGGAACATTGCATGTACCGTCAGACTACGGTACTCGTGTGTTGCTTAGTTTTCTTGAATTCTTTTTTTTCCTTTTTTTCTTTATTCTTTGTTACAAGGGATAGTTTATAGGAATATAATCAGAAGTGCAGCTAACATGTAAATATAAAAATAAAAGGTATCAGCTAACATTTTAAAAAAAAGTGATCTCTCCAAGGTTACCATGAGTTCTTTATTCTTAAATAACCTTTACTCTTCTTGATCTCTCCTCAGTCTTTCGCACTCTTGAACACTCCCTCTTTCTGGACACTAATTCCTCCCCGGGATTTTGTGACTTCTCTGTAGGGGTTTTCCTCTTACCCGTCTGACTAACGCCTCTTAGTCTCCTTTGTGAAAACATCACCCACATCTAAGCCCTGGTATGTATCCCAAGGCCCTTTTACCCGAGTCCTCTTCTCTTTTCTCTATATATTCTCCCTCCTTTTGGTGACCTCATCAGTTCCGATGGGTTCAGCTAATATCTTAGCCAATGACTCCTAAATCTACACATCAAGCTTGCCTCTCAGTTCTGAAGTCCGTTCTCAAATCTCCAACCATCTGTCGGATATCATCTCAAGCTCAATATATCCAAGATGATACCAATTTTCTTTCCCCCTAAATCCTCCTTTCCTCTAAAACTTCCTCATTTCTCTCAAGGGCACCACCAGTATTTTAGTAATCCAGGGTTACAACCTAGAGGTCACAATTCAATCCAGCAAGTGCCTGTCATGTGCTAGGCACAAAGCATACAGATACAAAAGTGAGAATGGTATTGCCCTCAAGGAGCTTACCTTCTACTAGGGAGGCACTTATTCATAGATGAGTAAACATAGGACATATATATAATATATATACACATATGCTGTAATATTCTATATATGTATATACATACATAGTCACATATCAGATTATTAGGGAGATATCTACACATGTGTATATATGTATATGTATATGTGCACATGTATATAGATATACACATTCGGTTATTAGAGAGAGGCCTTAACAACTCAGGGGAAGCAGGAAAGGCCTCTTGAAAGAATCCTTACTTGAAGGAAACTAAGAGATGGAGGGTGGTGATGAGAAAGGACATCCTAGGCAAGGAGAGAGAGCCCGGGCAAAAGCAATGAGGAAGGAGATGCAGCCAATTCGGACTCTTCCCTCTCGTCCTCTCCAGCCCCACTGCTACCCAGATCCAATTGGTTAACAAGCCTACCTTGATTTCTTTCTCCACAACACCAATTGCATCTATCCCCTTCACTCCATTCATGCCATATCCACACTAGTTCAGGCATTCATCACCTGTCCTATATGAAGACTATTGCAATAGATTCCCAACTGGTCTCTTCTACATCCAGTCTCTCCCCTCTCCAATCCATCCTCCACACAGCTGACAAATTGATATTCCTAAAACACAGGCCCAGCCAGGTCACTCCTCAGCTCAAGAAGTTTAAGTGGCTCCCCCATTGCCTTTCAGATAAAGTAGAAACCTTCTTTGCTGGGCATTTAAAGCTTTTTGTAAGCTGGCTCCAGCCTATGTTTTCTAGGCTAATTACACACTACTCCCCCAAATACACACTGCACTCCATCCAAACTGGTCTATTTCATGTCCCTCCTTCAGGACATTCCATCTTGCCCCTCCTTGCCTATGAACAGGCTGTTTCCCACGTTTGGAATGCTCATTTTCCTCACCCTCACCTCTTAGAATCCCTAACTCCCTTCAAAGGTTCAGCAGCTCCTACAAAAGGTCTTTCTTTCAGCTGTTAGTGCCTCTTCCCACAAAAAAAAAATTTTGTTTTTATTTTGTATGTAGCTTACGTTAACTTATCTGTAAACACATTGTTTCTCCCAGTAGAATATAAATTCCTTTTGCTTTTTTCTCTGTATCATTAGCATCTGGAACGGGTTCTGGCTCCTAGAAATCACTTAAAATGTTTGTTGAATTCTCTATCAAATAGAAGCAAGGGCCCAGCTGGGGTTATGTGCCATCAATTTGTAGTAGGTAAAATTAGCTTAATTTGACTACTGCCCCTCAGCCTAAAAGCAGCAGAGAAAATAGACAGTAGGGGTTACCCACTGATGAGGATTAACAGGTTCAAAACATCAAGGCACACTACGATAACAAATAGTGAAATATTAAAGGCAGCCCATGGTATGATCTGGGTCTAGAGGAAAGTGAAACCAGGGTGGTGAAAATAGAATGGGTGAACAGGGATGGGTCAGAAGTACTGGAGGTCATACGTAAAGAAAAATGTTGAGTAGTAGGAGAGGAGATTATTTACTCTCTGGTACTGATCTCTAGTCATCTCCTCAACCAAGGACACATCTTTGTGTCTACTCCAGGGCACTCTGCACAGGGTTGCCTATAGAATAGGGGTTCTTATTTATGACATGGACCCTTCTGGCAAACTGGTAGAACCTTTCTCAGAATCATGTTTTTAAATGTATAAAATAAGACATGGAAGAAACAAATTGTTCTGAAATAGTTATTAAAATATTTTTAAAACAAGCTTAAAGACCCCAAGTTAAGAATCTCTGCCACAGAGGGAGTCTCAATAAAGTTGTGACTAAGGTATTAGAGAACTGAGCTCTGAGGGGGGTGGGGACGTTGCAGGGATTTGGGAGCTGAGAAGAGAAGGAGTGGGGGATGAGGGAGATAATTAGGGGCCTGAGTAGGGGTGGAGCTCCTGAATCTTCTCAGTCTTCAACTTCTCATTGTTCTGTCTGGCTCCAACAGGTTCATCTCGTGAGTGACTGGAGGTTGGGGAGTCTCCCCTGTATGCTGTTGGTGGGCTAGGGGGTCAGTCTGTCTCAGATAGCAAGAGTCCAAGAGAACAGCAGCGAAGCCGCAGAGGTTTCTCCGGTGTCCTGGGGAGGCCTATTTAGAAAAGCTCTTCTGTGTACTCAGACATCTCTTGTCTCCCATATGAGAAAATACAAGAGGGCACAGCTCCTGAGACCCCCCAGACCGGCTGCCAGTATTAGTAACAATCAGGAGGCAGTGATGACCTTGGCACTCAAGTCTTCGCCCCACTAACCAATCCTCCCTGCCCCCTGACCCAATCAAGTCAGAGAACAGCACTGCAGGCAAGGGTCAGTACACGGAAGAGGCCAGAGGGGAGGGACTCAGAGCTGGACCCTGAGCCTAGGCCCCAGAAGGAAGGAGCTGGGAAAGAGGGGGTGGGGACCAAGCTGGGTGGGAATGGGGAGGCAGTAGGCCATGGCCCGGCCTGGGCACTGCTCCCAAAATAGCTCAGGGGTTTCCATTTTTAGTGTGGAGAGAACAGGGCAGCTCTGTGGGAGCGGGAACAACACTGCCTTTGTTTATCCGCCCCAGGCGGGTGGGGGGAAGGATGAAGGTGGAGGGGGGGAGAATGAGTGGCATGGAAGAGAGGATGTGGGGGTGAGAACTGAGAAGGGAGGATGGAGAGTAGGAGGGCTGGAAAAGGGTGAGTAGGGGCTGCCTGAAACCTTCCCTCTACCCCCATCCATCTCACTGTGGGAGAATATGGGAATTTCCTGCTTCCCATGCCATTGACTTGGGTCATTTTCAGAACCAGACTGGGGGAAAGGCAAAGAAGGGATGTCTTCTCTCCCAGGATCCCACAGGCTCCAGAAACTACTGCAAGACACCACTGGCCAGAGAGAATCTAGAGGTCTAAAGTTCCTAGTTTGAAAGGAAGGAAGTCTATGTCTGGATGCGCTGCTTGCTTCTGGCTTTATTTTAAGCCAAAGCACCAGATTCCAACAGCCTTCACTGCAATCTCGGAGGACAGCAGCCTTAGGAGAGAGATCTTGGCAAAGCGCCACCCCTACAGACTGCAGGGATATGCCTACAACACAGACCTGATAACAGACAAGCTCAGAAGGTACCTCAAAGCTCAAGTGCACCTCTCCCTAACAAAAGGCATGGATGGGGCTTTCCCCAAAGAATGTTACAGTTGGTTCTCTGACTAGTTAATGGGGCCAGAACCTGGGGAAGGGTATTAGATGAACCTAAGGTCATAGAATCCCCAGGGATGTGATTTGCACTGCCCCTGCAGCTCAGCTGCTCTTCTCCTCTCTCTAGCACCTTCTTCTCCCACCCTGTATTCTGCCATTCCGATCTCTCCCCCCACCTTCCCAGCAGGAAGCAGATGAGAACTCAAGAAGGCTGATCAAATAGATATCACAGGCATCTGGAGCAGATAGGGAGCGTGTTTGTCAGAGAGAGAGTGGAGGCAGATGCCCACATAAACCATAATAATATAACACAACAGAAGATAATCACCCTGCATCCAGAAATGTTATGAGGGTGCTGACTGCCATAGCTGCCCAGTTCAAGGAACAGGCAGGAGCTTCCTCAAAGAACTCATGTCCTGTGCCACAGTGAAAGGCCTGAACTATTACTTCTCTCACTCAGCGGCACTGGTGGGGAGAGGGGGCCAGAGGGCCAATGGAAAGGGAATAATTGGGAACCGAAAAGGGTTCCTGAGCAGGGCAGGTCCAAAGCTGCTCCCCATCATCTATGTTCCTCCCTCCTTTCCTCTACTGACCCTGGAGAGCCAATCAGTTCTCTTTTCCCCTCCCAAGGGATTCCCAGGAGCTGTCTGCATGGATAGAGTGACTCTAGGGGAAGGGGGCTGGAGAGGACAGACTGGTCCTGTTCTGTTCTCTATCATCAGCTTCCTCCCAGGACTTATGGCTTGCTTACCCTATAGACCTCTCCCCACTAAGGACAAAAACCAGAAACAGGCAAGAGTCTTGGAGACAGGGTGTTGGAGACAGAGAGGGAAAGACTAAAGGACAAGGAAAATAATATGGAGAGAATCAGGGAAGAATGAATGAGAATGAACAGGCATTTATTAAGTGCTTAGTGTGTGCCAAGCATAGTAACAGAGAAGACAGAGGGGAGTACAACACAGGGATGAAGGGAAGAGACAGAGAGAAAGTCGAAGATCAAGTGGAGGATCTGGGTGACTTCAGAAAGTTTTACTAATTAGTGACCATGAACTAGAGTCTGTTAATTTGACCTGTACACAAATTAGACTTGGGAGCAGTGCAAGTCCTTCAGTCTCCCCAAACTTTCTTCAAAGCCCCTATTGCCTCCTAATTGGCCTACCTACCCCTTGCACCCTAACATTCCAACTGGGCCCACTGGTATACCACTACTCCTCCCCAACGAACTAGCTAGGAAATCCCTTCTCCAACAATGTCAAAATTGGCACCAGATTATGTCACTCCAGGGCTCCCCACTTCTTCCAGGCCATCTCCCCATCTCATCCACCAGGGGGAGTACGATTTCTTCACCCACCAGTTAGGGAGATGCCCAAGAGCTACGGCCCCCAGATAACACCCCTCCCTCCCCTGGGAGCCCAGGCTTAGCCCTCCTCCTCTCCATTCCAAGGAGACAAGACGTGAAAGGCTGAGATAGGGGTGCAGAGAGGTTTCTCTTAGCAAGGGAACTCCACTCCCCTTCTTCAGAGGCCCAGACCCTGAGTTGGTCCCTGTCCCTCCAGCCCCTCCCTCCCCCAGCCTGTACCCAAGGTGGTGCCCTACACCTGACTGGCTCCCTGGGTGCCACAATCAAGAGAAACCAGCTTTCACTGGAATGGCCAGGGAAACTGCTTCCTCCCCTTGTCTCTGAGCTGACCAGTTACTCATTAACAGCAGAATGTGAGCGGGTTACACTCTGGTCGGAGCATTTAGAGGCTTGGAGAGAGAGAGGTCTCAATTCAGATTATGTCTAGGGGGGAAGGGTAGGATCCTAACCCAGGATATGTGTTTTGGTGGTATAGGTGACACAATCCAGTTTGTTGACTGAAGAGTGTCACTCTCCAGGGTGTGTATACTGAAGGGAGAAGGGGGAGTTGAGGAGGGTGGTCACATTAAGGATGTCCATATTAGAGGAGTGTCAAAATCAAATCTACTGTATGAGTACTGAAGGAGGAGTCACAATCTAGGGTATGTTCTGCAGGAGGGAAGAGGGTCACAACTAAGGTGTGGGGGGGAGGTATCACAATCCTGAGAGCGTTTGAATTTAGTGGGATCGAAAAGGTAGAGTTACGATCCAGTCTCCCACTCCTCCTCGGACCTAGGCAGGGTGCTCAACCCCGAACCTCCTCTCCCGCATATTCCACACTCCTAGGTGTGGTATACCTCCACTGTTCCTCAGTAGAGGCATACCACTCCCAGAGACCAAGGGGTAAAGACCCTATCTGGTCCTAGCGGGGAGGGAAAGGCTGTTGGCTGGTGAGGATGGAGGTGGGGGAGAGGAGGGGCTGCCCGGGGGCGGAGGGAGGGGGCACTCAGCTCCAGTTCAGGGGGAGTCGATCCCGCCTCCCGCCTCTCCCAATCAAAACTACCCTGAAGTTTTCTTCCACCGGAGAAGTTCGGTGCAAAATTCCCCCGATAAAATAGCACCCTGCCCAACCGCCAGTCCTCAGATCAAGAGCTCTCCCCTTCCAGGTGGGAGATCCACACAACAGAAAGCCCAAAGCGGCCCAAGTAGTCTGTTCCCCAAGCTATCTTTAGGGATACCGGCTCCCCACCTCAGGAGACTCGGGGACTCTTGCCGGGGTGTTTCGATTCCCCGCCTCCCCGCAAGACGCATGGACTCACCACTCGAGCCCCAACTGCCGAAAGAGAGAGACAGAGAGGGAGGGAGGCACTCACACCGTTGCACTGCACACCGTTGCACTGCGCTCGAATCCTCTGCTGCGCGGGACTGAGCCGAGCTCCGCCGAGCCGAGTGGCGCTGCGCGGCGCGGCGCTGAGCTGGGCTGAGCCGAGCCCCAGAGCAGCGCGGGCCTCCCCTACCCCCGCCCCCGGAGGTGGATCCGGCGAAGCCACAGCTGTTACCCGGAGACCAAGGGGCGGAAAACTGCGCCCGCCCATCCCCCACGGCCCGGCGCATTCACCTCCAGGAACAATGGAGACAAAGCCGCGTCCTCCCCCGGGCTCTGCGCCTTCCTTTCCTCCCTCCCTCCAGACCCCGGCTGCCCAGGAACAGAGACACCCTCACCCCCACCCCCACCCCCAAGTCCCTTCCCCAGCCAGTCACCAGGCCGAAAAGTGCTGCAGAATAAAGCAGGATGGGCAGTAAAAAGAGGCACCGCGTTTTCTCCGCCAGAACCTCACCTGCTTGTCCTTTGCCTTCCCACTTCTACCTTTCCTTCCTCTCTCCACTTTCTCCACCAAACTAGGAAGGAAGGAAAGAGAGAGAGAGAGAGAGAGAGAGAGAGAGAGAGGAGAGAAGAGAGAGAGAGAGAGAGAGAGAAGGAAGGATGGATGGAAGGAAGAAAGAAAGATAAGCATCCCTAGGGATTGCTCCCATTCTCTTGGGGGGCTACTCACACGTGGATATATTAGTAAATACTAAGTAAGCTTGACTAGGGAGTTGGAAGTGAACGTAACACCCAAACTCTTGATTTAAAAAAAAGCTTAGGGTTCTATGAGGTGGAGGTTAAGGAAGGATTACATTCCAGAAATTGGGGGGTGGACAGCCAGTGCAAACAGAGCAGAGTGGTCAAGTGAAAAGGGAGGCTGTTCGTGGGATCGGAAGACGGAAGTTCAAAGCCCGGTTCTACTGTGTGACCTTGGACAAATCATTTAACATCTCTCTGCATGAACCAGACATCGAAAGACCCTTCCTGAGTCTAAATGCATGAGAAAAGAGATAGCAGACTCAGTTCCTGGAACAGCAAGAAAGCCAATTTTACTCATATGGAAGGGAGCAAGGTGTAATATCTGAAAAAGTAGGTGGAAGCCAAGTTAGTGAATGGCTTTAAATGCCAGGCTGAAGAGTGTGCATTTTATCCAAAAGGAAATAGAAAAGCATTGAAGATTTTTGAATGGTGGATTGACATGGTCCGACCTGGGGCTGCCCTTCCTTCTCTACCATTTCTCCCAACCACTGCCTTTCCTCTCTTCCACCCTCACCCCCAACTTCCTCCTCCCCCATGAAGCTTCCCTCCCTCTCTTCTCTTACAATTAAACATTAAGCCCTGGGAAAGCATTGGACTGACTAGGCTCTGGAAGAAAGAACAATTAGTTTAAATAAGTCACAGTCCATGTGCTCATAGCTCACTATATAATGGGGGATATGACACAAAGTCACACAGAGCCAAATAACATAAGAATCCATAACAGAGTGCACATAGGAATATGTGAAATCTGTGATCGCTACCAATTGGGTTATGATAGGGAGTCAGGGAAGCCTTCCTGCAAGTGTGACATCTGAGTTGGAGAACAACATTGTCCAATTCAACTGGAGCTCAGAGAACAGAAAAGGGGAGAATTAGTGTGAAATGAAAAGGTGAGAGTGGTACCAGATGTGAAAGCCCTGAATGTCGAACCAAGAGCAATAAGAAGTAAACAAAAATTTCTGAGCAAGAAGTGATAGGACAAGATTTATTTATTAGAAAAATTAATCTGGCAATGGTATCAGGGTTGGGCTGGAGGGGGAAAGACCTGTTAGGCTATTGAAATAGCTTGGAGGTGGGGGAATGTAATGAGATTTGTGCTGTGGGGGAGTCATTTGGGACAGAAGGGTATAGATGTGAGAGATGTTACTGAAGTGGAATCAACACAACTAGACAAGGATTTGGATATGGTAACAGTCCAAAATAACCTTGGATACCAGATGAATATGTGTAGTCCCAGCCACAGAAATAGTAGAGTCAGAAAGAGGTTTAAAGGTTTAAGACAGTAAGTGAAACCTCCAAATTGCAGGTGTTATATGCCCCATAGGCAGTTGGAGATGCAGGTCTGGAGCTCAGAAGAATCAGGGCTAGAAATTTGAGAGCCAATCATAGAATCATTCATTGCAACCATAAGAGTGAATGAGAATGCCAAGTGACTGCATGTAGAGAGGAGAGAAGAGAACCAAGAATAAATCCTGGTGCTGGACTCACTTTAAGAGAGTGGGAAATGGATGGAGAGATTGGTGAAGAAACAATTAGGTTAATGAGTCCCTTTCTCCATTTAGGTCTTTTCCAGCCATAAAACCACAATCCTTTGATTCCCATTTTCTTACCATCCCCACCAAAGGGTTCTTGTCAACATCTGGAATTTTCTGAAGTCTGTGAAGTCTTCCTTTTAGGGTTGGGGGGGCAAAAGATGGCTCAATAAGAGGAAGTAGTTTGGGGAGGGGACAGGGAAAGATCATAAGATAATAGAATTAGTGCTGGAAGAGACTTAAGTAATCTAGTTCTCAGGTGAGGAAACTGAGCCCTAGAGACATTATTTTCCCAAGGTACACAGGGGATGATGATAAGTAGCAGAGCTAGCATTTGAAAACAGGTCCTCTGACTTCAAATCCAAGATCTTTCCACTAACTCATGCATGAATGGGGGCGGGGAGGGGAATGATGAACGGGATAGTTGAGGTAGGGGGAGTAAAGGGAGAAGTGGAAAGAGCAAAGGCATTCATTGATGTTGGGAGGGCCGTGAGAGCTTAGCTGCCAAGTGTAGCTTACATGTTGTCCAGGCAAGGGGAGCTTGAGAGGCAGGCAGGCCCCAGGAACACACTCTGCCCCTGTTTGGGCCCCTTCCCAGGCAAGAACAGGGATTTACCTTCAAAGCTGGCCTGCCCCACCCTTCCCCAACTCTCCCTGCTGTGTTGGCACCGCCCATGCTCCCCGGAGCCAACCCTCACCCCGGCTCTCCGAACTACTCAATAGTGTCTTTTCTCTTAAACCCCACCTACCAGGCAAAGCTGGGTAGGACCCCAGGTGTCGGGTAGATGGCGGTCTGGGCTGTGCCTACATCACAGTCCCTCTTCCTCTGCCTTTAGTTTGCACTGGCCTAATGAATTTCCCTAGGTCTCTCTGGCCAAAGGTGGACAAAAAACTAAAAGCCTAGGTTTAGAAAACCAAAAGGCACTGCTGTTCCCCAGCCTGGAAAAGAGGGAAAGCATGTGTGGGCATCAGCCATTCTAACAACCAGCCTCAATGCTTCACTGCACTGTGATGCTCTGGAATGAATCTCATCTAGAGGTCAAAGATATGGACCTTAGTCTTTGTCCCTTGGTCTAACCAATGTCTGCCTCCTGCCATCCCTACCCTGTCAGGGTCCATTCCAGTCCCCTTGAGAGACTGACAGATTCATCAAACACATTGACTGTTCCCAAGCTCCCAATTGTCAGTCAGTTAGTAAACATTTATTAAGCTTCTACAGTGTGCTAGGCACTGTGCTTAATTGCTGGGATACAAGTTGTGTTTGAATCTCAGGATTCAGATTCACAACTATTCAAATCTTCACTTTCCCTTTCTCTGCTCTATACAAAGTTACCAAATCTTGTTCCTTTCTCCACATCTCTAGAATTTGTTCTCTCCCTCTCCATATCCTAGCTCAAGTCTTTATCATGGTTTCCTTCAAATTGTTTCCCTGCCTTCATCCTCTCCCCCTTCTCCAATTCTCCACACAACTGCAAACTGTTAATCAATCATTAAGTATTTCTTAATTGCCTTCTATGCGCCAGGCAGTATTCGAGGCACAAGGGGTACAAATATATTGCTTGGAGGGTTTCAAGAGGTAGAAGTGAGGAAGGAGTGCATTCCAGGCATGTGCAAAGAGATGTGCAAAGGCAAGAGGTGGAATGCCAGCCAGTTTGGCTGGAAGGTAGCATGTGAAGGGGGGAATGCATCATACTTAATAGAATACATTCACATCCTTCCATGATACTGGATATCCTCTATTGAGTCAAAAAGAAATCCTGTTGCACACTCACGAAATAATCCTAGCTGTGTTTGTCATCCATGACCTAGGGCCCCAAGGACTCTGATCTCACGTGGATGGGACCTTGACACCGTGAGAATCATTTTCTCTCTTTAGCTCATTGCTTCTACCTGGAGTTCTCCAGGAATATCTTACAGTGTAGTAATGGTATGGCTCAAGTCTAGGTTTCACTAAAAGTGGGTCGAAAAGTCCTCAATTCTTATACAGCTACTTAGTGTACAATATGGATATTGGGTATGGGATGGTCTTTATTTCACACACCATAGAAAATGTACAAGCTAGGAAAGGCTTACAGGAGTCCATGAACAAACACAAAAACATAAAGTACTCTCACACTCCCACCACCACTTCCAAACTGAAGAAACTTTGAAAAGTTGTTTAACAAACACTCCCCATTCACTTTCTACCAGCATTCCTTTCTTCAAGACCCTTTAGTGGGTCCCTGTTGCCTCAAGGGTAAAATACAAACTCCACTATTAAGCATTTATAGCGTTTCACAGGTTGGATCCCATCTATCTTTCTAAACTAATTTGACATTTCTCCCTCTCAGGACATTTGCAATTCTGCCAAACTGTGGGAACTCTAAGTCCTTTCCAGGTCTAAATCTATGATCCTATGATGCTCATAGAAGATATTCCATTCAACCTCTGCATTTGAAAAGTCTACCTCCATTCCGGAAGCCTTTCCAATCTCTTTTAATTCTTCCCTCTCTTAATTATTTCCTATTTATTGTGTATATAGCTTGTTTATATGTATTTGCTTACTTATTGTCTCCCCCACTAGATTATGAGCTCCACAAGGGCAGGGGCTGTCTTTTGCCTCTTGGCACTTAAGAGATGTTTATTGACTTATTGACTGGAATGTTTTCTGAACTTTACTTCTGCCTTCTATATTTCCTAGCTACTTCAAAGCTCAGCTCTGTCTTCATCTTCTCTATCACCCTCTGTTAAAAGTTCTTCCTAGAGGGCAGCTAGGTGGCCCAGTAGATAGAGCTCTGCCCTTGGAGTCAGGAGGATCTGAGTTCAAATGTGGCCTCAGACACATGACACTTACTAACTGTGTGACCCTGGGCAACTCACTTAACCTCGATTGCCTCACCAAAAAAAAAAAAGTTCTCCCCAACAACCCCACCAGAAATTACTTTGTGTACAATTCATGTTTACTTATTTGGGTACCTGTCATTTACCCCCAATAAAACATAAGTTGCTTGAAGGCAGGGCCTTTCATTTTTGTCCTCGTGTCCCCAGTGCCTAGCACTATTTTTTAAGCAGACATATGATTTTATCTGTCTAAGAAGCTCTTGGTGAAGACCTTTCATCGATGTAGATAGGTTCCTTGGTAGCAATTTGCCTGGAGCCCCAAAAGGTGAGGGGACTTGCTCAGTGTCACAGCCACAGTATGGTGATAGAAGCAGGATGTGAAATCAAGTCCTCCAGCCTCCAAGGCCAGCTCTTTATTGTGATGCTTCTCACCTAAGACATCGTGTAATCGAGTTATATACTTATTGAATTTAATTAAATTTCCAACCAGTAGTGTTACAGAATTACAGAATTTGAGAGTTGGAAGAGACCTCAGTGGCCACCTCTCTAGAGGCAGCTGAATAGTGCAGTGCATAGAGCACTGGGCCTAGGGTCAGAAAGACCTGAATTCAAATCCAGCCTCAGACACTATGTGACCTTGGGCAAGGTATTTAACTTCTGCCTCTGTTTCCTCAACTGTAAAATGCGAATAATAATAATACCTACTGCCAAGGATGGTTGTTAAGGATCTAATAAGTTAATATTTGTAAAGCACTTAGCACAGTGCCTGGCATATAAAAATAATAGATGTTGCTATTATTATTATTATTATTATTATTATTATTATTATTATATTACAAAAAGGAATACCATCCAGTCTCTGCCTGAAGGCCTTCAAGAAGGGGGAATCCACCACCTCTGGAGGCAAACCATTCCATTTTTGGACAACTCTAATTCTTAGCAAGTTTTTCCTCATATCAAGCCTAAATTGTTTCTGGTTTTGCCAAACAGAACAAGCTTAATCCCTCCTTTTAGACATAACAGCACTTCAAATACTTGATCCCAGCTATCATGTTCCCCCAGAATCTTCTTTCTCCAGGCTAAATCTGCTGGATTCTTTCAACTGATCTTCATGAGTCATGACCTAAAGATCCTTTACCATCACCCCATCTGAACATTCTCCAGTTTGTTAATATCCTTCTTCAACTGTGGTGCCCAGAGCTGAACACAACACTGCAGATGAGATCTGACAAAGGACTATCAGTAGGCTTATTATCCGCTGTTCTGGGAGCTCTGCCCCTCCTAACACAGCCTAACATTGCACTGGCTATTTTTTTTTTAGCTGCTATATCAATACCACTTACTCATAATGAGCTTTCAGTCCACTAAAACCACCAGATCCTTCTCAAAATGACTGTTGCCTACCCATGCTCCCCCATATTTTATTTCTAAAATTTATGCTTTGTACCCAAGTGTGTTGAATTTCATCTCATTAGATTTAGCCCAAAGCTCTAGCCTGACTTTTCAGGCTAATCCTGTCATTCATTGGAGTAGCTACCCCTCCCACTTTTGTATCACCTGCAAATTTTATGAGCATATCTACCATCAATCAGTCCTCTATCCCAAGGATGTTTGTCTCTTGTCCCTATTCCTTTAACACCCCAAAACTCCTCAGCTCAGGCTTTTATCTGAAAGAATCACTTTTCTATTTAGATTCTTACCACTCCTTGTTCCTTTTCCCCAGTGCTTCCCTTAACAACCTCAAATTTAACAAATATTTCTAAGAATTTAGGCACCACCTTTTATCTGTCCACCACCTGGTCAACCTATAAAATCCTTTGCCACCAGCACCCCCAAACTCTCCCTCCCCCTTACTTCCTCTTCTTTGCCTAGGAGGTCCCTTTGAGTGAAACCCCATGAATTTCAGGACTAATAAACTACAGGCTAGAGAATGAGCTGTGTCTCATTTGCCAGGGCCAAAGCAGTGAATGTGTCTTTGCCTCTGAACTAGATTTTTCTTCTAGAAAGCTTGAAAGAGCAAGACTGAACAACACCTTCCTTCCGCTGCCATGCACGGGCATCTTAAAGTCTGTTCAGGAGAATTTCAAAGCCTGGAGCTTGGGAAGGATCCAAATGAGCTCACTCTTTTGGATGGGATTCTGCATAATAGTGGACCAATATATGGGGCTCTCAGATTGGGAAAGCAGCGTAGGGAGTTTTGGGGTTAGGTTCATTTGTTTTTACCTAGAAAAGTGACATAACCCAAGGAGGAAGAGTCCCCTGCCTTGACTTGCTCCTCACATCTAGTCAATTATTAATTCCCTGTCAATTTTCCCTGTCTCTCTAGATTACCACAACATCTACCTATGGGTAGGAACTTTCAACGTTAAAAAAAAAAGTCCTAATAATCACCACTGTCAAACAATGAACAATCTACCTTGAGAGACAGTGAGCTTCTTATCATGAGAAGTATTCAAATGTAGTCTGGGATGTGTAGAAGTGATTACTGAAAGGTCTGCATGACCAGGGACGGAGAACCTTCACCTCAGGCCACTTGTGGCCTTCTAGGTCCTCAAGTGTGGCCCTTTTCACTGAATCCAAACTTCACAGAACAAATCCCCTTAATAGAAGGATTCGTTCTGTAAAACTTGGACTCTAGTCAAAAGGCCACACCCAAGGACCTAGAAGGCCACATATGGCCTCAAGGCTACAGGTTCCCCACCCATGATCTACTTCCTATATTTCCTCCAATATACTCATAGCACCAGATTAATCTTCCTAAAAGATTTGGGGGACTCACTTCCATGCTAAAAAACAAAACAAAACAAAAAACTATTGTTTTTCCATTGACTACAAGATAATTCAAGGCCCTCCACCATTTGACTGCCCAATCTACCTTTCTAATCTTAGCTGATCTAGCCATATTGATCTGGTCATTAACGGCCCCCTCCCAAAACATTCCTTTATTTTTTTGTTGTTTCTTGTATTTGGAACACTCACCCCTATCTCTAGCTATCAGAATCCTACTCATTCTTATATGGGTCTTTTTTTTTTTTTTGCTTTTTGGTGAGACAGTAGGAGTTAAGTGACTTACTCAGGGTCACACAGCTAGTAAATATCAAGTATCTGAGGCTGAATTTGAACTCAGATCCTCCTGACTCCAAGGCTTCAGCTCTATCCACTGCACCACCTAGCTGTCCCTAATCCTATCCAGTCCTGAAATATCATCTCCACGTTATGAGACCTTCACTGATCCCCAAGCCAGAAAACATATCTCTCTCTCTCTCTCTTCTCTCTCTCTCTCTCTCTCTCTCTCTCTCTCTCTCTCTCTTTTTTTTGGTGAGGCAGTTGGGGTTAAGTGACTTGCCCAGGGTCACACAACCAGTAAATGTCAAGTGTCTGGTCTGAGGCTGGATTTGAACTCAGGTCTCCTGACTCCAAGGCTAGAGCTCTCTATCCACTGTACCATCTAGCTATTCCTAAGCAATCTCTCTCTCTCAAGTGAATAACTATACCACTTGTTGTCTACAATTCTCATGCAGAACAAGCTTACATGACTTGGATGAAATAGGAGTCAACAACTCTATTCCTTCTGGTGACTTGAAGGACCACCAGGCCTTACCATATGCCATGTCTTAAATGTCCTGAAGTCTCCTGGCACTGTTATCCTATGTAACCTAAGGATCCCTGGGTTTTGCCATTTGCCTTGCAACTGAGCTTTTATTTGTAGTCTCCCCCAATTAAAATATGAGTACCTATAGAACACACCCTGTCTCAATTTTTCTATGGTACATTGGATAGTATAGGGCCTGGAGTCAGGAAGACATGAGTTCAAATGTGATCTCAGACACATACTAGCTGTGTGACCCTGGGCAGATCACTTAACCTCTGTTGCCTCAGTTTCCTCATCTGTAAAATGGGGATAATAATAGCACTTGCCTCCCAGGGTTTTTGTGAAGGTCAAATGAGAAATTTTAAAGTAATTAGCACAGTGCCTGGCACATAGTAAATACAACAGAAATGTTAGCGATTATTATTTATATTCTTATCACTTAATACTTTATTTTACACATAATAAGCACTTAATAAATACTTTTTTTTCACATATTCATATCATTTACATGGTATACACAATTATTTGTGTACCTATCTTCTAATCTGGATCGTAAACTTTTAGAGTTCAGGGATGATGTCATATATGAGACAGTGGAGGCATCAAACTTGCAGCCCTGGCATGCAACCCACAAAATTGCAACCAGATTAAAATGTAATTGGGAAATGCTAAACAGAATAAATAAAAACAAAAGTCAATATGATGTTAATTTCAATTTTCTAATCTGTTTCTATTTGAGTTTACCCACTTCAGTAGAGTGCTATACTTGAAGTCTGGAAGATATAGGATCAAATGCTGCCCTTGTCTGATGCTTACCTGATGTATATATAGCCCTGGACAAGTCACTTAACCTCTCTGTGCCTCAGTTTGCTCATCTGCAAAATGGGGATAATATCTGTAAGTACCTACATTGAAAGACTATGAAGATCAAATGAGATGGTTATAAAGCGCTTTGTAAATGTTTCAGTTCTCTGTAATGCCGGCTTTTATTATACAAATGATGCATCCTCTGCAGAGCCTAAAGTACTCACTATGCACATGGTACATGCAACAAAAACTTGTCCAAAGCCAAACTCCATGTTTCCTCCAAAACTTGCAAACTCTCCCCACCATTCTCCCAGTTACCTGGGTTGAATGAAATCATCTTTTGACTTCTCCCAGTAGTCCCATGCCTAGTAAGGCCACCAAATCCTGCCAACTCTACCTTTATTTTATTTTTTGCTTTTAGGCAATTGGGGGTAAGTGACTTGCCCAGGGTCACACAGGTAGTAAGTGTCAAGTGTTTGGTCTGAGGCCAGATTTGAACTCAGGTCCTCCTGACTTCAGGACTGGTGCTCTATCCACTGCGCCACCTAGCTGCCCCATCTACCTTTGTTATTATCTCTCCATTATTCCCTTTTTTCCATTCCCACCCTTTCTCTGGGCCCTCATTACCTCTCACATGAACTATTACAAGGACTTCCAGTCTTCCTGCCTCTGGTTTCTTCCCCCTCCAATTCACTGAATGACCATTCAGTGCTTGCTATTTACAATGCACTATGCTGGGCATAAGGGAAATATTAAGAGAAATAAATAAGATGTATTAAGATACATAAGATTATTTTCCTCCATCTTATAGTCTAGTATAGAAATTGAGTCACATATACAACAAAAATAAATAAGACCTGGGCATAAGAAGTACAATTATACATTCTTACCAACAGCACCTAATATGTATCAGGCATTATGTTAGATAATGCAGATAGAAATACAAAAACAAACATGTTCCTGCCCTCAAGAAATTTACAAGGGAAAGTAACATGATAACACATAAGGAAATACAAAATATACATAATTTCCTTGTGAGTAGGGCACTAGAAACTTGGGTAGATGAGGGCAGACCTTGTGTAGGAGATGGCATCTGAACTGAACCATTAAAGAAGCTAGGAATTCTTTGTGGAAGCTGAAGAGGGAAAGCATTCCAGGCCAGAGCAAGCAGGAAGGAGATGAACTATTCAACAGGAGGAGTATGAAGTATGATAGGCTGGAGTGTTAAGTGCATGGGGTGCATGGACTAACATGGACATACACGACTAACCTGGAAAAATTGGCTGGAGCCAGATTGTGAACAACTTTAAATGCTCGGCAGAGGAGATTGTGTTTTACCCCAGAGGAAAGAGTGACATGGTCAGACCTGTGCTTAAGGACTATCAATTTGGTAGGTGTGTGGAAGATGAATCAGAAAGGGGAGAGACGAGGCAGGAAGACCAATTAAGAGGTTGTTGCAATACTCCAGGCAAGAAATGATGAGCTTGAACTAAGGTGGTAGCCATAGGAGTAGAGAGGGGATGGGTACAAGAAATGCTTTGGTAATAGAATCAACAAGACCAGGCAATTGATTGGATATGAGGTGAAGAAAAATGAAGAATCAGAGGGTAACCAGAAGGATGATGGTGGCCTCAAAAGACATAGGGAAGTTAGGAAGAGAAAAGGGTTTGGGGAAAATATAATAATAGTAAGCTAACATTTATAAAGTACTTACTATATGCCAGGCACTGTGCTAAGCAGTTGACAAAAAGATAGTTTGTTTTGAACATGTTAAATTTGAGCAGCTTAATGGATATTCATGTTTATTTATTTTTTTTAGGCAAATGGGGTTAAGTAACAAATAGAGCCCAATCTCCCTCCACTAGTGCTAGGGAAAGAATTTATTCTGCTCTCTGCCATCATGAGTCTTAAGGGTAGCAGCCCCAGTTAAAAAATGCATTTCCATCCTAATTCCAGTGATGTCGGACTGCTAGCTGCCAAATGGAAAACTTGCCACTCCCTGTTCTCAATCCCACAGTCCTCAATCCTATCCTTCCCCTATCATTGTGCCCTGTGGAACCCTTGTTCCATTGTTAACAAACTTCCCTTCATCCAGTGCCTTTTTCTGCTGCACCCCTTTCATGTTCCAGCACTCAAGAAAACCCGGTTTCCCTTTGAAGGCATCCTCTTCAATAGTGGATATACCTTCTCTTGTGCTCTCTGACATAATGGACCAGGAGGAGGAGCAAATTCCTTGCTTCCCACTGCCACTTCCAGGTACCCTCCCTCAGTCACCATCATTTAGCCTCTCCTTTGAGGTTTTCACCATCCAGAAATAACACCTTATCCAGATCCTAGATATGTGCTTTCTCTCTACTTCTCCACCCTAGCCCCTCCCCTTGTACTTGGAAATATCAAAAACATGTTGATGTCCCCTCAAACATACTGGCCTCCAAGTTATAAACCTTGAGTCCCATAACCAATACCTTTACTTGATGTCTGCTACAATAAGATATGATTTAAACTCTTGATCTCAACATCATGAAGATGTCCTACAAATGTGTCTCTTTCCCCTATCCTTATGAAACCTTCACTTGATCTATCTCCCCTATTACCCTATAATCTCTCCTTGCTTTTAGAATAGAACTAGGAAAACCTATCTATACGCATTTTTCCCATTTCCTGTCCTCTCACTTCTCATTCTCTCATATTCTGGTTTCCAACTTCATCATTCAACTGCAACTTCTCTCCAGGCAAGGTGGGCAAGAGTATCAGATGCTGCTATATGAAATAGCCTGTTCTCAGTCAGTCTTCATTCCTCTTGAATTTTGCAGCATCTGCTATTCTTGCCCACCTTCTTTTGGATACTGTCTCCTCTCTGGGTTTCTGTGCCCTCCCTCTCTCCTGATTCTTTTTCTACTTGTCTGACTACTCTCAGTATCCTTTGCTAGATAATTATGGGTAATTTGCCATGATGTGTTTATATACCCCAGGCTTTCTTGTCTACTTCCTTGGTGACCTCATCAACTCCCATAGGTTCAACATCTCTATGTGAATATAACTTTAGGCCCACATCACCAGTAGTCTATTATATATTGTATAATTGAACATCCATTAAGCAGGGGCAGCTAGGTGGTGCAGTGGATAGAGCACCGGCCCTGAAGTCAGGAGGACCTGAGTTCAAATGTGGCCTCAGATCAAACCCTTGATACTTACTAGCTGTTGTGACCCTGGGCAAGTCACTTAACCCCAATTGCCTAAAAAAAAAAGAAATTAAAAATAAAAAAAAGAAAGAAAAAGACTGAGATGAAAAGAAAATACAATTTAAGTTTGAATACGTTTTAAGGGGCAGCTAAGTGGCGCAGTGGATACAGCACTGGCCCTGAAGTCAGGAGGAACACCCAAGTTCAAATCCGGCCTCAGACCAAACACTAGACACTTACTAGCTGTGTGACCCTGGGCAAGTCACCTAACCCCAATTGCCTTAAAAAAAAATGAGGTCCTGATGAAAAGAGGTTATATATTGGAGTCTCTAGTCCTGGGCTGGGTCCAATCCAGTCCTTCATGGTAATAAAGAACTGTAGCTATTATCAGAGTGAATAAAAGCACAATAGCAAAAGATTTCAGGGCAGCAGTTTGGGAAGATGGAGAAGCTAGGGAAACCAGTTCCCAAAAGATAACACCCTCATCCCTCTACTGAGGATTTCTCTCCTATATTTCTCATTCATTCTCCTGTCTTGCAACTCATTGTGTCTAAGGGGATGGATCTTCCTAATATATAGCTGTCACCTATCCCACCCAACCCCCACTCCCACCTCGAAAATCTTAACGGTTTCCCATTGCCTGAACAAAGTCTAGACTCGTTAGCCCAGCATTCAAGGCACTCATCCACTCCTAACCTACCTATTTAACTTCATTTCATATTACTTGCCCCTTGTGTATTACTAAACAAATCACTCCTCAAACATGTTCTAAACTTTCCCATCTGTTGTTATTTTCCTTAACTTAGCTCCTTGTTCTCAGAATGTCCTTTCCATGTCCATCTGATCAAAATGTTAATTGTGACTTAGGGCCCAGCTCAAATGGCAGCTCCTCCATGAAGTCTTCCCTTACACTCACAGCCATGAATGACATCTCCCTCTCATGAATGCCCAGAGTTGTACTTCTCTCGTGCAATTAACATTCCACTGTACTCATTAGTGTTCTTATCTCCTCTACCAGACTTAAGCCATCCCCTTGGCCTAGTTCTATGCAACACTTTTATCAGTGACTTGGATGATGAAGGCATGCTTATCAAATTTGCTAATGATATGAAGCTGGGATAACATTTTGAATAACTGGATCAGGATCCAAAGTGATCTTCTGGATCCCTCACGGGAGTCAGAATGGTGGTCAAACCTACTAAGAGAGAAATGTGAAGCTGTGTACTTGAGTTAAAAAAAGTCAACTATACAAATACAGAATGGGAAAGGCAGGGAGACAAGTTTATATGAAAAATATCTGTGAGATCAGTAAATTATAAGATCAGTGTTATCAACAGTGAGACAAGGCTCCCCCAAAAGCTAATGCAATCTAAGAGCATAGTAATAGAAACATAGTGTCCAGAACGAAAGGTTACAGAATACTCTGGTCATACCACATAGGGACTATTAGTTCTGGATTTTGGAAAGGACATTTTCAAGCCAGAGTGTGACCAAGATGGTGAAAGAACTAGCGAGCTTTCTTTTCAAGAATGATCTGAAACAACCCATGTTTAGTTGAAAATAGTCATCTTCAGGTATCTGAAGGGCTATAATGTGTAAGAGGAACTAGACTTCCTTAGCTTTGCCCAACAGGGCAAAATTAGGAGCAAGGGGAATAGGAGTATGTTTCTGGGTCAAAATTAGAGAAAAACTGACAATTAAGAGCTGTCCAAAAATGGAATTACCTAAAGAGGTCATGACTCTAAATTTCTCAATGTCTTCAAATAAATGCTGCATTGACCGCTTGTCAGGGATATTTCAGAACAGTGATGTCAAACTCAAAAAGAAATGGCAGCCATTAATCCATACATAAAGATCCCTGTGAGTGCATATTGACAAATTTTAAAACATAATATTACACTTTACTGTATTTTTATTTTGTTAAATATTTCCCAATTACATTTTAATCTGATTAAGGCAGCACTCAGGAGAGTTGTGAAGGTCAAGTGGTTGACATTTGTGTTGGAGAAGGTATTCTTTTTTTTTGCTAGGCAATGGGGTTAAGGGACTTGCCCAGGGTCACACAGCTAGTAACTGTTATGCATCTGAGGCCGGATTTGAATGCAGGTCCTCCTGACTTTAGGGCTGGTGCTCTATCCACTGTGCCACCTAGAGAAGGTATTCTTGCTCAGGTATGTAGGGCTACAAGACATCTAAATGTTCTTCCTCTGATTTTATGATAAGGGCAGGAACTCTTCCTTATTTAGCTACATCTTCAGTGCCTAACATACTATATTGTATAGAGGAGGTACTTATTAAATGTTTGCTAAATTAATGTGCCTTTAGCCCTTTAGAAAACTGTCATCCCCCTCGGGCTACTCAGATGTACAGTTAGTGCCAGGCTCCACTGTAGGGACAGAACCTCTCCAAGAGCTAAGATACTATGCTGGGAGGAATCTTCCCAGGTTCCAGTTCCAGCTCAACTAATGTACAACTACAAAGGGTATGTAATTGCAGTGAGCCACTGGTGGTGCTATCCCTCAATTTTGTTCCCATGTGGTGGACAACACAGCTTCCTACAAACTTTTCTAAATAAAAAATGATGATAACAATGATAAATGGCCATATTAGTTGTTATCTTTTATTCAACTGTGAGTTCTTACCTAGCAACACAAAGGAAACGCTGATACAGAGCAAGCCTGTCTGAGGCTTGATAGGGCAGGAAAGGTTTGAAGGAACAACAGGCAGCCCTCCTGTACTGGAGCAGGCATGTCGGGGTGGGGTTCACTCAGAACTGAATCTGCCACCATCCAACCTGCCTGCCCCCTCCCTCCCCCCAACCCCTGTCTGACTAGCATGGTGACTTCCACTTCTGGAATTCACCCCACCCAGCTCACTGCTTTTCAGTTCACACTATCAATGGGATACACTTTGCCAGCTCTCCTCCCATCCTGCCTTAGGCAAAATGAGATACTTTCAGAGAGCATCTCCAGGCTGTAGAGAGCGAAAGTTTACACACTCTTTGGTAGTGCCCAAATCCTATTTCCCTACAGGCAAATTGTTCGTTTAGCAAGCTCCTTTCTCTATGCTGCCAATCCAACACAATCCATTACCATCAGCCCCACTCCCCCACCCTGAATTCTGTTTCAAGTATCAGACATTAATTCTTCCTTGTGTCTGGAGGGAAGGTGAAAAGGAAAAAAAGAAAGGCAAGGGGAGCTCTTCCCACCTGACAGATGGCACAGAACAGCTAAATCATACAGGGAAGTGGATTCCCTGGTCAGCCAGCAGACAAGCACCTAGGAATCCTGACTCCCAGATTCTAATGACCAGAAACCCCATAAATACTTAGACACAAGAAGGTCTAGGAAATACAAGTCACATCAGGAAAAGGAAAACCAAGATTAAAAATGCAGACACATGAAACATCAAAAATAATTACTCCCAACACAAAGTGACATGATACTAAAAATGTCATAGAATGCAGACAACAGTAGAGAAGAACACTGGGGAGAACCTAGAGAAAACACAGGGACTATGAAGGTAAATGTTAACATTAATAGAACCTCATGGTTTTAAATCCATACTGCTGAACTGCTTTCCCAATCTGTTCAACCAAATTGGCTTGGACTTTCATTACTACATCACATTGTTGTGAGGATCAACTGATAGTGTATATAAAGTGCTCTGTAAACTAAAATGTCATGTAAATTTCGGCTGTTACCATAATTTGAAGTTTTTAAATTGTTTTCAATAACATAATTTCAAATGTAATCCTTTTCCCTCTGTGGAACAAATCATGAAAGTGCAAAGCTGGTAAATGAATATAGAATGTGAGCCGGAATTTTAAAAAGGTAAATCTTGAAAAAGAAAACCCTGCTGCCTAACTATTCCCCTTTTAGGAGCCAGGCTCACAAGTTCTGGGTGGCTTCACCACCAGTAACCTCCAAGTGACTTAAACAGACAAAGCAGTAAGGTGCCGGCCAGCTCAATACTAAATCCAACAACTCTTCTTCCTCACTGAAGCTTCCCTCCAGAGACAGCTAGTTGGCTCTGAAGAGAATGTACAGCACCGGCAGCATAGCAGCAAACATGGTACAAGTGAGCACGGTGCTGTACACCGAGTTCCTGTTGACCTGGGCCTCCAACCTCTGCTCCATGTCTGACAGCTCTAGAATCACACCCTGGGCAACCAGGGACTGCCTGGTGTCCAGTGAAGAGTCCGGCAAAGCGTGGTTTGCTTGCTCTACAAGCTGAGAACGGGCTGGAGCCTTTACAAGCTGAACCTCTGCAACCATTTGACTAAATTTTTTGTTCAGGGCAGTAAGCTGCTCTTGTAAACTCTCTAGACATGAATGAACCTGCTGAGATTGGCTGAGCTGTTCTTTCAAAGAGGCTGAAAGTAAGTATGTATCTTTATGAGATATAAGACTTTCTCCAGCAGAAGTGGCATCTTCTTGAGCTCCAGAAGACACCTTGATTCCAGTGTGCACTAAACTCCTAAATTCTTCAATAAGGTCACTGAGATCCTTGCTCTGCATGTTGTGGCTGTAAGCTTGTTCTCTGATGGCCTCCTGCAGACTCATTGGTCCACTCTGTGATTCTAGAAGCAACGACTTTAGTTCTTGCAACCGCACCCGATTCACATAGGTGGAGCCAGCGACACCAATCAAAGCCCCTAGAACTGAACCAATGATTGACCAGTTCTTCGTTTTTTCAGCTCTTGTTCGCTCTTTCTCATGACTTTCCCTCACTGCTGCAGAGAAGAGGGAAAACTTCTCTCGTTCCGACTCTTCTGAGTTACTGTAGGCTGTTCGGAGCCTCTTCTCTTCCTGCAGAAACAACAAACAGAATTAAAGCTATATAGTTTATGTCAATGGAAACCCAAAGAAGTAGGATATGAATACTGTACTTTATCCCTCACCCCTCCATCAAAGACATAGATGGGGAGGGGGTAGGGAAGAGACATGCCCTGATTGTGAACCACAAAGCACTAAGATGGGAGATGCAAATTACCTCATCAAAAATCTGTGAAGTATCTACTATAGTACTAGGCACTGAGAATACAATAATGAAAAACAACATGATTCCTGCCCTCACAAAGTTTATGTCATGGGCACAGACACAACCTTTTTGCGCTGTGGAAAAACAAGAGGAGCAATCACTTTTGGTGGGAAGAGGATCTGGGAAGATTTCATAGACGAAGTGGCACTTGAGTTAGTTTTTAAAGAAAAAGATTTCAAAACGAAGTTAGAAAGGAGGAATGAATACATGCCAAGCAAGAAGGGTCTTTACAAATATACAGAGGTAGGAAAATCAGGATCAGGATCATCTATTCACAGCTGTAGGCATTTTAGAGTACCTTCCTTCCTCATTTTATAAATGGGGTCAGCTAATAGTTTGAATGGAAAATAAAGTACATGAGTGGCACTGTATGAAATAAAGCTGAAAAGACAACAGGGAGCTGTGCGATGGATGGCCTTCCATGCCAGGGTAAAGCAATCTATTTTTTATCCTATAGGCAGTAGGGACCTCCTCAGTTTTTGAGTTCTTAGGAAGATGCTCAGATCAATGCATCAGGAATGCCAGTTCAACAGCTGTGTGATGGACAGATTTGTGAGGGTTAAGCCTTGAAATAGAACAGCCAGGCTACTACAGCTGTCCATACCACCACAGGTGAAGGCCTGAACTAGGATAGTGGCAATGTGGGTAAAGAAGACAGGACACAGATGAACAATATTGTCTAAAAAATAGCAGGACTTAGCAACTGATTGGATATGGGAAGTGAGACAAAGGGAAGAATCAAAGATGACCCCAAGATTTGGAACAGGAGAGAATGGGGGAATGGTGGTGCCCCACCAAAAGAAAAAATGAGAAAATAAGAAGACAGAAACAAGTTTTAGGGGAAAATGATGAGTTCAGCTGTGATCATCTTGAATTTGAGGTGTCAGCAGTATACATGTACTTTATTACCAGGCAGCTAAAGATATAAGATTGGAGTTTAGGTGAAAGACTGAGATTGATATGTAGATTTAGGAGTTACCTGCAGAAAGATGATAATTGAAGCCATAAGAGTAAATGAGATTGCTAAGGAAAAGATGGCATATGCTACAGAAAGGTCAAGGAGGATTAGGACTGAAAAGCTACAGAGTGCACAATTAGGAAGTCACTGGTAACCCTGAAGAGAGCTGTTTCAATGGAGTGGTAGGGATGAAAGTCAGACTACAGAGACAGGTGATGAGAAAGTACAAACTGCAAGTATAGGCTCTTTTTCAGTCTAGCAAAGAAGAAGAGCAGGGGTGGGGAACCTTCAGCCTCAAGGCCACATGTGGCCTTCTAGGTCCTTGGGTGTGGCCTTTTGACTGAGTCCAAGTTTTACAAAACAAATCCATTTATTAAGGGAATTTATTTTGTGAAGTTTGGAGTCAAAGGGCCACAGAAGAGTAATATAGCTTGAGGGGTTGACAAGATCAAGACTTGGGTGGGTTGGTTGTTTTTTTGGAGAGATGAGATATGTTATGTTTTTAGGCAATGGGGAATAAGCCAGTAGAGGAGAGCAAATAAAATTTGAATTTAGCTGGTTAATAAAGAAGTGTTCAAAGCTACCCATCAATTTTATTTTGTCAACATTAATATATTAGTAAACGATAATAGGATACTAATAGAATACTTATTATATAATAACAGTGATTCCTTTCCTGTTCTTCAGTTCTATCAGTGCTCTTTGAAGACATTAATGAACAAGTCACAAAACAAATTGCTTTTGCTTTCCAGAGGCAAACACATCTACCATTTCTCCTGAGTGTATAGTAACACAGACTTGTTAGGGGAGCCAGACTTATAGCCCTAACAGGAAGCTCCAGCCTGCACTTCTGTTGGTAAAGAGGTATGACTGCAGTAGCTCCAGATTCATCCTACCTGCAACAATCGGTGTTCCAGAGTTGCAAGTTCCAAGTACTGCATATCTTCCCGGGAAACTCGATCCAAACGATCCCGAATCTCTTTGAGTCTGGCCTGGTGAACTTCCAGGTCATCTCTAGCCTTTCGGACAATTCCTCGAGCCACCATGAACTCTTTCTCTGCCTGAAAGAAAAACAGAAACGAAGTATGTCCCCCTTTCTAAGGTGAACTACTTTCCTAAAATAAGTGAAGTACTAGGAATGGGGGAGGACATAGTTACACACTGGCACTCTGGCTGCCCTAGTGTAATTCTCCTTTCCTTCTATTTTTATTTTATTCTGGTAGAAGATAGATGTAAAAAAGGACAAAATATCAAACCTGTTTTTCTTACACTACTATAAGGGAAAGGAATAAGCAATTATTAAGTGCTTACTGCATGTCAGGCACTGTGCTAAATGCTTTATAAATATTATCTTATTTGATCCTCATAACTCTGGAAGACAGGTGCTGTTATGATCTCCATTTTAGAGAGGAGGAAACTGAGCACACAGAGATTAAGTGATTTGCCCATGGTCACACAGCTAGTAAGTGTCTGAGAATGGATTTGAACTCAGGTTTTCCTGACTCTAGGCTCAGCACTCTGTTGTCAATGTGGATAGAACTATGTCTACAAAAGAGGGAATCTAGGACTCAGTCTATCCGTAGATCTACCATCTACTCTACTCTTTCCCTATTCCTTATTCATGTTTCTCCATTCAAAGAGGGGAAAGGAAGCTTTCTATTTAAAATTTTAATAACTAAGTAACAAAGGTTAAATGAGAATTAAAGATAAAACACTGATGTGGTGTGTGTATACATACATACATATGTGTATGTAAACACACACACATGATATACAATGAAAAGTAGAATATTTACCCAATTCTCCACCTGTGGAGAAAATACCACAAATTCCAGTGTTTTTGTAAATAAACTATACTCACTGTTATTATGGAAAGAGCTGAAATGTAATCACACTGAAGTTATGATGGATTTGACTTTTGTCAGTACAGTTTTAAGCTCTTAAAGCTTAACTGGCACTAAGATTTTTTGGGACACCCTGTATAGGTAGAATGTTTTTCAATTTTTTTCTTTCACAAATGCTCTTTAATTACAGTGCTATAAAATCACTATAAATGCAAACAAACACCACCAATTCAACACCAACAAAGGAATCAGCTATTGGACCTAAGTGTATAAAAGGTAATGACCAGAGACTTGGGAGGGGAAAATGGCAGTGGTTTGGTTGAGTGACATGCTAAAACCACATTCAGTATCTCCAACCCAGTGGCACTAAAGAACTGAAGCTTGCTAGCCAGGAAAGAAAGGCTGGATATGGCTTAAACACTGTTGGGGATGGCATTAGCCAGAAATAACATATCATAGTAGCACCCACCATAAAAAGTGATAAGAGCTCTAGATTCTCATCTGTAGTATTTACCTCAGTCACATTCCCCTGGGCCTCTCGAACTTCATTTAGCCCAACGAATTCTTCATAACTGTCCCACCAAGTTTTGGCCACAGAAGATACTCTCTGTTGTAAATTCTGTCCCAGGGTTCGACCCATCTCAGTGAGTCTATGATATAGTCTGATGGCAGTTTTTGCAGAAGTTTTCCCTTTCGGCTGGATGGGACCTGGGCTGTAGAAGGTCCTCATAATGAAGAGTTTCATTCTTTGGCTTCTCAGCTCCAATTTCTGGGGTGAACTCACGATGTGCTGCATCACAAAAATGTTAGTATGCCCCATCATTAGGCCTGAGAATTCATGCAAGGCAATGAGGAATGCTGGAAAAGGGACACAAAAGATATCTACTCAGAACCAAGAAAATCATAAAACCAAGCTCAAGCATTTATAATTTTTAAGACAGAACAATGTCTGAACAAAATATTTTCATTTAAATAAGTATTACCTGAACACTCCTTAAATATGATGATCTATAGACTATTAGTCACCCTCTACTTGGAGAATGGTTCTCCTCAGAGCTTTCAAGTAAACTGGTTCAATGGAAAGATTTTGTACATTTCTTAGTTTGATTTTTCCAGACCTATGATTTCACCAACATGGAAACCCTCCACCTACCCTGACCTGCAACTCACAGTAACTCTTTGTCTTACAGGGTTGCCTGGGACGTTGAGGAGATCAATGATTTGCCCATGGTCACACATCTGCCCATGAATTGGAGGCAGAAAGTGAACCCTGTCTTTCTTCCTCACTCCACAGCCAGCCCAGTAGGCAGTAGGCCAAGCTGCCTGTTTGTTTAAAATTTTTATTAATGCCTTTTGTTTTAATCACATGAAGTCCTAAATATATCCCTCCTCCTCTCTTCCCTTTTCAGCAAGCTTTTCCTTGTAACAAATATTTTAAAAGGAAAAAAGACTTAAAAAAAATTAACTAACATTTTGATCACTTTGGACAGTACAGATAATAAACCCCACAACTTCTCACTTCTGAAGGATGGTACATTTAATTTTCTAAAAAATTTATTAATGTATTTTGTCTTTTTATCACTACCTGTATTTAATTAGACACAAACAGCAAATAGTATACATTGTCCTCACTTCCAAAGCCTATACCTTCCTACAAAAGCTTTGGCTACTCTCCAAGAACAGGTACATCCCTGTTAATGAGCTGGATGAATCTTGTGCCTGAGGAAAAGGACGCCCAGGCCTACTCAGACTATAACTCCTATAAATATGATGACAAACTGGAGGGAAACATGGGGACAACAGCTCAGCAGGGCAGAGTGAGGCATAAAAATCCCCTGGGGAAACCTGAGACAGGATTTCAGGAAACATCTAGGATTCGGTATCATTTCCAAAAAAAAGCCCAATCAACTACCTCCCTGCCAGACTCCAACCTTTCTTCAAAAAATCAGGCATATATTCCATAAGAAACTTCTATGACTACTGAAGTATATAGTTTCAAGGAAAGTGGCTTCTGCCTTTCCTCGAAGGGAGACAATTGTATAAGAAAATCAGATCTTCACAGAAAAATATTTTTTTCTTGTATTCTGTCCAATTTTTTCCTCTTAATTTCATTTAATCACAGGACTCCAAGGCTATTTGATTCCTGCATCTCACATTTCAATCCTCTACTCTAATCTCTCCCTTTCCCCACTACTTCTCTTAGTGCTCAGTCAGGCTCAACAGATTGATTTTTCCTTAATCTTTCCTTTTTTTCAGTCTTTTGGATGTTTGTCCTAAGCAAATGGAGAAGCTGAGGGCTATTCAAATACAGAATCTTCCCCACTATCCAACTCGTAGCGCTCCTTCTTCTACCCCTACCTCTCTGGTCCTGTCTTTTCATGTCTATTACAAGTCTGCCAAAATATGGAATTGCTGTTTTGTGTTGGTCAAATTACTGCCCAAATAGAAAATCTAATCACTAAGACAGACTGTTATAGTGACATCTGGTGGCAACCAAAAATAATGGAAGGCCAAAAATGCAGGAAAGAATACAGTACTGATGAAAAAGGAATAATAGCAGTGATTCACATTTATACACATGCATACACATACACACAAAATGTCCTCCTTAATCCTTTCTCTTTTCAAGAGAAGTGCACATGTTGTTAATTTCCAAATGCCTGATTATTATTCACTTTTCTGCAAAGAAGATGATTCTAATTTCCTAATCCACATTTCTACCTATCTTAAGAAATATTCTGTATCCAAGCCAAAATACTATTGAGCTACAAGCCTGCGGGAAAAAATACTCCAGAGCACAGCCAGACCTGCTAATGGATGGGGCATTAATTTTATACTGCTTGATACTCAAAACAGGTGTCCAATGACCATGGAAAAACCTCGAAGCAAGCTTAAAAGAAATTCATTTGCTAACCTGCACAGAATCACCCATATCCTTTTATCTCCATTCACAATGCCACCACCCTCATTCAGACCTCATCACCTCTATCCTAGCTCATTTTAACAGATTCTTAATCGGGCTCCCTGCTTCCACTCTCTATTCTACCCTGCCAAAATAACCTTCCAAATGTACAGATTTGATCTTGTGACTCCTCTGCTCAAAATCTTTCAGTGACTCCTTATTACCCATACAATAAAATATAAACTCCTTAACCCAATAAAATCTGGCTTCAACTTACTTTTCACTCTTATTTCACAATATTTTCTCTCCATGTTCTCTGCTCCAGTCAAATGCACTACTAGGTATTCCTTAAACATGCTATCCTATATGCCTGGTATGAATTCTTTTATCTCTTTCAGAATCTTTCTCTTCAAGTCTGATTCAGGTGTCACTTTCTCCATGAAGTTTTCTCTAATTCCCCCAATTAAGAGTGTTTTTTTTCCCTCCCCAATTTTCCTATCAATCAACAAGGCTCTATTAAGTATCTACACAGCATCTAGCTTAATTTTTTATCTTTCCTTTGCCTTCTTCAAATCCTCCCCTGTATCATACCTGTCTATGTAATCATACCTTTCTCCCTAGTACAACAGGCTCATTAAATTCAGGCACTGTCACTTCTGGGGAAGCTAAGTGGTACAGTGGACAGAGTGCTGGACCTGGAGTCAGGAAAACTCATCTTCCTGAGTTCAAACCTGGCCACAGACACTTAACAGCTGGGTGAACCTGGACAAGTTACTTAACCCTGTTTGCCTCAGTTTCCTCATTTCTAAAATGAGCTGGAGAAAATGGCAAACCACTCCAGTAACATTGCCAAGAAAACCCCAAATGGTGTCACAAAGAAGTGGACATGACGGAACAATTGTCATTTTTTATTATTTTGGATCTTTATCTCCCCAACAGTCAATCAGTTAGCATTTCTAAAGTGTCTGCTATATACCATGTACAGTGCTAAACACCAGGGATGCAAAGAAAGGAAAAAAAGTCCCTGCCCTTAAGGGAAACAATATGCAAACAATGTACAAAGATACATACAGCATAAATTGGGGGTAGCCTAATAGAGAATTAAAGCAACCTCTGAAAAACTTCTTGCAGAAGGTGGGACTTTAGCTTAGATTTGAAACCAGGAAGTAGAAACGAGTTCCAGGCATGGGGGCATAGGTAGTGAAAAAGCTTGGATTGGGGAGATGGAGTGTCTAGCTCAAGGAGGCTAATGTCATCGGATTGAAGAATATGTGGAGAATAAGGTGTAAGGAAACTGGAGAGGTAGGAAGGGACCAAATTATGAAAGGCTTTAAAAGTCAAACAGAAGATTTTACATTTGATCCTGGAGGTGATAGGAGCTCGGAAACTGGAGAGGTAGGAAGGGACCAGACATATGCTTTTAGGAAGATCAATTTGACAGCTTAAGGGAGGATAGACTGGAGTGGGAATATACTTAAGGCAAGCAGATCAACTAGCAGGCCTACTACTTCAAGAGTCCAGGCCTCAGATGATGACAGCCTTCACTAGGGTGGCTGCAGTATCAGAAAAAGGGACATATATACAAAAGATGCTATGAAGGTAGAAATGATAGGACTTGACAAGTGATTGAATGTGGTGGGTGAAAGTGAGAAGACAACTTCCAGCATGGGTGACTGGATGGTGGCACCCTCAAGAATAGGGAATTTAGGAACAGAGGAAGGTTTTGGGGAAAAAGATAATGAGTTCAGTTTTGGACATGTTGAGTTTAACAGGACATCCAGTTTGAGATGTCTATTAGGCACTTGAGCACAGAGTAAGTACTTAAACTTTATCAAGCATGTAATGGGGGAAACAAAAATGATGACCCTGGCCTTGTCCTTATGGTGCTTCCCTCCACATGCCACTCTTTTTTTTTGGGGGGGGGGACAGTTTTGTCAGGACAGAGAACATTAAAAGACAAACTCAATTTTATAAAAGTTGCCTGCAGCACTGAGAAGTCAATTACCCATGGTCACACAGGCAAGTATGTTCAGGAAAATGAGGTTCAAATCCTGCCGCTGACAAGGGGTAATCTTCTATGTCATTTACACCTCTTTAGACTTTTTTCCTCATCTATGACAGCTGCAGAAAATACTACAAAAGATAAAAAATGCAAGAAGGTCAGGCCCTCCAGCTGGGTTCAGAAAAGGGTCTGCAGGTTCAGGGATGAGGAATAATTAACGCTGAGTCCCCTCGTCTCACAAGTTTGTACGGGCTAGACCCTGGTCCAGGCACCGAATCCTTAAGAAAAAGTTCATTCCAAGGGACAGAAACTCCCCCCTCCCCACCTTCTGCTCTTTTGGGTCGCGCCCCCACCCCCGGCCACCGGCCTCAAGAGGTCTTCCCTGGCCTCCCCCCATTCCCCTCTACCAAGTTCAGAGGGAGGCCCCCTCCCTCCAGGGTCCTGACCGCTCCTCCTCCCGCCTTCTCCCTGGTTTCCTGACCGCCAAGGCCTTCAGGTGGCTTCTCCCACGACAGTCGGGCAGGAGCATAGGAAGGAAGGGGCCTTGCCTGGGGCACCTCCCGACCCGCCAGGGTGGGAGACCCCCAGGCCAAGCCTCCGAGCAGGGCCAAGGGCGCTAGCAGCAAGCTAGCCTGATAGACAGCCTCCCTCCTAGCGTGCCCAGCCTGACCATTCAGACCGGCCCGAGAGCCTCCAGACCCTATTCCTCTTGCCGGGGACCCCTGCAAAGGCTCGTGGGCCGAGCCTCGGGGCTTGGCTGCCCCCGCCCCCTCACCTGGCGCGCGCGGGAACCGAACCGATAACCGTCGGCTCAGAACAGCCAGGTCTCCAGCCGGCCACGACCTCTGACCCCAACGCGGAAACCATGGCTCCATTTCCAAGCTAGGAACCAATCAGCCTGACGATGGAGGCGGAAGGGGAGGTCCGAAGGTTCCGCTTCCGGCAGCGAAGGGGCTCGGGGCAGCTGAGTAGTAGGCACGATGTCCGGTCGCGAGGGTGAGTGGCCCAAAGACGGGGGGGGGGGGGGGCCGAGCCGTCTGGGTGCTGTATGTCCTGGCCATTCCCGAGAGGGGACCCCGAGACCGCGGGACTATAGGAGAGGGAGCCCCGGGGCCGAGCTCTCCCTTCCCATGCCCAAGAGGGGCTGCTGATATGGCCGGACCCTTCTGTCTGGACCAGGAGAGGAGAATCCCCTGACCCCTAGAACTCTCCTCAAGGCCAAGGCACGGAGGAGCACAAGAGGAGGTTGAGTCCCAACCCTCCTTCCACCGGCCCAAGAGAGGGACAGACTCCCAGGAAGAAAAGCTTGAGATTTCTGGGTTCCCCCAGGCCTGGGACAGCTATCAGCCTTCCATCCCAAGAGGCAGGAAACACCCCCTGAGTTTTCAGCTCCTGTCTCCCAAATCTTAACAACAGGGCTTCCTAAATCCCTTGACAGGTGGTAAGAAGAAGCCTCTGAAGCAGCCCAAGAAGCAAACCAAGGAAATGGATGAGGTGAGGTATCTGGGATGAGGTGAAAGGATACCATGTAGGGGAAAATGGGGTATTTGAGGTTTTATATCATATACTTGATTCTGCTCAGACCCCAGTGGGAGGTAATAGGCAAGGGAATTGTGGTGAATTATACTGTCCCTCAAGTATTGGGGGAAAAGAGTGAACTTTACTGGCTTAGGCATAAAAAAGGGGGAGACCTTAGTTGGGAATGAGCACTGAGAGCAGACTCCCCCTTCCCCCACAGGCCAGGCCTTCCTAGTGCTTATCCAGTATGTGACCCACATCTTTTCAACTCCAACTATAAACATTCTCAGGGACAAATACCAGCAACTGCTGGTTATAGTCACCCAGCTCAGCTCAGCTGGGGCCTCAATAGTATGTTCCACATTTTCTTTAGGAAGATATAGCTTTCAAACAAAAACAAAAAGAAGAACAGAAAAAACTGGAAGAGTTAAAAGCAAAAGCTGCTGGGAAGGGACCGCTTGGTAAGTTTTGTTAAAAAGCCTAGTCCTTTGAATTTCTATAGAAAGTACTCATTAGCAAAGATAAAAGGCACTTTCAGAAATTAAATTGCTGTTGCCATTGCAAAAAAACAACCACAGCACTGCTAAATCTTTATTTTTTTTTAGCTTTAACTAAATTTTAACATGTTAGTTGAAGCACATAATGATAATAGCTGGTATTGTTACAGTGTTTTTAAGCATTTATCTCTTTTTAATTGTTGGACAATTTACAAATTAGGAAACCAAAGTTCAGAAAAATGAAATGACTTGCCTGGGGACACAGTAAGTGGCAGATCCAGACTTGAAACCCAAATGAATTCAATTCAAGCATTTATTTAAAAAACTACTATGTGAAAGGCACTGTACTCAGTACAAGGAACTCTGTAAGGTTCTGGGAATACAAGGACAAAAAAGCCTGTCCTCAAGAGCTTGCATTCTACTGGAGAGATACCAAATGTGCAAAGAAATTTCAGGAGAAGAAAACCATAAACACTGGAGGAATAAGAGGGGAAAGACCTCATATAAGAAGGAACTGAGCTGAGCCTAGAAGAAAACTAAGGATTCTAAGAGGGAGAAGTAAGGAGTGATCATATTTTAGGGGGAGAGCCATTCAAAGATGGAATGTTATGTTTGGAGCACAGCAATTGAGCCAGTTTGGCTAAAGTATAATGTTTATGAGGAGGAGTAATCAACCTAGAAAGATAAGCTGGAGCCAGAGTGTGAAGGACTTTATGTGCCACAAAGATGAGTTTGTATTTTGCCTTAGTAGCAATAAGAAGCCACTGAAGATTCTTGAGCATAGAGTGCTTTAGGAAAATTTTGCCAGATATGTGGAGGATGGATTAGAGAGAAGAATTGATAGGGACATCACTTAGGAGGCTACTGCCATAGTTCAGAGAAAAGATGATAAAGGCCTGAAATAGCATGGTAGCAATGTAAGTAGAGAGAAGGATACAGGCTACAACTGCCCTGAATATTCCTGCTCTCAGGAGCCTGGATGCAAGAAATATTGTGGAGGTGAAATGGACAAGCCTTGGCAACTGATTAGCTAGATGAAAGGGGTGAGAGAGAGTGAAGAGTTGAAGACAACCTTGAGATTCCAATTATGGGTCAGTGGTAGGGTAGTAGTATCCTTGATAGAAATAGGGAATTAAGGAGGGGTGATGGGTTTAGGGAGAAACATAAAGAGTCATGTTTTAGGCATGGTGAATTTGGGATACCTTGTGAGACATTTTGGTGGAGATGTTCAGTTGGACATTCTGCATCTTTAAAATAGAGGAATGGAGCACAGGAAAAACAAGGCTGGATCTGCAAAGAAATGATTACTGAATCCATGGGAACTGATAAAATCATGAAGAAAGGGTTTAGAGAAAGAAGAGAAGGCTGCCCAAGACATGAATGATGAAGAGAAGCTGTGTCACCAAAAAACTGAGGGAGGAGAGAGGGCTGTCAGCAGTGTTAAAAGCAACAGAGGTTGGGAATCCCAACAAATGAAAAGCCTATTGGATTTAGCAATTGACAGATTATTGGTAACCAAGGAAAGAGCAGTTCCAGTTGAATAATAGTGCAGAAGTCAGATTACAAGGGTTTGAAACTGGTCAAAGAGGGAAGGAATGAGAAGTGAAGAAACAAATATAAACCACTGGGTGGGGGTAGTAGGGAGTTTGGCTTTGGAAGGACTGAGTAATATCAGCTTGAGGGGACAGCAGGGTCAAGTGAAGGTTTTTTAAAGGTGGCAGAGACCTGAACATATATGTCAGACACAGAGAAGCCAGTAAGTAGAAAGAGAGAAAATGAGGACAAGAGATTGAGTGGTCATAGAAGTAAGATCCAAAAGAAGACTTGAGAATGGGATCAAGGGTGCAAATAGAAGGGTGGGCCTTGGCAAGAAGAAGGGCTGCCTCTTGTTAGGGACTGGAACAAATGAGAGAATGGGGAATGATGAAGAGCATGAGGTATAAAATAGGAATGAAAAAGGAGTTCATTAATATTTCTCATTATTATCATAAAAATAATAAAATAATAATTATTCTCATAAAAGGAAGAGAGATCTGCTGGGGGGGGGAGCAGTGTTACACATGAGGTCAGAAAAGGGAGTGGAATAGATTGTTAGAAGAATAAAAAGATTGCTATGTAGCAGTATGGACCCAGTTGAGAATAGATGAATGAATGCACATTAAACACTATGAGCCAGGCACTGTGTTAAGTGCTTGGGATACAAATAAAAGCAAGCCAGACAGTCCTTGCTCTCAAGGAGCTTACTTTCTAATAAAGACAAGAAAATACATATAAAGGAGTAGTAGCCAGGGAGGAGTGTTTTGGAAGAGTGGTAATTAGAATCAAGGGCAAGTGATTGACACTCCTTTTCAACTATGGGGGTGTTGAGTTGATTAGTATTATTATTAGAGTTAGGGTTGGAGATTAGGAGGAATAGAAAGGAAGGAAGTAGGGTAAGCGATGAGGATGGGTCTAGGTCCTGGCTAGACAATGGTGAATACTCATCAAGGTGAAAGCTTGAGTTGGAGGTGGAGGCTGGAGTGCAGAAGTAAGTAAGTAAATAAGATTTGTCTGGATCTGGGCTAGCTACATCAGTTCTCACCATATAGTAAATTTGTAGTTGATTTATTTGCCAGAATTCTGCAACATCCTCCCCTTGAGTACTGTAGCAATTAAGTGGGAATGGAAAAAGTAGATTATGATGATGCCCCAGAGCTAGAGTTTGGCAAGACATGAGCAACAATAGGACAAGAGAGTAAGGGAATCAAGGACAGAGGGCTGTATAGGTGGGTTCCTTAACCATAAGGTCAAGAACAAAGGGAGAAAAGTAAGACCTGAGAAGGAGACAGACTGGGAAAGCAGAGGAGATTGGAGTGATTGGAGGTGATAGTGAAGTTTAAGAGAAGTGTGGCAAAGGGAAAGATTGAAGAGTAAGAGTTTGTGGTCAGAGAGAATTTCAGGGTTGTAGACCATAGAGGTAGAATAGTGTGGGTTACAGTGAGGTCAAGTGAATGGCCATTTCTGTGGCTGAAGGAGTGAAGTTGGAGTTGGATGAATGGGACTGGTCATGGGAGTAGATTGGGACACCAGGGTGCTTGAGGGGACATCCAAGTTTATATTGAAACTCCAAAGTTTGAGGGCAGGTATTGGCATGGAGAGGAAACCTACAGCTTCTAAACTTCTTGAGATGAGATGGAGAATTATCTAGAGGACTAATAAATCTGCAAACCAGATCTAGAGAGGGAGATACAGACAGTGGAATAAACCTAATAGGAAGAGAGGTTGCTAAATGATTGGGGAGGCAGTGCAGAGAGTCTAGAACAGGTTTGCACAGAGGCCGGAGGGTCACAGGTTGTGCAGGCCTGGTCTAAAAGTATCATTGAGAAGCAAGGAGTATGTTTTTCCCAGCTCGTTGTGGTGGGAGGTTATAAAAGAAACAACCCAAAATTGGATAATGTGGTCAGATGTAGAAATGCAGTATATTCTTGGGGGACCCAGATTAATAAGTGTTCAAAGATGGAAAGAACATGAAGATATGAGATTTAGGACAGAGGGAAGTTTAACAATAGAACTAGGGGAGGGAGCACATTGGAACTAGAGAGCAGAACAGGATAGGATCACAGGAAAGGTAGAGCTGAGGTAGACAGTATGAGACTAACTGCAAACCTATTGCTCTGTGCAGTAAATCACATTTCTTCCCAACATATCTAGATGTTAGCTACATATTCTTGGCTGGTAATGCAGGCAATTTGTAGGTTGCTTTTGTGGCATCTTTTAGCTCAGATTTTCAGAAACTGTTAAGCTGGAGGGGCAGTTAACTGGCACCTGCAAGTCTGCATTTTGTCAATTGAAAATCCTGATTGTTAGAGGGCATTGTCAAGAGTCCAGAGTCAGAAAGACTTAGGTTTGAAATTTACTTGCTTTGTGACCAGGGGAAGGTCACAAAGAGCCAGATAATTCACCAAGACTATAAGTTATATATATGCAAGTTTTAATAGTAGTTGGAGTTCCCATATGAGTAAATCCTAAATCCTTGGTATGTTAACTTGGCATTGGGCAGGGAAGCAATCAAGGTTCAGTGACTTGCCCAGGGTCATACAGCTAGTAAGTGTCTGAGGCTAGAGGCTAGATTTGTACTCAGGTACTCCTTACTCCAGGGCCAGTGCTCTATCTACTTCCCCTTCTCACTGCCCCATAACACATTAACTGTTAATCTTGATTTAACAGGAATCTCCCCCTCAGTCTTAATCATTCTACCACCTTTCCTTTAGCCTTTTCCTTGATCTCTAATCTTTAAGGTCATATCTCAAACCAATCTTTGACCATCTGTTGTTTTAAAAAGTGCTTTATTAATACACTTTTCTTTCATATATATCTCTCATTGGTCACTTCCCAATGACTCCCTTCCCCATAGAACCTTTTCCTGTAACATGTAAGTACAGTAAAAAAGAACACATCCACACACAGACATCTGTTCTCTTTCCTTTTTAACACTTGATAGCTGAGCTGGAGAATTTTGCACTGTTTCATTTGATCCTCACAACTAGGTTAGGTGATTTGCCCAAGGTAGCACAGCTAGTAGGTGTCTAAACCTGCATTTGAACCCAGGTCTTCCAACCAAATCCAACACTATTCACTACATCACACTTCCTTTATAATGCTCTTTCTGTTTTCAACATGTTATTTTCTTCTACAATATTAGCAATGTTTTTTAAATATAAATCTATATATACTGCAGTGGATGTCAGTGTTGCCATGCGACCTCCTGTATATTTTTACCCTAAAGTCCACGTCTCACCATTTTGCCTAATTGTTGCTTAACATTTTGAGTATCTAAATAAAACTTGTCATGTAAAAAAAATTAAATGATATTTTTCCTAATAAATATTCATTTTCTTCCTAAATCCTTTTGCCTTTGGGCTTACAATGCTAATTAAATGTTTATAAGTAATAAATTTTATTTGCCCAAACTCTGTAGCCTAGCCTTCAAGTACTGCTCTAGAATCTGTCTTAAATGTCTACTTTCCAACCTTATTTCCCACTGTTCCCCCATTTAAACCTTCTGTCCTTCAAGTCCCCTCACTGCTCTCTCCACATCCTTGCTTATATTGTTCCTTCCATCAAGCCTTATCTGAACACCTTAGCCAACAGGGTTCTTGCTTACTGCCAATTCTTAAACCAGCTATGTTCTGTACCATTTATTTGGCATTGCCAAATGTGGTCTTCTGTTAACTTTTTGTGTGCCTTCTCAAACAAACTGTAAATTTCTTTCAGGAATGGACTAGATCTTACACATCTAGATATTAGACCTGGAGTATGAGCAAGCTGGGTTCAAATATCATCTGACATTTACTAACTAACTGAGTGGCCCTGAATAAGTCATTTAACTTCTGTGAACCTGTTTCCTTATTAGTGTGGGGGTGATAGTATGTGAACTACATTTTTCGTAGGATTGGTGTGAGGAAAGCATTTTATAAATTGTAAAGTGCTACATAAATGTGAGCTATTAGATTTCTTTTGTTAAAGGAGATAAATTAAAAGTGATCGAATTTCAGAAAGATTCTGCAGGCCAAAGAATCCCAGAAACTATAGCCTTTCCTCATAAGACATATTTTCCACAGTTTAAAATAATTTTTCAGGCTTTTGTCATCTCCATTTTCCTTTTAAAGTACATTGACTAAGGGGCAGCTAGGTGGCGCAGTGGATAGAGCACCAGCTCTGGATTCAGGAGGACCTGAGTTCAAATCTGGCCTCAGACACATAACACTTACTAGCTGTGTGACCCTGGGCAAGTCACTTAACCCCCATTGCCCAACCAAAATAAATAAATAAAGTACATTGACTAAAACTAAACTTATGCCAGTATGTAAGACAGCCATTTAAAAACATTACAAAGTCCTATTAGTGTTGTAAGTGATGTTGTTTAAAAGGTTTAACTTATATTCAGCTTACAGAAGTAAAAGAACACTTTTTAAGGTATATACTATGTACCTCATACTGAGGACACAAAGTGAGACAGTCCCAGCCTTAGAGCTTATGAATGAACTACCAGTGTGATACAGTGTTTACAGAGAAGTATAGACTATGTATAAAATAAATACATAGAAACTGGGGGAAAGGGATTTCACTAAGAATTAAGGAAAACAAGAAAGGCCTCTTGAAGGAGATGGCATTGGAACTAAGCCTTGAAGAAGCTGGAGGTTTCAAAAAGTGGAACTGAGGAATGACATCATCTCAGTATGGCAAAAGCCAGGAGGCAGGAAGTGGAATGTCCTAAAGAGGAAATATCAAGTTGGCCAATTTATCAGTAGTGATAATAATAGGAATAGGGATAGAGTAGGGATAATAATTAGCTTGGAAAGAAAGGCAGAAACACAGAGAAGTTTGTACTTTGTCCCGAAAAATAATGGGGAGTTGCTGAATTCTTGTGCAGAGGAGTAACCTGGTCATACTGGGACTTCAGAGAGATTAATTTTGCAACAGTATAGCACAGGGGTGGGGAACCTGCCTCCTTGGCAAAGTTCTGTGAAGTTTGGATTTAAGGGGCTGAACTTAAGGACCTAGAGGGCCACTTTTGGCCTGGAAGCCAAAGATTCCCCGCTCCTGGATAGCTTATGGAGGAGAGAGGGGAGAGGCTGGGTACAGGGAGACCAAGTAAGCTATAACAATAATCCAGGGAAAGGTTTTGAAGGGCATGTAGTATGAATAGAGAGAAGGGAGTAGAAGTGAGGACTATTTATTTTTCCTACTTAGTGAGTCGGACATGTAGGATAGAATTGCAATTCAGGCTAAAATCAAGTTAAATCTTCAGGGCTTAGTGGCCAGAGATGAGCCCCCAGCATTCTTCCCTCTCTAGAATAATATTTTCTTCTCTTACAGCCAGTGGCGGGATTAAGAAATCTGGCAAAAAGTAGCTGTTCCTGTGTAGATAAGATGGTGATTCCTGTTGGTTTCTTTCATGCTTTGTGACATCTGCATTTCCTACTTCAACATCTGTAGCAGCCTGTAGCCAAGATTAAGTGTTATCTTAATGAGTCTATTGTACATTGTAATAAACTTTTTTTAAAAATCATGATGGCTTATGTTGTCTTTATTCTTTTTCCATGTCAGCTCTTCCTAGTTCAGCTGGGATGAGTTGACCCAGTCTAGAAACTGTCCTCTGCCTTACTCTGCTTGAAATGCCTCTGGTCTAAAGAGCAATGTTTATAAAATTAAACCAGGTAGTTGAATGTACTCTTTTTCTTTGCTGTTATGTTCATTCTGATTAATTCAACAAATTGGTGCTTAGTATGTAAAAGATATTATGGGTATAGAGATGAAAAATGGCTGTTAGGGCCAAAATCTGGAGCTTAGCTTAAACCAGCTGTAAATATTCAAAAGTCTCTGGATCCTGAAGAGGGGAAACCAGAGTACTCTGAGAAGAAGGCCTAGCTGAAACTTTAATTCATTTTGTCCTGAGGTCATTTTATAGTGTTTTAAATTGAACTTAGTTCCAGAAGTCTTGGCCTTGATAGGCATTGGGTCAACAAACACTTATGAAGGAGCCTACTATAAAGAGCCTGGTGTTATGCTAAGCACTAGGAATACAAAGAAGGGCAAAAAGCAGTCACTGCTTTCAAGGAGCTCACTGTCTAATGTGGGAGAAAATATACAAACAACTAAGATACAGGATAAGTTAGGGCTAGTTTTAGAGGGAAGGCACTTGGGGGGGGGGACAGGCAAAGACATTTTGCAGAACATGGAACTGTATCTGAGCCTTCAGAGAATCCAGGAAATGGAGATGAGGAGGGAGAGTTCCCCCATATAGGGGAGGGCAAGTGAAAATGCCCTGGAGTTAAAAGAACCTCAAGGAGGCCAGCATCATTGGAGTAAAAAGACTGGAAAGGTACCATCGATGGGTCAGGTCATGAAGGTCTTGTAAAGCAAAACACAATTTTATATTTGATATTGCAGGTAATAGGGAGCTGCTAGAGTTTACAGCAAGGGATCTTGGCATTTTTTGGTGTCATGGACCCCTTTGGCAGTCTGGTGAAACTGATGGACCCCTTCTCAATAAAGATTTTAAATGCATAAAATAAGTCAGTAAGCATTTATTAAGTGCTTAATATATGCCAGGCTTTCAGCTAAGTGAAAACTAGTTCTTGTCATTAAGAGCTTGTATTCTGATGGGAAGAATATGCAAAAAAGCATGTGAATGCCAGATAAACATAGTATAATACATACATGTGCAGTCATCTCAGGGGTGAAGGTATTGGGGGCTGGGGAGGAGATCTGGAAAGACCTGTTACAGAAGATGGGAATTAAAATTTTTTTTTAAAAAAGTTCACAGACCGTGTCTTCTTCCACAACATGACTATTAAGGGAGATGTTTTGCATGATTGCACATGTATAACCTACATCAAATTGCTTACCGTTTCAGGGAGGAGTAGGGAAAGGAAGGCAGAGAATTTGTAACTCAATATCTTAAAAAATAAATGTTAAAAATGTTTTTGCATGTAATTGGGAAAAATATTTTTCAAAAAAAAAGTTCACCTACCTCAAGAAATCTTGGTATACTGTTTTGCATTATTTGTCATTTATCCCCAACTGGATAGAAAGTTCCACGTGGGCAAGGGATTGTCATACTCAGAGAGCACCACAGGCAGACATTCAGTATTTGACTTTTTGGGGAGGGATGAGAGGAAATTGGGATTTGTAAATTCATCTACTGTATACTGTGGGGAGCTGCCAAAGATGACTCCCTCCTCCCCTGTTCATTCTAGAGTCGCCCTGGGGGCAATGAAAGGTTAAGTAACTAGATCTGCCAGTGCTGGGAAGGCTGGACTGGAGCTCTCAAGTCTTACCGGTGGCCAAAATAGGTCCCTCCCTTCCCACACGGCCTCGGGAGGACCACATCCCAAGAGATCAAAAACTTTCCTGAAGGACCACGGTCCACGCTGCTTTTCCTCCTATATTCGTCCCCAGTGGGAACTATGAAAGCGTGAATGAATGAATGAATGCGTGAATGAATGAATGCATGAAGTTACGGAACTAGTGCTTGGCCCAAAGGGGACAGTGCAGCGATCAGAGGCCCGAGGCGCCCGGCCTACTCTCGGAGGCCCTCCCTCGGGCCGCAGTTCCGCTCTCCGTACTTGGCGTGGGGGCGAGGCTACATCCAAACGAATGAAGAGGGGCCTTATGGATTTGGAGTCCCCGGGAGAGATGACGTTTCTGGGAGCACAGCCAGCTCTGTCCTCCGCCTCCGCCCTCCACTCCCTGCTAGGTCTCTGGAGAAGCTCAAAGACCCGGAAAGAGCACCATTTGCATCGACTCCACAGAGCTCTGCTGGACTCAGCACCGCCCACCTCTCCCTCCGGACGTCTGTCCCCCCCACCCTCAATCCCTTCTATTTCCCACAATCCTTCCCGCCGCGGCTTTCACCGCCATAGCTCCCAAGCTTCCTTCTGCCAGGTACCTCAAGCCAGCCCAGACACTGCACCCCTTTTCCCAACATTCTTACGTCATCATCGCGCGCTCGGGACACGGCCGCCGGCGACGCTGTTTCGCCAATCGGAAGCGCCTGATCCCCGGGCCTGCCGGGAGCTCAACCTCCCGCCCGGAGCCTGGGGCCTGATTGGTCTATATGGTTGGGAGGCGGGTCGTACGCGATGATTGACAAGGGATGGTAGCGGCGGCAGCAGAACTGAGGTGAGTGGCCGGCTCGAGTCCGAGAGCGGTCTCGTGTACCGGGATGGGGAGAGAGGTAGGGGAGGAGTGGCCGGAAGGGAGGGATGAGGAGACTACAGGTGGAAGAGGGTGGAGAGAGGGCAGGTGCGGGAAGGGGTGTCAGGGGAGGTGGTGAGAGGACTGGTGGGGGAGGGGTGAGGAGAGGACCTGGGGAGGAATGGGGGAAGGGAGGTAACGATGGGAGGGCATAGATAGGGGATGACTGGAAGAATGAGTGACTCTTGTTGAGATGTGACAGAAGGTAGGATGCCCTAAGATGATCCAACCTCTCTTCTTCCTTTTTCGCAACCCATCACATTTATACCACTTTTCCCTCCAGCCAGTCCCACATCTTCCCACCCAGGAATCTTCTGGGTGTCAAGCCATTTCTCCAGAAGAACAACAATGGCAGGGAACTCAGGGAACCGTTTCCTGGGGGGCAAGAAGAGGACCACTGCGCAGTTACATGGCCTGCGCCCACACCATGGCAGAGATAACAGGGAGGACCCTCCAGGGATTTCTCCACCTAATAAAAGGTCCAAGAGCTTTGATGTTACTGATTTCAAGGAGACAGAAGATTCCTTTGGATATAATGAAGAGTTTACAGCAGATGATCTGGAGGAAATTGATATCATTGCATCCCAAGCCTTGACTCGAGATTTAGACTGCAAGGTCCCACTGAACACAAATTCTGCCTCAAGGTCCTCTTCTCCCTCAACTGCTAGAAGCTGTAGTCAAAGTGTGGGGCATTTGGAGCTCTCCAAAAATGACAGCACAGTAAAATATTCCCTTGGTATGTACATGGAATTTGATGTTGGGGAATGGAAAATCAATAATTCTAATAATAGCTCATTTCTATATAGTTTTTTAAGTTTTCAAGGTGCTATGCATTCATTATATCATTTGGTCCTTATGCAACCCTGTTAGGTAGGTACTACAGGTATTATTCCCATTTCACAGGTGAAAAAGCCTAAGTCCAGAGTGTTTGATTGACTTGCCAATAGTAACGCAGCTAGTTATGAGAATCAGGATATGAACACAAGTCTCTCTGACTGCTAGCATACTCTACCTCACTCTCTTTCTGGGACTAGATATGCTTCAGTGATATCAGTATTAATGGACAGGCTGAAATGATTCATCCTTTTTCTGATGTGAAAACACTCTTAAATCAGAGTCTGGAAAATAGGCAGCACGATAAGTTTGACTTTGGAATAAAGTTAAGCATGTTTCTACAGGTTTACTCACCTTCCTGACCCCTCTCATCTCACACAGGCAGTTTGCAAGTTGGGAATGGGTTGTATTTCAAAAGCTTGTGTTTCAAGTAATCAACAGCTTCCTCTAAACACTGTCTCAGGTTCTAGGGAGGTGATTAGGTATCCATATCATCTCACCAAAGCCTAATACGTAATAATAATGGTACCACAAAATCAAACCACCACTTGGTTTTATTGGAGCTGGAGCTTCAAGGGCACTGACTCCTTGAGACAGCAGAGTGGGAGCTCAGGAAAATAGATGTGGTATAGGGGAACTTAATATATGGGATCATTTGTAAATTGAGTGTTCTCTTAAGCTGGGGGTTCCTGCAGGTTATTCATAGTGACAAATGATTCTCGTCAGCATATCTGGATTCAGACATAATGTAAGTAAATTCTTGCTGGCAGGAATCCCTAAGTTTCCTGAACAAGATGGATTGTCCAGAAGTAAAAATCTTTCAGAGAAAAGCAGAGAAAAGATTCCAGCTAAAGATGTTTCTGAATTTGAAAAACTTAAAGCACAACATGAAAAACTAAAGGAAAAGGTAAGTGATGCACAGTGTTCTTTACTCCTTAGTAGTGCAGATTGGACCACACACTACCCCCTTGTACCCCCCCCCCAACACCATTCAATAAAATCTAGTGGCTTCTTTAGCCTCTAGGATCAAATATATACACTCCTTCATTTAATATGTAAAGTACTTCTCAACCTGGCCCCTTCTTATCTTTTTAGTCTTCATATTTCTCCAACTGTTCAGTCTAGTCATACTAGCCTACTTACTGTTCCTCTCCTTGTTCCTTTGATTAGAATGTATTCTCTACTCACTTCCATACCTTAAAATCCCTGGCTTTCTTTAAGACTCACTTCAAATGCCACTTTTTTTTTTTGGTTAGGCAGTGGGGTTAAGTGATTTGCCTAGGGTCACACAGCTATCTGAGGCTAGATTTGAACTCAGGTCCTCCTGACTCCAGGGCTGGTACTTTATCCACTACACGACCTAGCTGCCCCCCAAATGCCACTTCTATAGGAGTGTTTTCCTGGTCCTGTGCTGCTAGTGTCTCCCATCTAAATGTACCTTGTAATATATTTTGTATATACCTGTATATGGACATGCTGTCTCCTCAGTAGAATATAAATTCCTTGAGGAACTGTTTTTGCTTTTTCTTTGTATCCCCAGTGTTTAACATAGTACCTGGCACACAGTAAACACAAAAATGCTTTTTGATTTATTTCCTGTCCTGTTACTGTGAAGCCAATTCAGTAATAATAGTAGCTCACATTTGTATATGGTCTTAAGGTTTACAAAATTCTCTCTTCACAAAGACCCTATAGAATAGGTAATAGAAGGATTCTTAATCCCATTTTACAGATGAGGGAACTGAAGCTCTGAAAGATAAAATGACTTGCTTGAGAGCATATAGTAGACCCTGAGTCTTTTAGCTTCAATTCCAGTACTCTTTTCCATCATGTTGTCTTTCTTTGATTTGACTAATGAAAATGGACACAGGCTCATTGGTTAAGCCTGTTCAGAACTTTGTCTTCATTTAAGGGATAAAGTAGACTGAACAACCTTTCTCTACCATCTTACCCATCAATTCTAACCTTTCGTGTCGATCTTCTGACTTAGAGAAGCTGAGCTCTCTGAGTGACTTCAAAGCTTTTCATTTCAACAGGATTTTCACAGTTTATGGCACCCTAAGCATTGCATCAACATTTGGTGTGTGCTGTTGTTCACTCATGTCTACCTCTTCATGATCCCATATGGGGTTTTCTTGGTAAAGATACTGGAGGGGTTTGCTATTTCCTTCTCCAGTGGATTAAGGCAACCGAGGGTCACATGGCTAGTGAATGTATGAGGCTGAATTTGAACTCAGGTCTTCCTGACTCCAAGCCTAGCACTCTATCCACTGAGCCATCTAGCTGCTTCCTTAGTTTGTGCTAGCATATGTATGTAGTTGTATTTTTATATGTATACTCTTCTCTCTCCTTAACCGGAGATCATAATTACATATAGCTTTTAAGTATATATGTCTCTTTTCCTCGGATGATATTTTCTCATAAGATTAATTTGGGATTTACAGATGAAAGCAATGCAAGAGGAAATCCTCATTAAAAATGGAGAAATTAAAATCTTACGAGACTCATTACATCACACAGAGTCCAATCTAGAAGAAAAGAAACGGTCACATTTCCTTCTTGAACAGGAAAAAATTCAGGCCCTGAATGACAAAGAAAAAGAATTCTCCAAAAAGGTAATTTGCTGTCCATTACCTTTGTTTCTGATGTCAGCTTTACTCTATCAAAATAGCCCTTTTGCTTAAAGTCCTCCCAGAGTTCTATCATTTTATTGAAGGAGCATTAGCATTTAGATCAAATATGTATTGTCTTCCCCAGTTAGACTGTAAACTTTTTGAGGGTAGGAACTGTCTTTCTTTTTCTTGTGTCTCCAGAATTCAACATAGTACCAGGCACATAGAGGACACTTAAAAAATGTTTATTGAATTAAATTGATGAGAAATTGGTATTCAACACTGAATTTGTCAAATGAAACTGAGACTAGTCAGATGGAGCCAATGAAATGACTTAGACAAGTAGAATCCAAAGGCTTTCTACAGGCATCATCCACATTAACTCAATATGTTGACCAAGAAACATCAAACAAATGGCTAAGTCATCCATATTTGTTTATAGAAACAGAGGAGTTTGTGATAGCACTTCAGGATCAGATCATTGGTTACAGAAGTTACAAAAAGACACGCAGACTTATTATTGATTTAGGCATTACAAGGAAATTGTAGAAACAGTACAACATGTCATTGCAGTTTTCAGAGATTTAGCACCTACTGAATACCTAGAAAAATGCAACTAAGTGGCCAAAATAATACACTAGAAACTCACTATCACTAACACAACAAATCTTCTTATTACAAACACCAAAATATCTTTGATTATTTAACAAATAAGGTATACTAGGCCCAGAGCATCATTACAGAAAAAATACTGGCCACAAACTCCTGGATATTACACTGATCCATAAAAATTTAAGAACAATGTTCATTTTTTCCCTACTATATTAATTAACAAGCATTTATTCTTTGCCTTCCTCTCCCCCTCCTTTCTCTCCTGTCCACCCCATCCCCATTAAATAACAACAAAATAAACTTTTGTAACAAATATGCAGTCAAATAAAGCTAATTCATTCACTGACCAAATCCAAAGTATGTGTCATTCTGCATTTTGAGTCTATCATCTCTCCATCATTACGTCCATTTTACAGATGAGGTGCAGGGAAGCTAAGAGACTTGCCCATGATCACATAGCTAATAAATGTCAGAACCCATCTCTCCTGGGTCCAAATCTAATATTATTTCCATCCCATGACAGTGCCCTGCTGAACTCAGTTTAAAATCTCTGGTTGCGCTCTTGTGGCTTTTTCTGATTTTTTGTTAAAATCACATTGAGCATATAAAATTCCAGGTTTAGGGCTTCCTGAAGGGCACTTCACACCAGTAAAGTTAACACAGAGGACTTCCTGATGGAATGATTTCCTACATTTTAGTTGTCCTCTGTACACAGAACTTAGCTGATACACAGACCCTTAGTTTTATCAACAGTTTCAAACTCCTACAATTGCGGTTGAGCTACCCCATTTCATTTAAGCCACCAACGAAATGGACCCATAGCCCTATGCACTGCATGTAGACTCTAGATATTTGGGCTATACATATCAAGGAGGCTTTGGAAATCACTTTTTTATATAAATGAGGTGATCTATAATGTATTAATTCTTGCCCAGATTCAGAAACAAGGCTAGAACTTGAGATCATTCGATGTGATTAGCTGCCTTACAGCAATTTCCTTTCCTTGTTTTTTATTGGTTTCCCTTTTCTAGTTCAAGATGTGAAATCTTTAGGTCAGTATTAAAGATGGTCTAGACACACGAACCTGCTCATCCACAACATGTTTTCATTTATGTCTTTGCGTTCCCTAACATACTGTATTGTACCTAGTAGGTGTTTGAAGAATATTTGTTGAATGGATAGACTGTCTCTTGCCTTCTAGCTCCAGTCGCTGCAGTCAGAACTTCAGTTTAAAGACGCCGAGATGAATGAATTGAGGACCAAGCTGCAGAACAGCGGAAAAGCCAGTAAAGCCGCCACCACTCTGTCCATCTCCCATGTCAGGTACAGTCTGTCCTGCAGAGAGAAAGAAGAAGGTACCTCTGGCCTTTTTTAGTAAAAATCAGCCGGAGAGTCCTGAGTGAAGGTCATTAACAGCCCTTTTTTGGAAAAGACACAGACTTTGGGAAGATTTCCGAACCCCAGGTCATAACTCCTAGTCAGGAGCCTTGATTTCACATTGGAAGGACCTAGCACCTCAGAGGTGTCCAGGTTTCGCCATACTTTAAGTAGGCATAATGTCACAAAATTAAATTTGCTTAAACTAGAATGATTTGTTCTTCAAACATTTTTTGACTATTTAAATGTTTTTTAAAGAATAGAAATTCAAATCTAAGCCAGTGACTCAGACCTAGCTACTCAGAGTATCTATTCTCATCTGTTGTCTTGGCACTCACTTCTTTCTGACAACGTTCTCCATTCCTTTTGGTTGTAAGTGCCTGTTTTTCTTTCTTATTTTCTAAATTAACCCTATGTATATAAAAAAAGTAGGGACTTATCCTGAAAAAATGGGACTCTGTCATCCTTGGAATTTGAATACTGTTGCCAAAAGTATTTTTCTGGCATTGGACTTATTGGTACCTGAAGGACATACGTTTGCTCAAATGAGCATGGTATGAGCACCTTTCTCAATTAGCATCTGGGGAGCACATGGGTAGTTCAAGTGAAAAAGCTGAAAGGCTCAGGGCTTTGTCTCTGCAGCAGGTTCATAACCCTCCTTCCACAAGTTCGTTAAGAGTTGTCATAATCCCTCATTTTCTGACCTAGGAGCTGAAGTTTAGGCTTCTGTGCATTGGGGAAAACAAAACAAAACTATTCTTGGCCTTAAATTGAGATTTACAGAAAAACTTCCTAAATTTCCCTTATGCTTCAGGGTAGCAGACGCTGTACATATCCTCTCCACGTTATCTTTACCTCCTTTTTCTTAAGTCTTGTGTCTCAGTCCTTAAATACTTAAGGTAATGACTTCTCTATAGAGAAAAGATGGTTTGATGAAACTAAGTAATAAATATGGCTGATATTCTTACTTAATTAGAAGGGCCCAGTCTACTTTCATTTCCAGGTAAATAGGAAATGTCTTGCACTTTGCAAGTGCAAAATTTCAGTCGAAGAGTGGGACAAATATAATAAAACCTTATACTGAATTTGGCAAGGAGAAAAAACATCTTAATATGGAGTTTTCTAGCAAGACTTTTGAAAATTTTTGTTACTAAATATTTTTAACAGATTTCAGTAGAATCATTATTATTAAATTTGATTTAACTTTTTCTAGTCCTAGGAAAAGTCCTTCCAGAGTTATAAAGCCAGAAGCTTGCTCTCCACAAATAGGAAAATCATCTTTTCCTACAAAGGAATCCTTCAGTGCCAACACATCCCCTCCCCATTCCTGTCAACCATCAACACAGCCCCATGTCTTGGCTTATCCTACAGAGAAGGTAAGCACCACCAAACATTCCGGATACACAGTTGGTTTTCATTCATTCTTTCATTCAGTAACCAATTATTAAGTGCCTACTAGGTTCCAGCTTCTGGAAGAAATATACAAAGATTATTAAAATAGGATCACTGACCTCATGTTGTCTGCATTCCTCATAGGAGGCTACAACACATACATGCAATACTGTGCAATAAATGCAAAATAACTAGTGCAGAAGTGGATATAAAAGGGTACATAATGCTGTGTGAGGTCAGAGGAAGGAAAAATTTCAGGCTTGAATATGGAGATGGCTTCTAGAAGTAGGGGACATTTGAACTAGACATTGAAGAAAGGCTAAGATTTCAAAAGACAGACTGGGAAAAAAGAGGAACAGGGTAAGCAAAGACATGGAGATGAGAGATCATAGGCTATGTGTGAGGAAAAAATTCAATTAAAATTGTAGCATGTATGGAAGGGAGTATTGTGAGATAAGATTAGAAAGGCGTCTCGTGGAAGACCTTGAATGCCAGGCTGAGATGTTGGACCTTTTTTTGTTGATCATTAGGGAATCATTGGAGGGTTTTAAGTAAAGAAATAATAGCAGATCTGTACATAAGGAAGATTAATTTGACACTGGTATAAAGGATGGATTTAGAGGAGGAAGAGTAGGGGTGGGAATATCTATTAGCAGGCTAGTACAGTATTCCAGGCAGGTGGTAATGAGGGGCTGTTTTGGGTGATGGGAGAGGAGAGGTGGGAGCAGGTATGAGAAAAAGTGGAGAGGTAAGCATCAACAGGACTTGGTGACTGATAGGCCATGGTGTATAAGGGAGAGGGACAATATGCAGCAACTTTGTTCTGATTCACAAAAGGCACCGTTGTGTTTTGGTTCTCTCAGTCAAGATTTGAAGGGATGCTGCTCTTTTCTTCTGAGAAACAAGCTGGCAGTGTAGGGTTTCATTTTGAGGCCACCATCTAGTCTATTTCCTATCAACCCTTTGTGACCAGGAGATGAAGAACTGTGGATTAAATGTAATTTAAGTACATTTTAAAATGTCTTTCTTTCCATTCTCTTAACTTAGTTATGATACAGAATCTTTGTTTTCCTTCTCTACAACATCTTTATTTCTGAAAAGCTTCCTGTGTCCTCCTCATACTTTTGGCACCTAACTCACAAAAAGCAGTTAGCTTCAATTTAGTGTTTATCATAGTTCAGTTAAAAAGAAAAGACAAATTTTATTTTCTTCTCCATTACAGGCAGTGAATTTTCTTTTTTTAATTCTGGAGCTGAAGGTATTAAAGTTTTTCTAGAAGGCTTAGTTCTTGTTTCATTCTGGCTTTGGGTTTGCCTACAGTGGGATGTCCAGAGTTTAATGGGACTGATTGATTAAGTTGCTTACTACCTTTCTCCAAGGCAGTCATCACATGTACATTGAGCCAAGAGTTTCTGGGCAGTCATATCTTTTGTACACAGCTCACAACTTGTACTTCTTGTTTCAGACGATAAAAACCACAATTTGGGAAATGAGTCTGTAAAACAGGAGAAGACACAAAGAAATCTTACTTCCAGTTGTATTCAGCGACTAAACACTCAAGGTACTGAAGTTAGTAGTCTAAGACACTGGATACCATAGCTAAGACTGCTTTTCTTTTCTTTTTTTTTTATTTTAATTTTATTTTATTTTAATTTTTAAAAAAAATTTTTTTTCCATATGCTTTTGAGTTGAAAATTTTTCTCCCTTTTTCTCCCCCCCACCCTCCCCAAGACGGCGCACAATCTGACATAGGCTTTACATTTACATATCCATTAAACATATTTTCACATTAGTGAAGTTGTAAGTAAAAATTAAAACCAATAGGAGGAACCATCAGAAAGATGAAACAAAACTCAACAGAAGGTAAAAATAAGTTAGAGCAATTCGACTTCCATAGTTCTTTCTTTGGATGTGGACAGCATTTTCCATCCCGAGGCCTCTGGAGATATCTTAGATCTTCGTAATGCTAAGAAGGGTTCAGTTTAACATTCTTAGTCATTGCACAACATGGCTGTTATTGTGTACAACGTTCTCCTGATTCTGCTCACTTCACTCAGCATCAGACCGTACAAGTCTTTCCAGGTTTTTCTGAAGTCAGCCTGTTCATCATTTCTTATAGCACAATAGTATTCCATTACACTCATGTACCACAACTTGCTCAGCCATTCCCCAATTGATGGGCATCCTCTCAATTTCCAATTCTTTGCCACCACAAAAAGAGCTGCTATGTATATTTTTGTAAGAGTGCTTTTCTTAAGGCATCCCTTTCTCAGGGTGTTCCAGGCAGCCCCACAGAAAATTCCATGATGTGCAAAGAGATAGTTCCCATTTGGTGGAGTAGGGGGAAGGTTGGTGGGGAGGAAGGGCAGCTCACAACAGGATTTTCTTCCTTCTCCAACTTGCCTGGAAACTGAGGTTCAGTAGGAGGTGATGATGAGTCACTTAAGCCAGACACTGATCAGTCCTTTAAACATACTTTATAAAATGGGAAATGAACAGCAATAGCAGAGGCCTTTTTGGTTAAATTTCTCCAAGCAGATGTATACAGGAATCTCAAACATCTAACATACAAGAAACACAGGGCTTTTCAATGTGACATAGTTGTGGGATGTCTCAAGTGAGCTTCAAAGTTTCCTTTGGATGCCCTAGGAAAAGCTTCACATCAAGATCAGTCCAACCTACTTTATCTCCTGCAGGTTCTGTTTTAATAAACTTGCTTCTGAAGCAGCCTTTGACCCCAGAGGCATCTCTAGGTCTCTGTCATCTTCTGAGCAGTCATCCTGAAGCCCCTGCTGGCTTTTTCCAGCCTCCAAGATTGGGCAGGTAAGAGGATAGCTTCTGAGCAATTCTTCTCAGGAAGGAACTGGTGAACATTCTTTCTGGGCAGCTAGAGCTGGCCCTGTCCTTACTGGCCCGTGTGTTTTCTGGGTGGGTGGATATGAAAAGTTCTTTAGAGAAAAGTGCGTGGGGCCTCTTGGCTGTGATTTGTCCCGCTTGCAGCATGTACTACCTCCTTCCAGGTTGGGATCATGATGCAGTGCGGCGTTATACGCTACCATAGAGCAAACACTTATCAAGTGCCGGCTTTGTACAGCACATCGATAGGCAATCTCACCACGGACTGCCCTCTTTTGTGCTTTTCCTTAGTGCTTCATCAGGAACGTCAAGCATCCAGACCACATATTCTAGAGAAGGCTCATTCTCTGCCTCATCTCTGAGAGAAGCACAGAGCCTAGCCATCACGGGACTAAACCTAATTGCCAGGGATGAAGGTCCATCTGATGAAGGCCTCACTGAGGGGAACAGGAGGCCCTCTCAGGTCACTCAGCTCTGCCAGCTCCCTGGGGCTGTGCACCTTCTCCCCCTTGTGAGGTATTACACTGACCTCTACTGCCAGACTCTGCAGGCTTTGGCCACAGTGAAAAGGAACAGTTCTGGGGACTCGTCAGCCTGCTCCTCTCGAGTGAGCACCAGCGTAGAGGCCAACACAGAGGATTCCTTGTCAGCTCTGGAAGGGTTCACTGTGGTGGCACTTGGCATTCTGCAGCACCTGGTGTGTTACAGTGGCGCTGTTGTTCAGACATTACTGTCGGTAGGAGGGAGAAGAGATGCCACTGATGGAGAGGATCCTGCCTTAGGAGAGAACAAGAACCCTGTGTGCAGAAGGAGTCATGGGAAGCCATCAGAAAACCCTATGGTGGAAGAACAACCAGCAGAGAACCCAGAGGAGACTGTAAATAGCCAGAACCAACATCCATTGCTGAAGATGCTCCTTCACTTGTTGTCTTTCTCCTCTGCTTCAACAGGTCACCTACAAGTTAGAGTCCTGAACCAGTGCCTTAAAGTTTTGGTGAAATTAGCTGAAAACTGTGCATTTGATTTATTACCCAGGTAAAAAGCAGATAGGAATAAAGTTTCTCTTCAGCCTTTTCCCTGAACTTTTTGCAAATAGTACATGCTATCAATAGTAGCTTCCTTCTGTGTCCTTAATTTAATCCATACTTGCTTAGTTATGAAGCATAGTTTTGGAAGTCACAAAGCACTTAGGGCATATCATTTGATCCTTGAAAAGGCCCTGGAGGTACGTACATGGTGTGATTATTATTATCCGTTTTGCACATGAGAAAATTGAACGTCAGAGAAGGAAAGTGATATGTGATGTGCCCATGGTCATACAGGTATTAAGTGGTAGAATCTGGACTCAAACCTAGTTCTTCTGATTTCAAGGCTAGTGTTCTATTACGCTTCCTTCTAGGGAATATTCTTATCTGTGGGAAAGGAGATACCTTTTGTTTAATTCTACTTTTATGACAGGTAAGATGGGGGCTGTATGCCACAGTACACAAACAGTTGTAGAGGAAAAATCCAACTTGAGACACAAATGTCGATTTCCAGTGTCTTGGCAAAGAGTAACAATGTTTGATATCCTGCATTCATCATAGTATGTGAGTCTGTGTCTAGATGTAGTTGGTAGGTTGCTGATCCCTAAGCAATCCCTAAACTAATATAAATTAGTTTACCAGAAGTCCATGTCAAGTTACTAATCCTTGTTCTGTCTGTCATTCTGGACATGGTACTGTGTTATGATGAGATTCTGTAATATTTTCCTTTCCAGAACTTCTTTAGGTATAAAATTCCAGTACAGTTGAATCCAGCTAAAATAGCGTATTATTTTACCCGTCTGGATTAGTCAGGGTCAGATTACTGTGTGATCTTTGGCAAATGTTAGGATTTCTAGGTTTGCGTTGCCTCATCCGTGCAATGAGGGATTGGATTAGTGATCCCTTGGGTTAGCTGTAGCATTTTGAGATCATATGAGTCTGAAGTACCTCAGTTTAACAGCAGTTCAGTAAAGGCCAATGAGAATGAACTGTCACTGGTAGTTTCCTTCCTGTATAATAGCGATTAGTTCAGTCTCACAGGACCCACTGCAATTCTAGACTTCCAGCAACACAAACTGATCTGTTATGTAAAAGGGAATTGCTCTAACTTATATTCTTTGGGACATAGTTGAATGATTAACAGCCCACTTATGTCTCATTGAAGGTCTCTAAAAACCACTTTCCAAAATCTGTAAGAAAAAGATCTAAAGTAGTACCAGTATTCAGTATAGCAAATTTCAGGTCAGAGTCAAAACTGTAAGGGGTTTGTCCTGTTATTTCTGTTAACCTAAAATGCCCTAGTCATGAAACTAAAACGTTTGTAAGTTGCCACGTTGTGACTGCTTAATGAGAAATACCCTGTTATACCACATTCTCTGTATTAAAACATACAGTACATATTCTTATATCACATAAATACTGGAAAGCCCACTACTACTCTACCTTCCACGTAGAGGCAGAGATTTGTGTTTGGAGTAAAGCTGGAGCCCTGTTGTCACCACGTAGCCTTTGGCCTCACAGGTGCTTTCCTTCCACATTGAAGCAGCTAAATTTCACCAGCCCCCTTTGGATTCATCCTCTTTGTGGCCTGTAGGAAAGCAGAGCTATATCTTCAGTAACTTAGAACCAAGGAACCCTCCCAGGTGGCTGCTTTGGTACCAGAGCCCAGCGGATCTAGAAATGGAGCATCCAAAGTTGTCCTTTAGCTTTGTTTAAACCACTGCGACTTGTACCACACCAGTAATCCCCAAGTTGGCATACTGTCTTTGGGCATGCCTCTTATGTGTAGTTCCTCAAGGGCCTCAATCTGTTGTTAGGTCCACACCTTCCACATGCCTGTGGTCTGGAAGTAGGCCAGGGCACAGGCCAACAATGTTTTGTACAAGCAGGGAAAAAAACATCAGGGGGCCCAGGATGGCTAAGGCTGCATCTTTGTGTGTCTGTGCTCATTTCCACAGATAGTCTGGCTTGTCCTTTATTTCACTCTGACATTGTAATGTCAAAGTTGCAAGAGACCTTAGAGATCATCTAGTCCAACATTGTTTTTCGAAGAAGAGACAGTCCTAGAGAGGGGTTATAGTGACAGAAGTAGGACAAAAACTCCCAAATCCCAGGCTAAGGCTCTTTGTGTTATACCTTGCATCAGGGGATCTGTTCCCCCTCACTGGGGGAATGGAGAGCACAAAGGGCGTGGAAACATTTCATTTGCTCTCTAATTACCTCTCTGGGGGCTGGAAGGCTGCTGGGGAATAGGTCCTGAGCTGCCTGCATCCTGAGACTCTAGCTGCTCTTTTATTCTCTAGTGAGGAGACTATGGCATGGCCTGTAGCACAGAGGTTTTGATTGGTGCAGCATCCTTGGTTGTCTGTGTGTTCTAGGTTCCAGTGTGTACTGAGCAGCCACGGGTTGCTCCAGTGCCTTTCCTCAAGAGCCCATCTGTCAGCGGTCCTCCTGACTGTTCATCTTCTGTCTCTGCTTGGTGACCATGAGAAGTTAGCTCCTCAGCTCTGCTCGCAATCAGGTAAAAATGCATTTCTGGAAACGTAGGGGCTATCGTGGCAGAAGCAGAGTACTGTGTACTCACGAAGCTGGTAGTGCAATATATAGAGCCCTGGACCTGGAGTCAGGAAACCTAAGTTCAAATGTAGCCTCAGACATTTACTGGCCATGTAGCCCTGGGCAAGTTTAACCTCTGTGTGCATTAGTTTCATCAGCTGTAAAATGGGGGCAATAATAGCTCTTGTCTGGTCTGGTAGGGGTGTTGTGAGGATTAAATGAGAAAGTATTTGTAAAAAGAGCTTAGTACAGTGGCTAGAACATAGCAGGTGTTATATAAGTGTTTTTTCTTTCTCTTCTTTGTCCCTCCTCTCCAGTCTATCAGAACTACTCTGTTCTGTCAGAAGAAGACCCTGAGTGCCTCAGTGATGAGACTAGGTAGAGTTAGAGAGTTTGTTACCCTCAGGACGAGTGCTGCCTGTCTTAGTAGGAAAGAGGGGCGCACAAGATGCCAGATTTCAGCTGCAGAACTGTCTGAAATCTTCAGCTGTACCTGCCCTGATCCTGGTTGAGGGAACAAAGGGGTGATTACTTAGTGAAAGAAATGTACACTTTTTTTTTCCAGAAACCTGTCTTCTCCTCTTGCTGTATATGTACATCACTTCAAGGCCAGATAAAGCAGCTGTGGAGACACAGTGGTTTCAGCTGGAACAAGAGGTAAACACCAGGACTTGTTGGTTTTTCAGAAGCCACTCAAGAACTTGCTGAAGAGTTCCCAGGGGAGAAAGTCTTTCATTTCAGTCCTAGGGGAAGGAGGCTTTCATTTGTTCAGCCACAAGTGCCCAGCCCTGTTCTAAGCATTGTTGGGGAGTAATCCCTGTCAGAGAGGTCACAGTCTGTTTGGGAGACAGAATCCATTTGCATGAAGCAGTTAAGTAGAAGCCTGAGCCCATTTGTATATGTTTGAGTGCTAGTGATGGTCTTTACCTTGGCGGGTATCTCTAAAGGTGGGCTTCCTTTTTGCTTGGATTGACTATACTTCTGAGTACCTACTAGTACTCAGGGAGTACCTCCCTTTGTCCAGGTAAGCAGTTGCTGAGTTAGCTGAATCAAAGTGGAGGGCAGTCCAAGAAGCCTGGTTACTGTAGAAGGGTCCTGCTCCTGCCTGCAGAGTTTGTGGTAGGACCTTGTGTCCTTGTGCTCTCTTGTCCTAGACAGTGTGGTTCCTGGCCAAGATCATGCAGAGCCCTGACTCTCCTATCTCCATCATAGGATCTGACTGCCAGTGCAGCCTGGAGGTAAGTGGCCAGGGAATGAGAGGATGGGTAGGGCAGTACTGGGGCATGTCAGTTCTGCCCCTTGTTTACCATAGCAATCAAAAACCACATTTTGTCCATTGCTATTCCTAACATCCCTCCTCCAAACCTCTTGATGGCGCTGGCCCTCTTCAGAAAGGAGAATAATGCATACTGAGTGTTCTGCTGAACCAGCAGCAAGGGCTTGTTATGAAGGAAGAACCTTCTTCCTCCACGTGCCCGAAAATGGTTTATTCTGCTTTACAGTACAACTCATGTTTGGCTACACTTCCCAGCAGCCCTGCCACCCCCGTAGCAGTTACACAGTGATCTCCTGAATCATGCTATCAACATCGCGATCTCCCCCAAGCAGTGATGCAGTGACCCTCGACACACATGTGTGTATACATACCTCTGGAGCTTTGGTTCTCCAAGTGTGGGCCAGGGCCCCCAAGGGGTCCCTAGTATACTTTCAGGGGATCTGTGAGGTCAAAAACTGTTTCCATAATAATACTGTGATGCTTTAAATTCTAATATGGTAAATATTGGCTGCTATAACACGTAAACAAAAGGTCTTTTGGGGAAAGGGGTTATCAGTGATTCTTAAAAGTATAATAGGGTCCTGAAACCAAAAAGTTTGAGAACCACTGATAACAGAGAAAAATGCTTTTCAGTTTTTCAAATTTTTGCCCTTTTGTGGTCTCAATTCTGAATCTTCATTAACCTCCAACAAGTAGGAACTTGCCTATTCAGTGTGGCTTAGACCAGGCAGCTGGGTTGAGCCGTATCCATAAACAGAAGCACCATTCTAACTATCATTGCCATACTCAGTGAACTCCAGTGACTTCTTATTGCTCCAAGGATCCAATGGAAACTCCTCTGTGGGGCATTTAAAACCTTCACAACTTGACTGAGCTTACTTTTCTGGCTTTATTGTACATTAAGTCCCCATCTTGCACTCTTCAATTCAGCCATACTACCCTTTTTGCTGTTCTTTGCAAGACATTCCCATCTCCTATTTCTGAGCCTTTGTATTAGCTATTCCCATTCCGGGGATGCTCTCCCTCCTCCCCTCTGCCTCTTAGAATTCCTTGTTTCCTTTAAAACACTGCTCAAGGGGCAGTTAGGTGGCACAGTGTATAAAGCTCCAGCCTTGGAGTCAGGAGGACCTGAGTTCAAATGCGGGCTTAGAAACTTGACACTAACTGTTTGACCTTGGGCAAGTCACTTAACCCTGACTGCCTCACCAACAAAAAAGGGGGGGGGACCAAAAACACTGCTCAAGCATTAGCTTTTTCATGAAACCTTTCCTGTGCCCCCTTCAAAAACCAAAAAAATTACCTTATATTTGTATCTACATTTTATTTATACATATGTGTGTATATAATAGTGTATACATATACATACACATGTACACATGCATTTCTGTGTGTATAATCATCTCCCATAGACTATAAGCTTTTTGAGGTATGAACTGTTTCTTTTTTGTCTTTTGTTTACATCACAGGCATATAGTACATAGTATGTGTTTAATAAATGCTTGTTGATTGATTCATTTGTTGAAACAGTATTTAAAATGAAATCAGTTACAGGAAGCATTCTCTTCCCCTTCAGAACCAACCCCTAAATAAAAGTCCTCTGTTATCCTATAGTACTAATACCTGTTCTTCATTTTGTTTCCCAGGTAGTCAAAGCACTCATAGTGATGTTACACAGACAGTGGCTGACCATTCGAAGGTTGGAAGGCCTTGTACAGATGGGTCAGAGAAAGCAGATGGTCCGGTGTCTCCGGGACACCTTGTTGTTATTGCACAGTTTGTCCCAGAGAGACACACTATTCCATGTGCACTGCATGGATGTTCTGCACCAATATGACCAGGTGATTCCTGGTATCCAAGCCCTCCTTCGAGGCCTCCCTGACAGGACAAACTATGAAGGTGAGAGAGTGAAGCTGGGTACTGGCCACTCCTGAGAGAGATCCTCAGTCCTTGGGAAGCCTAAGGGAGGAAAAGAGTGACCACATCACCAGCTAGGAAGCTGGGAGACCTCTAGGACAAGAACCTCACTCTTTGCCTTTCTGTGCCTCCAATAGTAACCCAAGATATGATCTATTATCCCAGTAGCCCTGCAGGTTCCAATTTGTCTTTTGTAAAATGTTGCTTAACAGCCCAGCCCCTCCTATGCCCAAACACTGAGGCCTGCGGGATTTTCATCCATGTCTACAAATTCCTGAGCCAGCTATCTGGCACTCACATCTGTTGCCTGCCTTCACACCTTGCTCTGATTCAACACCAAAGCCTGGGCCCAAAAGTGACCAGATGCTAGGGGTGTTGGGGAGGGTAAGGGAGGAGAATAGAAGGGTCAGTGGGCAGGCAGGCAGTCCCTGAGGTACTGCTCAGGGGGAAAACAAGTGGCTGGCATCATAAATTCTCAACTTCATGCTTTGGATCAAGCCAATCACAACTTAATCCTTTTGTTTCTGGTTTAGAAACAGCTCTGGAAGACCTGTGCCGAACAGAACCTGACTTGGATGACCCTGACACGGACCCTAGCTGAACCACAAGGTGGTACTTAGATCACCAGTTTTTCAACTATAGACATGAATTTTACAGAGTTTTAAAAATTACACTAACTGATTAAAGTGAATGTCATTGACACTTCAAAGAATATTACTGATCATTATATTTTATCACTCTTAGCTCCTGGGTCCTTCCTAATTATGCAGTTGGAAGAACCTCTGAAGCTAGATTTATAAATTTTAGAACTGCAAGGAGCTTTAGAGGTAATCTGATCCAACCTCTTTATTTAGAGATCAGGAAACCGATGTTAAGTCACTTGCTCAAGGTGATACTCCAGCAGTAGCAGAGCTGGGCCCTGAACCTGCATCTTCTGCCTCCTCACCTATTTCTTCCCATCAAGGCTCATAGTGCCGCAGAAATCTCATCTGATATGTACACATTAAAGACAAGGAGCCCCTCCCCCAACAAAGACACTTGGTGCCCCCATTTGCAACTGAGGAGCATCTCCAGGAGACCAAGTTGAGGCTTCCATTTATATTGAAAATAAAGCAATGTCTTCCCGGTGTAACCTGTCTCTACTTTGCCCATCCCTGCATAGAAAGAGCACACCAGGGCCCCAGAAAAGTTGATGTTCCAGTTAAACACCTGTGTACTCCAAGAGGATGTGGAATCACCTTCCTTCTGCGTCCACCACAACCATCCCCCTCCCACCCTCCACCCCACATATAAATGCACTGCCCTTTAGAGCTCTGGTGGGAAACCACCGTAACTCCTAAGTGGGTCCCACCTTGATTTCCTGGAATCCCCATGGGAAGCCAGCACTAGAATGGATGCCAGTTCTCTGGTGCCCTGGACAGATGCTGGGAACGCTGCCAGTCATCACGCTGAGGCACTGCACCAATCTTTCCCCAACAGAACAACGCTGTGCCCGAGGCATTCCTGGGAGATGAGGTTCATGCCAGGTTCGGGCAGTCAAAGGGCCCAGGAGAACAGTCTCGTTCCACTAGGCTCTGGGCGTCAAGGCCTCAGGACAGGTCCTGCCATCCCAGAGCCCCCACATTCTTTCTAAGTCGGAGGAAGGCGGCTGTCGGGGAAGACCCGGCTGGCCCGGGCAGCTCTCGCTCTCCGAGTGCCCTCCAGATGACAGACAGCCCTGGATGGGAGGACGGGCAGAGGGCATGCCTGCGCCCCTCCCTGGGAGCTGGAAGGCGGAGCGGGGGCGGGGCTTGGTCCCAGCTGGAGGGTGCGCTTTCGTTTCCCTAAAATCGAGCCTGGAGAATTTCCCCTAAGTCCCGAGCCTGCCCGTAGCGCCCAGCCCGCTCCTCCGATCCGGCCGGTAAGTAGAGAACGGACCCCGCAAGCACATCCCGGGGAGGGGACCCCAGAGAGGCTCCAGGTCTGAAACCCTGCCCATGCCGGCGTGGGGAGGAGGAGCCCGGGCAATGCCGCAGCCCGTGCAGACTCTTCCGCGACTCTGCTGCACAGCCCAGCCATCGGGGAGGGCGCGAGGTGTCTCCAGAAGACCCTTCCAGCCCTAAAGCCCCCGGGCTTCTGGGCTTACCCGGCTCCAGAACCCTACCCCCCCCCCCAGCTGGCCACCGGCCCCGCTTGGAGCCGAAACCACGCCCAGCAATCCGGGCCTCGGGCTGAGTCAGCCTCCCACCCCCGCCCTGGCTCAGGGGCCCACTGACTCCCAGGGCCCCACTGACTCCCTGGGCCCTCCGACCCACCGCCCTGGGCCTTGTATGCTTCTTACTAGCCTCCCCCCCGCCCCAATCTTCTGCGAAGTCCTCAGACGTAGATCCCTCGGCCCCCTCACCTACACTATGTCGTCCCCCTACCTTCACCCCAAGTCCGTGAGCTTCAGACTCCACTGCCTCCCTTCACCTGTACTCAGTGTGTCCCCCTCTCCAAACCCGTGAGCCTTAAACAGTTCTATCTTCACCCCATCCCCCCCATGCTAGATCCATGAATTTCAGACTCCAGTGCGGCTCTCCACCTACACTTACTGTTATAGTAACCTCCACCCTGTCTATGAGCTTCAGACCCCACTGTCTCCCTCCACATTCACCATGTTCCTCAAATTCGGGTCTATATGCTTCAAACCGCGCAGCTCCTCGCCCCCTCTTCGCCCCCAGATCCATGAGGGGCATATATATATATATATATATACATACCATATATATGCCTGCATCCCACGACCCCAGCTCCCTGAGTTTCAAGCCTCTCTATCCGTTTCCCTTCACTCACTATCTTCCTAGGTCCATGGGTTTGGAAGCTGCCTCCCGTAGGCCCATGGAGACACTTGTCTTCATGGATCTAGAAGCCACAGGACTGCCATTCTCTCAGCCAAAGGTCACGGAACTGTGCCTGGTGGCCATCCACAGACATGCCCTGGAGGGGCCCCAACCTGCACCTCCAACAGGGGGCCCTTCCCAGGTGCCGCTGCCACCCCGGGTGGCGGACAAGCTCTGCGTGTGTGTGGCACCAGGAAAGGCTTGTAGCTCTGCAGCCAGCAATCTCACTGGTCTGAACACAGCCATGCTGACAGCCTACCGAAGGCGAGGTTTTGACTCTGGTCTCGTTGACCTACTCCAGGCCTTCCTTCAGCGGCAGCCACCTCCTGTCTGTCTTGTGGCCCACAATGGAGACCGCTTTGACTTCCCCCTGTTGCAAGCTGAGCTGAGCTGGGCTAGGCATGGCACAGATGCCCTAAGTGGTGTCTTCTGTGTGGACAGCATCTCGGCCCTGAGAGCCCTGGACCACTCCAGCCCACCTCGTGAATGTAGCCAAAGGAAGAGCTACAGTTTGGGTAATGTCTACACCCGCCTATATGGCCAGGCCCCACCAGACACCCACACAGCTGAGGGTGATGTCCTTGCTCTGGTCAGCATCTGCCAGGCGAGGCCTCAGCCACTGCTGCACTGGATTGACACTCATGCCAGATCCTTCAGTAGCATCAAACCCATGTATGAAGCAGGAGCTGTGACTGACCAGGGAGCTGCCTGTGATACAAAGACGAAGACTGAACGCCAGAAGCTGCGGACAGCCACCAAGTTAGCCACGTCAGGGGATACCAGCCCAGCTGGCAGGAGGAGAAGATGTAGACCAGAGGCTCCCTCCCACTCTAGGAGCATCCCTAGGGCCTCGAATTTGAACACATCCCACCTGCTGGCAATACTGGGCCCCCTGGTCATCTTAACTGTGGCAGTAGCTCTGTACTGGGTACCTTGGTCATTTTAACCATGTCATTCACATTGTCCTGAGTACCCCTTGATCTCATTGAGACTTTGGATGGGGGGAGGGGGGGATCAACTGGTATTGTCAGGTCCTCCAAGGGAGGGGCTCGTGGATATATTGTAAAACAAACTTATAAATAAAAATTTTAACATTGGCCTAGACTCCCACTATGGGAGCCTAAGGGGTCTGATCCAACAGCTCTTCTGGCCTCTGTCTTTGCTGTACCCCCACCTTCAAAAGCTTTTTGGGAGAAGATGACCAATTAGACACCCTTCCAGACTAGGCAGACTTGGACAATTGTTTTTAGTAAATCTAAAGAGGGAAGCGAGAAGGATCTGGTTACCTACGCTGGGCCAAGACCAAAGCCCTCCCACCAGTTGTCATACACAGGGCTCAACAAGGGAGACATGAGACAAAGTGGGGAGAAAACTTCTATACCTTAGCCCCAGTCTGAAGGGAGGACATCTGGCCTCAGAGCCCCCAGTCTGAAGGCAGAAAGAAACTGGCTTTCAGAGATCTCTTGATCTTAAGGGGGAAAATTACAGGGACCCCCAGATCTAATCTGACCACAGAGCTACAGTCTGGAAATCCACAATCATCCCTCAGAGAGGCCCCCCAATCTAAGCTGACCAACCTAATACCATTCCCAATAACTGGGACCCAGAAGCTCCTTTAAATCCACCACCACCTCCAGAGTTACTGAAGAAGAGTCATTTTCAAATCCATAGGTTTATTACAAATAAGAGCTTGGCCCAAACAGGAACAGGCCCCTTCACAGAACACACAGAGGCAACTGGTTACAAATGAGAGAATGAGAGTTACCAAAGGATGAGACCAGAAAAGTCCTGTGCTCTGAAACCAAATGCCCATCCCCCTCCTAGACAGGACCCAGCCAATCCACGATCAGCCTTCAGTGCCATTCCATCTAACCCCTTTCCTTTTGGGTTTTGGAAGAGGAAGGATAGGATTAACTGAAGAGGAGGAGGGGACCCAAGCTAGGTTATAGTATTTTGAAGCTAGAAGGGACCCCTTAAAAGGGACCCTCATCTCAATCCATTTCCCTCCAATTATAGAAGAATAGAGAGGGAATCTGGTTGGCCCCCTCTCCTCTGTGGCACCATCCCCTTCTGTTTCTTCCCTATCCATCCTGCACCCCACCCACCATGGGCAAGTCTGAGCATATGCTACTTGCACCTTAAATGTCATCAAAATCTCTTGCCCCCGAAAACAAACAGGTCCCATCCCAACGGCTACCAGCCCTGGGATAAGTTTAAAAAATACTAAGAGAGAACGTGGGTTGACAAACCTGAGTCTGGATGTCCTTCCTGATGAGAGAATGAATGGGAAAAAGCAGCTCAGCAAACAGAACTGAGATAAACCTAGCACCCATCTTATCTCCCTTCTCTGACAGAGGAAGGGGCAACATTTCTATCTACCTTCTTCAGCCAAATGCTGGCCAGATCTGTTTAATGACTAAAACAAACAATTCAGACCTCAGATGCAAGAGGATCCTTCCCGAATCCCAGAACACAGATAGACGCACACTCCTGGCTGACTCCAGGTTCCTCTCAGCAGCCAGGAGGGTGAAGTCCCCATCTAATCCTCTTTCCACATGGAAACTGGATGGAGAGGGAGAGCTGGGGCCCCGGCAGGGACCCTGAGATGGAAGGAGCTGAGGCCCCTAGGAGCAGAGAGTGAATTATGCTGCATCTGACAATGTCTCTTGGCCAGAACAGAGCGGATGAGAATTTTAAACAAACACCCTGAAGCTGACCTGGTCAGAGAGCCAAAGCCACTGACCACTTGATGTTGCTGCTGTCCTCTCTAAACTGATCAGCAGGGCACTATGGAGGATGTGAGTTCTGTGAGGCCTTCAGGAACCAGCACCAGGACAGGGGGCCTCTTCTGATCTTCAGGTCAAGGTCGGCAACTCATGGCACGGTGAAGAGCCGTGTGCTGACATGAGTGTTTTCATCTATTCCTTTTAACATGTGTCTGTCTCCCAAATGTCCTCCAAACACTGCCCTAACTAATGCTGGTTTCACAAGCTTCTTCCTTTTTTTCTGTGATTTGGCAAAAATCACACCAACTTATTTTCAAGAATTATCTGAGGAAAGTTTTAGGAAGTGTCGTTTCACTGTCTCTCATCCCGGCCCATATATTGTGGGGAAACAGAATGTTACAAGTACAACATACAGCTTGCATTTACTTGGGAGAAGAGAAGACGACACAGACACACATTCCCACATGCTCAAACACACAGTGATAGGCAGGAAGAGGAGGAAAAGGGGCGGGGGGCCTTCAGGGGCACAGCTCAGAAGCAACTCAATAGGCAGTCTTTGGAGGCTCCATGTATGCAGGGTTGTATGGAGGTTGGCTGATTGGGTATGGCGCTCCAGCACCTGCTGAGGAACAGGACCCCCCCCCCAGATTAGTCACAATCACATCCCCCAAGTCCAGATTCCTCCATCACAGCCAGTATAAATTTTAAAAAATCAGATATGTCTCTTAAGAAATATTGGTTATTATTTCCCATTACCCATGTGCAATTAGCAAAGGGCTAAGTAGTTTGGTGTGTCAGGGACCAGAGGGACAATGACACTGATCAGGGTCTTGGGATAAAAGGGGAAGTGGTGCCAAGGTAGTATTCCCAAACAAAGCCCCTGAACTTCAAAGGGAACAATGTTTAAAAAAAAAAAAGGTGAGGGGAATAGAATGGGGTAGTAGAGAATGATTCCTATGAATAGGATCCCAGAGGTCAAAAAATGCCACTTGGGAAAGTCACTGTGGCTGGAAGGGTCCAGGCTCTGAAATGGAGGGGAGGGGAAATGTGGAAGGATAAGGTGCACCCTTAATCTGGCTGTACTCACCAGACTGAGTCTCGTGGTAGGCAGGAGGTCCAGTAGGCTGGGCAGGGTAGGGTGGTGGGTACTGCGTTGGATAAGGCGCAACTGGCATCCCAGGCTGGACAGGCATAGGTTGGTAGCCTTGGTACATGGCCCCAGGGTAACCAGGTGGCACACCTTGCTGCTGTGGGTATGCAGAGTGGACCACAGTAGTCGACGTGGTTGTCACCACAGCTGCAAACAGAACACAGAGTAAGGCTCCTTCTTTCTTGTATTAGCTAAAGTCTAAGTCTCCCAAGACCTTCCCTATCTGTCCCAAGGTCTTCATGAAAGAGCCCATTTTTTAGGGCAGGGCCCGAGCCTGACTCATAATATTTCCCCAACACACACACACACACATACACACACACACACACACACACACACACACACACACACACACACACACACACACACACACACACCCCCCACCACTACCACCAAGTCTCAAATATGCATACAAACTCTTGTCACTGAGATGAGTAGAGAAACTATATGCAGAAATTAACAAAGCCACATACAAACACGGGCCCACAGACACAGACATGCTCACAGGACATACAGAGTTGCTCCTCTCTTTCCAACCCTATCCTGGGGCTGCTGGAAAAACTGAGTGATTCCCAGTGATTCCTGAAAATCAGGTTACAGGCCTGAGAAAATGTCAAGCTTCCTAGTTCTGTTCCACAACCAGACGCTGAAAAGGCTAATGTTGTTTGTCATAAATTAAATCATGTGGTACAGTAAGAAAGAGTAGGAAGCAGGACAGGACACAGCAGGCCCTGAACAGGGGACAGGGATGGGCAAGGAGATACTGATGAGCACAGAATGCCTCACAGCTGGCCAAAACTCAGGACAAAGAAGTGGGCATAAGAAGGGGACAGAGCAAGGTGAAGAGATAGGCCAACAGATGGACACAGAGGTGGGCAGAACACAACAGAGAGTGACATAAGACAAAGAAGGGAATACAGAAACAGATAAGCATGGGAGGGGGAGAGCGAGGGCATAGAACACGTATGCACGGTGTACTAATCTAAGTCATCCAGGGGTATGAGAAGTCTAGGCAGCTAGATGCTGAAGTGGATAGAGGAAGGACCTGAGTTCAAATCTGGCCTCAAACACTCACTAGCTGTGTGACCCAGGGCAAGTCATCTAACCCTGTTTGCCTCAGCTTCCTCATCTGTAAAATGAGAAGGAAATGACAAACCACTCCAGTATCTTTGCCATGAAAACTGCAAATGCAGTCACGAAGAGTCAAGACACATGGTCCTAACCAAGTATCAGTGCCCAATAGACTATCTAACATACATGCGCACGTATGTGCACACACATGCGCATGCACACTCACTCACACACACACACTCACACTCACACACACAATGAATCTTTTGGCTAATGTTAGGTCAGAGGGTGAAGGAAAGAGGAATGTTAAATGGAAACAGGGAAAGGAAAATGAAAGGAATGGATCCAGGAAAACATAATGAAACTAGTCTGTCTATTCTTGGCAGATGCCTAGATCATAATGCTGTACACACAGTCAGATACGGTTCCTGTATAAGGACGGTGTTATTATTTAACTGTTTTTTTTTGTTATTATCATTTTAAACAGAAAAGGGTTCAGTTTGATTGGAGAAACACATTTACACAAATAATTATAATGTAAAAACAAAAAACTTATCTTTTTTTTTAATGAGGAAGGGATGGGGAAATGGGATGGAGTTAGGGGTAGAGAGAATTGATGCAGTGGGGAAGAGGTAGGCAGGTAGAAATGGTAAAGGGTGGAAAGGTAAGAGAGAAATTAAAGTTATGGGGGACATGAATGGATTTGGAGGTAGGGAAAATGGTTGGGGTGGAAGACATAAGGGTCTGGTGAAATGTATAGGGGACAAGGACATGAATGGGAAAAGAGAATGGATGATAGAAACAGAGGTTGGACAAGGGACAGCAATCAGGACTGGGAAGGGACACACTGGAGGATGGGGAAGGAATGGAATTCCAAAAGACTGAATCTGTAGGGATAAGAAAAAGGTGAAAGAAAAAGGAGGAGAGACTAAGGCTAAACTCACGTCTGGGCCTTCGGCACATCTTGTACAAACAGCAGCAGGAACACGTTAAACAGAGGATGATGGTGACCACAATGAGCACAAAGATGGTTGCTCCAATGCCCACGAATGTCCCGAAACTGAGGGGAAAAATCAAAAGGAAGACTAACTTATGGACTTGATCTCTTAGGACTTGCAATTACCCTGCGCATAGTTCTCCCCCAATCATCTGATCATGACCCAAAGATACCCAGTACAGAGAATACCTACAGTATTGGGGCCCACAAGACTTATTAGGCAGCAAGTATACCCACAGTGCAGTAACCAGCTATGCCTATTCCATCCATTCATTCCACCATTTCTGACCACAGAAACTTCTATTTTCTCTGCTTTCCAACAGCCTTTATACCAAATACCACTAATCTAATACCTGCCACAAATTGCTCCACTGTCTCCTACAGACTGTGAGTTCCCCGAAGGCAGGGCCTGGGTCTGATCCTCCCACAGAGGGAGGGGTGAGCGCTATATTTAGTCCAGAGAAAAAGAGAAAGCACTGAACCGGGAGGGTTAAGTCCAGAATAAAATATTTAGCCTCTTGAGTCTCATTAATGAAAGGAGAGTTGGAGGTGGGGTTCCCCCAAATATGAGGGCTGAAGAAAGCATTTTATCCAGCTGTCAAATAATGTAAGAGTCTAAGGAAGGAAAGACAAGAACACAAATAACTGATGCAAGGAACAATGTGATTAGAGCAAAACGGATACTCAGGTCAAATGCTCTAAGAAATCTTTAGAAGATACTGTTCAGCTGGGAGCTAGGACTCAGGAAGGCTTCCAGGTTGGAAGGAACCCCTAGAGATGCATTCAGGAGGCCTCTTCAGAGCATGCCCCCTCCCCCCAAGTTATGATATGTACATTATATCTTTCAAAAAAATACAGGGTTGAGGGGCAGCTAGGTGGCACAGTGCATAGCGCACCAGCCCTGGATTCAGGAGGACCTGAGTTCAAATCCAGCCTCAGACACATAACACTTACTAGCTGTATGACCCTGGGCAAGCTTAATTTAAAATTTAATTTTTTTCAACATTCATTTTTATGAGATTGAGTTCCAAATTATTCTCCCTCCCTCCCCTCTCCCCAGGACTGCAAGCAATCTGATATAGATTATACATGTGCAATCATGTTAAATATATTTCCACATTAGTCATGTTGTGAAAGAAACAGAATAAAAGGCGGAAAACCATGAGAAAGAAAAAAAAAGTGAAAACAGTATGCTTTGGTCTGTGTTCAGACTCCCTAGTTCTTTCTCTGGATGTGGAGAGCATTTTCCAACATGAGTCTTTTGGAATTGTGTGGGGTTACACAGCTAGTATGCATCCAAGGTTGGGGTTCAACTCAGGTCTCCTGAGTCCAGGTCCAGTGCTCTAGCCACTGGGCCCCCTAACTGCTTCTGGGTGGCCTGGCAGCTAATAGGTGTTTAATGAATGTTTATCCCCTTTGCTTCCCTTTTCCCTAGAATGAAAATGGACAGTTTGGCTGGGCTGCGCCAAACCATGAGGAATTTTGAAAACCAAAATAAGAAATTTGTACTTTAACAATCAGGAGCCTCTGATTATGTTAGGAAAATGATTTGGGCAAGTGACATGCAGGGCAAGTCATCTGGAAAGGAGGGAGGATGAAGTCGGGGAGACCAATTAGGAGGCTAGTGTAATAGCCCAGGGGAGAGGTTATGAGGCCCTGAACCAGGGGGTGGCAATATGAGAAGAGAAGGGACATGTTTCCTAAGATAATGTGGAGATAGAATTGACAGGACTTGGCAACAGACTGGATGGGGGGAGGGTTGTTAAGTGAGAATGTGATTCCAAGATTAGGAGACAAAGTGACCATTAACAGAGACAGACAAGTCAGGGGGAAGATGAGTTCACTTTGAGGAATGTTGGATTTGAGGTTGCTGATGGAGCTAGAACCAGGACCAGGGACAAGCGCTAAGAATAGAGGAGAGGAGAGGATGTAACTCAATAGATTAGGGAATTTTCTGCATAAAAAGTGACTACAAAAGCTACACAGGTAGACTTAATCAACAAGGAAAAGAGTGCAGCGAGAGGATGTACTTGCTAAAGGCCTTAGAGAATGGTCTCCAAAGTGGGCAATCAATCAATCCATCAGGTCATGGGATGAAAAAGTAAAACTTGTTAACACTTATTTTCATTCTAAAAACAAGAAATGAATTAAGCTTTACTAATATTGACTATATGTGCTGATGCTGACATCAGCATTAGGCTCTCTCTCATACACACACACACACACACACACACACACACAACACACACACACACACACACACACACAACCACCGGCCATGTAGAGTCTGCAGGGCATCCTAAGGAAAGAGCAGGCATGCACACAGTGCACAGAGGCTTACTGTGGCATGCTCATTCATCCCATTCATTCATCCAATGGAAGATCATACTAATAATGTGAGCACAAGCTGACAAAAGAGAACACAGCAGAGCTGACACATCTTACCAGCCTCTTATCAGCCACAAGGATGATCTAATCAACTCCCACAAGGTCAGCCAAAAGAAATTTCTAAGTATCACGAAGCTTATTTGAAAGATGGATTTATATACACTATCATTAATGATGAACTCCCCTCCAAAGTCAATGTTGTACCATGAGACATTCATTAATGGCAGCATGAAGACATTTAAAGTCAGCTTTTATTTCAGAAAACAGTATCTGTGTCCCCTAGAAAAACTCTCATACGTGCACACTTAGAAAACCTGGGAACATAATCTGTTTAACAATCTTCAGCATTTCAATAGGTTTTGAACGCATTCGTTAAAAATCTAAAAATTCAACACCTTTCTATCAGTTTGCAGGAAGTGATTGATATTTATGCCCACAACCTTTGAAACACAACTTTCTCCACATGTTTACTCTGTTAATATAACCTCTTTTACCCTCCCACTTGATGCATAACCTCTAGATACACTCCTTTAAAGCCTTAAAACATACATCCTATTCTAGATACTCTTCCCAACCCTTTCCTGGCCCAACTGTCTCTACCTGTTGGCCTCTTTTTTCTCACCTCTCATTCATTTCTCAAGCCTTTGCAATCTTTGCTTATGGCCTCCTAACTCAGAAACCAGCTTTTAGACTTGGCAATTATTAGATGGTTCTCTCCAATGTTACCAATCATCTTTCAGTGGCCAAATCCACAAACCAGTTTCTCAGTCCATCTTACTCTTGACCTCTCTGCAGCATTTGATACTATGTGAGTTCCCTCACTCCTAGAAATCGTCCCCTTTCTCTGGGTTTTCGTGACATTGCTTTCTCCTAATTCTCCTCCTTCCTAGAAGATTCCTCTGCAAGATAATCATGCTTATAAGAGGTGTAACTGTAAATCTACCTCCTGTAGGTTCAACTATTATAATAATAATGATAGCAGCTAACATTACAAAGCACACTAACATTTATATAGGCACTGTGCTAAGTGCTTTACAATTATTAGCTCATTTGATCTTCAGAACAACCCTTAGGAGGTAGGTGCTATTATTAACCCTTTTTTACAGTTGAGGAAACTGAGGTAAACAGGTACAACAACTAGCCCGGGGTCATCCAGCTAGAAAGTGTCCAAGGCTGGATTTGAATTTGGGTCTTCGCAATTCTAGGCCCAGCACTCTATCCACTGTGGCACCTAGCCACCCCTACATTTCCAGCTCCGAGTGTGTCTCTTGAACTCTAGTCCCACACATCATTGATGGGGTGCTTGTGCTTGGACCCCAATTTCTCCCTAGCCTCAGAAACACTGTCTCTGGCAGTTTTACCCCCAGCCCAAGGACAACGTACCTAGCAATTACTCATGAGCAGGCCCCAGTAAGCCACTACCCTTATCTCTCTCCTCGGTGCAGTTACAAACAGAATCTGAAGGCATTATTAGTTTGAACGGGCTTTGCACTGGGTCACAAAGATATACTTACCCACTGGACTATCTATACTACTGCCCTACCTCATTATCTACTTCCTGGACTACTCATTATCTGTATTCTAGACCTCAGACACATGCATACTTCCTACATCTATCCTGTCAAACAAGACATTGACTGGTGACAGACTGAACAACTCTCAGTTACCCCTGACCTCTAATTAACTTAGTGACATAGCAGGCCTACCACACCTCCCCATAATCATCTCAAACTCAACATGTCCAAAGCAGAACTCATCATCTTCCCCTCAACCCCCAATATCTTTGTTAGGGGTATCACCATCCTCCCAGGCACCTACGAGCACAATTTTACAATCATCCTTCACCCCTCAGTCTCTCTCTCCCATATCGAATCAGTTGAAAAATCTCGTCAATGCTACCTCCACAGCACCTCCTGCACCTGTTCCCTTCTTCCTCTTCACACCAGAACCACGTTGGTGGAAGCCCTCACAACCTCTTGCCTGAATTATTGCAATAGCCTCCTAACTTGTCTCCTTGCCTCCAGTCTTTCCCCTGTCCAATCATCCTCAGCAGAGCTGCCAAAATAATCTTTCTGACCATGTTGCGTCCTCTACCCTAAAACCTTCAGTGGCTCCCTCTTGTGTCTAAGATAAAATACAAACTCGTTTGGTCCTCTACAGTCTGGCTCTGGTCTGTCTCTGCAGGCTTATGGCATACCAGTGGTTTTGCATGGAGTAAGTTCTTCAATTCTTGCTGACTTGACTTCATTCTCCTTCATGAGATCTTCCTGCCATGCAACCTTCCAACCAGATCTCCTACTCTATCCCTGAAGCTGTGCTGAGTGGTGAGAGCTTGCTAGCTCTGGCCAATCCTAGCCACCCCACCAGATCTCCCTCTCACCTTCCATGCTGCTGCCCCTCCCCATGGTAAATCCATGCACACAGTCCACATCCTCCCATCCCCTGCTTCCCTGGACATACCCCATATATCCCACACAAGGATCCTTCAGATGCAGCCTATGACATACCATCTAACTGTCTACCTAGCATCCTGCAGCCGCTATAGGTCTGTCCCAGACTCCAGCTAGGAATGTTGCTGGTCCTCAAAGTGAGGGTCCATTTCATCAGCTTATTTCCAGAAGTCCTGCCCTGCAGAGCTTCTGCTCTTCTATTTACTACCTGGTGAGCTACAGCATAACTGGGCTAGAGGATATGGGTGTGGGTATGGGAGAATTTCTGGGATTAAGATGGGATGTCTTCTGATCAAGTTCTTTTCTTTTTGAAAAAATTTTAAATAAAATGAAACAAAATTAATTTCTAAAAATTAACCCCAATCTGCCTTTTCTATTTCTTCCCTCTCCCCACTGAAAAAGAAAAAAAACAAAAGCCCTTGTAACAAATATAGTCAAGCAAAAGTAACTCCTACACTGGTCATGGCCTAATATAACACAATATAATATAATATACACATATATGTGTATATGTATATGCATATATATGTAATACGTGTATTGTTAAAAATTATTTCTCTTGGTAATCTCTGTCTTGGAGACTCAGAGTTCCACCCTGCCAGCCTTCTGTCCAAAGTTGTTCAGAAGGACATCTCTGATAATGAGATAGCATTGAATCTTGGTCAAACTCCAACCCAGGCCTGAATTGATTTTATCCTATTAAGGTTTGGGTGAAGACAGACTTCCAAGACTGGGGGTAGTATTCCCTTTGGGCGATACTGGCCCCCGTGGACTGTAATCTAAGGCACATACTCAAGACTGTTCTTCTTTCCAGAGTGGAAATGTAAACTTCTTCAGAATAGAGATTATCTCATTCTTTGTCTATATATCCCCAGAACCTAATATAGTGTCTGGCATATAATAGGTGCTAAATAAATGCTAGTTCAATGGCCAATCTGGAAATATTTTGCCCAACTTCATGGCCAATGGGTATTGTATTTCTTGCCTTCTCAATGGGTGGAGGAGGGGTGGAGAGGAGAGAATTCAGAAATAAAAATAAAATAGAACTTCCAAAGATAAATAAGTGCTCATGGGTGGATTGTGCCTGAATATGATTGACTAGAAAGAGGTTACTTCCAAAGAATCATAATTTTCTTAGTTTTGACCTTACCTACTTTCCCCACCCCAATCTCTACCCTGTCAGGGGTTTTCTCAGATTTGTGTTTACCAAGAATCATGAAGTCAGCTCAGTTTTATTAACTGTGGGAAGCTCTCCCCCGGAGAACTCATAAACATGAACAGAACAGAACAGAACAAAAATTCTGACCACCCTAGGATTTGGAGTTTTGAAGACCTAGACTGAAATCCTAGTTCCATTGCCTTGGGCACATCCTCTCTCTCTGGTGCCTCAGCTGCCACTATCGTTAAGGTAGAGGAAGACAGGACTATCCAGCTGACATTCCATGTCTCTGTTTTTTCAACTTTAAAATGAGGAGGTATGAGTAGAACATCTCTAAATCTATGACGCTCTTATGTTTCATTTTTCCATCTCTTGATACTATGAACTCAGAATCCCTTAGTTCCTTATGAACTTAGAATACCTGCCATTTCTGCATTTCTCTTTTGTAAAATAATAAATGTTATAGGTAGCTTTGGTCTTTACATTACTTTAATTTCCATTTCCCCAGCAATGGTAGTGAGAACCCAACATACCACTGTGGGTCCCCTTGGTTTGTGTCAGGTACAGGAAGGCCCACAGGAACTATGTACTACTGCTTTAAAAAAAAGCATGTGAACAGGCTGAATTTGGGGGGTGGGGGTATCAACCTACAGCTGATCAGGTGGAAGGTGGGGCTAGCTGGTGCACTCCTCTTTCATGGTTTGAAGTTTTGCTATTATAAAATCTGGATTAAAGAAAAACAAAGTCAGAACTGGCTTTGTCTTTAGTTTTGGAGAGAACTGAGTAGGATAATTTGTTGTCAATCCCTTTTAGGACTGGTTTTTATTTTCAACTGGTTTGTTGCTAAGATAGAAAGATCATTGGCTTTGGAATCAGAGTTCCTGAGTTCAAATCCTGCCTCTCTCACTTACTACCGGCATAGCCTTGGGCAAGTCACAGGTCCCTTTCAGCTTTAAATCTATGATCCTATAATCAATCCCTTGTAGCAAAGAACAAAAAAGAGGAAAACTAATCATTATGTCAAAATTCTGAGTTAAACAGAGGGCTCCACACCCCTAGTCTCCTACCTCAGCAAAGAAGCAGGGCAGTGGGGGGGGGGAGGGTGGTTCCCTCTCATACCTCTTCTTTGGGGCCAAGCTAGTGTTCTCATCTGAGCTTACTCCTCTTTCTCCATGTTATGAAACACATACGGTCTTCCTCCTCATTCTTAACAGTGAAAAGACCTAAGTTTGAGACCCACCCACAGGCTTCCAGCATCTGTCTCCACAGGCCCATGGGAACACAGGGTCCCAAGACTGAACTTGCCTACCTCGACTCATCCAGATTCTGTTCCAATTGGTTACTTAAGAAAAATGCCTTTTATACGCAGGGTAAACCTCAAACCTGAGGCCCAGGAAGGGTGGGTCTGAGCTTGAAGTCATGTCTAAATCACCAAAAGAACAAAACCGAGGCTTCAAGTTAGCCTTGCCTCCGAGAAGACGGGCCAAGATGCTGGGCTCCACTTCCTCAAACTCTATTTCAGCCCGGCAAGAGGGCTCACACTTTCCCTGGGGTTAGAATGACCAGGGCTAGAGAGTCGGGGAAAGCCTTTTCCCTCCACCCTTTCCCAAGGGCCTTTTCTTCAAACTGCTTCGAACCAAACAGAACTGGCTCTTACCACTTCAGGCTAGATGGGTACCAGCAATTTCTAGGATAAAACATAATCCAGGGGGCAGCTAGGTGGTACAGTGGATAGAGCACCAGCCCTAGTGTCAGGAAGACCCAATTTCAAATCCGACCTCAGACACTTACTAGCTGTGTGACCCCGGGTGCTGCCTAGCAAAAAACAAACAAACAGAATCCAGCCTTGAAGGCCAGCCTCCAACATTTTCATCCCCACAGGTCCTGAGGGATCCCTTAGAGCTGAGACATACCTGCTCATGACTTCCCACACTGTGGCCCCCCGGGCCCTGAAGAATCCCGTCAGTGGCCTTGCTCAGTTTCCAAAGTTCTGTAAACACCTCAAATCCCAACTTTGACTGTTCCACTCCCTTTCTGGCCCCTCTGGGTTAGTCACTACAATCTGCTGATTGTCAATGGCCCTCCTCCTACCACATCCTTTCTCACTTCCTCACCATACAGCAAAGCCCAGCTGTGACGTACCTGCTTACTACAAGAGAGACCTGTCCTAATAAAGGTGGGTCTGTGATATGTTACTGGGGCCGTATGATTTTCTTTTCTGTTTTCTCCTCCTCCTACCTTTCCTAAAGGGTCAGGGTCCAGTCAGAAGTGTCCAGTCACTGAAAACAGTTTGGCCTGGGACCTGTCACTGGGACCTTGGCACAGGGGCACTTGTCTCACTGAACAGATGCCTCCTGGCTGGATTCTGTTCCTCGACAAAAGCGAGGAGGGGAACACTTTCAGAAACCCCAAATCTCTTCTTCACGCCTTTAGTTCCCCTGTCTTCAGCTCTCCAACTGTAAAAAATGAAGTATTAGACTAGGTGGCCTCAAAGGTACCTTCCAGAGAGATGAATGATCTATGGGCCTGAGTTCCAGGCTTTCCCTAGCTGCCCCAATTCAACCAAATCCAACCTTTTTTTTTTTTTAACACACTGACAGAATAAGGTCCTAGGCCTCTCCTGAGTGACCTACCAAGCTTCCTTTAGCAGAACCTCTTCTGGAGCTAGAAACTGGGAATGCTCAGAACCTCATCCACATCCCACCCAGCTCCATTTGGGAAGGGGAAGGTATTTTCTTCCCTCCCCTTTCTTTCCACACTCAAAGATCAGCCTCAATCTGGCCTGGTCCACAGGAGGCACATGGACAGACAGACACCTTTGGTAGAGGCCCTGGTTACTCTTTCAATCTTAGGATAAAAGATTCCTCCAGTCACCTCACAATATGTTCCTGTTTCCCTACAGAAGGAACTGGTCTGTTTCTTTCTAAAATTTACATTTTTTTTAATGAAAAAAAAAATCCATTTTCTCTCTCCCATCTCCCCTTGAATAAAAAGGGGGGGGGTGATGAGGAGAATGTGGTCTATTTAAAAGAAGCTTCAAGCTAAAGGATTTTTGACCTTGAACAGAACAATCAAATTCCAAGGGGATTAGGTAGATAGAGGGTTATTCCACACCTTGCAAGGTATCCCTTTCCCTACCATTATCCCTAAGCACCCCCCCCAACTCCCCATCCCTGGGTGTGTCAGTAGCCAACTGTGCTATCCCACAGTGCCATCCAGGTACCAGAGCATCTCTCCTGCACCCCAGGAAGTAGGTACTGGAAAAAAGCAGTCACTTTTCAAGGGAAGCAGCCCTAATTCACCAATGTCTCTCCACTTATTTATATGGAAAGCAACATTTGCCCAGGCCATTGCCACCATAACAACACTCTTGATTCAAAAGGATGGTCCTTTAAAAAGAAGCATGGAGAAATTAACCCTTGGGGGTGCTCTTCCATTGGCAAATTTTAAGCTGAGCATTCCAGCCAAAGGTGTGGGGAGACTTTGCTTAATTATTCCCGGATGTCTCAATACATGGAACCAAGCTAAAGAACACCCTGAGGGGCACTATCAGCTACATTCCTATACACAAACGCACAGCGTGAGACATACAAAGAAACACGCATAAACAAGAAGACATACAAGGACAGACAGGCGCAAGCGAGCCAAGAGGGATACACGCTGACAGGCACACAGATACCCATGCTCCCCAAACTTACCCCATCTTTGTCCCTACTACATGCTGAAGCACTTCCTATAATCTTCCCCTTGGGCAGCCGGCACCGTCTCTCCTCTCCTCCCCTTTCAGGGAAAACGAAAGTAAACACGTGCGCCCGCAGTTCCCCAAAGCTGCCTCAATTCAGCCCTCTGACGGACGTCGGAGGAAAAGCCCCAGACTGAGTCTCGGCTCTCAACACACCTGGGCATGCTCGAGGAGCCTCAAACTGACACATGCGCCTTCCTTCCCGCCCCCAGGGAGGCAACACGGCAAAACAATGCATTCATTAAGTCCCCTTTCAAGGATAAGACATCCTTTCTGACGTGGGTGGGTTCTAATTTCCCCCAAAGCACTATCTCAACCTTTCCTTGTAAGACTCTGCTCCCTGGCTCCTTGTAGTTATGGGGATCCCTGTCTCCATCTAGCCTAGCCCTGTTTTGGCCCAGGGGCCAAAGCCTAGAGCCTTGCCTTAGTTCAAAGCCTAAAGCCTAGATACAGCCCCAATCCTGGGCTCAGAACCCAGCCCCTAAACAAGTGCCTACCTAGGGTCCAACCCGAATCCCAGAACCCAACCTAATGCCTATAAGTCTAGAACCCAGACAAGGTCCCAAAATCCAGCCCAAGACCCAGAACCAAGCTCAGAACTTCAGCCTAGATCATAAAAGCCAGAGCCTAGACCTGGCCAGCAAGACAAACCCTAAAGCCCAAAATCCAGCCCAGCCAGAGAATTCTTTACATAGGCAGATCTTATCTCCCTAATCAGTGAGGTCTCCCCTGTGAAGGCCTTCATCCAAATATTTCTCTATCTCCTTCAAGAAGGTAAACTCAACTGCAGATCTTAGTGCCCCAATATTTGGGGCTAGGTGGGACGCTAGAGAGTATATAAATCTACTGCCTAATTTTACAGATGAGAAAACTGAGGCCCAGAGAGAGGAAAGGACTAATAATATGATAATAATATTAATAATGATATGCCATTACATATAATATATAATATATAAAGATTACTCTCAATTTCCAATTCTTCGCTACTGCAAAAAGAGCTGCTATAAGTATTTTTGTACAAATAGGTCCTTTGCCCTTTTCTTTGATCTCTTTGGCATACAGACCTAGTAGTTCACTTGTTGGGTCAAAGGGTATGAAGTTTTATAGCCCTTTGTGCATAAGTACAAATCATTCTTCAGAATGGTTTGACCAGTTCACAGTTCCACCAACAGTGCACTAGTGTACCTATTTTTCCCCATCCCCTCCAGCATTTGTCATTTTCCTTTTCTGTCATGTTAGTTAATTTAATAAGTATGAGGTAGTATTTCAGAGTAGCTTTAATTTGCATTTCTCTAATCAATGGTGATTTAGAGCAATTTTTCTTGTGGTTATTGATAGTTTTGATTTTTTCTTCTGAAAATGGCCTGTGACTATCCTTTTTTATCCTTTGTTTATCAATTGGGGAATGGCTTGTATTTTTATAAATTTAGATCAGCTCCTTATATATTTATTTATTCTTTTTGGTCAGGCAATTGGTATTAAGTGACTTGCCCACAGTCACACAGCTAGTAAGTGTTATGTGTCTGGGGTCAGATTTGAACTCAGGTCCCCCGAACTACAGGGCTGGTACTCTAACCACTGTGCCACCTAGCTGCCCCGATGCTTATACATTTGAAAAATGAGGCCTTTATCAAAGAAACTTGGTGTAAATTGTTTTCCCTAGTTTCCTGCTTTCCTTCTAATTTTGGCTTCATTAGTTTTGTTTGTGCAAAAGTTTTTTTTTTATTTTATGTAATCAAAATTATCCAATTTACCACTCATGATCCTCTCTATCTCTTGTTTGGTCATAAACTCTTCCCTTATCTATATAGATCTGACAGGCAAATTTTTCCATACCCCTCTCCTCAATTTACTGATATATTACCCCTTATGTCTAAATCATTTATGCACTTTGATGACATCTTGGTACATAGTGTGAGATGCTGGTCTATGTTTAATTTCTGCCAAACTGCTTTCTGGTTTTCCCAACAATTTTTGCCTTCTCAGGCAGTGGGAAGAGAGGCAAGAGGGAGGAAGAGAATTTGGAACTCAAAAATTGTTTAAAAATGAATATTAAAAATTTTTAAATATAATTGGGAAATACTTAATATAATAAAATATATTAAAAATAAAAATAAATGAAAACCGTATGAGATGCAGATTTGTAATTTTATATATAATCCTCAGGTTCTGCTCTGTCTGGAAATTATTGATTTTTTTAATGTTTGAATCAGAATAAAATTTTTAAAATAAATATTGAAAAAAAAAAGAGGGACAGCTTGTTCTGACAAACACAACTCATGCCAATAACCAGAAATATGGGATGATGGCTAAAGAGACAGGTGATTTTAACAGGATACGCAAAAGATAGGAGGAACATAAAGCTATAGAACAAATACATAAGTTTAGCACAGACTAAAGTGAGGCTAAAACCCAAAATGAGCTGATGCTTAGGCAACACTTTAGGATAACAGAAAAGGATACAGGTTTTTTGCATGCCTTTTTTTTTCCCCCTCAAAGCTTTGGAGGAAGTAAGAAAAGAGAGCACCATTACTTGAAACAGAGAGCACACTCTTAACAGATTGCAGGGTAGTGAAGTAACTTTTCTCCAGAAAAGAAGAGTGGCCTTTAAACTGGGAGAGACAAAAGAAGAAACTAAAGCCTTAGATGAAGAACAATCAAAAGCTCTTCGAACCTGAGTTCAAGTCTCCAACCTGTAGATAAATTTATTTTATTTTCAACTCAGGGAACAAAACAAACATTTCCATAAGAGGAGCGGGTCAAGCAGGGAGGATAATAGGGATGAAAGAAAAGAGAGGCTGAAAAAGAAAATAATGAATAAAAATAAGATGGGGGGGAATTTACAAATAGTAGTTATAATTTTGAACATGAATGGGATGTTTATAGCAGCTCCCTTTGTGGTGGCAAAGAACAGAAAATTACGGGGATACCCGTGAATAGAAGAATGGTTTTGCATGAAATGATGAAGAGTGAAAATAAATGGAACCAAGAGAACATTGTGTACAGTAACAGCAATATTGTTTTAAAAACAACTTTGAGTAACTAAGCCCTTTTGACTATTATAAAAACACAAATACATAAAATTAAAGGACTATCTGCATCCAGAGAAAGAATAAATTAGAAGAATGTATAGAATAATTTTATAGATATAGATATAGATATAGATATAGATAGATATCTATTTGCATCTAATGATAGCCATATCTCTAAGAGGGGAAGGAAGGTAGGAAAAAAAAGAAAAAGAAATATACATGATAGCCTAGATGAATTATACCTCAATATGCTAAAAACCATTAAAGTTGATGCAGTTTAGGGGTTCAGGGGTCCTGGGACCCCAAAATCACAACACGAGGGTCCTGCCCAAAAGAATTAGACCCAAGCTTTCTTTCAGCCAAAGACAAGGTTTAGTAGAACATCAACATCATACTGGGCAGACTCTTAAGGAGTCTGAACATTAGTAAGCTATTGGCTAGATTTTAGGAATCTGAGCAGTGGCTAGATTATAAGAACCAGAGCATCTTAATGGAGACAAGATGGACCTTATATACAGAAAGCCTGTGGGAGGGATCTAGGAGTGGCCAAGTAGTTAGGCGGTGACTGGAGGAGGGGCCTAAGGAGATCTGGTGGGCCTAGCTAGGATTAAGTGTGGGAAATGGCCAGGGGCCATAGGGAGGTAGGCAATGGAGGGGAGATTGGATGTAGCCACAATGAAAGGCCAGTTGATGGGATTATAGCCTCGGGTGACCGTCAGAGATTTGTCCAAGTGGGAAAGTCCAGAGTTTTTCCTTTCTAGGGCCCCCATCCCAACCCCATCAGTAGTGACCTTCAAGGGGTCACAGAGAATTTAGATGGCACCAGAAGACCAGAGATGAGAAAAATATCTTAATTTTCTAAAAGGTCAATTTTAGAAACTATATAATTCTTGACATAAATCCCCAGCAAAATACTGAATGGATTATTAAATGTATGATTCATGAGCCTTTAAAATGAGAAGCAGTGATTACTAGTAGCCAGCATTTGTTCACAAAAAAGTTACGTCAGGTATAACATAATTTACCTTTCTTTTTGACAGATTAATTTCACTAGATTGGTAGATCAGGTGAATGCAGTGAGTAGAAGAATTTCAGGAAGGCATCTGATCAAGTTTCTCCTAATACACTAGTAAACAATATGGAGAACAATATATGGGACAAGAGTACAATTGTACGGATTAAGAACTGGTGGGTGGAACAGCCAAAGCCAGAGAATCCTTTAGGATGGAAGCCATCCTGGAAGCAGGTTTCTACAAACTGCAGAGGCGGAATGTACAGGGATGATTTAGCACTAGGCAGACTACAAGGGTGCAGGAGACAGGCAGTGTCAAGGTGGGAAAGAAGAAAAGTCAGATATAATTCTTGACTTGTTGGCTGTTGGGTCACAAGCACAATTATGTATTGTTGCTGATTTTTTAAAGCTTGTTTTGCATTTTTCATCACTCCCACCATCCCCCTTCCTATACTCCTGCAAATAAGCAGGTTTTAGTCCCCACCCATTTACTAAACCTCTAAAGTCATCAATTATTTCTTAAATGTTAAGTCCCAAGACTTCTTCCTCAGTCATTAACTTCTTGACCTTTCTATGGTATTTGAGACTGTTCACACTTCTTACTAGTCTCTTCTCTTTTAGCTTTTATGGTATGGGCCTACTCTGATTCTCCTCTGATATTTCAGATAAATCTCTCAGGCTCCTTTCACTGGTTTATCACTCTCTCCCCTCACCCAAAACCAAGAAGCCTTTCCTGCCTTCCCTCTGAGATTATCTTGTGGCTACAAAGTTGTTTACATGTTATCTCCCCCATTAAACTGTGAACTCCTAGAGAGCAGGGACTGTTTTGTTGTGTTTGGTTTTTCACCCTTTTTTTGTATCCACTGTGCCTGGCACATAGTAGGCACTTAAGAAATGCTAGCTGACTGATTAAATCTAGGCATTCCTCAAGGCTCTCTCCTCTTTTATTCCCTGTTTCTGTGATATCATTTATTCTCATAGTTTCAAGGCTCTGTCCTTCACCTTTTTTCCTTCTCTTTCCCTTAAGTAATATAATTTATTCTCATAGTTTCAATTATTCCCTCTCTGTAGAACACACACACACACACACGGCTCTGAGATACAATCCCATGTTTCTAAGTCCATCCAATTCAATACAGTTAAGTAAGCATTACTGTGGACTTCTCCACCTGGGTGTCCCACTACTACCCTGAACTCATTATGTCTAAAACTGAACTCATCTCCTGAAAAATATTTCTTTCCTTCTAGTTTTCCTGTTTCTTCCAGGGCCCCAAGTTTGTCCTCATCTTTGACTCTTCCCCTTTCCCCACCTTACTGCATCCAATCAAACACCAAATCTTGAGTTAACCTTGACCACTCTAATTCAGCACCTCATTACCTTTCTCCTAGACTATTATCATGCTCTCCTACCTAACTCATCTCCTTAGCCTAGAAGCTTTCCCTAGCAGCCCAAATAATCTTCTTAATGCACAAATCAGACCTCTGCTCAAAAACTTTCTGGGGCTGCCTACCACCCAAAAGATAAAATATAGATGTCTTAAGTTGGCATTGAAGAATATCTATAATCTGGCCCAACCTACCTTTCAATGCCTATCTCACCTTTCTCAGTGGTGACCCCAATTCTGGCCCTCATCACCTCCCACTTGACCTACTGCAGTGGCCTGTTCACAGGTCTACCCACTCACATGTCTCTCCCCACTGCAATCTATCTTCCACTCAGCAAAGTGATTTGCCTAAAACACAGGTCTGACCATGTCATAAACACCCTGCTCCCCCTACTCAAGAAACTCTAGAGGCTCCCTATCAGCCCCAGCATCAAATATAAAATCCTGTTTAGCATTAAAAGCCCTTCATAACAGACCCCCTACTTTACAGTTTTGTTACATCTCATATTGACACAGCCTCCTTGCTAGCCTTCAAACAAGACACTCCATCTTTTGGCTCTGGGCATTTTCACTGGCTGCTCCTCAAGCACAGAACACTCTCCCTCCTTAACTTAGCCTCCTGGCTTCCCTGGATTCCTTCAAGTTCCTGCTAAAATCCCAACTTGTATAAGAAGCCTTTCCCAGTCCCTCTTAATTCCAGTGCCTTCCCTTGTTGATTATTTCCTATTTATCCTGTATGTGGCTTGTAGACACATAGTTATTTGCATGTTGTCCCCTCCATCAGACTGTGAACCCCTGGAGGGCAAGGGATGGATGCCTTTTGCTTTTCTTTGGATCTATCAATGACATTTAGCACAATTATCTGACCACAGCAAGTGCTTAATAAATGTTTATTTATTACCATTTTATGCTCTCTGTGTAAAAGCCAAACTGTACTACAAGCTGTTCCCTGATGTCAATCTGTACTCTCTGGCCTCCATTCCTGGGCACAGGTCATCCCTATGCCCAAAATGTCCTCCATTGTGACACTGAAAGTCGCCTCCTCCTCTAAACTCTGTTCACAGGAGCTACGCTCTCTCATAAAGCCTTCCCTCATCCACATCCCCTCCCCACCCCAGGTGAAACTGACTGCTCCCCCCACAAATCTCTTACAGCACTTTATCTACATCTGTCCTTCACACTGTTCACATTCTACCTGGTATCATACCTACACATCTGTATGTCACAGTCCATTCCCAACTCCCATTAGATTGCAAACTCATTTCAGAGCCTCCACAAAAAAGCCACAGTTCCAAACACCAAGCAAAGGCTTAGCACAGGGGGGCACAAGGCATAAAGTGCTGGGATGTACTCACTGAGCACACAGAGTGGCCTAACTCAGGGGCTCCAGGATGGCTCCACTTGTACCTCCCTCCGGGTACTTTACAAAGGACAAAGTACAAGGACTCTGACTAGAAGTGCCCGTGTAAAACAAACAGCTGGGAACAGGAACCTTAAAAAAATCCAGCACACCACAGCACCTCCTGGTCAGAAACTAAGTCCTAAGCACGGTAACAGCACCAACTGGCATGTGCCACCACTACCCAAGCATTTATTAAGAACCTGCACTATGTACCTGACACTGTGCTAACCACTGGGGATAAAAAGAAAGACAAAAGACTGTCCCTGCTCTCAAGGAGAGCTTAACTGAAGTGGTGGGAAGTCAAGGGGTTAACAGGCAGGCAGGAAGGGCCCTGGGATCATGGAAAGATGCTCTCAGCAAGGTAAGCTGCAGCCTGGGCACCAATACAACAGCACTTTTCATATAATAACAAACTGGATATAACAGAGCAATTCTAATATAATGCTATCACCATGAATGCCCAGAGAAAACAACCTACCTGACTCAAAAAACAGGATGTACAGACCCTCAAGCTTGCAAGGTTTCAATTACAGGGGAAGAAAACCCAACACCTTCTTCAGTGAAATCTTTAGCCCTTTAAGCTCAGTAATTCTGAATCCTTGGCTACTGTTGTATAAACCCTAGTCACTATCCCCAACTCCTAGGTTCCTCAACCCTAACCCCTCATTACCCCATTCCAGACATAGCTCCCTAGCCATCCCATTCAGTACTGACTATACTTTCTCTCTTACCTCTCAGATTCACCCATATTGGTGGGAGAATAAAACCACCCCTTGCTCCCCTTTAGCTCCTTCCAGACTGTGCCTTTACCACCATCTCGGAACAACCTTTCCTCCTCCAAGTTTCACATGATCCAAATTTGTCACCCAAGCCAGATCCAACTGTTGACCCCTTGAACATTCTCCTTTGTCAATGAATTTGGTACCTGGTTCACAGTCTTTTTCTCCATCCCAATTCCTGCCACCATACTAGGCAAATGCAATAAACATATTTATCCTCTCTAAAATATACTAATTTCCTAGTTTCTCAGTCTATGCCAGGGGTCAACCAACTATGGTACCCAGGCCAAATCCAGGCTGCAGGCCCTATGAGCTAAGAATGGTTTTTACATTTTTAAATAAAGTTTTACAAATTTAAAAATGTAAAAACTATTCTTAGCTGGCCAGCTGTACCAAAACAAGTGAGGGGCCAGATTCACTAACCAGTGATCTATATAATAGCTCCTCAACCCCAAACAGAAATGGTCATACCCTTAAATTTTGTCATACCCACAAGTGTTCTACTTCATAAACATCATGAACTCTGAAATTCTTTTAGCTGATCATAATCTTTCATCATTCTATTTTTCCCTGCACCTTACAACCCCCTGACCCTACCCTTCATCCTCAACCATAACCTCCCATTACCTCTACTCCTCAGTTCTTTCCTGAGTCATCACCCTTGTACTGGATATACTATTTTCCTTCCTTGGTGAACCAGTTCAACTTTATACCAGCCTCTATTCTTGAATCCATTGACCCTCAGTCCCATCCACAATCACTCCCTGTCAAACTTTAACTCGGAATTACTTCTACTTCTTTCATTTCCATTCATGTACTGCTGAATGGAGATGGAGAAAATCATGAAATTGTGTTGAGTGGATCCATCACAAATTAATGCCTTTCTTTTTAACTCTAGAACTCAACATATTACCTGGCACATAGTAAACACCTAATAAATACTTGTTAACTAATGTGATTCTCCCAGGGAATACTCTCAACACAAAATCATGCATGTGCAGACATATACATAGACATACACTTCAAACAACACAGGCGTAAGTCACACAGAGTATCCCTTCCCAGGTACAAGAAGAACACACAGGTGCACACAAACTCAAAAATACACAGAAACTCCTGCATAGACATAGACAGGATATCACGCAAGTCCACACTGTGATGCTTAAAGACAAACTCATGTAGATGAATACCTAAACACTAATGGCGACCTCCAGTAAAAACCAACTTGCACATGAACATTCCGTACAGGGCTAGTGAGCCCCTCAGGCCTCACCTTGCCAAGCCCATAATCATCCCATATAGTTAACATATAGCACCTCACCCTGATCCATTCCCATGGATTATGGATTATGTCCTATCTCCTACCAAGCTGGGCATGAAATCAGAGCTCAGAGTCATAAATTAAAAAGATAGGAAGGGAAGGCAGAAAAGCCTTTGGGTTCATTACTTGAGACAAACGATTCATAAGAGCAAATGTGCAGGGGTCCCTAGAACAGGCAGGTAGTACAGGGTGGAATGAGATGCTGCCTACCACAAGGTTCCCCTAGAGAGAGTCAGCTATCATACCCCTCAGTTTACCCAGGTGCAATTACCTCGGAACTTGCTTATGATCTGCCTCTAGGACTCCTGTGCCAATCTATCTCCCTGCCTAGTCTATACCTCATGCTCATTAATATCTCTTCAACTGACCATTATCTTTGACTTTCTATGCTCATTTACACATTTCCTGACCCCTGTGAGAATCCAGGCTCCTAAGCTAACACTTACCTTTTTCCACTTGCAATGAGGCCATCTATAGTTCCCACTCCTGTCTATAAGCTCTACCCTCCCAGAGATGGCAGATGAATATTCACAAAACAAAAGGGAAGAATTTACCCTGGTGGGGGGCTGTGGTCAAAGTCAAACGTCATTTTCTTGTCTTTTTCTTCCCACTTTATTGATCTGAAAAGAAAACACAATAAGAACACAATGAAGAAGGAAAACATACAAGAAGCAAAATCCAGAAACTTATGCCACATTAGGATGAATTAGCAGAGGCTCCAGTCCCAAGGATCAGCACAGCCTTCTAGGCTGAACTCTTTTAAAAACCATAGTAATTTTGCTATTACTAATCAAAAACTGGGGACAGCTAGGTGGTGCAGTGGATAGAGGATCGGCCCTGGAGTCAGGACGACCTGAGTTCTAATTTGATCTGAGACATTTACTAGCTCTGTGATCCTGGGCAAGTCACTTAACCCTGTTTGCTTCAATTTCCTCATCTGTAAAATGAACTGAAGAAGAAAATGGCAAACACTCCAGTATCTCTGCCAAGGTCTAGGGGTTCTAATGGGATCTGTGAACTTGGTTATTTATAATATTTTGATAACTATATTTCAAAAGAAGTGGTTTCCTTTGTAAAGTTATACATTTTGCTTTAGCCACTTAAAACCATCATTCTGAGGGGGAGACCAGTGGCTTGCCCAGAATGCCTGAGGGGTCCCTGACATAAGAACAACTCTTTTCTTTTTCATAGATTCCATCCTGGCTCTTAGCTGTGACTCCCCACAAGTTGCCCTCTTTGAACTTGAGCCTGTTTTATAAAATGGAGGCAATATTGGTAGTATCTTTGGATTCATGGATCCCACTTTTGGAGAGCAAATTCCAACAACAACAACAAAAAAGATCTCATATACACCAAAATATTCATACCAGTGCTTTTTGTGATAGGAAAAACAAAAACCAACCAACCAAAACAACCTGAAAATAAAGCAGGCTCCCATGGATTGGGGAATGACTGAACATAAATCATCAGCATAACAGAATTTATCACGCCACAAGAAATAACAAACATGAAGAACTCAGAGCACTTTGGGACAACATATAAACTGATCCAAAGACAAAAGCAGAACCAGGAGAACAACAGACCCAATGACTACAATAACCTAAGTGTAAATAACACTAAAAAGGCAGAATTCAAATGAAATATGGGAATTCTCACATAAGTAAACACCCCTAGCAGTGCAGATCAGCAGAAAAAGTTGCCTAAAGCACCCTAAAGAGGTTAAGCGGGGGCAGCTAGGTGGTGCAGTGGATAGAACACTGGCCCTGAAGTCAGGAGGACCTGAGTTCAAATCCGGCCTCAGACCAAACACTTGACATTTACTAGCTGTGTGACCCTGGGCAAGTCACTTAACCCCAATTGCCTAAAAACAAAAACAAAAAAAAAAGAGGTTAAGTGATTTGCCCAGGGTCACCCAGCCAGTATATCAGAGGCAGAACTGGAAGCCAGGTTTTCTTGGCTTTCAAGGTCCATTGTCTACCCCACACCAAACCAGCTCTTCCAAACATGAGATCATAACAAAATCAACAAGAATGTGAGTGACCAAATGGATCAGTGATGTGGAAGTATAAAACCCTCCTTTGCAGTTTCTCTAGAAATAAGAAATACTATGTACTTTTCAGATTTCTCTGTTTTTTTTTTAACTTTTCCAGACTTGCCTTCTTAGGGAGCCAAGTTCTTGTTAAAACAAATGACTTTCTGAAGAAATTAATTAAGGGTGAAAGCCATGAAGAATACATGCCTCATGAAGTCAGGCTGGTGACTTCGCACAGCCCTCCCTCACTCAAATCCAATTCAATGTAAGTCATGTCATCATCTCCCTGAGGTCACTGTACTCTTAGAGAATGAAGGACAAACCACAACCTCAGAGAAGAGAAGAATGAAGTCATGACAAAAGCATTTGAAGGATAGTCACATAGAAATAGGAACAGACTTCTGCCTAATCCCAGTAAGCAAGACAGGGAACAATAAATAATTAGAAGTTGTAAAAAGACAAAATTCACAACACAATTCAAAATTTCATGTAAGGAAAACCTTCTTTACAATTAGTGCTATTCAAGAGTAGAAGGTTCTTTTTCTAGACACAATGTCTTTACTGTCACTAGCTATCTTCAAATGAAGGCTGGGTGATCGTTCCTTGAAGGTGTGGTAGAAGAGACTCATCTAAGTGACCTTTTCGAGCAGATGACCTCTGAACCCTCAACTCTGAAATTCTGTATTTGTGATCTGTAAAATGCAGTGGCCTTACACCTAGGATCCTATTGAATGGAATGTGGTGAAAACCCCTCATAAAATCTAAACTCAAAATACAGGCCTTTTGCCCAACTGTGTGAACAAATGGTTGTATGGCATCTGCAGGGGACCCTGGGGGGGGGGGGACAGGAATTTTGCAGGGATTTGCAGAATTCGAACATTTCAAGATAACCACTTTTATAGTGAATGCCCTGTGGTACCAAACATGTTTTATTGTGGAAAAACTTATTGATATATATTTGGAATTAGTGAGGTATTCTCTCATATCAGGGCCTCAATTAGAAATTGGAAAAATAGAAAAATGTGTGTATATATATATATGCTTTTCGACCCAGGCCTTCTTTAGGCTAACTATTGGGTTTGTTGGGGGATATATGAGCCAGGCTCTTTTGGCAGAGACTAGCTTGCGTGGGGAAGTTTAGGCCAAGTAGTGTCATTGGGGTTGAATCTGGATGTGGCCCATGGCTATTAGACTCCATAGATAATAAAGAAGAGCCAGTCTAGTGGGATGGGAGTGGCCCCAGGAGACTGTTGAACCTGGTGAAGGGGTTCAGAAAGAAAAGGGTGTTTTTTTAAAAATAATAATTAATTGGGTCCGTTCCAAGTTTTTAATATACTACTTACATATTTCTGAATTTTCTTATGTGATGTAATCTGGTAAGCAATTGTATTAGTTATGTTGTTGGAAGAGCAATTCATTTTATAACCTAGAATGTTAAATTAAGAATTGTGCCTTCAGAGAAAAGAGAAAAAGAATGGGTAAAGGCTGTTGGGGTATTCTATAGGACCCTGTTCTGTAACATTTCCCTTTTAAGTACTATATTTCAGAAATGAGAACTTAAAAGTTTTCTCTGTTTAAAGGAAAGTTTTAGCTGGGATTATCTGGCTCTCACCTATGAAGTTTAAAATTGTTAACTAAGCTATTTGGAGTTACTGTTTAAGTGGATTACTGGTAGAAGTATTTTTGTGTGTGTAAAGAAACTATGTAATTATGCCAAGTAAGATTTTGTAAAATCTCATAATTCTTATCAATCCTGTGCAGGAGTTTTCGTTTTACTGATTAAGTGGCCCATTGCAGACACCTCTGGACTAAAGAAATCAGGTAACTAGGATCAACTGAGCCCCAATAAGGGCCAAAAACCGGAACTGATCTTTTCTCCTGAGTGAGCTAAGAATGCTGATCAAGAGCATTCTTATGTTTATGACCACTGAGGAGCCTTTAACCCAGACACTACCTTGACAGTGGTAAAGGAGACCCAGATGTCCTGGATCTGACATTTGCCTATCTTATTTAAATTTCTTTTCTCATGCTCAGGTTAAACATTTGGAGACCATGAAACTGAGTAACCCAGACGTCCTGAGTCAGGGTGGAATGTCACTTAACACTAGCTTGTGGTCTCTTTAACCAATGTTCAGGTTGACAATGGTAATTAGGAAATGATAAGCTGTTTTTCAGAAAAGGAGATACTTTTATGAAGAAGATGTTTTGATAAAATCTTTGATATTCTTTTAGAGGGCCTACTAAAATTCCTTTTGCAAGCTAATTTGTTGCAATAATTTGATACTGATAACAGTTACCTCCGAATCTAATGTGAATTTTCTAAGTTTCATTCCTAGGTATGTTGTGTCCTTGAATTGGCCTTAAATGGGTACTTTTCAGAGGAACAGTTTGAGCTTCAGGTAGCATAAGAAAGGACACTGGTCTCAAGAATGTAGATCTGAAAGTTCAGTGCCCCACTCTAAGTTTTTAAGGGGTGGATGTAAAAGCGAAAAAGATAGGACAGCTAAAACGTCTTAACAGATTCTGGAAGTTTTTGAGATTGATCATTAAGGAGTTTTGTTTTTTTTTACAATCTTGTCACTCCTCTCCCCCACTCCCCCCCCCCTTGACTCAAGGGGGCTTCTCTGTGTGGGGATTAAGAGAGTGTTTTACCCTCCCCTCTTCCCTGCCTGTAAATTCACCTTCCCCTGCCTGGTTATAGGGAGGAGGGGGAGGGGCAGCAGCTACAGCCTGGAGAAAGATGGGTCAAGGTAAAGAAACCAGCCCATCCTTCTATCAATAATTTTACATGATCTGGAAACACAGTTGTTGCCATCTGAAGTTTACTGTTTATGTTACAGCTAAAACAATTTAGTTATCGCTTACGAAAATTATGAAAATCGCTTATGAAAATCGTAAGATTGTTGGTTATTGTTTTAAAGTTAAAACTTAAAACTGGCAATTGATCTGTGTGTGTGTTGACTGTTTTGATCTGAATTCATTCCATGGCCTAGAAAGAACTAAAATTACTATTTGAACTTATATGTATAAGATTCAAGTCCTGAAGGTGTTTCATTCTTTCAGATTAAGGATGGTTTGAGAGGGATAGATACATTTGAGAAACAGAAAGGCAAATCTATTTAGAGTAGCAACTTATGATCTTAATGGAAATTTGATTTTACTTTGGATGTTATTAGGAACTATAACATGTGTAGGAAGTTATGCAAGCTACTTAGAGCTCACTTTGGAAGTGTTCCCTAATTAATGTGTGAGAACATAGTCACACCTGAAACTCTGATGAGGAGAATCTGCTATCTAAGACCTTGGAATCTGTTAATGAACTATTATTTTGAGTCTAACTCCAGGTATGGTTAACAAAGAACTGATTGAGCCTCCTGACCCATGACATCAGCAACCTGCAAAGAGATTTGTGAGCTGCACCTATGAGCTGCAAGAAGATATTCCCATGGGAAGGTCAGGAGAATGACTTTTCTGCATGGCTGAGGTAGGAGTCTCCTGACTCAATTTCCCCATTATGACACCTGGCAGACTTTAAGCCTGGCTCAATGCAGTTTGCAGTTTGACATAACACTCTGCCAGGAGTTGACAGAAGTTGCGGAAATATCGTTCCCTTATTATAAGTCCCATATATATATATGTATTATTACTAAGAGACTCGTAAGTCTCTTAGAGGCAAGTTTCTATAATCAGAAGGTTTGCAAGTACAGTAGCAAATTTACTAAAATAATTGATTCTGAAACATCTTAGGTTACTATAGAACTGGGACTAGTGTTCCTGTGTGTGTTCCCGTATGAGTTAGAGTTCGTTAATTCTTGGTGATGGTATGGAGACAATAGGTCAGGGGCTTGTGAGAATGTTAGTTTGTTATTTGGTTAATATCATTGTCTAGAGTTTTGTTACATTAAAAGAAGAATGGCTTGTGGTGTATTTTGTAAATGCCATCAAAGAAACATGGCATGACTAAAAGTTTAAGATCTTATATGTACTGTGTCAAAATTGATTATTTAATATATTTATGTATGTACTGGAGCCTACTATTAATTCCTTGGTGAAATCTCATCCTCCTGTTGAGGAAATTAATAATGGATTAATGTAAAGTATGAGACACTGAGTCCTGATGTGAATTTCTTAAACATGATGACTGGCCATGGTTCCAATTTTGAGTTTGTAAAAATGATCAGGGTTATAAGGATTAGAAATGGTAATTTAAAATTGTGCTAAGGTCACTTTTGTAGGAGGATGGACAGAAAGCTGTTTCCTACAAGAAGACAAGAAGAAGATGCTGAGATGCTGTGCTGGAGGTGGCTGGAACAAATACCAATGACAGACCAAAGGACTTCTTCCCTGCCAGACAGCTGTATAGGAAAAGACTTCTTGAATCTTAAAGGGACAATTGCAATATTGTTTCCTTTTGGGTCTCTGTATCTGCATTTAAAAAGGGGACTGCCCCCTTGATTTGTCAATGTGTAGATCAATCCTTCCCATATTTTAAAGGAGTTATGGATAAGAGGAAGAATTCAGATGAGAAAAAGAGTAAGGAAGTAAAGGAGGCAACAAAGAAGACATGATAGACAAATTTTATGGTTAGTCAAGGATTCTCTCTCAAAATTACTTCAATTAGAAGTTAGGGCAGAGGGATCCAAGAAAATAATGATACAGAATCATGTCAGATGGGTCAGAGATACAGGATGAGATAGTGAAGGGAAAAAAGTATGGGGAGTGGTGTGAGGGGTTTTCAATGAGCCAATGAGAGGAGGGATTGAATGGAATGTGGTGAAAACCCCTCATAAAATCTAAACTCAAAATGCAGGCCTTTTGCCCAACTGTGTGAACAAATGGTTGTATCGTGTCTGCAGGGGACCCTGGGTGGGGGGACAGGAATTTTGCAGGGATTTGCAGAATTCGAACATTTCAAGATAACCACATCTGTTTGTTTGTCACTATCTCCGGGAAGATTTACCTTCAAGGCTTGGGGAGTGGGGAGATGAACTGTTGGGGAGGGCCTCATAAAAACCTGCTATATCTATGTTCAGCACGCCCTGACACGGAGAGGTTTTTCAGTGCGGGCCGCCCTTTCTCGCGAGATTGTAATAAAAATTCCTTTCTGCCTTCTACCTGGAGAAGCCTCTGAATTTATTGGAAATAAGGATAGCTGTCCCACACACTACAACATAAAACAATTTGTTCTGCTAAGGAGCCCTTTTGGATTTTAGCACTTCGTGCATTCATGGGTTTTATGTCTTTGTAAAACTACTCACAACTAAAGCAAACCTGGGTCATCAATGCTAGAGCAGCAAGCATATCTGGAGCATGCTTCAAGAGTCCGCCAAGCCCTGGCTCCTGTCTGAAAAGTCCCTATCTGCAGAGCTCTGAGGCAGGAGGCTCCCTCCCCACCTTCCCAGGACACATACCTCTCCCCAGGGCACAGAATGTTGTCATCAATCTTCTTCAGCACATCTGAGCAACAAAATTTGAAGATGCAGTTCCCACAACAGAACGCTGGACAGGATTCCAAGAACCCACACCCCTCACCTTTAGCTGGAAACAAAAGAAACCCTCAAGTCAGGTCAGGTGAGGTCAGGTCAGACTCTTGAGCTGACTTTCCTGAGTTTGTCTCTCACATAACTAGGCCTGGATGGGGCTTTCACAGAGTGGAGGCTTGGGAAATCTTTGATGAATAGCTTCTGGCAGGAAGCTGTACCCCAGGGTCTAACAAAGCTCCCTTCTTTTAAGCATCCCTGACTTTCTCCATCCTCACACCCCACATCTATCCCATCAGTGCCATTCTCCCCTCCTCCAAGTCACACTATTCACAACTGCCAAAGTCATCTTTCCTAACATTGAGCTCTGACCATACTGTTTCTCTGCTGAAGAAGAGCTTTCACTTCTCACCAAGTCCAAACTCCATTACTTGGCACTTTCACTCATAAGACAACAGCGAAAAACTGAAAACAGTGGCAGAAATTAGGCACAGACTAATATCTTACACAGTTTGCCAAGATAAAATTAAAATGGATACATGACTTAGCTATAGAGACATTACAAGAACATTAGAAGAACATGATATATATTGCCTATCAGACTTACGGATAGGTGAATAATTTATGAATAAACAAGAAATAGTGCAGGGTGAAGTATAAAATGGATAATTTCGATTATATTCAATTAAAAAGGTTTTGTACAAATGAAGAGGCCTAGGACTTTTGGGGTGCTGCTAGAACCCCAAGATCGCAGTACCGGGCCCTGCCTGAAAGAATTCAACTCAAATCTTCGGCCACAGGAAAAGCTTATTAGTGATAAAACATACAGGCCAGGTGATGCCTGTAAAGAGGAGGAGGCATGAGAGGTTCTCAGCTTTGTAGGCCTGAGATTCTCAGCATCTGAATGAGGGCCAAGGTAGATCTTAAACACCAAAGTAACTTTGGGTGGCCAGAGAAGGGGGCTGGGAAAAGGGTCTAGGTAAGAATTCTAATTGGGGAGGTCTGAGAGATTGAATAGACAATGGGAATAGCTAATGGAGGGAACAGGAAGGCAGAAGTTTGAAAGGCATCTGCACAAAATCGAAGGGTGGGGCTAGGACTTTCAAAAGGAGATAAGGGGAGTTGATAAGGAACAGTCTGAGACCAGAGAAGGCCTTTCTGGGGCCTACAGACAAAAGGCAGCCAGATTCTTTTAGGGAGCATCTGAATAAGATTAAAAGGTAAGGCTAAGGCTTTCAAAGGGAGATGAGGGTCTGCGGCCTGTGAGTCAGATTCCCTTTGGGGCAAAGGGTAAAGATCTTGGCTTGGGCCCCGCCCCCATCACAAATAAAACAAATGTAGCCAAGAGCAGAAGGAAAGCAGAAAACTGGGGAGGGGCTGAATTTACAGACAAATTCTCAGATAAAGGTCTCATATCTAAAATATATAAAGAATTTTGTCAAATCTGTAAGAATACATCATTCCCCAACTGATAGTCAAAGGGTATGAACAGGTAGTTTTCTGATGAAATCAAAACAACGTATAGTCATATGAAAAAATGCTCCAAATAATTATTTAGAGAAATGCAAATTAAAACAACCTTGCGATATCATTTTATACCTATCAGACTGGCTAAAATGTTTGAAGTTGGATAAGTGACAAATGTTGGAGGGGATGTGGAAAAACTGGGATACTAATTCACTGTTGGTGGAACTGTGAACTGATCCAACCATTTTGGAGAGCAATCTAGAATCAGCTCAAAGAATTATTAAATTGTTTATACCCTTTGACCTAGCAATATCACTACTAGGTCTGTTTCCCAAGATGACAAGGGAAAAATGAAAAGAACCTACATGTTCTAAATATTTACAGCAGTTCTCTTTGTAGTGGCAAAGAACTGGAAATTGTGGAGAAACCCCTCAATTGAGGAACAGCTGAACAAGTTGTGGTATATGACTGTGATGGAATACTCCTGCTGTAAGAAATGATGAGCGTGATGATCTTAGAAAAACATGGACAGACTTGCACAAAATAATGAAAAGTGAAATGAGCAGAACCAAGAGAATGTTGTATACAGCGACAATATTGTTGTAAGAACAACTCTGAGTAAATCAGTCATTTTGACTATTAGAAATATCCAAATTAACTACAAAGGATCTATGAAAGGACTACACTAATCTGCATCCAGAGAAAGAACTGATAAACAGATGTATAGAATGATTTTACTCACACACACACACATAATGCCTAATGGTAGCCATTTCTAGGGTGGGGGGAAGGGAAAAAAAGGGAAAAAAAATAAAGTTACATGATAAACTTTATTATACATTTAAAAGGAATAGCAAGTCCTACATGATAGATTTGCAGTTTCATGTATACCTTTTTTTCCTATTCTACTAGTTATGGAAATGCATGTTCTATTTAAGTTCAGAATAAAATAAATCAAAAATTTTTTAAAAAGACAAGGAAAAATCATTTTCTCTTAAGACCCAGTGACTAGAAGGGAGGAAAAAAATCAGCCAAAGACTGCAATGCTTTAAAAACTAGAGGAGTGAGTCACTGGAATTGTTGGAGGAGGGGAATGACATGGTCAGAGCTGTGTGTAAGGGCAATTACTTGGCATTAGTGTGGAGAGATGAGTCAGAGAATAAGCTGTTACAACATTCTAAGAGAGAAGTAATGGATGATGAGCCTAAACTGAGGCTATGAGTGGAAAGCAATGGTTGGATGTGAGAGTTGTAGAAATAGAAAAGTAAAGATCTGGCAACCGAGTAGATATGTGTGGTGAGATCTATGCCAACATTATTAACTTGGGAGACTGGAAGAATGGTGGTGAATGGGATGTCCCAGTGAAGACTCCTCAGTGTAATTAAGGTTTGGGATAAGGCTGAGTGGGATGAGGGGTCCCGTGAAAACTTCTTAGAAGAATAAATAGAAATTGTATTAGACTCAAGGCAGGCATAGCAGCCTGACAGGCCTAAGTCTCAATTTACTAGAAATCACCTGATTTACGGGAATTCAACCCCAAGTACCCCCCCATGCCATTGTTAAGTAGTTAAAGTTTGCCAAGCCTGAAACTCCTGAAGAAGCCCCCCCTGTATTTTGTTGATGCACCTGTTGCTATATTCCGGTCATGGTGACCTGGCTACAAGTACAGTGTCTAGCTTGACTGCACATCTTTAATTGCTTCTTTGGTATTACTTCAGCAAACTAAGAAATATAGATATGTATATTGTGTTCATTGTTTTGTCTTCAGTTTCTATGGACATTGAGAATGTGAGCCAAATATTGGCCAGTTGGTGGGAGGGGGGAATTTGCCCATTAGGGTATTTAATCAGGTCCTTTGCTTCTGTCTGTGTCTCCTTTCATCAGAGTATTCTGGTGGAGGGACACCCAAATCTCGAGGTTTGAAATAATTATAATAATAAATTAACTTTCTGTTTCTCCTTGGATACCTCTGTGTGTTCTTTAATTTGAGTGGCATCCCACACAGTTTGGTGCGTTGGCGCCTCTTAGGAGTCGACCCTCTCTAAGGGCCGAGAGCAGGCGCCCACCAGCCATTTTTCTTGGTGGCTCTCGGACTTGGGGATTGGTCTCCCTCCTGAGCGGCAGAAGTCGGAGGAGAGGAACTCGGAGGAACAGAAACTTAAAAGTAAAAGAAAATGAAGAAAGAGCCCTGACAGTGGTAGTGTGGTGCAAGCGTAAATCTCCGGCCGGTGGACAGAGTAGTCACGTAAGTTATACGTGTATTACCTGCTGCAGAACTTGTGGGTCTTTGGGATAGGACTGAGTATCCCTGGAGAGACGCTGACAGGTGAGCACTCAGGTGACTGAGGGAAGGGAGTAAGGCGAGACCTTTCCCTGAGGGCCTAGGGCTAGGTCCTGAATAAATTACCTGAGAGGGCCTAAGGTTAGGTCCTGAGAAAATTAAAATGGGTAATGAGCAGTTTAAATCTAGCACCACGCATATACAAGGTAGTCCCAGAATTGGAATGAACCACCAAAATACAAAGTGGAAGATAAAAGAAAATGGTTAAATATGATTTAATGATTTGAGAATATAACAGCAATTTGTTATATGTCTAATTTCTGTGTTTGTGTCTCTGTGTGTGTGGTATGACTGATTGTTCGTATGTGTACTCTGATCCTTTGCAGTCAGGCAGCCGCTTTGTTTCTCCCCCCACCCTTCCTCCCTGGTAAGAGCAGCCTTAGAGGGGTGGATGAGAAAAAGAGAGATAATACTTTATAGTATGAATAGAGGTTTTGAAAGTAAAAAGCTTTGGAACTCTTGAAGAGTTGTTGGAAAATATTTTCTTCCTCTCTCCTGCATTCCAAGTTCGGCTAAATTGTTGAATGTAGAGAGAGAGGAGAAAAAAAAATCAGATCAAAGGGAGGCAAGCTAAATAAGTTTTTAACCATTCCCTGCCTTACCTAAAAGAGAAAAAAGTTTTTGTGTACCAGAGCACAAACAAAAGGTAATTCATGGGCAGCTGGAAGCTATGCCTAGTGCTTGTTTGGGTTCTGCTTGTTCGGTAGCTGCCAAGAAAATGAAATGTAATGTTCAGAATTTATTACACTGTAAATTGGGAAAATGTAAGGATCTGCAAATTGGTAAACTTTTGTATTGTTATGTCAAGTGGCTTTTCATAATTTGAATGTTATTAAAGTAAAGTGAAAGAAACTAAAAGAAAATAGTGTGAAAATAGTGGGGGAAAAAAGTGAATTGTTGGGGAGAGCCCCATTCAATAATCTCCCTTCAGAAATGTAAAAAAAAAAGATTAAGCTCCAGAGGTGTCTACCTGGAGGGAAAGCAAAAAGAAGTAGTTAGAATACTGGCCCAGTACATTTTAAACTGACTTGGTTACAATAGGTGATTCCAAACTGTTTGTAAAACTTTTGAAAGAAAATGTGGATATGAATGGGGAACTGAAATATTGAAATCTATGAATTTGTGGATAATATCTCTTTATAAAGGGCCAAGGGTATAGAGCACATATTGTTATCTGGCATTAAGAACTATGAGGCCCCAAGAAAGTTTTATGTATTTTAGTTTACTGTTTAGTGAGGGGATGGTGGTAGCCCAGAGATATTATTAATTGGTTTTGGTTTTAAAGTATGGTATTGTTGTATTCCTTTATTGTATAATTTGGTAGGCAACTGTATCATCTGTGTTGTCAGAAAAGCAATTTTTTTATATAAGCTAAATGTTGTTAGGTTCTTTATTCAGGCTAACAACCAGGTTTGTTGGTGGATGAGTAGTATGAGTCAGGCTCTTAAGGAATGGACTAGTGGTCATGGGGAAGTCTAGGCTTTGAAGTACCCTGATTGGGAATAGCATTGAGGTCTAATCGGGAATTTGGATGTAGTCTGGGGCTATCAGACCAGTAAAAGACAATGATGGGTGAGCATAGGTAAAAAAAAAAAGTCAGCCTGTAGGGGTGGGAGTGGCCCCAGGAGACTGCGGGACCTGGTGAAGGGGTCTAGAAAGAAAGAAAGATTTTTTTGGGTCAATTGTATTAGTTATGTTGCTGGAAGGGCAATTTCTTTTATAATCTGGAATGTTAAATTAATTGTGAAATTAGAGAAAAGAGAAAAAGGAATGAATTTGGCTGTTGGGGCATTTTGAATTTTTAGTTAAAATTGTTTTATCATTTATGAAATTTGTGAGATTGTTAACTAAGTTATTTGGGGTTATTGTTTTAATACTAAAATCTAAGAGGGTTAATTAATGATTGTATGTGGAAAAGAAAGGGATTGTGGCACCAATATCAGCCCTCTCTGGGGTACATGGCAATTCCCTTATTTTGTAAACTTGCCAAGATCCCTGGGGCAAGGTCATCAAGGACAATAGATAGAAATGATTTCTAATGATTGGCTTTTGTACAGGACAAGTTTAAATTTGAGAAGAAAAGATGTAAAGTGAGATTTCTTATGTATGTGAGTCCTGGTAAATTTTTATTGCTCTATTGCAATCCTATGAGAGCAAAATTAACTGTATCTGGCTTGAAGCTGTGAGTAGTGAAACTTGCTGTTTGAGGTAAAAGGCTCTTGGCACTACAACTAGTTTTGAGTTTGAATTTGGGTATAGTTGTCTGCATTAAAATCAGTATCTGAGAGAAATGCCAGTGAATGTGATTCTGTACTGGTAACAGGTGGAGGTAAATGTGACTAATTTGGGAAAAGGCCGAGGGACAATCTTAGTCTTAATCTAGGATGGGATCCTCCTGGCTCAGTTTCCCCATTTGTTCCTTTGGAAAGGAATGTTTCCCACCTGACTATTCCTGAGTCTGGCTATGAGGAAAAACAGATACTGCATGATTGGAGAAGTGTGACTCTATCTGAATTTAAACAAAGCTAAGGATGTTTTATCCTGTCATATTTGATATGTCCCTGCTCTTTTTCCTTCTATATTAAGTTTCTATGATCAGAGCAAGTAGTCAGTATATGAGGTTTTTTTTGTGTTTTTATCTAGAACAAGAACATGTGCAGAAACTTATGCAAACTGCTTAAGACTCACTTTAAGATGTTCCCTTTGTTTAAAAGGATTCTGAGAGCAGTAGTATTTTTTTTCTGTAGTCAGTCTCTTACTGTTACCAATGTGAGACTTTATTACAACACCTTTTTGACCAAGGAATTTTGTGATATTTAGGGATTCTGTGATAACTAGGAATTCAGTTTCTTGATAATACCTTGGAATTTGTGTTACTCAAGGACTTTTGCATCAACTTAGTAAGCTTTTATGAACAAGAGTGGAAATGCATGCAAGCTATGGAGATCATTTTAGAGATGTTCCTTAGGCAATGTGAGATTATAGTCATACTTTAAACTGATTGCTGGAACTTGCTATTCAAAGACTTAATGCGACTAATGACTGACCGTTTCTGAGTCTAACTCCAGGTATAAATATCAAGGAAGGCTGTCTGAGCAACTGATCTGAAGTTTATTGTTTGTATTACAAAAGTCAAATTGTATTGTGTTTTTAAAATTTTTATATTGTAAAATTTGAGGGGAATTATTGTCTTACTCTTGGTGTGTCTCCCCTGTATGCAAGACTCTTTGTCCACTTTGATTAAGACAGAAGGGAAAGGAGAAACCAAGCTGATGGTTCTAAAGGGTCAGGGTTGGGTGCTAGTTTGAGACCACCCTGATGATTACTAAGATTTAATGGTTAGCTGTGAGGAGTCTTCAGAAAGTATGAGAGAAGATGAGGGATTGAATGGGATGTGCCAGTGAAGACTCCTCAGTGTAATTAAGGTTTGGGATAAGGCTGAGTGGGATGAGGGGTCCCGTGAAAACTTCTTAGAAGAATAAATAGAAATTGTATTAGACTTAAGGCAGGCACAGCAGCCTGACAGGCCTAAGTCTCAATTTACTAGAAATCACCTGATTTACGGGAATTCAACCCCAAGTACCCCCCCATGCCACTGTTAAGTAGTTAGTTTGCCAAGCCTGAAACTCCTGAAGAAGCCCCCTCTGTATTTTGTTGATGCACCTGTTGCTATATTCCGGTCGTGGTGACCTGGCTACACAGTACAGTGTCTAGCTTGACTGCACATCTTTAATTTGGTATTACTTCAGCAAACTAAGAAATATATATGTCATTGTTTTGTTTTCAGTTTCTATGGACATTGAGATTGTGAGCCAACTAGTAGACAGTTGGTGGGAGGGGGAATATGCCCATTAGGGTATATAATCTGGTCCTTTGCTTCTGTCTGTGTCTCCTTTCATCAGAGTATTCTGGTGGAGGGACACCCAAATCTCGAGGTTTGAAATAATTATAATAATACATTAACTTTCTGTTTCTCCTTGGATACTTCTGTGTTTTTAAATTTGAGTGGCATCCCACACAGTGGTACCTTCAAAAGAAAAAGGGAAGTTTGGAAAAGTAGGAATAGGGTTGGGAGGTAGGTAGAAATCATAGTTTCTGTCTTGGACATAATGAAGTTAGGAGCAACAGCTAAACATTTTGCATGGCAGCTAGGATCCAAAAATGTCCTGACAATTTAGGATGATGAAATGCATCTAGGGTGAAATTTAACAGAGATAAATGCATAGTCCTACACTCGGGATCAAAAAACCAATTATATAAGTACAAGATGAACAGACTAAAGACATGTGAAAAAGATTTTGGAGGGAGGGGTGTTACTAGTGGTAATAGGGGCCAACCACGTGATGTGTCAGTCAAAAAAAAAGCTTCATTACAAAAAGCAGTGTCTAAGATGAAGATAGAAATAGTATCCTGCTGTACTCTGCCCTGGTCAGTCCATAAGTGGACTATTTTTTTCAGTTCTGAGTGTCACATTTTAGGAAGGAAAGCGTGGGAAGCTGGAGCATGTCTAGAAAAGGCTAACCAGTAGGATGAAGTAACTTGATTTCATTTCCCATCTGGCTGTGTTCCAATGGACCTCAATATACCCCAGGAACCTCTTTACTCCTCAAGATCATATCAGCCCTGGAACTCCCACTTGTCAGTATCCTCTGTACTGTGCCCTTCTGTCCCTCTGATAGGAAGGTGGAAAGAAGGGAGCTTCTCCCAGAATCTCAACTTAAGGAGGGCCTCCAGGCCATCCATTTCATTTCCCATCGGGCTGAACTCAGGACTTTTATCATGCACCACCTCCCCACACCCTTTAGGGCTTCCTTTTGTGTTTTGTCTTTCCTCCTTAGATTTACAATCTAAGAGCTTACAGCTCTTTGAAGGCATGAACTCTTGGCCTTTCTTTGTATCCTCAGTACTTAGCACAATGCCTGACACTTAATAGGCGATTAATAAATGTTTACTGACCATCCACAGACCCACATCACATACAGTTCAATGTATAATTCATATAATTTTATTCCATTTACTAAGTCCTCCCCCTTCTTCCTCTACAATATCTTTCACATTTATCAATCCAACAATTATTCTTCAAACATCTATATAAAAAGGAACTAGAGATGTCTAGACTAGTGAAAAGAAAAGTTGGGGGGATGGTAGCTGTGTTCAGGGCAATGTAGTGTAGACAGAGAGATTCCGGAAAACTTTTATCAGAATTCTGCCTTAGATATTAGGTGACTTTAGACTAAATTACTTAAGCTATCTCAGCCTCAGTTTTCTCATCTGTAAAATGGAGATAATGATATATGTAGCTCTTACCTCAAAGGCTGGTCAGGAGGATCAAAAGAAATAGTCTATGTTGGCTATATGTATGAATTCTTCAAGTAATTAAAGAGTTATCAGGTAGAACTGGAATTCATTATACTTATCTGATTCTTCTTTTACAACATGACTAATGTGGAAATATGTTTAATACTATTATACATGTATAACTTATATCAGATGGTATGCCATCTTGGGGGTGGGAGAGGGGAGGGAGAAAAAATGTAGAACTCAACATTTTATGAAAGTGAATGTTGAAAACTATCTGTACATGTAATTGGAAAAAATAAATTACTATTAAATTGGGACAGGGGAATGACATTATACTTAGCCTCAGAAGATAGAACTAGCAGCAACAAGGGAGGCAGATGTGGGTTCCTTAAAAGGAACTCTTAAATACTACAGTGGTGTAAGAATGGAATAGGTTACTTTTGCCTTGGAAGTTGGTAAGCTCCCCTTCCTAAATGTGTTCCAGCAGAGGCTGAATTCAATCAGAAGTGATTAGTACTTATCAATTACCTAGGTAGCCCTGGTGGTGCAGGTGCTAGAAAAACAAAGACAAAGCCAAGAACAGTCCCTCCTTTTAAGGAGCTTATAACCTACTGGCTGACCACTGTCAGGAATGTTGGGAAGCCGATTCCTTATTGGGATGGAAGGCTGGACTAAATGATTTCTCAAATCCCTCCCAACTCTACTTCATTGACTTATATTTTTCCTTGACTAAAACAAACACGAAAACTAATTTATAATCTACTTGACCCTAAAACCCAACAAATATTAAAATATATATTTAAACTTGAAATGATCCTAGCGGAGGTGAGGGACAAACAGATGCTCATGGAACAACAGAATGAAATAACTGATAGAAAAGAGGGAAAAAGGGAAGGAGAGAGAAACCAGGAAGATCCAGAGATCAGAAAAATACAAAAGTTAAAGACACAGTGAGAGGAAGAAAAATTAAGAGGAAAAGAGAAACAAAGGAGAAATTTAGACACACAAGGACATAGGCAAAGAAAAAGAAAAACTATTAAGAGAGCAGAGAAAAATTCTGAAAAAGATTATTAAAGGTAAAAGATTAAATTATGTGAACTGTGCCTTTTAGAGGCAATATAATGAAGTAAAAAGTGCTGGATCTAGAAACTGTGCCTTTTAGAGGCAATATAATGAAGTACAAAGTGCTGGATCTAGAAACTAGAGACTAGAATCCAATTTCCTTCTTTATTAGCTCAGTGCCACAAGCAAGTTGTTTATCTCTCCCAGGCTGTTTCCTCATTTGTGAAATGAGGATAACAGTAACTGCCCAGCCCATTTCACAAAGCTGTTATAGGCACTTTGAAAATCTGAGTCGTTATCAAATGAGATAACATATGTAAAGCACTTTTCAAACCTCAAAGCCTACAAAAAATCCAGTTATTATTGCCTCACCTACCATTAAAGATGCTCTTAAGTTAAACAAAAAAAGCTAGTACAAATAACATTGACCTAACCCTTTTCTGTTTAAAATTCAACACCACAGGATCTCAGCACCAAAAAAACCCCAAGGACTCATCTAATCCAACCTCCTACTCCATGCTGGAATTTCCTCAAAAGCATCTTTGACATGGAATAATTTAGCCTCTTCCAGAGATTTGTAGTTCAAAAAAAGAGTCCATATGTACAAAAATAGGGCAGATAGGTAGTGCAGTGGATACAGTGCCCAGCTTGGAGTCAGGAAGACTCCTCTTTGTGAGTTCAAATCTGGCCTCGGGCACTTACACGAGCTGTGTGACCCTGGTGTGCCACAGTGGCCTCAGTTCCTCATCTGTAAAAATGAGATGGATAAGGAAATGGCAAACCACTCCTGAACTGCTGCCAAGAAAACTCCAAATTGGGTCACAAAGAGTGGGACACAACTGAAAAACGACTCGAGGTACAAAAATATTTATAGCAGCTTTTTGTGTGTGTATGATAGCAAAGACTTGGAAACTAAGGGGGTGCTCAACAACTGGAAAAAGTCTAAACAAGTTATGGTACATGAATATGATGGTATACTACCGTGCTATAAGAAATGATGAAGGGTGGGACAGGTAGGTGGCCCAGTGGATAGAGCTCTGGCCTTGGAGTCAGGAGGACCTGAGTTCAAATCCAACCTCAGACACTTGACACTAGCTGTGTGACCCTGGGCAAGTCACTTAACCCCAATTACCTCACCAAAAAGGAAAAAAAAATGATGAAGGGAGTATTTTTAGAAAAACCTGGGAGGACTTATATGAACTGATGCTAAGTGAAGTGAGCAGAACCCAAGAGAACATTTTATACAATAACAACAATACTGTAAAGAACAATCAACAGAAAAAATCAGCAACTTTGATAAACATAAGGACCAACTACAATCTCAAAGGACTGCTAATAAAACATGCTGTCTACCTCCAGAGAGAGGTGTGATGGAATCAGAGTACAGATGGAAGCAGATGTTCTTTTCCTTCTTCCTTTTTTTTTTTAAACATGGCTAATACGGGAATTTATTTTGCATGACTATAAATATGTGTAATAAGCTTTGTTTTTCTTGCCATCCTCAATGGGTGGGAAAAGGGAGAGGAGGAGGGCAAAGAGGTAGAAAGATGATTTGAACCTGAAAATAAAATCAAATTGAAAATAAAAAGAAAGGGGTGCTCACTACCTCAAGCATATGCTCTAGTGAAGAGGCTTAACGTTTTTTCTCTGCTTAAAAGCAAATTAGGAAAAAAACTAAGTTACAAATACACCCATACTTGCTAACTTTGAGCAGGAAGTAAAGCATTTTTATAACAAAATCTGGCAACATAAATCCATTTTTTAAATCAATAAGATTGTTACTTTTCAAAGAAATAAATACTGATCACAGTTAAGCACCGGCACGGGCAGCTGTGGATCCCTTATCAACAACTGGGATATTTGCATGAAACAGAAGCTACTTTTTTTTTAAGAGGTTTCCTGTGAAGTGAAATGAAACAGCAAAGGATAAAATAATGAATAAGGTTAATACTCTGATTCCTGGAGAAGAGAAACCTTTTCCTTTGCACTTTGATGATAAAGATTCCTGTAGGGAATCCTTTGGGGTGGAGGTGACTACCTCCCCTTGTCTCCTCAGGATTTGCTTTCTGGGGCATCAACATCCAGGGATGAAACTTCTGACAGCCCAGAATGCCCTGAGGAAACTGGGGTACTAAGTACCTTCCTCCCAGCCCCCAATCTCAAAGCCCTTTGCTTATCAATGGATCAGTTCCACCAGTCATGGAGGAAATCTTTTCAAGACATCTCTTAAGAAGGAGAAAACCTTCTGGCATCATCCTAGGCCCCCCCAAAACAATGAAATCTTCAGAACAGCAGCTTCTTGGCCCATCCCCTTGGTCTGAAATCATTGAGCACCTCCAAATGAACTCATTGGTCCATTCTCCGATCCCAAGTACACTCTCAGCCAATCAGCAAGCCCTGAGTTTCCACCTCTCTAACGAAGCAATCACTCAGCTGTCTTTCAATCCTTTACATGATAGAACTGCCTAAAGTGCTTCAAGTTTATCTAACCAGCCTCACAAACACAAAACACTACCTATACAAAGACCACCCCCTCAACTTCAGAATGACCTGGAAAGACTTCTGCGGACTGATTGCTGAGTGAAGTGAGCAGAATCAGGAGAATGTTGTACACAGCAACAGCTACGTTGTGCGATGACTAACTTTGATAGACTTAGCTCTTCTCAGCAATGCAAGGATCTAGGACATCTCCAAAAGTCTCATTATGGAAAATGCTATCCACAATCAGAAAAAGAACTATGGAGTTTGAATGCAGATCAAAGCATACTATTTGCTTCTTTTTTTTTCTTCTCTGTTGTTTTGTTTCCTCTTTCTTGTGGTTCCTCCTATTGGTTCTAATTCTTTACAACATGACTAATGTGAAAATACGTTTAACAGGAATTTATATGTATAGCCTATATCAGATTGCACACTGTCTTGGAGAGGTAGATGGGGAAGGAGGGGGAGAAAATTTAAAACTCAAAAGCTTAGGGAAGTGATTGTTGAAAACCAAAAATAAATAAATTAATTTATTTTAAAAAAAAAAGACCACTCCCCTCAAACATGCCCCCTAACCCAAAGAATCACTATTATATGCATGTTAGAACAATGTGGCAACCATTAAACATTTAATTCAACATTTATTAAACTCCAACCAGGTGCCAGGCATTGAATTAGGCACTGGGGAGATACACAGACAAAATCAAAACATAACTAACTTCAAAGAGCCTCATTAACTGCTTTTCCAGGTTCTTAAACAGTCCCCATCCTGTCTCCCAACCCCCATTCTTCCTTCAGGAACTAAGGCAAGTTACTGATTTTTCTCAGCGAGGCACATGGGCTCCGAGTCCTGTTGCCAGCAAAAGAAAGGAGCTATATTGAGTTAACTGTATTCTCTCACCCGGTCTCTATCATGATCAACAACATAAAATGGTGAAATAACTGCCCCATGATCAGAGTTCCTCCTCAAGGCTGAGATTAGGGCTCTGTTTTGTTCAGGCTCAGGGCCCATTCTGTACCAGAGATCAGGTTTGGATTGGCATTTAATAAGTAGGGGCTTAGTCAGTGGCCAATGCCAAGACTTAGTTTGGGACTGAGGTCAGGGTTCAGACTCTCTGATGATGGCTCAAGGCTCAGTCTGGACTGCTCCAGGGCTCACAGAACCAGTTCTCCAAAGTGCACTCCTGGGTTGAGCCCAGATAATAAATGCCTATGTTCAACTTAGCAATCTGGGGCTGTTTGTTTACTGAGCTCAATAAGGAACCAACCAATCCACCCTAAAGCTTCTCCCCTTTTATTCCTGCATGAGGCTGAAAACGAATCTCCCAACTGTATTTTATATCTCACACACATAATTCCCTTCTGTGCTGTATATCACACATATACACAGTAACCCTCTGTGCTGTATATTGAATATGTATACACAATTCCTGTTGTGCACCACGTGCACATACACAATTCCCTTCTGTACTCTGTCTCTCCCTCTCTCCCTCTCTCTCTCTCTCTCTCTCTCTCTCACACACACACACACACACGTACGTGGATTACAGACATACATACAATTTCCTTGGGAACTGCGTATCACATAACTACACAAATGCCCCATGTTGCATAACACAGACAGACAGCTTCCCTCCTCTAGGTTGTATATGACAGACATACACAATTTCTTTCTGCACAGGTATCATTCACCTACATGTATATACTACTCCCTTCTGCACTATGTATCATGCACATGCATATATACAATTCACCTCTGTCCCACCCACATTTTCAGAGGAATTGTGTTTACTTCCTCTAGGATATTTCCGGGTTTGGCACCCCCTCCCCCTCCTCCCAGGACCATGGGAACAAGAAAAGGAGCCACAGGGATATCTAGTCTTGCCATGGGCTGAGAGATCACATTCTGAGTTAAAAAAAAAAAAAAGCTCGTTTGAGCTCCCATCTGACACGCTAGATATAAGGGTGAGGTCATACATTCTTCCTCCCTAGCTCAGACTAGCTAACCCCACCAAGTCTGTTGTTCCACCAAGGGGCCAGGAAATTTTCTGAGTCCCAGATGGATTGATGAGGGAAGGACAAAGAGAAACACCGTCCCCAGCCCAGACTCACTAACCTGCACCCCAGCAATCCTCCCCAACCAAACCAATACAAACCACAGAATCCCTCCCGGAGTTGCTATCTGCCTAAGGTTTAGCCAGGTGAAAATATGGCCAGCTTCCTTGAGAAAAGAAAGATTCTGCCACATTGTTACCTGGAGAACAGACTGTGTTGCTGCTTGAGCACAGATTATAACAGTACTCAAAAGAGAGCCATCGGTAGACAGAAAATAGGAGGTCTTGTCCTAGCCCTTGACTTGGCAAATCCCTGTATGAACTTTGGCCCAAGTCTTTTCCTTTCTCTTGGCCTCAATTTCGTCCTACTTAAAATAAGAGCCCTGCCAGCTCTGTCTTCAGGGTCCGCTCTTAGGAAAGAGTGAGTAGGTTTAATGTACTACCCAGCCTGTGCTTTTCAAGTACTGGTTCAGTCATTGCAGTCTTGTCCGGCTCTTCATTACATCAATTGGGGTTTTCTTGGCAAAAATGCTGGAGTGGTTTGCCACTACCTTCTCCAGCTCATTTTAAAAATGAGGAAACTGAGGCAAACAGGGTTAAGTGACTTACCCTGGGTCACACAGCTACTACTTGTCCAACGCCAGATTTGAACTCAAGGAAGGTGGATTTTTCTGACTCTAGGCCTGGTGCTCTATCCACTGCCTTACTCAAGGCCACATGAGAAGTTCTACACTCTGGGCTTACTCCAGCCCTGAAGCACGTCACTGCTATACAATAAAATAAGATCCACCTACGTATCATTTCAACGTCATTCTCTCATTTGACTCTCTTGACCCTCTTAGCTGGGGAACCCAGGGCAGGATTATCTCCATTTTACACATGAGGAAACTTAAGGCCCAGAAAAGTTACTGTCATACCTCATTCCTTTCTTCTTCCTTCGAAGTGTCTAGGAGTAAGGGGGTTTGACAGACAGTCTGGCACACAGTGGGCCAAACTCAAGCCCCTCAGAGTAAAGGTCTAGCCCAGGGAGGCACGGGGAGGGGCGAGGTTAGAAATTTTCTCCCCAGTTCTGAGATTAATGTTGGGGTTAGTAAATAAAAGGTCCGATAGGTCATGGAGGTCACAGTGACCCTGAAGGGAGGTTACCTAGGGACTCGGTGGAGGTTGGCATCCTAATGTCCTCAAATGGGAGAGTGAGTTAGAGTGGGAGGCAAGGTTGGGAGGTGGACTGGGTTTTGCCTAGACTTGCTTCCCCCCCCACACCCGCATTAGGAAAAGAACTTCTTCAAATGTTGGGATAAGGAGTCAAAAGTCAGGGCTACAGGTCTAGGACCCTCAGTCCTTGCGTCTAAGCCAGGGTGCGGCGGAGGATGGCGCTCACTCCAACGCGGACTCCGTGGCTCAGTGAAAGCACCCACCCTTGTCCAAGAAGGACGTCCCCCTGCCATCACCCTCGGCCCAGGTGGAACCTCTCCCTCCCCAGCCCATCCCCCATCCCTCGCCCCTCGCCCCCCAGCTGGGGCATGCCGAGGCTTCTCTCGGTACCGCACTCACCGCCCAGCGGTGAAGGTAGTAGCGGTAAGAGAAGGAAAAAGCGCCTAGAAGAGGGTGAAGCCGCCATGGTAGGACCTTGGGACGCACCACTGGGCAGATGGACGGACTCACGGACTTACTGGGCGCTCCGTCCCCTTCGTGGGAGCAGGGTCAGGACCCGAGCTGGAGCCCGATCCGGGGTCGGTGGCAGCCTACAGCATCAACCGTCGGAACTGCGGGGGCAAGCGGGACGGGAACAGAGACCCTCCCTCCTTCTAGCCCAGGTCCCGGCCCCGCCCCGTCCTGTTCCCGGAATCCCCCTTCCCCCTCCTCCCGTTCCCTCCTCTCGTTCCCTCCTCTTCCCACCGCCCTCCCCGCCCCAAGGTTGCCCTGGGTGTAGGAGCTACACCCCACAAACCTGGAGGGGCGATGCCTCCCCCTCGACCCATTCACGCACCCCTAGAATTTATATCACGAGTTCGCTTCTCAGCCCGGGAGCCGAGGGGCAGGACGCCAGGGCAGCTCCACCCATCAGTTCTCATTTGAATTTGAACCATGCTCCCTAAATTTGAACAGAAATATTTATAACATCAATTTTGTTGTAGCGAAGACCCCGAAACAATGTGGGCGCTCATCGATTGGGGGCAGCAAATTCTGGTGTATGAATGTAATGGACTGTTGTTGTCATAAGAAATTGAAGTTCGAGCAACTCACTTGGTGAAACTTGAATCAACTCAGATGTGGAGCAAAAGCTGCCCCAAGAGAACACAGAGTTCAAAGACCATAGTGATGTAAAGAAAAACCAATATCAGAAGACTTTAGATCTCTTAGCAAAGCAACGACTAATCATGGCTTGAAAAGACTGATTTTGAGAATCGAAAAAACTGTCTTGGAGAGAGAGGTGATGGACTAGAGGTGCAGAATAAGACCTTTTTTTCTTTCCATTTTGATGTTGATTTATTTTGTTTGAACTATCCTTGTTTGTTGCAAGGAAGGAGTTATGTTTGTAGTGGAGTAATGGGTGATTAGGTAGTTTGATATAAATGCAAAAAGAAAAAGAATTTTTAAAGAAAATGCACAGAAAAAAATTATGACAATTTTTATTACTGCCATATTAAATTAAAGCAATAAAGGCACAGAAAATGGATGACAGTGCAGCAAAAGAGACTGAGAATATTGGTAAACATGTAGAAGGTAAACTGGGAAAGAGCAATGTCATGCCTAAAAGGAAGAAATTTTATGTAATAAGGAAGTCACAATTGCCAAGTTTGTGTGCCTTACATTAACATGTAACTTAATGTACACCTAACTGTACATAACATAAATTCAGTTTCACATCCCTTCCTTTTTTTATTCTTTGAACATGTTCTTTTTTGTTCATTGCTAATCGCCTTACAAATATTTCATTAAATCCTTACAACAATCCTGGGAGATAGATGCTATTATTATCCCCATTTTACAGTTGAGGAAACAGAGACAAATTAAGTAACTTGCCTTGGGTTATACAGCTACTAAATGTCTGAGGCTGAATTTGAATCCATCTTCCTGACTCCAGACCCATGGTCTGTCTACTGCATCACCTGCCTCTAGAAAAAAAAATAGAACTTTATAAACTTCATAACTTCATAAATTGAAAAAAGAAAATTGGTACAACTATTCTGGGGGGGAAATGAGAATTACGCTAAAAATTTCTAAAATGTCTATACCTTTTCATCCAGAGACCCCATGGTTAGTCATTCACCCCAAGGTCAAAGGCAAAAAGAAAGATGCCATAAATACCAACACATTTATAGTAGTCCTTTCTGTGTTAGTAACAAACTGGAAACAAAGTAGATTTCCATCAGTTAAGGAATGGCCAAACAAACTGTTACCTGAATGTATGAATATTGGAGTAAATTCAAAGAATTCAAAGAATCATATGAAGACATGAAATAATGCAAAGCAAAGTAGGCAAACCAGGAAATCCATATACATAATAAATACAAACTATAAAGGAAAGAACAAAAAAACCTGAATTAACATGTATTGTAAAGGTAAAATGGACAAGATGGTAATAGCACATGAAATGAGCAGAACCAAAAGAAAGCTGTATACAGTAATAGCAAAATTGTTCTAAAAACAACTGTGAATGACCAAGTCATTATGAGTATTACAAATACTCAAATCAACTACAAAGGAACTATGAAAGAAGATGCTGTCCACCTCCAGAGAAAGAACTTGTAAATAGAAGTATATATAATATGGTTTTACACACACACACACACACACACACACACACACACACACACACACACACTCACCCCTGTGTCTAATAGTGGCCTTCTCAATTGCAGGTTGGGAAGGCTGGAGGAAAAAAAAACATTAAATGCACAAAAGAAGACTCAGAAGCACAGAAAGGCAGGGTAGCTTTAAAAACAATGTGTAGTATTTAGTATATGGTTTTTTAAAGTTAACAGTGAAATGGAGATTGATAGTTTCATATTGAATCCTCTTTTTGTGCTATGCTTTGTATGTGGACATTTTTTCTTTTTGTATTTAAGTTCAAAATGAACATTTTTTAAAAAGGGGGAAATGGTAATTAATGGGGAGTCAGGAAAAAGGAGGAGTAAAAATGATAGGTTTTGACTGGGTGATCAGATGTCCTCAACAAAAATATCAAAGTTAAGAGTAGGGGCAGATTTACAGGGGAAGACAATTTCATTTTGGACATCTGAGTTTGAAATGTTTATAGAATAGCCAGGAGGAGAAATCCAGCAGGCATCAGATGTATGATTAGAGTTCAGTGGAGAGATGCACAGATTTGGGAGTCATTGGCACTAAGATGATACTTGACCCTATGGAAACTCCAAGAGAACACATATAAATAGAAAAGATAGTGCAGGACTGAGTCTTAGAGAAAACAAAGTGACAGAAGACAGATGATGCTCTAGCAAAAGAGACTGAATATCGGTGAGGTATGTAGAAGGAAAATCTGGAAAGAGCAGCATCATGCCAAAAAAGAAGGGAAAAAATGGCCAAAAGGAAGAGATAATGAACAATATCAAAAGTTGCAGAGAACAAGGATCCCATCAGATTTTCAGCAGTTGAGGGACTGTTTATCACAGACAGAACATTTTCAGTTGAGTATTGGTGCTGGAAAAGGTATCAAAAGGCAATGAGAAGTGACTGGGAGAAAAGGAAGGGAGTATTGGAAATTCTTTGTAGGAGTTTGGCAGTGAAATGGAGGAGAGATACGAAAGGATACCTTGAGCGGGATGGCAGGGTCCAGTGAGAGTTTTTCAAGGTTAAAGTAAATCAGAGCATGTTTGAAGGCGATAGGGAAAAGGCTAGTAGATAGATACAGAAAGATTTAAAAAGATGAGACCAAGAAAAGGAACGGTCAACCAAATTCCTAAAAGAGACAGGCAGGGTAGGATATAGAAAAGAAGGAAAAGAATTGATTTTGGTGAGAAGAGACTTTCTTTTTCTTGGAGACAAATATAAAGGATGGGTGAAAATGTAGAAGGGCTTAAACTGATCAAGTTAGGAAGGAAGGGGAGCTCACAGCATAGGAAATTTTCTCAGTAAAGCTGAGAGGGGGAGTCGAGGAGACATTACAATGCTTGAGGGACAGAAGAGATTTGAAACAGCCTGTGAGGAAGTATGCTAGAGTAACTAAAAGAAAAAGAAAGGTTGATCCCTCCTACAATGCACTTAGGTAATGGTGAGCTTATAATGGACCCTTTGCACACAATGGTATGTTTTTCTCCAGTATCATTCATTAGCTAGAAAGATTGAGTGGTAGAGAGGTTTGAGGATCACATGGTAATACAACAGTGAAAGTTTACTTGGTTAACTATAGGATCCAGACTCCAAGGGAGGGGGAAGTGAAGCCTGAGCAATGATGATGGAGGTACAGGAAAGGATAGAGGAAGTAGTGGTTGTGGTAAGAGTAAAGAATAGGCTTTGAAGAGGCAGCCTGACTTAATAGAGAGCTAACCTTGAAGTCAGAAAGGCCTGGGTTCAAGGCCCAGCTTTAATATATACTTGCTTCATGGGCCCTGAACTGGTGATTTAATATCTCATTGTCCAAGCATCTCTCAGCACTATAAGTTGCAGAGTAGGTACCCATCTGCATTGGCAAAGAGGGTTTGCTCATGAAGAGTTCCCTATATTAATAAAATTACAGATCCACTCCCTCAAAAATAGATTTCTGAGGAATGAGGCAGAGGGAGAAATGGAAGGAAAGAAAAATATGATTAGAGGTTTAATTCAATTCAACAAGTTTTTATTCAGTTCAACTCTGGCCTCAGATATTTCCTAGCAGAGTGACCCTGAGTATGTCACTTAATCTGTTTGCCTCAGTTTCCTTATCTGTAAAATGAGGATAATAATAGCTCCTCCACAGGATTGTTGTGAAGATCAAATGAGGTCATATTGGTAAACTGCTTAACACGTGCCTGGAACATAGTAGATGCTATGTAAATGTTAGCTAGCATCATTTATTATTATTATTATTAAGCACATACAACAATATGCACCAGATACCGAGGATACACAGGAGGAAATGAAAATTGGCTCTCCTGTTAGATGTCAAGGAAGTTGACATCTAACTGGTGTAATGAGTTCAAAATCAAGAAAATGGCATAGCTATGAATAATGATGAGATTCATGGCATGACCATACCTGTGGTATAATGAACTGGAAAGCCAGGCAGATAACAAGGACCTGAACCTGTTGACATAGATTGAAGAAGTGAACCTCTTCAAAGGAGAAGAGGTTTTTGAGTGATGGTGGTAGACTTATAGGTGGTAGGAAAGTCTAGAAGCTGCGAACAAGGAGGATGCCAATTCTTCCTGATCTAACATGTTGGGGGACATAAGAAAAGCCCTGGAGATGGTGGCCAGCAATGCAAGGTCATGTGGCCAGAGCTTGGTTTCCATAAACATAAAAAAGAAATGTGTGAAGAGGTCAAGGAGAAAGGAATATACAATTCTCATACCAGAGACCCTCTACAATCTGGCTCTGACTTCTTTTCCAGCTTTTTCACACTATTCTCCACAGACTCTACTCTCCATCTGCCCCTCATCCTGTCCTCTGTACCCTTTGCTCAAACCGTTCCAATAGCAAACTCATCTTATTACTCTATCTCTTCCTGCTGAAGTTTTCTTCCTTTAAGGTCCAACTAGGTTGTTTCTTCCTTCATGAAGCCTTCCCCAACATCCCTTTAGCTGAAAGTGATACATTTCTTCTGCTCAGATTTTCATAGCACTTTGCCTGGACTTCTCTCTGTATACAAGTTCTGCTTATATCTGTTATTTGTTTACATGGCATGCCCAGATCAGACTATAATAAACTTCCTTCAGGGTAATGTCTTCATTTTATCTATCTTTGTATCTTCCTCTAGTACTGAGCATAATTCCTTGAGTGTAGAACATGCTAAATGTTTGCTGATTTGTCAGTTAGGAAACAAGCTTTTATTAAGGGCTTTCTATGTGCCAGCCACTGTACCAAGCAATAGAAATACAAAAAGACAATCCCTGCTGTCAAGAAGCATACATTCTAATGGAGTGAGATAACACAGAAAAGGAAGCAGGGAAAGGATTTAGGGGCATAATGAATTCTGGAGTGCTGCCTGCTAAGAAATGGCTGAGAGCTCTCTTTAAATGGAGATTCTGGGAGGAACCATACAATCAGATCTGAAGTGTGAATTGCATGACTGGAGTGCACCCCGCTGCGCGCGCGCGCACACACATGCACACACACGCGCACACACACACACACGCGCACACACACAACACACACACACACACACACACACACACACCGGTCTCTGCTGCCAAGTTGACTTTTTTTTCTTTTTAAACTGAAACATAAATGTTGTCACTGTTGTTTGTCCTTTTGTCCTCGAAGAAGATCTTGACATCAGGGAGGTGATGCCATGACATACAAGTGAATTGGATTTAAATGAGGGAGGGGGGGCTGTGCCAAGTCACCAGTCTCACTTTCTCCTCCAAAGCCATCTGGGTCCAGTGCAAAGTATAGGTCAGGATGGCCCAGGAATCACTGGGGGACCTTGGCCTTTTCAAGCTAAGGTATTCAACAGGTCTCAGTTTGACTGAGAAAAAGCCCATTCAGTGATTAAGGCTTAATAAGAAATGAGGCACAGAACGGCCTCTTTACCTCTTAAAAAAAAATCGTTCTGGGAGCGGAAGACCCTCAGGGTTTCTGGCCAAAACAGAAACAATTGCTGTTTACATTCATTGAGCCAATCAGGGCCCAAACAGTGACCAAGTAGGTCTTGGCCTGGGACCTATTGTTAACTAATCAATAAGAGTCAGAGTAATTTGGGGTTTAAAAAAAAGTTGCAGAGATTAAAATTTACATTCCCTTTGGGCAGAATATACCCTATGTGGACAGAAAAAAGGGAAAGAAGAAAGAAGGAAGGAAGGAAGGCCTGTTCCAGTTTGGTTCCCAGCAGGCAGCTCCTTTTTTACTCACAGAGGCCGCAGCCTAAAAAGCTCTGGATTTTACTCAGACTATTTCCCTACCTAGAATTTCCCCTGGAAACATCTTTTGGAGGTGGGAAGGGGGAAAACATAGGGGGAAAATATAGGGTTCTATTTCTGAAGGGGTCCCCTGAACTTATCTTTTTGAGTTGCCATATTTTCCAGAAACACCAGACCCAGAGCATGTGCGGGAAGCTTTGACTATGTCAAGGACGGAGCCCTCCCTGAGCTGACATAATTTGTTGTTGCACCCCAAATGTGCACCACCCCAAGGTGCACACTCCCTGTTGTGTCCTTTGGAGGCAAGACAAGTGCCAGTCAGTCTGTGCCAGGCTGGGATAATACTTGTGCCACTAGGGTCCTTCGCAGATAAACGGACCCTCTTATCTAGTAGCAGGTCCCAAGGGAAAAGAATGAGGCCTTTTGCCACCACCTTGCTCCTCCCTGTGGAGTCTTTTTTCCTACCTTTGCTGCCCTGCTCCCCCTCCCCTGTCATGCCCCTTCCTGGTATCCCCTCCTCCTTTTGTCCTGTGGTTACAAAAAAGTAGACTTTGGTAAAGACTGGGAACCCTTTGGGTTCCGTGCACGTTCATTTCTCTTGTAATAAAACCTGGTTTTCACATAAAGCTTGTGACACTGTGATTACCTGTTGACATCTTCCACCCCCACAAAAGGGAAGAGACCAGAAGGAAGGTCAGACAAGCAGGGCACCTTCAAATGTTACATGTTGAATTTGTTATATATTTAAAAAGAAAAGCAAATTCTAGATAGAGATCCAGAGTTTCAAAAACAATCCTCTTCTGTTCTACCATATGTATAGAAATACTCATGATATTTGGCATTGGCTCAGGACAAAAAAGAAGAAATGGGCACAAAATTTAAATAAATGTTATAACCTTGGGTGGAAAAAGAAACAGCTGCAAGAAAGAGTTTCAGCACCTGGGCAGACATAGTGAAACATCTGAGAGGGAGATAGACCAGAACCAGCAGTCAAAAGAGTTCAGGAGGAACTGAGACGCTGGGAGTTCAAAGGGGGAAGGAAATCTGTGAGCCAGGTTTTTGTTGTTCAGTGCTTTCAGAGCTCTTCCAGAGAACCTTTTGGGGTTTTTTTGGCAAAGATGCTGGAATGTTTTGCCCTTTCCTTCTCCAGCTTATTTGACAGATGAGGAAACGGAGGCAAACAGGATTAAGTGACTTGCCTAGGGTCATACTGCTAGTAAATGTCTGGGGCCAAATTTGAACTCAGGTCCTTCCTGACTCCAGGCCTGTCTCTCTATCCACTGTGCAACCTAGCTGCCCTATGAACCAGGTCTTGAACTTACTGAAGAAGAAAAAGGAGCTAGAGATCCACAGATGACAATAACAAGGATCTAGAAGGAGAGAATGAATTGTAAAGGTGAGGTGGGTGCTGAAGTGACAGTGGTAGAGAGAGCCTGAACGTGGTAAATGAAGATGAAGGAATATGCCAACTCCAACTCTTGGCCCTGAGGGTCAGGGACTATAAGAAGAACAGCTACCTTGAAGAAAGTATCAAGAGATTGATGTCTTCAGGAGGATGAGATCTGACATAGACAGAGGATTCCAGAGGGCACAGTAAAAAAGGAAGATAGAAGAGAGGAGCTGGTAGAAGGCTAAAGCAAAGTCTAAGATTAGGGCTAGAGCTTTACAGGGAGTGACAAGTGTGGTGCCTGCTGACTCCCCTACAAATCCTGTCCAGCCTATGTGCTATATGTCCCTACACCAGGCCTTGTACTGGATATAGTCTGTCCTCATGGGATGGCAGGCTCCAGTGTTAGAACATGATGGCCACAAGACCCTGCCCAGTGCTAGCCTAGGGACTAGGTAAGAGAAGGCTACATGTCCAACCAATGTTCTTCTGGGGGAAAAAAGTGAGTCCCCTGGAGACTGGCATGTGATTATAAAGTCCTAGCTACCTCATGCTTCTAGCTTTATCTGGGAACCTAAGAATTTGGCTTGTTTTGTCCTGCCTAGGGTTTCCCCTGAGAACATATAGCTTGTTTCTAGGTCTCTACAGAGATGGGTAGAAAGGGTACCCAGCTCCTATGTAGGTACTTGCATGGTCTTGAATAAAGAACAGCCTTTATTTTACCCCTACCTTTCAGACAAAATATAAAACAAACAAAGGATTTTCTGGAGCCCACAAATAATCCAAGCAATTCCTCCCCAGGGACTTTTCTAGTCCTTTTAACTCATAGTACCACTCTATGTTTGAGACTTCCCTAGAAAGGAGGTGCACCTTAAAGAGATGTCTGCTTAGTCCTATGCTAACCTAGGGGCATGTATAGTCCTTCAAACTTATACTACCACCCTAAGTTTTAGGGCTCCCTCCAATGGAATTTTGCATTTGAGTTTCCCACTGGACCTGGATAATCCATAGAACTCAGTGGAGGATGATGTCTGGATTTGCTTCCTTACTTCCTCACTTCCATAGTGACTCACTTCCATTCTATTTCTCCAGCTGTAAGGCCTGTCCTTGCTTCCTCTTCTCACTAGAAAGCTAGGATCAGGAATTCTGGGAGAACTTCTCTCTTGAAGTCCAGGTCCAGATTTTCAAGTAAGACTTCTTCCTGGGAGTCCAGATTCAGGAATTTTCACTACTCCATTGCTACTATCTCTGGGGCTTGGTGATACCCTCCTCTCCCAGGACCAAAAAGTCCCCCAAGGCAGGATTAACTTAGCTTCTATGTGATTGCCTTTTCCTAACTTCATCTCTGAGATAGAAGGAGTCTACCACTACTATCTTTGGGGGCAAGGAGTTCCCTGGGGGCCTGTGTTAATGCAGCAGGCTCTACCTTTCAGGAACTTGGTTGCTTTCTGAAATAGTACCTTTCTCTTTTTTTCAGGCTCACTTCCTAGGCCTGTGAACTCTGTGCCAGATCTGTCCCTTTTATGGGCCTTGGTCTAAGGATGAAGCTCAGATCTACAATAATCCTGATCCAGTCATCTTCAGTGAAGTATAAATGGGTCAACAAGTACCCCTCAAAACATCATAGATCATCTCATTGTGGTATTCATGGGACTCTCTGAATCCTCTATAAGAAGATGTCTTCAAAGACAGAACAAAGGCCTTATTCAACTTCTAGTTACCCAGTGTCTGTCTGTCTGTCTGTGTGTGTCACTCTCTCCACCCAAGGTATTTTAAGAAGCTTTTTTTTAAAGCTCACATTTATATAAAGCTTCAAAGTTATAACAAGGACTATATACATACATGATCTCATTTGATGCTCAAAGCAGCCCCATAAATGGCAGGTGCAATTATTACAGATGAGGAAGCTTTAGAAAGGTTAGGTGACTGGTCCATGTTCACACAACTAACTAATAAGAATCAGACAGTACTGGAACTCAGGTCTCTCCTTACTTTACGTCTACACTGATAATAAATTTTATACACCTCCTGACAGAGAGGTGATGGACTAAGTCTGCAGGAGATACATTTTTGGACATGGCCAACGTGGGGATTTGCTTTGCTTAACTATGTTTGTTAAAAGAGCTTTCTTTTTCCTTTTTTTTCGGGGAGAGATACAGAGGAGGTAAGAGGGAGAAAAAAAATCAATGCTTCATAATTGAAAAAAAATTAATTCCAAATCCACTTTGGAGGCTCAGATTCTGCATCATATTATATATAGTTTTCCACAGTTGGTTACTGTGTTGCCTTTTATAACTGATTTGTATACACTTTAGAAAGTTCTATACTGTATAATGCATAGATATAGCATTTGTAGCTGATTAAATATGGCATTTATGATAATTTCCAGAAAAATCTGGGCACTAGGCCCTAGGTCAAGGGTGTAACTATTTACTATAGCACTGTTTCTTTTAAAAATGTATTTATTTTTTAAAAGTTTTTTTTCCATGTTATTTTTACATCCTAGTCATTTCCTGGTAGCCCATCTATAACACCCCCACACCCAGTGAGCCTTCCCTTATAACAAAGAAAAACAGTTTAAAAAAAAAAGTCAATGCGGCAAAATATATTAGCTCTGGATTCAGAAGACCTGGGCTGAAGTCCCACTTGTGAAAATTATTCTGCAGGACCTTGGGCAAAGCACTTATGGGAGATACCTCAGAGGCTATGTTGTCTAACACTTTTATTTTGTTGTTCAGTCATATCTGACTCTTCCTGGCCCCATCTGAAGTTTTCTTGGCAGAGATAATAGAATGGATTGCCATTTCCTTCTCCAGCTCATTTTACAGATGAGAAGACCGAGGCAAACAGGGTTAAGTGACTTGCCCAGGATCCTGCAGCTAGTAAGTATCTGAGACCCTGTCTGAACTCAAGCCTTCCTGCCTGCAGGATCCACACTCTATCCACTGAATCATCTAGTGGCCCACAGAGGGAAGTACCCTCTTTCTTACTCAGAAGAGATTAAGATATTGATCTGCAGAGAAAGACATCCTTTCAATCTTTCATGGGGAATGGGAAGGAATTGAATATTGTTCTATTTGTAGAAATATAATGTTAACCTCAAACTGTATTTTGGCACATTATGACATTTTCCTTGTCCAAGAGCCATATACATGTTATTACCTTAAATAATCTTGGGGTAGAGAGCTGTCCAAAGGCATGGGAGGGATTATACCAGTTTGGCCATTTCTCTCTAGGCTAGAAATTCTTGGATTTAGAATAATATCAAATTAATAAAAATGGTGTCTGGTAGACTTGTGTCTAAGATGCAGGGTATATTATGAAAACTTTTTTTCTTTGACAGTATCTTAACTGATCATTCTTTTGGCCTGTGACTGAGACCATCAGATAGTTATTGCTGAATCTTCCTCCTCTGATGGATATGGTAACATTGATTATAAACTTTGGAAGGTACATGGGAAAATTTTCCTTTTTGCCTCCAAAAAGGGTTTTGATTTCCATCCTTTTTTTTCTTTCCTACTGCTATCTAACCCATTCCCTACTCTCTCTCTTTTAGGGTCACATTAACATGGTTCCTTCCAAGTTTGGAAGAACCTCACCCAATCCAATCAGAATCATACCCTCTGTGCCTGAGGAGACCACTCATTACATCTCATCTTTGCCTGGTGAGTCCCCCTAAGGTCACCCAGTCTGGGCCTGGGAAACCCCCAATACAACCAAGTTTGCATCATACGTTTTTGAAGAATCCTAACAGGCCACTCTCATGCTATGCTATAGGTTTCTAGATAGCTCCCTTAACTCCTAGGGCAGGGGCCCCCATGAAGCCTCACAGGCATCCCCTCTTCACTCATTGGCTTCTACCTGATGCATAGGAGGACTGCTAAGGGAGAAAAAGCATTAGATCTGGATTCAGAAGTTCAAAACTTTGGGTCTGCTATTCATGTTGGCTCTGCTACTTAGAGTCAGCTAGGTAGCATAGTGGATGGAGTCCTGGACTCTCTGGAGGCAAGAGGAGCTGAGTTCAGATATTTGCTGGCTGTGTGACACTGGGCAAGCCAGAGTCTTCTCATCTATAAAATGAGGGGGTTGGACCTGATGGTCTTCAAGGTCCCTTCCAGCTCAGATTCTATTATCGTCTATTTATTATCCAAGTGACCTTGGGTAGTCACTTAACTTCTCAGGGCCTCAATTACCTTGTCAATAAATGAGAGAGTTGAACTACATAATATCTAATGTCACTTCCAACTCTAATTCTGTGCTCTTGGATTTTTTTTCCTTTGAGACTCTAGTTCTAACTGAATATAGAGCTGGACTACCCTTTACGTAGTTCCAGATCAGGAAATGGGATAAACCCCAGGATTAGGTCCCTCTTCTTACATAAATTCAATCAACCTTCTTCAAAGTAGACCTATCATGGGCAGTCTTTCCTTGAGAATCATTGGCCAGAAAAATTCCACGTTTAGGTTTATCAAGTCAGTTGATCAAATTTTCAAGATATCCTTGGCTTCAACCCAACTCCTACCTAGAAAATGCCATTACTGACCTTTTCAGTGACCCCTCCTGAGTATTTTGCTAACTTGATTCCTTACCCTATATTCTGCTCTGTGTCCAGGCTAAATCCTATCCAAAATACCATGCTGCCTCTTACTGAAGCCTATAACACCTAGTATTACCAGGCAGTCTTGAATCCAGATCTAACAAGGCTGGACCCTGATTAGCTTCTCAAAACAAACAAAATCAGGTATGTTCAGGATATGATGACCACAAATTCTGTGGATCTGCATGCCTAAAACCTTTATACATAAGCCCCCAACAATGTGCTTACCTTTGATAGTCATAGGACATAATCACTTCAAAGCAAAGACATTTAATTAAGTGATATTTTAAGAAAAGGAGCAACAAAACAAATCATTTTCTCCACTAACCAAAGGATAATCTCCCATGAAGGACCTTAGTGGAAAGAATTGACATGCAGAGGGGTCTTCACATACAAGTCTTCATGTAGGGGATATATGCGTACACAGAGAGAGATCACTCATGCCTCTGAGGCTGCTGGACTGCTTAATGACTTCTGGCGATGTCATCATGCTGCTCCCACCAGGCTTGCTTGAAGTATCTTTTGGACTGACTTCATAATCTCTTCTGAACCCAGCCGGACATGTAGTATCTGAGAAAATAGTCTCTGCTGGTCACTGCTCCACTATAGGCTCTGTTAGATACTCCTCAGACTCTGTCACTTCTAGCATCTGACCTTGGCTATCTTTCTCAGGGGAGAGTGGGTGCTGCTATTCTCTCTTAGCTTAAAGCCTATAGACTTTCCCTTACTCTTTTAGAAAAATAAAGGAATCCTTGGAACTAGCAAAAAGCCTCCTCTGTCTTGGTCACTCAGATACCTGCCCAGTGAAACCTTTTATCTTCCCTGCAAAAGGTCGCACACCCCAAATGCCATGCTTTTTAGAACAAAGAGCCAGGCTCTTTAAAATAGTTAATGTTCTTAGGTTTAATCTTTTCTTTGGTCTCTTACTGGTAAGAGACTTGAGTCCCTCTATCAGACACTTCAGGTAGGTAGGTGATGCAGTGGACAGAGTACCTGGCCTGAAGTTCAAACTGGGCTTTAAGAGTCTGATTTTGGTAGGCTAGGCCCCACAACCATTACCTACTAGAAAGTGCACTGGACATAGAGTTGTTCTGACTAAGGTCTGGTCTTATGACCTTGGACAAGTCAGTTCACCTTTTGGGGCCTCTCAATTTTGTAAGCTATAAAATCAGAGTTTGAACTAGAGACTAGAATCAGGGGTGTGGAACACTTTGTAGCCCTTTGCCTGTACCCAAGCCTCACAGAACAAATCCCCTTAATATAAGGATTTGTTCTATAAAACTTGGACTCTGTCAAAAGGCCATACCCAGAGACCTAGAAGGCCACATGTGGCCTCTAGGCTGTGGGTTCCTCACCCCTGGTAGATGATCTCTGAGGTCCTTTCAGCTCTACAGACTGGCAGTCAACCCAGGGCACTGCCTAACACCAGGCCACCTTCCCCCCAACCCCACCATCCCTACTTAATGAAGTCTGCTGAAACAGGGCCTTCAGCCAGTTACATGAAAACTGTGCTCCTCCCTTGCCTAGAAAGCCCATTTCTTAATGCCAACATCCTCCAAGTGATATAAATCACAGTACACTACAATTTCTGGAGGATCAAAAATGTTAGGTAAGGTAAATCAAAGGGTGATGAGAAGGTGCATGGTGGATGAAAGCAGGCTACAGCGTATTATCCGTGTTGATTTCAGCATATGAAATGTCCTAAAAGGCATTATTACCAAAGACATACATGACTGAAAAAAGAGGGGAGGTTGGTCACATAGAGAGACAGAACAATAACATTCATTATTACCCAAAACGTTGCACTGGTGTCCGTTAGGTGTTTAAGGAAGCACATCAGATGAAGAGTCTGTGAAAAATTTGTCAAAGGATATGGACAAGAACCACACAGGATATGAAAGCCTGGAAGGATTGTGATCTTCATGTGTGCCACACATGCTTCAGAACTGTAATTGCTAGGTAGTGACCAAGGCTTTACTCGAGGGAGCTAACAATCTCAGGAGATTCATGTTAACTTCCTGGACTGCAGCTCATTTCCTTTCTGTGGTAACCATCATCCATGAGTTCTATTTTGCAATCTTTTGCCAGTTGCATGGCCACTTTCTTCGTTCTGCCACTGTGCCATCCTCCTCCTAGGGGCCTCTCTTCCCCTCTGCAACAAGCTGCTGTCTCTCCCAGCGTATCTAAATTTGTGTTCAGACTATCCTCTATACCACCATTCTTAAACAGCTACCCCTCCCCAGACACTTTACCCTCCCCCTCAACTGAATTTGCCTCAGGCACCAGAATTCCTAGTTATTGCTCTGGAGTTCATACTTTGAAGAGGTCACAGATTTAGGAAAGTTTCAGAATGAACCAATAAGAAAGTATAGGGGCAGTTAGGTAGCACAATGGATACAGCTCCAGCCTTGAATTCAAATCTGACCTCAGACACTTGACACTTACTAGCTGTGTGACTCTGGGCGAGTCACTTAACCCCAATTGTCTCAGCAAAAAAAAAAAGTGTAGCAAACCCTGGAGGGGATGACCTAGGGAGAGTCTGAAGAAGAGAACCAAGGAGGAGAGCATGAGACTATATTTCACTTCACCTGTCTGAAGTAAATGGCTCACAGTTCCTTACACTGCAGCCGAGGTTGTTGATGCCTTGGGACAAACTGAGCATTCTACACAAAGCAGAGACAAAGTACGGTGAGAAAAGGACTTCCAAAGCTGAGAAAGTGCTGGAAACGCCATGAATCCAAGGCAGGACATTTCCTTTTTTACTTCCTGGGAATTACTACAAAAAGGACCCTAGCAAACAACGAAGAGTCCTCTTGCCCTTCAGCGGGCAGTGGTGGGGGGAGCTGAAAGAAAAGACCCTGACATATTGCCCTAGGCTCAGGAAGAGAGAGTGCCTGCGTCTCTAGAGGCCGCTGCTAGGGAAGCCACTGTCTAAGGCGGACCGCTGACCCGATGGCCTCTGTGCGGGGGATGAGATGAGGGAGTCATCTACAGACAGATAATTTACTCCCACAGCTATCAAGTGCTATTTTAATTAATTATTCATGCTAATGAGATGCTATAGCCAGTTGTTTCCATGTCACTAAAGGAAGGTAAACACTATCAGCCCTCTTTACCTTTTGGTACCCTGGAACAAAGCCTCTCATACCCCATACTAGTAATGGCTCTGAGACACAGAAAGGATTGAGGGACGAATTATGACTCAATTCTAACGATGGGAAAGCCAATAACAACATAGACATGACTGACAGCTATGGCCTGGAAATAAAATCAGTGTAGGAAAAACCATCATTAATTATAAATTTGGATGATATAATTGCTCATATATAAACCCAACTCATCCACAGAGGTGTTCACAGCTTTTGACTCCTTGATCCCATTGACAAGATTATACCCATTGACGAGTTTATGGAAAGGGTGGGAAAGCCTATCTTTAAAAAAATAGATGTATATATTCCTAGCAGAACTCTTTGGTTTTTTAAAATATATTTTATTGATGTCTTTTGTTTTTGTACCTACATTTTTTACCTACATTTCCTATTATATTCTACTCAAAATACTTTGCAGAGAGTCATCGTTTATAATAAAGAAGGAAAAAAAGAGGAAACAAGTTCTGCAAAACTAACCAACACAGAAAAAAATCTGATATTCTGCGGAGTGTCCTAAACCTGGGCCCTAAGCCCCTCTACAAAGAAGTACATGGAGGAAGAGGGGTCTTCTCTTGCCTCTTCTTTGGGGCCAAGCTTGATCATTATAATTTCTCGGCATTCAAGTTTCAATTGTTGTTGTTCCTTACATTTCCATTGCATTAGTCATTGTATATAATACATTTTCTCCAATTCTGCTTAATTCACTTTGCATCAGTTCATATGTGTCTTTTCACGTTTCTTTGTATTCCTCATACTCATTTTTTCTTACAGTGCAGTAACATTCCCTGACATTGGTACTCCACAAGATGCCCCAATCTATGGGCATCTGCTTTGTTTCCAATTCTTTGCTACTGCAAAGGCTTAGCCGTACAGCTTGTAACAGCAAAAAACTGGAAGCAAATAAACTATATGTCCATTTCTTGGGGATCTGATGAACATATTACGGAGGAGAGACAGTGAGGCGCAGGGCAAGAACTCTGGACTTGGAATCAAGAGAGACCTGGCTGTGAAGCTTGTCGCCAGCATTTAATACCTGTGTGACTGTAAGGAATACTGTGTGACCTATGTGACAGTTTCCATGCCCCAAAATGGGGATACTATTTGTACCAAATATTTCATAGGATTTTTGTCACAAGGATCAAATGTACTTGTCTTTTTCGTCATGTCCAACCTTTGTGACCCTATTTGGGGTTTTCTTAGCAAAGAAACTGGAGTGGTTTGCCATTTCCTTTTCCAGTACATTTTCCAGATGAGGAAACTGAGGCCAACAGGGTGAAGTGACTTACCTAGGGTCTCCTAGCTGTTAAGTATCTGAGGCCAGATTTGAACTCCTGAAGAGGAGTCTTCTTGATTCCACTCCCAGTACTCTATCCACTGCCCTACCTGGCTTCCCTGTTAAATCTCTGCAAGCCATAAAACATTATCTAAATGTCAGCTATTATTATAATATATGAACTAAGTGGAATATTACTGTACCATAAGAATAGATGAGGGGCAGCTAGGTGGTGCAGTGGATAGAGCGTTGGCCCCGGAGCCAGGAGGACCTGAGTTCAAATCCAGCCTCAGACATTTGACACTAGCTGTGTGACCTTGGGCAAGTCACTTAACCCCACTGCCTAGCAAAAAAAAAGAAAAGAAAAAAGAAAAAAACCGATGAGTATGATGAAATTAAAGAATTGTGGGAGGATTTCAATGAAGTGACATTCTGTTGAAGTCTTAAAAGGGGCACTGGCTTAGGAATCAGCAGTTAGCGTTCTAATCCTGACTCTGCCACTCACTAATTAGCTTTCTCTTTTTAGACCTCCATTTCCTTATTTGTCAAAAGAACTCTCAAATCCCTTCCTGGTCTGAATCCTCTGAGTCTATCTACCTTGCTAGGTAAGGAAAGTTGAACCAAAACAATAGGAAATTCACCGACCCGAAACAATGTAATTAGAAGACACTAATAATAACAACAATGAAACCCAGTCAAAGAAGCAGGAAGGAAGTTTAAAAGGGGCAACAGAAGGGGGAAAGACTTTTGTTAAAGTTAAACACATCTGGTATTTGTCATGATTAATGATTTACAGGTAACAAAAGTTTGAGGTTAGCTTTACAATGACTCTTTTAGTTTTTTGTCTTTCTTCTTGATATACCTTTTCACATTTGTATGCATTGATGGAAATTAAAATGACGTTCATTTTGAAAAAGCCACCTACACTTATTTCATCTACTTCCTCTTCTCTCACCCATTTTTCAGCCCTTTGCAATCTGGCTTCCAACCTCATCACCCAAATGAAACCGCTCTCTCTAGTTCCAAATTGCCAAGTCTCCCTTACCTCTCTCTGCAGCCTCTGAGGCTGTGGAATGCTTTCTCTTTCAGGACACTCTTTTTTCTCTGTGTTTTCTTGCCCCTGCTCTTTCTGGGTTCTCCTCCCACCACTCTGACTGGTCCTTCTCATAATGCTTTGCAGGATGGTCATTCAGGTACTGTCACCTTCACTCACCATGGATGTAATTCAAGGAACTGTCCTGAATTCTATTCTCTTCTCTCTCTACCATCTCTCCCTTGGTCATCTCATCAGCTTCTGCTGGTTCACTTATCAACTCAGTGAAGAGGTCTGAGGGTGCTGGGGCCCTGAGAATGCCAAGGCAGAGTCTGGGAACGAATTCACACACTCAAGCCATCTTTCAGTAAAGAGGCAGTTTATTCTAATGCCAACAGTAGTGGGCAGAGTTCCTTTTGAGAACTTGCAACCTAATGGGGGTGAATCTAGAGCTTATATAGAAAAGAGGCATGGGAAAGGAATGCCAGGGATGCTAATTAGGTAATCTAAGGGTCCAGGTGTCTTTGGGAGCTATGGATGGGAAAGTGTAGGGAGTCTATGGAGATCACTTTGTTGATATTAGACATTGAGGGAGTTGTCAGAGGCATAGACCTTGGGGATTTGGCTCCAGGGAGAGTCCTTGGGCCTGCCAGGACAAAAATCCTTGGGCCAGGCACCCCTCTGTTCTGATAAGAGAATGTGTTCTGCAATGAAAGAAAATTTTCTCATAGGACAGGGGCCTACTAAGAAATTGGGAGGCTTCCAGAGACATGATCTTAGAGCTGGGGCCCAGGCCCCATCATCTATGCCACTGATTCTGGGATCTGGATATGCTGGCCTAGTTTCTCTCCCGAGCTCCAGGCCCACATCACTTACTGGACATTTTAGACTACACGTCCTCCAGATTTCTCAAACTCCACATACCTAAAACGGCAAACTTCCCTATTTCTGTCAAGGGGATGACAATTGTTCTACTCACCAAAGTTCACAACCTCAATCATGCTTCACTTCTCATTGTCACCTTCACATATCAAGACTCCTCTGTTCCACCTCTCTAGCATATCTTGCCTCTGTTCCCTTCTCCCCACTCACCACATCCATCCTAGTTCAGCCCCTCACAATTCTTCTTGCCTGACTACTGCAGGAAGCTCCTGATTGGTTTCTGTGCCCTCCCCCTGTCCCTATTCATCTGTCATCCATTCTCCACACAGCCTCCAGAAGCACAGGTCTGACCATGCCGCCTGCTTTTGAGCAACTCTAGAGGTGCTCTGTTACTTAGAGCAAGGCTTCTTAAACTCTCTCCACTCTCCTCTGCTTTTCACCCAAGAAATTTTTATGAGACCCTGGGTATATAGGTATATAAAAAAGGTATACAAATCAAACATTTACTGATAATATATCATAAAGGAATTTATTTTAAAACAATTCTTTAGTATACATATAATTTTACCATTTATTAATGACAAAAACAAATTTGCATACTAATGAGACGGATGTGCTTTTTATGTTTACACAAAGAATTAAATCTTGGTGGAATATTTGATACTGCAGGATGTAGAGAATGTTCAACGGTTTTCAGAGTTGTTCAAAATTTTGATTTTATAATCATCAATGCCTAAGACTGCCACTTCACATAAATACATAGTACAAAATGGTAGAAGTATGTTTTGGGCTATTTCAGAAATTGTTGGAAATCCTGTCCTAATCCCAAGCCAAAATTCATGAAACAATTTTTTAGGAAACTCAAGTTTTAAAGCTGTGTTACTTGATAACTTGGCAAATTCTTCTTGAACTTTTAATGGCAGATGACTGACATTTTTTATTTCAATTGAGTATGGCTTATGAACCCAACTTGATTTTTTAGAATCAAAATTTGAAGGGAAGTATTTCTGAAACTGTATCTCCAAGCACTTCAGATGATCAATTATAACTCTTGCAATTAAATCTTTGGGAAGGTTATTTTCAATTATAAAATAATCTGCAGCTATAAACATTTCTAAATAACTATTTTCCACCCTATTCTTCTGTATGTTAGCTTTTTAGTAAAACTTTCAATTTTACCTTTTAACATAATTCTGTTAGAATTTTTTTCCTTTAAGTGACATGTTTAAATCATTGAGTTTTTCGAAAATATCTGACAAATAACACAGTTTTGAAAACTATAAGTCATTATGTAAAGATGAACAAAATCAGATTTCTGCTCAGTCAAAAATATAACAACTTCATCTTTCAATTTCAATAATCTGTTTAAACCTTACCCTCTTGAGAGCCACCTTGCCTCTGCATGTAATAATAAACTTTTGTAACTGGAGTCCACGTCTTTCCAAAGCTTTCAAAACAAACCACTCTTAAGGGCATGACTTTTAATGAAATTAATGATTTTGGTAGTATTGTGAAGCACAACATCTAACTCTGGTGATATTTTTTTGCCTATGACTGCTTCCCAATGGATCATGCAGTGAGTAAAAGTGTTATGTTCATTGCTACCAGCTTTAACTTTTGCTACAAATCCAACATTGCTCATCATTGCTCCAGTACCTTCTGTACAGACTCCAGTGCAATTTTTCCACTGTAAACCTTAATTTGTAAAACATTCATCAACTTTAATATATCTATATATCTATATTCCCCTCTTATGTGCCCTTCCAAAGGGTGACAAAACAATAATTCCTCATGTATGCTTCCTTCATAAACATATCTCACGTAAAGTAACAACTGTGCCATGTTAGAAATATCAGTATTTTCATCTGAGTTGCAAACTTTGGGCTGCCCTTAAGCCTGGTAACAAACTGTTGGATTTGGTCATTACTAATTTTAGAAATTCTTTTTGAAACAGTATCATTCAATAAAGGAATTTTATGAATTTCATCCCCATGAACTATTTTTCCCATAAACTATTTCTGACATTTTAATAGCAGCAGGCAACACGAGATCTTCTATTGCATAGGGCTTTTTAGTTTTTGCAATTAAATAATTGCAAGTTTCGTAAGATGCAGGGAAATACTTTTGGTTGACAGTAACTAATTTCTCAAAACATTGTCCTTCTTTATTTGAAAATTTAAAAAGTCATTTAAAATATTCCTTTGGTTTGTTGTAGTATGCTGCACGCTTGGTATTAAGATGTCATTTTAGTTTGGCTGGCTTTATGCTGTCTGCAGCCAAAACTTCATTACAAATTAAGCAAAGAGGTTTTGCCACACCATCATCATTACTAGAAATAAATCCATATTGCAAAAATGATTCGACATGTTTTCTTTTTCTTGTCAATTTAGGTGTACTACAACCTGGTAGCAAAGACTCTTATGCATTGCCATCAGTATTTTTATCTCTTCTGTCTAAATTTAGCCACTTAATCATAACTGAAAAATATTTTTGTCTTAAAATATAAATAAATATTGCTAATAATTTTTCAAGTAAATACTAGTTTTAGCTTACGAAACTACATTTGTTTGTGCTTAATTAAAAAAACTGATGTTCACACTTACATATACACACAGTGGTAATGGTGGAGAAATATTATTAAAGGGCTTTTGTCTTTACTTGCTGCAATTAAACACCTATATTTCTGTAAAAGAAGGAGATAACAGCAATTTAAAAAATCAAACATTCTAACACAATACAATCCAAAGATACACTAATTTGATACTTACATGCTGAGGAATGATGGTAGGAAAATATTAAAAGTCTTTATTTTCCATAATTAAACTGATTATGTTTCTGTAAGAGCAGAAAACATTGTATATACAGTAAAAACACAGCAATTCATAACATACAGTAGTCTCAGATCTGAGCCAAGGTGTTTCTGGCAGTGTTCATTGGCATTCATGGCATGATGGCATGTGCTGAGAAAAGTGCACATGCTGTGTGTTCAGAACCAAGGCTATCATGAAGTCACATGATGCAACCCAGGGAAGCGCTGCCAGAAACACCTCAGATTCATTACACATTTGATTGTGAATTAATTTTTGGTTGTTGAGCATTCAGAAATATTTTACTGTTGCCAAAATTTTCACAACCTCCATATTCAGTTATATGACCCCATATAGGGCTGTGACCCACAGTTTAAGAAGTGCTGACTCAGAGAACAAAATACAAACTGCTCTGACACTTAAAGCCATTTGCAATTTGGCTTCTGCCTGCCTTTCTAGACTTATTACATGCCTATTCCTCTTAGCTTTGTTTCAGCCCAACTATTTCACTTGCTGTTTTTCCTACACAGTATTCATCTCATCTCTGTCTTTCCACAGAGTGCCTGGAATTCACCTTCCTCCTCACTTTTACCTCTTAGAAACACTAAATTCCTTCAAAGCTCAGCTCAAAGCTGCATGGTAGAGTGGATACAGCAATGGACCTGGAGTCAGGAAGATGTGTGTTCAAATACAACTTCAGATACTTAGTAGTTGTGTGACTCTAGGCAAGTTACTTAATGCCTGTTTGTCTCAGTTTCTTCACCTGTAAAATGGGGATAATAATGGCACCTACCTTCCAGGGTTGTTCCAAAGATAAAATGAAATAATAATTGTAAAATGCTTGTCCCAGTGGCTGGCACATAGTAAACACTCTTTAGATGTTAGCTTCTATTATTACTTACTATATGAAAACCTTTCCTGCTCTCCCTCCCCCCAAATTACTAGCTTCCCCTAGAACCCCAACAAATTGCTTTATTTTTATGTGTACACGTCTCCTATTATAGAATGTAAGCTCCTTGAAGGGACTGGTTCATTTTTGTCTTTATACCCCTCAGAACAGAGCCTGGCACACAGAAGACACTAAATAAAAGCTTATTGATTGACTGAGGTGAAAGAAAAAAAACAACCCTCACTCATTCCACCAACAGCTTAAGAGGAAAGAAGTAGGAGGCAAACACAAGATTATAACCAAATACCGAGGGTTCATTCAAAATGGGGGAGGCCTTAACGTGGGGTAGAAAAAATATAGTAGATTAAAAGTCACACTGGCATGGGAGACAAGAACAAATGTATAGTCTCTACAAAATGGTAAAACTCAGAAATATAAGGAAATGGGGGGGTGAAGAGGAAGTGGTGGTGGACTATATCAGATCCATTCCCCAAACGCCCTCAAAGGTTTTCCATATCATCAACACTGTTTTAGTGCTCAAGATCCCAGGATCTCACGTGATAGTAAATGTGAATCCACCTGAGGAAAGGTGGGCTTCTTTGGACCATTCACATGTGTCTTGAGCCGGAGGAGGCAGGCCATTTCCATACACACCCATATCACCAACACTGCCCATAAAAACAGGCTGAATCACCAACCAGATCTGAGCACAGAGCATAGGATGATAGGGCTAGGATGGGGACAGGAACTGTTCATGCCAGTGACTAGAAGGTGATTAATAGTCAAGACAGAATAAGCAAAACTAAGCCAGAAAAATTCAACATCCCCAACGCCCAAACCTTTGAAGACTCAAGACCCAAGAACAAAGCCTCATACAAGAGAGGATAAAAAGCACATACAACTAAATTTTCAGTTGCCTTTGTTGACTCTCCAATCAGGCTACACCACTAACTGTAGGTTGTCCCCCAAACTCTGTCCTAGCTGTCTTCTCTTTTCCCTCTATATTTAATTTGGTGATCTCATCAGTTCCCACAGATTCAACTACCATCTCAACTGAGAGGCTGACACATGTCTATGTAACTAGGATTTCCAGTCTTGTATTACTAAGTGGATATCTCAAATTATATCTCATAGACATCTCAAACTGAACACATCCAAGACAGCTCTCACTATCTGTTCCCCAAAATCTTCCCCTCTTCCCAACTTCCCTGTTCCTGCAGAGGGAACCACCATCCTCCCAGTTATTTGCACTTGCAAACTCAGTGCCATCCTGAATTTCTCATTCTTACTACATCTATCCATTGGCCTATCTTGTCATTTAGACCTCCACAACATCGCTTGTAGATATCCCCTTCTCTAGTTCACCACCCTAGTTCAGACCCTTTTTGCTTCATGCCAGAACTCTCATGACAGGATTCTGGTTGATCTTCCTGTGAGTCTCTCCTCACTTCAAGCCTGCTTTCAGTTGCTGAAGTAATTTTCCTACAACTGGCATCTGATAATGGCACTGCCCTTGCTCCATAAACTCCAGTGGTTCCCCATTACCTTCAGAATCACATCTAAAATTCTCTGTTTGGTTTTTAAAGCCCTTCACAAACTGGCCCCTTCCTTCCTTTCCTGTCTTATAACTATACTTCCTTCCATATATTCTACCATTCAGTGACACTGGTCTTCTTCCTCTTCCCCGCACATAATATTCCATTCTCTGTCTCAGTGCCTTTTCATGGTCTATTCCATACATTCCATCTCTGGAATACTCTCCCTCCTCACCTCCATGTCCTAGCTTCCTTCAAAACTCAACTCAAATTCCAGTTACTGAAAGAGGCCTTTCCTAGTCCCCACTCTGACCCCTCCTCATATGCTAGTGTCTTCCTTCTTTACCTTCATTACTGAGATATATGTGTGTGTGTGTGTGTGTGTGTGTGTGTGTGTGTGTGTGTGTGTATACATGTAATCAGTTAATTTTTTGCATGTTGCTTACTCCATTAGATTGTGAGCTTCTTGAGGGCAGGAACTACATTTTTGCCTTTCTTTGTTTTCCTAGTAGTTAGCACAGTGCTCGGCTCATAGAAATCACTTAATAAAATGCTTGTTACTTGAAGACCAGCATACAAGTTAACCTACCCAGCAGGTTAGACCATATCATGTCATTTACAGTTAAGGAGAAAAAGTCTGAAGATAGGCCCAGATCCAAGTTATGGAGGTAAGGGCTAAGAA